>NW_027100920.1:0-600000 GCF_029633855.1 Hoplias malabaricus
AAACCCGCGTGGGTCACTAGGCGACGCTTATGGTGAAGGAGTTTACTGCTAAGCTGTTGGTAGTGGGATGTTAAGAGAGCACTCTCCCACAGCAGTTTACATTGGACTCTATGGAGATGTGTAGGCCGTGAATGGAAAACGGGGTCAAAGGTCATGAAGCGGGTGGGCTATCGGCCTATATTTTCACGTGGTGGGACCGTGGACCCTCGGGTCTGCCCGTTTGAATTCTGGTGTCTCTAGCTCGAAAACTGAGCGTGTGACAGCAGTTTGAAAGTTTGACAAAAGTTTATGGACATTTTTCCATTCATTCCTATGGGAGTAAAGATGAAACTTCAAATGCTTACTGTGCAAAAACTATGCAACTTTTCCAAAAGCTGTATACAAGCCCGCATCCCACAGGGCAGCTCTACGAAACAAACTTTGAACGGAGTCGATATCTCGAAAACTGTGGGCGGAGTTAACCGGACAAGAATGAACGATCCTCAGAATGAAGGGCAGCAAACGTAACACCAGGAGGAAACGCGAGATGTTGCGCCGCCTAAATCCCTGCCCCCCGATCCGCGTCTTTCCCGCTTAAAGCGAGGTCCTCGATACGGTAAACCCGCGTGGGTCACTAGGCGACGCTTATGGTGAAGGAGTTTACTGCTAAGCTGTCGGTAGTGGGATGTTAAGAGAGCACTGTCCCACAGCAGTTTACATTGGACTCTATGGAGCTGTGTAGGCCGTGAATGGAAAACGGGGTCAAAGGTCATGAAGCGGGTGGGCTATCGGCCCATAATTTCATGTGGTGGGACCGTGGACTCTCGGGTCTGCCCGTTTGAGTTCTGGTGTGTCTAGCTCGAAAACTGACCGTGTGACAGCAGTTTGAATGTTTGACAAAAGTTTATGGACATTTTTCCATTCATTCCTATGGGAGTAAAGATGAAAGTTCAAATGCTTACTGTGCGAAAACTATGTAACTTTTCCAAAAGCTGTATACAAGCCCGCATCCCACAGGGCAGCTCTACGAAACAAACTTTGAAGGGAGTCGATATCTCGAAAACTGTGGGCGGAGTTAACCGGACAAGAATGAACGATCCTCAGAATGAAGGGCAGCAAACGTAACACTAGAGGTCTGCATTTCCAGGAGGAAACGCGAGATGTTGCGCCGCCTAAATCCCTGCCCCCCGATCCGCGTCTTTCCCGCTTAAAGCGAGGTCCTCGATACGGTAAACCCGCGTGGGTCACTAGGCGACGCTTATGGTGAAGGAGTTTACTGCTAAGCTGTCGGTAGTGGGATGTTAAGAGAGCACTGTCCCACAGCAGTTTACATTGGACTCTATGGAGCTGTGTAGGCCGTGAATGGAAAACGGGGTCAAAGGTCATGAAGCGGGTGGGCTATCGGCCCATAATTTCATGTGGTGGGACCGTGGACTCTCGGGTCTGCCCGTTTGAGTTCTGGTGTGTCTAGCTCGAAAACTGACCGTGTGACAGCAGTTTGAATGTTTGACAAAAGTTTATGGACATTTTTCCATTCATTCCTATGGGAGTAAAGATGAAAGTTCAAATGCTTACTGTGCGAAAACTATGTAACTTTTCCAAAAGCTGTATACAAGCCCGCATCCCACAGGGCAGCTCTACGAAACAAACTTTGAAGGGAGTCGATATCTCGAAAACTGTGGGCGGAGTTAACCGGACAAGAATGAACGATCCTCAGAATGAAGGGCAGCAAACGTAACACTAGAGGTCTGCATTTCCAGGAGGAAACGCGAGATGTTGCGCCGCCTAAACCCCTGCCCCCCGATCCGCGTCTTTCCCGCTTAAAACGAGGTCCTCGATACGGTAAACCCACGTGGGTCACTAGGCGACGCTTATGGTGAAGGAGTTTACTGCTAAGCTGTTGGTAGTGGGATGTTAAGAGAGCACTGTCCCACAGCAGTTTACATTGGACTCTATGGAGCTCTGTAGGCCGTGAAAGGAAAACGGGGTCAAAGGTCATGAAGCGGGTGGGCTATCGGCCCATAATTTCACGTGGTGGGACCGTGGACCCTCGGGTCTGCCCGTTTGAGTTCTGGTGTCTCTAGCTCGAAAACTGAGCGTGTGACAGCAGTTTTAAAGTTTGGCAAAAGTTTATGGACATTTTTCCATTCTTTCCTATGGGAGTAAAGATGAAATTCAAATGCTTCCTGTGCGAAAACTATGCAACTTTTCCAAAAGCTGTATACAAGCCCGCATCCCACAGGGCAGCTCTACGAAACAAACTTTGAACGGAGTCTATATCTCGAAAACTGTGGGCGGAGTTAACCGGACAAAAATGAACGATCCTCAGAATTAAGGGCAGCAAACGTAACACTAGAGGTCTGCATTTCCAGGAGGAAACGCGAGATGTTGCGCCGCCTAAACCCCTGCCCCCCGATCCGCGTCTTTCCCGCTTAAAGCGAGGTCCTCGACACGGTAAACCCGCGCGGGTCACTAGGCGACGCTTATGGTGAAGGAGTTTACTGCTAAGCTGTCGGTAGTGGGATGTTAAGAGAGCACTGTCCCACAGCAGTTTACATTGGACTCTATGGAGCTCTGTAGGCCGTGAATGGAAAACGGGGTCAAAGGTCATGAAGCGGGTGGGCTATCGGCCTATAATTTCACGTGGTGGGACCTTGGACTCTCGGGTCTGCCCGTTTGAATTCTGGTGTCTCTAGCTCGAAAACTGAGCGTGTGACAGCAGTTTGAAAGTTTGACAAAAGTTTATGGACATTTTTCCATTCATTCCTATGGGAGTAAAGATGAAACTTCAAATGGTTACTGTGCGAAAACTATGCAACTTTTCCAAAAGCTGTATACAAGCCCGCATCCCACAGGGAAGCTGTACGAAACAAACTTTGAACGGAGTCGATATCTCGAAAACTGTGGGCGGAGTTAACCGGACAAGAATGAACGATCCTCAGAATGAAGGGCAGCAAACGTAACACCAGGAGGAAACGCGAGATGTTGCGCCGCCTAAACCCCTGCCTCCCGATCCGCGTCTTTCCCGCTTAAAGCGAGGTCCTCGATACGGTAAACCCGCGTGGGTCACTAGGCGACGCTTATGGTGAAGGAGTTTACTGCTAAGCTGTTGGTAGTGGGATGTTAAGAGAGCATTCTCCCACAGCAGTTTACATTGGACTCTATGGAGCTCTGTAGGCCGTGAATGGAAAACGATACATTTTGAATTCCACCTTTAAAAACAATTCCACCTTAAGAAACCCAGAATTGTATTGAAATGTCCACATCACAGGCCAAAAGAGTCTTAAAAGCAAAAAAAGATGGCCAATACATTTTAAATACCACCTTAATAAAAATTCCACCTTAAGAAACCCACAGTTGTATTGACACGTCCACCTTTAAAAATGACCACTTTAAATAAAGCTTAAAATGTCGAAAAGACAGCCAGTATATTGTGAATGAGGTATTCTTTAAAAATTCCACCTTAAGAAACCCTGGATAATTAAGACGTCCCCCTTAAAAATGACCTTTAAAGTGTTAGACACTGCCTATGTCCTTCATACCTCTCCCCCTCGGTCTCTGACTCTGCCCCTCCCCCTCCCCTCTCTGTTTCTCTCACACGCACGCTCACAGAATACAACTGACAGACTCACGATTCAATGAATTTCGACCGGGGAGCACCCTCCAAAAAATCACCCGTAGCTCGAAAACTTTTCCCAACCAAAATTGAACGAAGCATACCGTAGCGACAAGGAGAGTCTTGTGCTCGAGATGGTGTAAAAATTTTTGCACTTTGAGCGAGATTTGATGGTGTAATTACGAGTTAAAAACAGGCAAAGTTTTGAAAATCTGCGTGCAGACCCACTCTTAAAATACATTGAGCTCTATGGGAGGAAAACCCTCCCAAGTGTCAAACAAAAATTCATAACTCAAGAACGGTATTCTCAAACGGTCTGAAACTTACAAGTGTGAGAAAGGGGAAATTTCTCTACCATTTAAAGTTTAAATGAAGTCTGTAGGTGAAAGTATAAGGAAGTTATGGTGAAATGTTCGGCAGAAAATTGAAAAAGAAAAAAAAAAATTTCAATGGGTTCCTATGGGAGCGTACCCACCCTCCGAACAAATGCTTATAGCTCGGAAAGTTTTCCCCACATCACTTAACCGTATATACCGTTGCGACAAGGAGAGTCTGGGGATCGATGTGGTATAAAAAAATTGCAGATTAAGTGAGAATTGAGCATGTTATGACGAGTTAAAAACAGGAGAAATTTTTAGAAACCGCACTCTGAGCTGCTCCAAAAATACATTGAACCCTATGGGAGCCGAAACCCTCCCTAGTGCCGAACAAAAATTCATAACTCAAAAACCGTATTTTCAATAATGTTCAAATTTAGAGGTCTTAGAAAGGACAAGTTTCTCTACCATTTAAAATTTAAATGAAGTTTCTAGGTGAAAGTATGAGGAAGTTATGGCGATTTGTTAGGCTGAAAAGTGAAAAAACGGCTTTGGCCACTGAAACTACAGTGGATGACATCACCCCCACTCTAAGGGCCTCCCATTGAAATGAATGGAGGGATTTTGAAGGAGGTATAGAAAGGGAAGGATGAGTGCAAAAATTCCGAAAACGGAAGTGATGGGAGCCGGTACGCCCGGGTCCGACCGTCTAAAATCCCGTGTCCGTAGCTTGAAAAATGACCGAGTTAGAGCACTTTGAAAATTAATTCCATAGAAATGACTGGGGAAAAACGGAGCGATAAACGAGTGTAGCGGACGAACGAGTGCGGGTATCGGAAAGCTGTATACAAGCCCACATCGTCGCTATAGGACGCACGATTTCCAGGTGGAACGGAGTCGATAGCTCGAAAGCTGCGGGACTAGTTAGGCGGACAAGGAAACGCGGAATAATAAGAATAAAAATAATAATAATATGACTTAAGAAGAACAATATATTGCGCGCTGCTAAAGCAGCTGGCGCAACATAACTAGAGGTCTGCATTTCCAGGAGGAAACGCGAGATGTTGCGCCGCCTAAACCCCTGCCCCCCGATCCGCGTCTTTCCCGCTTAAAGCGAGGTCCTCGATACGGTAAACCCGCGTGGGTCACTAGGCGACGCTTATGGTGAAGGAGTTTACTGCTAAGCTGTCGGTAGTGGGATGTTAAGAGAGCACTCTCCCACAGCAGTTTACATTGGACTCTATGGAGCTCTGTAGGCCGTGAATGGAAAACGGGGTCAAAGGTCATGAAGCGGGCGGGGTATCGGCCTATAATTTCACGTGGTGGGACCTTGGACTCTCGGGTCTGCCCGTTTGAATTCTGGTGTCTCTAGCTCGAAAACTGAGCGTGTGACAGCAGTTTGAAAGTTTGACAAAAGTTTATGGACATATTTCCATTCATTCCTATGGGAGTAAAGATGAAACTTAAAATGCTTCCTGTGCGAAAACTATGTAACTTTTCCAAAAGCTGTATACAAGCCCGCATCCCACAGGGAAGCTCTACGAAACAAACTTTGAACGGAGTCGATATCTCGAAAACTGTGGGCGGAGTTAACCGGACAAGAACGAACGATCCTCAGAATGAAGGGCAGCAAACGTAACACTAGAGGTCTGCATTTCCAGGAGGAAACGCGAGATGTTGCGCCGCCTAAACCCCCGTCCCCCGATCCGCGTCTTTCCCGCTTAAAGCGAGGTCCTCGATACGGTAAACCCGCGTGGGTCACTAGGCGACGCTTATGGTGAAGGAGTTTACTGCTAAGCTGTTGGTAGTGGGATGTTAAGAGAGCACTGTCCCACAGCAGTTTACATTGGACTCTATGGAGCTGTGTAGGCCGTGAATGGAAAACGGGGTCAAAGGTCATGAAGCGGGTGGGCTATCGGCCTATAGTTTCACGTGGTGGGACCGTGGACTCTCGGGTCTGCCCGTTTGAGTTCTGGTGTCTCTAGCTCGAAAACTGACCGTGTGACAGCAGTTTGAAAGTTTGACAAAAGTTTATGGACATTTTTCCATTCATTCCTATGGGAGTAAAGATGAAACTTCAAATGCTTACTGTGCGAAAACTATGTAACTTTTCCAAATGCTGTATACAAGCCCGCATCCCACAGGGCAGCTCTACGAATGAAACTTTGAACGGAGTCGATATCTCGAAAACTGTGGGCGGAGTTAACCGGACAAGAACGAACGATCCTCAGAATGAAGGGCAGCAAACGTAACACTAGAGGTCTGCATTTCCAGGAGGAAACGCGAGATGTTGCGCCGCCTAAACCCCCGTCCCCCGATCCGCGTCTTTCTCGCTTAAAGCGAGGTCCTCGATACGGTAAACCCGCGTGGGTCACTAGGCGACGCTTATGGTGAAGGAGTTTACTGCTAAGCTGTTGGTAGTGGGATGTTAAGAGAGCACTGTCCCACAGCAGTTTACATTGGACTCTATGGAGCTGTGTAGGCCGTGAATGGAAAACGGGGTCAAAGGTCATGAAGCGGGTGGGCTATCGGCCTATAGTTTCACGTGGTGGGACCGTGGACTCTCGGGTCTGCCCGTTTGAGTTCTGGTGTCTCTAGCTCGAAAACTGACCGTGTGACAGCAGTTTGAAAGTTTGACAAAAGTTTATGGACATTTTTCCATTCATTCCTATGGGAGTAAAGATGAAACTTCAAATGCTTACTGTGCGAAAACTATGTAACTTTTCCAAAAGCTGTATACAAGCCCGCATCCCACAGGGCAGCTCTACGAATGAAACTTTGAACGGAGTCGATATCTCGAAAACTGTGGGCGGAGTTAACCGGACAAGAACGAACGATCCTCAGAATGAAGGGCAGCAAACGTAACACTAGAGGTCTGCATTTCCAGGAGGAAACGCGAGATGTTGCGCCGCCTAAACCCCCGTCCGCCGATCCGCGTCTTTCCCGCTTAAAGCGAGGTCCTCGATACGGTAAACCCGCGTGGGTCACTAGGCGACGCTTATGGTGAAGGAGTTTACTGCTAAGCTGTCGGTAGTGGGATGTTAAGAGAGCACTCTCCCACAGCAGTTTACATTGGACTCTATGGAGCTCTGTAGGCCGTGAATGGAAAACGGGGTCAAAGGTCATGAAGCGGGTGGGCTATCGGCCCATAATTTCACGTGGCGGGACCGTGGACTCTCGGGTCTGCCCGTTTGAATTCTGGTGTCTCTAGCTCGAAAACTGACCGTGTGACAGCAGTTTGAAAGTTTGACAAAAGTTTATGGACATTTTTCCATTCATTCCTATGGGAGAAAAGATGAAACTTCAAATGCTTACTGTGCAAAAACTATGCAACTTTTCCAAAAGCTGTATACAAGCCCGCATCCCACAGGGCAGCTCTACGAAACAAACTTTGAACGGAGTCGATATCTCGAAAACTGTGGGCGGAGTTAACCGGACAAGAACGAACGATCCTCAGAATGAAGGGCAGCAAACGTAACACTAGAGGTCTGCATTTCCAGGAGGAAACGCGAGATGTTGCGCCGCCTAAACCCCTGCCCCCCGATCCGCGTCTTTCCCGCTTAAAGCGAGGTCCTCGATACGGTAAACCCACGTGGGTCACTAGGCGATGCTTATGGTGAAGGAGTTTACTGCTAAGCTATTGGTAGTGGGATGTTAAGAGAGCACTCTCCCACAGCAGTTTACATTGGACTCTATGGAGCTGTGTAGGCCGTGAATGGAAAACGGGGTCAAAGGTCATGAAGTGGGTGGGCTATCGGCCTATAGTTTCACGTGGTGGGACCGTGGACCCTCGGGTCTGCCCGTTTGAATTCTGGTGTCTCTAGCTCGAAAACTGAGCGTGTGACAGCAGTTTGAAAGTTTGACAAAAGTTTATGGACATTTTTCCATTCATTCCTATGGGAGTAAAGATGAAACTTCAAATGCTTACTGTGCAAAAACTATGCAACTTTTCCAAAAGCTGTATACAAGCCCGCATCCCACAGGGCAGCTCTACGAAACAAACTTTGAACGGAGTCGATATCTCGAAAACTGTGGGCGGAGTTAACCGGACAAGAATGAACGATCCTCAGAATGAAGGGCAGCAAACGTAACACTAGAGGTCTGCATTTCCAGGAGGAAACGCGAGATGTTGCGCCGCCTAAACCCCTGCCCCCCGATCCGCGTCTTTCCCGCTTAAAGCGAGGTCCTCGATACGGTAAACCCGCGTGGGTCACTAGGCGACGCTTATGGTGAAGGAGTTTACTGCTAAGCTGTCGGTAGTGGGATGTTAAGAGAGCACTCTCCCACAGCAGTTTACATTGGACTCTATGGAGCTCTGTAGGCCGTGAATGGAAAACGGGGTCAAAGGTCATGAAGCGGGCGGGGTATCGGCCTATAATTTCACGTGGTGGGACCTTGGACTCTCGGGTCTGCCCGTTTGAATTCTGGTGTCTCTAGCTCGAAAACTGAGCGTGTGACAGCAGTTTGAAAGTTTGACAAAAGTTTATGGACATATTTCCATTCATTCCTATGGGAGTAAAGATGAAACTTAAAATGCTTCCTGTGCGAAAACTATGTAACTTTTCCAAAAGCTGTATACAAGCCCGCATCCCACAGGGCAGCTCTACGAAACAAACTTTGAACGGAGTCGATATCTCGAAAACTGTGGGCGGAGTTAACCGGACAAGAACGAACGATCCTCAGAATGAAGGGCAGCAAACGTAACACTAGAGGTCTGCATTTCCAGGAGGAAACGCGAGATGTTGCGCCGCCTAAACCCCCGTCCCCCGATCCGCGTCTTTCCCGCTTAAAGCGAGGTCCTCGATACGGTAAACCCGCGTGGGTCACTAGGCGACGCTTATGGTGAAGGAGTTTACTGCTAAGCTGTTGGTAGTGGGATGTTAAGAGAGCACTGTCCCACAGCAGTTTACATTGGACTCTATGGAGCTGTGTAGGCCGTGAATGGAAAACGGGGTCAAAGGTCATGAAGCGGGTGGGCTATCGGCCTATAGTTTCACGTGGTGGGACCGTGGACTCTCGGGTCTGCCCGTTTGAGTTCTGGTGTCTCTAGCTCGAAAACTGACCGTGTGACAGCAGTTTGAAAGTTTGACAAAAGTTTATGGACATTTTTCCATTCATTCCTATGGGAGTAAAGATGAAACTTCAAATGCTTACTGTGCGAAAACTATGTAACTTTTCCAAAAGCTGTATACAAGCCCGCATCCCACAGGGCAGCTCTACGAATGAAACTTTGAACGGAGTCGATATCTCGAAAACTGTGGGCGGAGTTAACCGGACAAGAACGAACGATCCTCAGAATGAAGGGCAGCAAACGTAACACTAGAGGTCTGCATTTCCAGGAGGAAACGCGAGATGTTGCGCCGCCTAAACCCCCGTCCCCCGATCCGCGTCTTTCCCGCTTAAAGCGAGGTCCTCGATACGGTAAACCCGCGTGGGTCACTAGGCGACGCTTATGGTGAAGGAGTTTACTGCTAAGCTGTTGGTAGTGGGATGTTAAGAGAGCACTGTCCCACAGCAGTTTACATTGGACTCTATGGAGCTGTGTAGGCCGTGAATGGAAAACGGGGTCAAAGGTCATGAAGCGGGTGGGCTATCGGCCTATAGTTTCACGTGGTGGGACCGTGGACTCTCGGGTCTGCCCGTTTGAGTTCTGGTGTCTCTAGCTCGAAAACTGACCGTGTGACAGCAGTTTGAAAGTTTGACAAAAGTTTATGGACATTTTTCCATTCATTCCTATGGGAGTAAAGATGAAACTTCAAATGCTTACTGTGCGAAAACTATGTAACTTTTCCAAAAGCTGTATACAAGCCCGCATCCCACAGGGCAGCTCTACGAATGAAACTTTGAACGGAGTCGATATCTCGAAAACTGTGGGCGGAGTTAACCGGACAAGAACGAACGATCCTCAGAATGAAGGGCAGCAAACGTAACACTAGAGGTCTGCATTTCCAGGAGGAAACGCGAGATGTTGCGCCGCCTAAACCCCCGTCCGCCGATCCGCGTCTTTCCCGCTTAAAGCGAGGTCCTCGATACGGTAAACCCGCGTGGGTCACTAGGCGACGCTTATGGTGAAGGAGTTTACTGCTAAGCTGTCGGTAGTGGGATGTTAAGAGAGCACTCTCCCACAGCAGTTTACATTGGACTCTATGGAGCTCTGTAGGCCGTGAATGGAAAACGGGGTCAAAGGTCATGAAGCGGGTGGGCTATCGGCCCATAATTTCACGTGGCGGGACCGTGGACTCTCGGGTCTGCCCGTTTGAATTCTGGTGTCTCTAGCTCGAAAACTGACCGTGTGACAGCAGTTTGAAAGTTTGACAAAAGTTTATGGACATTTTTCCATTCATTCCTATGGGAGAAAAGATGAAACTTCAAATGCTTACTGTGCAAAAACTATGCAACTTTTCCAAAAGCTGTATACAAGCCCGCATCCCACAGGGCAGCTCTACGAAACAAACTTTGAACGGAGTCGATATCTCGAAAACTGTGGGCGGAGTTAACCGGACAAGAACGAACGATCCTCAGAATGAAGGGCAGCAAACGTAACACTAGAGGTCTGCATTTCCAGGAGGAAACGCGAGATGTTGCGCCGCCTAAACCCCTGCCCCCCGATCCGCGTCTTTCCCGCTTAAAGCGAGGTCCTCGATACGGTAAACCCACGTGGGTCACTAGGCGATGCTTATGGTGAAGGAGTTTACTGCTAAGCTATTGGTAGTGGGATGTTAAGAGAGCACTCTCCCACAGCAGTTTACATTGGACTCTATGGAGCTGTGTAGGCCGTGAATGGAAAACGGGGTCAAAGGTCATGAAGCGGGTGGGCTATCGGCCTATAGTTTCACGTGGTGGGACCGTGGACCCTCGGGTCTGCCCGTTTGAATTCTGGTGTCTCTAGCTCGAAAACTGAGCGTGTGACAGCAGTTTGAAAGTTTGACAAAAGTTTATGGACATTTTTCCATTCATTCCTATGGGAGTAAAGATGAAACTTCAAATGCTTACTGTGCAAAAACTATGCAACTTTTCCAAAAGCTGTATACAAGCCCGCATCCCACAGGGCAGCTCTACGAAACAAACTTTGAACGGAGTCGATATCTCGAAAACTGTGGGCGGAGTTAACCGGACAAGAATGAACGATCCTCAGAATGAAGGGCAGCAAACGTAACACTAGAGGTCTGCATTTCCAGGAGGAAACGCGAGATGTTGCGCCGCCTAAACCCCCGCCCCCCGATCCGCGTCTTTCCCGCTTAAAGCGAGGTCCTCGATACGGTAAACCCGCGTGGGTCACTAGGCGACGCTTATGGTGAAGGAGTTTACTGCTAAGCTGTCGGTAGTGGGATGTTAAGAGAGCACTCTCCCACAGCAGTTTACATTGGACTCTATGGAGCTCTGTAGGCCGTGAAAGGAAAACGGGGTCAAAGGTCATGAAGCGGGTGGGCTATCGGCCCATAAATTCACGTGGTGGGACCGTGGACTCTCGGGTGTGCCCGTTTGAATTCTGGTGTCTCTAGCTCGAAAACTGACCGTGTGACAGCAGTTTTAAAGTTTGACAAAAGTTTATGGACATTTTCCCATTCATTCCTATGGGAGAAAAGATGAAACTTCAAAGGCTTACTGTGCGAAAACTATGCAACTTTTCCAAAAGCTGTATACAAGCCCGCATCCCACAGGGAAGCTCTACGAAACAAACTTTGAACGGAGTCGATATCTCGAAAACTGTGGGCTGAGTTAACCGGACAAGAATGAACGATCCTCAGAATGAAGGGTAGCAAACGTAACACTAGAGGTCTGCATTTCCAGGAGGAAACGTGAGATGTTGCGCCGCCTAAACCCCCGTCCCCCGATCCGCGTCTTTCCCGCTTAAAGCGAGGTCCTCGATACGGTAAACCCGCGTGGGTCACTAGGCGACGCTTATGGTGAAGGAGTTTACTGCTAAGCTGTTGGTAGTGGGATGTTAAGAGAGCACTCTCCCACAGCAGTTTACATTGGACTCTATGGAGCTCAGTAGGGCGTGAATAGAAAACGATAAATTTTGAATTCCACCTTTAAAAACAATTCCACCTTAAGAAACCCAGAATTGTATTGAAATGTCCACATCACAGGCCAAAAGCAAAAAAAGATGGCCAATACATTTTAAATACCACCTTAATAAAAATTCCACCTTAAGAAACCCACAGTTGTATTGACACGTCCACCTTTAAAAATGACCACTTTAAATAAAGCTTAAAATGTCGAAAAGACAGCCAGTATATTGTGAATGAGGTATTCTTTAAAAATTCCACCTTAAGAAACCCTGGATAATTAAGACGTCCCCCTTAAAAATGACCTTTAAAGTGTTACAGACTGCCTGTGTATTTCTGTGGCCCTCACAGCTCTTCCCCTCAGTCTCTGCCTCTGCCCCTCCCCCTCCCCCCTCTGTCTCTCTCACACGCACGCTCACAGAATACAACTGACAGACTCATGATTCAATGAATTTCGACCGGGGAGCACCCTCCAAAAAATCACCCGTAGCTCGAAAACTTTTCCCAACCAAAATTGAACGAAGCATACCGTAGCGACAAGGAGAGTCTTGTGCTCGAGATGGTGTAAAAATTTTTGCACTTTGAGCGAGATTTGATGGTGTAATTACGAGTTAAAAACAGGCAAAGTTTTGAAAATCTGCGTGCGACCCGCTCTTAAAATACATTGAGCTCTATGGGAGGAAAACCCTCCCAAGTGTCAAACAAAAATTCATAACTCAAGAACGGTATTCTCAAACGGTCTGAAACTTACAAGTGTGAGAAAGGGGAAATTTCTCTAGCATTTAAAGTTTAAATGAAGTCTGTAGGTGAAAGTATAAGGAAGTTATGGTGAAATGTTCGGCAGAAAATTGAAAAAGAAAAAAAATAATTTCAATGGGTTCCTATGGGAGCGTACCCACCCTCCGAACAAATGCTTATAGCTCGGAAAGTTTTCCTCACATCACTTAACCGTATATACCGTTGCGACAAGGAGAGTCTGGGGATCGATATGGTATAAAAAATTTGCAGATTAAGTGAGAATTGAGCATGTTATGACGAGTTAAAAACAGGAGAAAATTTTAGAAACCGCACTCTGAGCTGCTCCAAAAATACATTGAACCCTATGGGAGCCGAAACCGTCCCTAGTGCCGAACAAAAATTCATAACTCAAAAACCGTATTTTCAATAATGTTCAAATTTAGAGGTCTCAGAAAGGACAAGTTTCTCTACCATTTAAAATTTAAATGAAGTTTCTAGGTGAAACTATGAGGAAGTTATGGCGATTTGTTCGGCTGAAAAGTGAAAAAACGGCTTTTTGCCACTGAAACTACAGTGGATGACATCACCCCCACTCTAAGAGCCTCCCATTGAAATGAATGGAGGGATTTTGAAGGAGGAAAAGAAAGGGAAGGATGAGTGCAAAAATTCCGAAAACGGAAGTGATGGGAGCCGGTACGCCCGGGTCCGACCGTCTGAAATCCCGTGTCCGTAGCTTGAAAAATGACCGAGTTAGAGCACTTTGAAAATTAATTCCATAGAAATGACTGGGGAAAAACAGAGCGAAAAACGAGTGTAGCGGACGAACGAGTGCGGGTATCGGAAAGCTGTATACAAGCCCACATCGTCGCTATAGGACGCACGATTTCCAGGTGGAACGGAGTCGATAGCTCGAAAGCTGCGGGACTAGTTAAGCGGACAAGGAAACGCGGAATAATAAAAATAATAATAAAAATAATAATAATATGACTTACGGATAACAATATATTGCGCCGCTGCTTAAAGCAGCAGGCGCAACATAACTAGAGGTCTGCATTTCCAGGAGGAAACGCGAGATGTTGCGCCGCCTAAATCCCTGCCCCCCGATCCGCGTCTTTCCCGCTTAAAGCGAGGTCCTCGATACGGTAAACCCGCGTGGGTCACTAGGCGACGCTTATGGTGAAGGAGTTTACTGCTAAGCTGTCGGTAGTGGGATGTTAAGAGAGCACTGTCCCACAGCAGTTTACATTGGACTCTATGGAGCTGTGTAGGCCGTGAATGGAAAACGGGGTCAAAGGTCATGAAGCGGGTGGGCTATCGGCCCATAATTTCATGTGGTGGGACCGTGGACTCTCGGGTCTGCCCGTTTGAGTTCTGGTGTGTCTAGCTCGAAAACTGACCGTGTGACAGCAGTTTGAATGTTTGACAAAAGTTTATGGACATTTTTCCATTCATTCCTATGGGAGTAAAGATGAAAGTTCAAATGCTTACTGTGCGAAAACTATGTAACTTTTCCAAAAGCTGTATACAAGCCCGCATCCCACAGGGCAGCTCTACGAAACAAACTTTGAAGGGAGTCGATATCTCGAAAACTGTGGGCGGAGTTAACCGGACAAGAATGAACGATCCTCAGAATGAAGGGCAGCAAACGTAACACTAGAGGTCTGCATTTCCAGGAGGAAACGCGAGATGTTGCGCCGCCTAAACCCCTGCCCCCCGATCCGCGTCTTTCCCGCTTAAAACGAGGTCCTCGATACGGTAAACCCACGTGGGTCACTAGGCGACGCTTATGGTGAAGGAGTTTACTGCTAAGCTGTTGGTAGTGGGATGTTAAGAGAGCACTGTCCCACAGCAGTTTACATTGGACTCTATGGAGCTCTGTAGGCCGTGAAAGGAAAACGGGGTCAAAGGTCATGAAGCGGGTGGGCTATCGGCCCATAATTTCACGTGGTGGGACCGTGGACCCTCGGGTCTGCCCGTTTGAGTTCTGGTGTCTCTAGCTCGAAAACTGAGCGTGTGACAGCAGTTTTAAAGTTTGGCAAAAGTTTATGGACATTTTTCCATTCTTTCCTATGGGAGTAAAGATGAAATTCAAATGCTTCCTGTGCGAAAACTATGCAACTTTTCCAAAAGCTGTATACAAGCCCGCATCCCACAGGGCAGCTCTACGAAACAAACTTTGAACGGAGTCTATATCTCGAAAACTGTGGGCGGAGTTAACCGGACAAGAATGAACGATCCTCAGAATTAAGGGCAGCAAACGTAACACTAGAGGTCTGCATTTCCAGGAGGAAACGCGAGATGTTGCGCCGCCTAAACCCCTGCCCCCCGATCCGCGTCTTTCCCGCTTAAAGCGAGGTCCTCGACACGGTAAACCCGCGCGGGTCACTAGGCGACGCTTATGGTGAAGGAGTTTACTGCTAAGCTGTCGGTAGTGGGATGTTAAGAGAGCACTGTCCCACAGCAGTTTACATTGGACTCTATGGAGCTCTGTAGGCCGTGAATGGAAAACGGGGTCAAAGGTCATGAAGCGGGTGGGCTATCGGCCTATAATTTCACGTGGTGGGACCTTGGACTCTCGGGTCTGCCCGTTTGAATTCTGGTGTCTCTAGCTCGAAAACTGAGCGTGTGACAGCAGTTTGAAAGTTTGACAAAAGTTTATGGACATTTTTCCATTCATTCCTATGGGAGTAAAGATGAAACTTCAAATGGTTACTGTGCGAAAACTATGCAACTTTTCCAAAAGCTGTATACAAGCCCGCATCCCACAGGGAAGCTGTACGAAACAAACTTTGAACGGAGTCGATATCTCGAAAACTGTGGGCGGAGTTAACCGGACAAGAATGAACGATCCTCAGAATGAAGGGCAGCAAACGTAACACCAGGAGGAAACGCGAGATGTTGCGCCGCCTAAACCCCTGCCCCCCGATCCGCGTCTTTCCCGCTTAAAGCGAGGTCCTCGATACGGTAAACCCGCGTGGGTCACTAGGCGACGCTTATGGTGAAGGAGTTTACTGCTAAGCTGTTGGTAGTGGGATGTTAAGAGAGCATTCTCCCACAGCAGTTTACATTGGACTCTATGGAGCTCTGTAGGCCGTGAATGGAAAACGATACATTTTGAATTCCACCTTTAAAAACAATTCCACCTTAAGAAACCCAGAATTGTATTGAAATGTCCACATCACAGGCCAAAAGAGTCTTAAAAGCAAAAAAAGATGGCCAATACATTTTAAATACCACCTTAATAAAAATTCCACCTTAAGAAACCCACAGTTGTATTGACACGTCCACCTTTAAAAATGACCACTTTAAATAAAGCTTAAAATGTCGAAAAGACAGCCAGTATATTGTGAATGAGGTATTCTTTAAAAATTCCACCTTAAGAAACCCTGGATAATTAAGACGTCCCCCTTAAAAATGACCTTTAAAGTGTTAGACACTGCCTATGTCCTTCATACCTCTCCCCCTCGGTCTCTGACTCTGCCCCTCCCCCTCCCCTCTCTGTTTCTCTCACACGCACGCTCACAGAATACAACTGACAGACTCACGATTCAATGAATTTCGACCGGGGAGCACCCTCCAAAAAATCACCCGTAGCTCGAAAACTTTTCCCAACCAAAATTGAACGAAGCATACCGTAGCGACAAGGAGAGTCTTGTGCTCGAGATGGTGTAAAAATTTTTGCACTTTGAGCGAGATTTGATGGTGTAATTACGAGTTAAAAACAGGCAAAGTTTTGAAAATCTGCGTGCAGACCCACTCTTAAAATACATTGAGCTCTATGGGAGGAAAACCCTCCCAAGTGTCAAACAAAAATTCATAACTCAAGAACGGTATTCTCAAACGGTCTGAAACTTACAAGTGTGAGAAAGGGGAAATTTCTCTACCATTTAAAGTTTAAATGAAGTCTGTAGGTGAAAGTATAAGGAAGTTATGGTGAAATGTTCGGCAGAAAATTGAAAAAGAAAAAAAAAAATTTCAATGGGTTCCTATGGGAGCGTACCCACCCTCCGAACAAATGCTTATAGCTCGGAAAGTTTTCCCCACATCACTTAACCGTATATACCGTTGCGACAAGGAGAGTCTGGGGATCGATGTGGTATAAAAAAATTGCAGATTAAGTGAGAATTGAGCATGTTATGACGAGTTAAAAACAGGAGAAATTTTTAGAAACCGCACTCTGAGCTGCTCCAAAAATACATTGAACCCTATGGGAGCCGAAACCCTCCCTAGTGCCGAACAAAAATTCATAACTCAAAAACCGTATTTTCAATAATGTTCAAATTTAGAGGTCTTAGAAAGGACAAGTTTCTCTACCATTTAAAATTTAAATGAAGTTTCTAGGTGAAAGTATGAGGAAGTTATGGCGATTTGTTAGGCTGAAAAGTGAAAAAACGGCTTTGGCCACTGAAACTACAGTGGATGACATCACCCCCACTCTAAGGGCCTCCCATTGAAATGAATGGAGGGATTTTGAAGGAGGTATAGAAAGGGAAGGATGAGTGCAAAAATTCCGAAAACGGAAGTGATGGGAGCCGGTACGCCCGGGTCCGACCGTCTAAAATCCCGTGTCCGTAGCTTGAAAAATGACCGAGTTAGAGCACTTTGAAAATTAATTCCATAGAAATGACTGGGGAAAAACGGAGCGATAAACGAGTGTAGCGGACGAACGAGTGCGGGTATCGGAAAGCTGTATACAAGCCCACATCGTCGCTATAGGACGCACGATTTCCAGGTGGAACGGAGTCGATAGCTCGAAAGCTGCGGGACTAGTTAGGCGGACAAGGAAACGCGGAATAATAAGAATAAAAATAATAATAATATGACTTAAGAAGAACAATATATTGCGCGCTGCTAAAGCAGCTGGCGCAACATAACTAGAGGTCTGCATTTCCAGGAGGAAACGCGAGATGTTGCGCCGCCTAAACCCCCGCCCCCCGATCCGCGTCTTAAAATGTTGAAAAGACAGCCAGTATATTGTGAATGAGGTATTCTTAAAAAATTCCACCTTAAGAAACCCTGGATAATTAAGACGTCCCCCTTAAAAATGACCTTTAAAGTGTTACAGACTGCCTGTGTATTTCTGTGGCCCTCACAGCTCTCCCCGTCAGTGTCTGCCTCTGCCCCTCCCCCTCCCCCTTCTGTCTCTCTCACACGCATGCTCACAGAATACAACTGACAGACTCACGATTCAATGAATTTCGACCGGGGAGCACCCTCCAAAAAATCACCCGTAGCTCGAAAACTTTTCCCAACCAAAATTGAACGAAGCATACCGTAGCGACAAGGAGAGTCTTGTCCTCGAGATGGTGTAAAAATTTTTGCACTTTGAGCGAGATTTGATGGTGTAATTACGAGTTAAAAACAGGCAAAGTTTTGAAAATCTGCGTGCAGACCCGCTCTTAAAATACATTGAGCTCTATGGGAGGAAAACCCTCCCAAGTGTCAAACAAAAATTCATAACTCAAGAACGGTATTCTCAAACGGTCTGAAACTTACAAGTGTGAGAAAGGGGAAATTTCTCTACCATTTAAAGTTTAAATGAAGTCTGTAGGTGAAAGTATAAGGAAGTTATGGTGAAATGTTCGGCAGAAAATTGAAAAAGAAAAAAAAAAATTTCAATGGGTTCCTATGGGAGCGTACCCACCCTCCGAACAAATGCTTATAGCTCGGAAAGTTTTCCCCACATCACTTAACCGTATATACCGTTGCGACAAGGAGAGTCTGGGGATCGATGTGGTATAAAAAAATTGCAGATTAAGTGAGAATTGAGCATGTTATGACGAGTTAAAAACAGGAGAGAATTTTAGAAACCGCACTCTGAGCTGCTCCAAAAATACATTGAAACCTATGGGAGCCGAAACCGTCCCTAGTGCCGAACAAAAACTGTGGGCGGAGTTAACCGGACAAGAACGAACAATCCTCAGAATGAAGGGCAGCAAACGTAACACTAGAGGTCTGCATTTCCAGGAGGAAACGCGAGATGTTGCGCCGCCTAAACCCCCGTCCCCCGATCCGCGTCTTTCCCGCTTAAAGCGAGGTCCTCGATACGGAAAAACCCGCGTGGGTCACTAGGCGACGCTTATGGTGAAGGAGTTTACTGCTAAGCTGTCGGTAGTGGGATGTTAAGAGAGCACTCTCCCACAGCAGTTTACATTGGACTCTATGGAGCTCTGTAGGCCGTGAATGGAAAACGGGGTCAAAGGTCATGAAGCGGGCGGGGTATCGGCCCATAATTTCATGTGGTGGGACCGTGGACCCTCGGGTCTGCCCGTTTGAGTTCTGGTGTCTCTAGCTCGAAAACTGACCGTGTGACAGCACTTTGAAAGTTTGACAAAAGTTTATGGACATTTTTCCATTCATTCCTATGGGAGAAAACACGAACTTCAAATGCTTACTGTGCAAAAACTATGTAACTTTTCCAAAACCTGTATACAAGCCCGCATCCCACAGGGAAGCTGTACGAAACAAACTTTGAACGGAGTCGATATCTCGAAAACTGTGGGCGGAGTTAACCGGACAAGAATGAACGATCCTCAGAATGAAGGGCAGCAAACGTAACACTAGAGGTCTGCATTTCCAGGAGGAAACGCGAGATGTTGCGCCGCCTAAACCTCCGTCCCCCGATCCGCGTCTTTCCCGCTTAAAGCGAGGTCCTCGATACGGTAAACCCGCGTGGGTCACTAGGCGACGCTTATGGTGAAGGAGTTTACTGCTAAGCTGTTGGTAGTGGGATGTTAAGAGAGCACTCTCCCACAGCAGTTTACATTGGACTCTATGGAGCTCAGTAGGGCGTGAATAGAAAACGATAAATTTTGAATTCCACCTTTAAAAACAATTCCACCTTAAGAAACCCAGAATTGTATTGAAATGTCCACATCACAGGCCAAAAGCAAAAAAAGATGGCCAATACATTTTAAATACCACCTTAATAAAAATTCCACCTTAAGAAACCCACAGTTGTATTGACACGTCCACCTTTAAAAATGACCACTTTAAATAAAGCTTAAAATGTCGAAAAGACAGCCAGTATATTGTGAATGAGGTATTCTTTAAAAATTCCACCTTAAGAAACCCTGGATAATTAAGACGTCCCCCTTAAAAATGACCTTTAAAGTGTTACAGACTGCCTGTGTATTTCTGTGGCCCTCACAGCTCTTCCCCTCAGTCTCTGCCTCTGCCCCTCCCCCTCCCCCCTCTGTCTCTCTCACACGCACGCTCACAGAATACAACTGACAGACTCATGATTCAATGAATTTCGACCGGGGAGCACCCTCCAAAAAATCACCCGTAGCTCGAAAACTTTTCCCAACCAAAATTGAACGAAGCATACCGTAGCGACAAGGAGAGTCTTGTGCTCGAGATGGTGTAAAAATTTTTGCACTTTGAGCGAGATTTGATGGTGTAATTACGAGTTAAAAACAGGCAAAGTTTTGAAAATCTGCGTGCGACCCGCTCTTAAAATACATTGAGCTCTATGGGAGGAAAACCCTCCCAAGTGTCAAACAAAAATTCATAACTCAAGAACGGTATTCTCAAACGGTCTGAAACTTACAAGTGTGAGAAAGGGGAAATTTCTCTAGCATTTAAAGTTTAAATGAAGTCTGTAGGTGAAAGTATAAGGAAGTTATGGTGAAATGTTCGGCAGAAAATTGAAAAAGAAAAAAAATAATTTCAATGGGTTCCTATGGGAGCGTACCCACCCTCCGAACAAATGCTTATAGCTCGGAAAGTTTTCCTCACATCACTTAACCGTATATACCGTTGCGACAAGGAGAGTCTGGGGATCGATATGGTATAAAAAATTTGCAGATTAAGTGAGAATTGAGCATGTTATGACGAGTTAAAAACAGGAGAAAATTTTAGAAACCGCACTCTGAGCTGCTCCAAAAATACATTGAACCCTATGGGAGCCGAAACCGTCCCTAGTGCCGAACAAAAATTCATAACTCAAAAACCGTATTTTCAATAATGTTCAAATTTAGAGGTCTCAGAAAGGACAAGTTTCTCTACCATTTAAAATTTAAATGAAGTTTCTAGGTGAAACTATGAGGAAGTTATGGCGATTTGTTCGGCTGAAAAGTGAAAAAACGGCTTTTTGCCACTGAAACTACAGTGGATGACATCACCCCCACTCTAAGAGCCTCCCATTGAAATGAATGGAGGGATTTTGAAGGAGGAAAAGAAAGGGAAGGATGAGTGCAAAAATTCCGAAAACGGAAGTGATGGGAGCCGGTACGCCCGGGTCCGACCGTCTGAAATCCCGTGTCCGTAGCTTGAAAAATGACCGAGTTAGAGCACTTTGAAAATTAATTCCATAGAAATGACTGGGGAAAAACAGAGCGAAAAACGAGTGTAGCGGACGAACGAGTGCGGGTATCGGAAAGCTGTATACAAGCCCACATCGTCGCTATAGGACGCACGATTTCCAGGTGGAACGGAGTCGATAGCTCGAAAGCTGCGGGACTAGTTAAGCGGACAAGGAAACGCGGAATAATAAAAATAATAATAAAAATAATAATAATATGACTTACGGATAACAATATATTGCGCCGCTGCTTAAAGCAGCAGGCGCAACATAACTAGAGGTCTGCATTTCCAGGAGGAAACGCGAGATGTTGCGCCGCCTAAATCCCTGCCCCCCGATCCGCGTCTTTCCCGCTTAAAGCGAGGTCCTCGATACGGTAAACCCGCGTGGGTCACTAGGCGACGCTTATGGTGAAGGAGTTTACTGCTAAGCTGTCGGTAGTGGGATGTTAAGAGAGCACTGTCCCACAGCAGTTTACATTGGACTCTATGGAGCTGTGTAGGCCGTGAATGGAAAACGGGGTCAAAGGTCATGAAGCGGGTGGGCTATCGGCCCATAATTTCATGTGGTGGGACCGTGGACTCTCGGGTCTGCCCGTTTGAGTTCTGGTGTGTCTAGCTCGAAAACTGACCGTGTGACAGCAGTTTGAATGTTTGACAAAAGTTTATGGACATTTTTCCATTCATTCCTATGGGAGTAAAGATGAAAGTTCAAATGCTTACTGTGCGAAAACTATGTAACTTTTCCAAAAGCTGTATACAAGCCCGCATCCCACAGGGCAGCTCTACGAAACAAACTTTGAAGGGAGTCGATATCTCGAAAACTGTGGGCGGAGTTAACCGGACAAGAATGAACGATCCTCAGAATGAAGGGCAGCAAACGTAACACTAGAGGTCTGCATTTCCAGGAGGAAACGCGAGATGTTGCGCCGCCTAAACCCCTGCCCCCCGATCCGCGTCTTTCCCGCTTAAAACGAGGTCCTCGATACGGTAAACCCACGTGGGTCACTAGGCGACGCTTATGGTGAAGGAGTTTACTGCTAAGCTGTTGGTAGTGGGATGTTAAGAGAGCACTGTCCCACAGCAGTTTACATTGGACTCTATGGAGCTCTGTAGGCCGTGAAAGGAAAACGGGGTCAAAGGTCATGAAGCGGGTGGGCTATCGGCCCATAATTTCACGTGGTGGGACCGTGGACCCTCGGGTCTGCCCGTTTGAGTTCTGGTGTCTCTAGCTCGAAAACTGAGCGTGTGACAGCAGTTTTAAAGTTTGGCAAAAGTTTATGGACATTTTTCCATTCTTTCCTATGGGAGTAAAGATGAAATTCAAATGCTTCCTGTGCGAAAACTATGCAACTTTTCCAAAAGCTGTATACAAGCCCGCATCCCACAGGGCAGCTCTACGAAACAAACTTTGAACGGAGTCTATATCTCGAAAACTGTGGGCGGAGTTAACCGGACAAGAATGAACGATCCTCAGAATTAAGGGCAGCAAACGTAACACTAGAGGTCTGCATTTCCAGGAGGAAACGCGAGATGTTGCGCCGCCTAAACCCCTGCCCCCCGATCCGCGTCTTTCCCGCTTAAAGCGAGGTCCTCGACACGGTAAACCCGCGCGGGTCACTAGGCGACGCTTATGGTGAAGGAGTTTACTGCTAAGCTGTCGGTAGTGGGATGTTAAGAGAGCACTGTCCCACAGCAGTTTACATTGGACTCTATGGAGCTCTGTAGGCCGTGAATGGAAAACGGGGTCAAAGGTCATGAAGCGGGTGGGCTATCGGCCTATAATTTCACGTGGTGGGACCTTGGACTCTCGGGTCTGCCCGTTTGAATTCTGGTGTCTCTAGCTCGAAAACTGAGCGTGTGACAGCAGTTTGAAAGTTTGACAAAAGTTTATGGACATGTTTCCATTCATTCCTATGGGAGTAAAGATGAAACTTCAAATGGTTACTGTGCGAAAACTATGCAACTTTTCCAAAAGCTGTATACAAGCCCGCATCCCACAGGGAAGCTGTACGAAACAAACTTTGAACGGAGTCGATATCTCGAAAACTGTGGGCGGAGTTAACCGGACAAGAATGAACGATCCTCAGAATGAAGGGCAGCAAACGTAACACTAGAGGTCTGCATTTCCAGGAGGAAACGCGAGATGTTGCGCTGCCTAAACCCCCGTCCCCCGATCCGCGTCTTTCCCGCTTAAAGCGAGGTCCTCGATACGGTAAACCCGCGTGGGTCACTAGGCGACGCTTATGGTGAAGGAGTTTACTGCTAAGCTGTTGGTAGTGGGATGTTAAGAGAGCACTCTCCCACAGCAGTTTACATTGGACTCTATGGAGCTCAGTAGGGCGTGAATAGAAAACGATACATTTTGAATTCCACCTTTAAAAACAATTCCACCTTAAGAAACCCAGAATTGTATTGAAATGTCCACATCACAGGCCAAAAGAATCTTAAAAGCAAAAAAGATGGCCAATACATTTTAAATACCACCTTAATAAAAATTCCACCTTAAGAAACCCACAGTTGTATTGACACGTCCACCTTTAAAAATGACCACTTTAAATAAAGCTTAAAATGTCGAAAAGACAGGCAGTATATTGTGAATGAGGTATTCTTAAAAAATTCCACCTTAAGAAACCCTGGATAATTAAGATGTCCCCCTTAAAAATGACCTTTAAAGTGTTACAGACTGCCTGTGTATTTCTGTGGCCCTCACACCTCTTCCCCGTCAGTCTCTGCCTCTGCCCCTCCCCCTCCCCCCTCTCTCTCTCTCACACGCACGCTCACAGAACACAACTGACAGACTCATGATTCAATGAATTTCGACCGGTGGGGCACCTTCCAAAAAACCTCAAATATCTCAAAAACTTTTCCAGGTCCAAAAATGAACGAAGCATACCGTAGCGACAAGGAGAGTCTGGTGCTCGAGATGGTGTAAAAATTTTTGCACTTTGAGCGAGATTTGATGGTGTAATTACGAGTTAAAAACAGGCAAAGTTTTGAAAATCTGCGTGCCGAGCCGCTCTTAAAATACATTGAGCTCTATGGGAGGAAAACCCTCCCAAGTGTCAAACAAAAATTCATAACTCAAGAACGGTATTCTCAAACGGTCTGAAACTTACAAGTGTGAGAAAGGGGAAATTTCTCTACCATTTAAAGTTTAAATGAAGTCTGTAGGTGAAAGTATAAGGAAGTTATGGTGAAATGTTCGGCAGAAAATTGAAAAAGAAAAAAAATAATTTCAATGGGTTCCTATGGGAGCGTACCCACCCTCCGAACAAATGCTTATAGCTCGGAAAGTTTTCTTCACATCACTTAACCGTATATACCGTTGCGACAAGGAGAGTCTGGGGATCAATATGGTATAAAAAGATTTGCAGATTAAGTGAGAATTGAGCATGTTATGACGAGTTAAAAACAGGAGAAAATTTTAGAAACCGCACTCTGAGCTGCTCCAAAAATACATTGAACCCTATGGGAGCCAAAACCCTCCCTAGTGCCGAACAAAAATTCATAACTCAAAAAACGTATTTTCAAAAATGTTCAAATTTAGAGGTCTTAGAAAGGACAAGTTTCTCTACCATTTAAAATTTAAATGAAGTTTCTAGGTGAAAGTATGAGGAAGTTATGGCAATTTGTTCGGCTGAAAAGTGAAAAACCCGTTTTCTGAGAAGGAATCTACAGTGTATGATGTCACCCACTCTAAGAGCCTCCCATTGCAATGAATGGAGGGATTTTGAAGGAGTGATAGAAAGGGAAGGATTAGTGCAAAAATTCAGAAAACGGAAGTGATGGGAGCCGGTACGCCCGGGTCCGACCGTCTAAAATCCCGTGTCCGTAGCTTGAAAAATGACCGAGTTAGAGCACTTTGAAAATTAATTCCATAGAAATGACTGGGGAAAAACGGAGCGATAAACGAGTGTAGCGGACGAACGAGTGCGGGTATCGGAAAGCTGTATACAAGCCCACATCGTCGCTATAGGACGCACGATTTCCAGGTGGAACGGAGTCGATAGCTCGAAAGCTGCGGGACTAGTTAGGCGGACAAGGAAACGCGGAATAATAAGAATAAAAATAATAATAATATGACTTAAGAAGAACAATATATTGCGCGCTGCTAAAGCAGCTGGCGCAACATAATAACTAGAGGTCTGCATTTCCAGGAGGAAACGCGAGATGTTGCGCCGCCTAAATCCCTGCCCCCCGATCCGCGTCTTTCCCGCTTAAAGCGAGGTCCTCGATACGGTAAACCCGCGTGGGTCACTAGGCGACGCTTATGGTGAAGGAGTTTACTGCTAAGCTGTCGGTAGTGGGATGTTAAGAGAGCACTCTCCCACAGCAGTTTACATTGGACTCTATGGAGCTCTGTAGGCCGTGAAAGGAAAACGGGGTCAAAGGTCATGAAGCGGGTGGGCTATCGGCCCATAGTTTCACGTGCTGGGACCGTGGACCCTCGGGTCTGCCCGTTTGAGTTCTGGTGTCTCTAGCTCGAAAACTGACCGTGTGACAGCAGTTTTAAAGTTTGACAAAAGTTTATGGACATTTTTCCATTCATTCCTATGGGAGTAAAGATGAAACTTAAAATGCTTCCTGTGCGAAAACTATGTAACTTTTCCAAAAGCTGTATACAAGCCCGCATCCCACAGGGAAGCTCTACGAAACAAACTTTGAACGGAGTCGATATCTCGAAAACTGTGGGCGGAGTTAACCGGACAAGAACGAACGATCCTCAGAATGAAGGGCAGCAAACGTAACACTAGAGGTCTGCATTTCCAGGAGGAAACGCGAGATGTTGCGCCGCCTAAATCCCTGCCCCCCGATCCGCGTCTTTCCCGCTTAAAGCGAGGTCCTCGATACGGTAAACCCGCGTGGGTCACTAGGCGACGCTTATGGTGAAGGAGTTTACTGCTAAGCTGTCGGTAGTGGGATGTTAAGAGAGCACTCTCCCACAGCAGTTTACATTGGACTCTATGGAGCTGTGTAGGCCGTGAATGGAAAACGGGGTCAAAGGTCATGAAGCGGGTGGGCTATCGGCCCATAATTTCACGTGGTGGGACCGTGGACTCTCGGGTCTGCCCGTTTGAGTTCTGGTGTGTCTAGCTCGAAAACTGACCGTGTGACAGCAGTTTGAATGTTTGACAAAAGTTTATGGACATTTTTCCATTCATTCCTATGGGAATAGGAATGAATGGAATGCAATGAGCACCAGAAAGACAGTTTTATTAACTGAACCGCACTTAGTATTCAAGACTGTCAAAGAACAACTTGTTTTCAGCAAACTGCATCTTTGCTTTTACAGTCCATTATGAAGCATAAAAACACTTTCGGGCTCGCTTGCAATGAAAGGCAGAAAGAGTTTTATTAGCGGAACTGTGCTCCATAAGAAAGACTGTCAGAGCACAGCTTGCTTTCAGCAGACTGCGTATTTGTTTATACTAACAATTGGAACACAGAAAAACACTTTCTGGCGTGTTTGCAATGAGCACCAGAAAGACAGTTTTATTAACTGAACCGCACTTAGTATTCAAGACTGTCAAAGAACAACTTGTTTTCAGCAAACTGCATCTTTGCTTTTACAGTCCATTATGAAGCATAAAAACACTTTCGGGCTCGCTTGCAATGAAAGGCAGAAAGAGTTTTATTAGCGGAACTGCGCTCCATAAGAAAGACTGTCAGAGCACAGCTTGCTTTCAGCAGACTGCGTATTTGTTTATACTAACAATTGGAACACAGAAAAACACTTTCTGGCTTGCTTGCAATGATCACCAGAAAGACAGTTTTATTAACTGAACCGCACTCAGTATTCAAGACTGTCAAAGAACAACTTGTTTTCAGCAAACTGCATCTTTGCTTTTACAGTCCATTATGAAGCATAAAAACACTTTCGGGCTCGCTTGCAATGAAAGGCAGAAAGAGTTTTATTAGCTGAACTGCACTCCATAAGAAAGACTGTCAGAGCACAGCTTGCTTTCAGCAGACTGCATATTTGTTTATACTAACAAGTAGAACACAGAAAAACACTTTCTGGTTTGTTTGCAATGAGCACCAGAAAGATAGTTTTATTAACTGAACCGCACTCAGTATTCAAGACTGTCAAAGAACAACTTGTTTTCAGCAAACTGCATCTTTGCTTTTACAGTCCATTATGAAGCATAAAAACACTTTCGGGCTCGCTTGCAATGAAAGGCAGAAAGAGTTTTATTAGCGGAACTGCGCTCCATAAGAAAAACTGTCAGAGCACAGCTTGCTTTCAGCAGACTGCATATTTGTTTATACTAACAAGTAGAACACAGAAAAACACTTTCTGGTTTGTTTGCAATGAGCACCAGAAAGACAGTTTTATTAACTGAACCGCACTCAGTATTCAAGACTGTCAAAGAACAACTTGTTTTCAGCAAACTGCATCTTTGCTTTTACAGTCCATTATGAAGCATAAAAACACTTTCGGGCTCGCTTGCAATGAAAGGCAGAAAGAGTTTTATTAGCTGAACTGCACTCCATAAGAAAGACTGTCAGAGCACAGCTTGCTTTCAGCAGACTGCATATTTGTTTATACTAACAAGTAGAACACAGAAAAACACTTTCTGGTTTGTTTGCAATGAGCACCAGAAAGACAGTTTTATTAACTGAACCGCACTCAGTATTCAAGACTGTCAAAGAACAACTTGTTTTCAGCAAACTGCATCTTTGCTTTTACAGTCCATTATGAAGCATAAAAACACTTTCGGGCTCGCTTGCAATGAAAGGCAGAAAGAGTTTTATTAGCTGAACTGCACTCCATAAGAAAGACTGTCAGAGAACAGCTTGCTTTCAGCAGACTGCGTATTTCTTTATACTAGCAATTGGAACACAGAAAAACACTTTCTGGCTTGCTTGCAATGAGCACCAGAAAGACAGTTTTATTAACTGAACCGCACTCAGTATTCAAGACTGTCAAAGAACAACTTGTTTTCAGCAAACTGCATCTTTGCTTTTACAATCCATTATGAAGCATAAAAACACTTTCGGGCTCGCTTGCAATGAAAGGCAGAAAGAGTTTTATTAGCGGAACTGCGCTCCATAAGAAAGACTGTCAGAGCACAGCTTGCTTTCAGCAGACTGCGTATTTGTTTATACTAACAATTGGAACACAGAAAAACACTTTCTGGCGTGTTTGCAATGAGCACCAGAAAGACAGTTTTATTAACTGAACCGCACTCAGTATTCAAGACTGTCAAAGAACAACTTGTTTTCAGCAAACTGCATCTTTGCTTTTACAGTCCATTATGAAGCATAAAAACACTTTCGGGCTCGCTTGCAATGAAAGGCAGAAAGAGTTTTTAGCTGAACTACACTCCATAAGAAAGACTGTCAGAGCACAGCTTGCTTTCAGCAGACTGCGTATTTGTTTATACTAACAAGTAGAACACAGAAAAACACTTTCTGGTTTGTTTGCAATGAGCACCAGAAAGACAGTTTTATTAACTGAACCGCACTCAGTATTCAAGACTGTCAAAGAACAACTTGTTTTCAGCAAACTGCATCTTTGCTTTTACAGTCCATTATGAAGCATAAAAACACTTTCGGGCTCGCTTGCAATGAAAGGCAGAAAGAGTTTTATTAGCTGAACTGCACTCCATAAGAAAGACTGTCAGAGAACAGCTTGCTTTCAGCAGACTGCGTATTTCTTTATACTAGCAATTGGAACACAGAAAAACACTTTCTGGCTTGCTTGCAATGAGCACCAGAAAGACAGTTTTATTAACTGAACCGCACTCAGTATTCAAGACTGTCAAAGAACAACTTGTTTTCAGCAAACTGCATCTTTGCTTTTACAATCCATTATGAAGCATAAAAACACTTTCGGGCTCGCTTGCAATGAAAGGCAGAAAGAGTTTTATTAGCGGAACTGCGCTCCATAAGAAAGACTGTCAGAGCACAGCTTGCTTTCAGCAGACTGCGTATTTGTTTATACTAACAATTGGAACACAGAAAAACACTTTCTGGCGTGTTTGCAATGAGCACCAGAAAGACAGTTTTATTAACTGAACCGCACTCAGTATTCAAGACTGTCAAAGAACAACTTGTTTTCAGCAAACTGCATCTTTGCTTTTACAGTCCATTATGAAGCATAAAAACACTTTCGGGCTCGCTTGCAATGAAAGGCAGAAAGAGTTTTTAGCTGAACTACACTCCATAAGAAAGACTGTCAGAGCACAGCTTGCTTTCAGCAGACTGCGTATTTGTTTATACTAACAAGTAGAACACAGAAAAACACTTTCTGGTTTGTTTGCAATGAGCACCAGAAAGACAGTTTTATTAACTGAACCGCACTCAGTATTCAAGACTGTCAAAGAACAACTTGTTTTCAGCAAACTGCATCTTTGCTTTTACAGTCCATTATGAAGCATAAAAACACTTTCGGGCTCGCTTGCAATGAAAGGCAGAAAGAGTTTTATTAGCTGAACTGCACTCCATAAGAAAGACTGTCAGAGAACAGCTTGCTTTCAGCAGACTGCGTATTTCTTTATACTAGCAATTGGAACACAGAAAAACACTTTCTGGCTTGCTTGCAATGAGCACCAGAAAGACAGTTTTATTAACTGAACCGCACTCAGTATTCAAGACTGTCAAAGAACAACTTGTTTTCAGCAAACTGCATCTTTGCTTTTACAGTCCATTATGAAGCATAAAAACACTTTCGGGCTCGCTTGCAATGAAAGGCAGAAAGAGTTTTATTAGCGGAACTGCGCTCCATAAGAAAGACTGTCAGAGCACAGCTTGCTTTCAGCAGACTGCGTATTTGTTTATACTAACAAGTAGAACACAGAAAAACACTTTCTGGTTTGTTTGCAATGAGCACCAGAAAGACAGTTTTATTAACTGAACCGCACTCAGTATTCAAGACTGTCAAAGAACAACTTGTTTTCAGCAAACTGCATCTTTGCTTTTACAACCCATTATGAAGCATAAAAACACTTTCGGGCTCGCTTGCAATGAAAGGCAGAAAGAGTTTTATTAGCGGAACTGCGCTCCATAAGAAAGACTGTCAGAGCACAGCTTGCTTTCAGCAGACTGCGTATTTGTTTATACTAACAATTGGAACACAGAAAAACACTTTCTGGCGTGTTTGCAATGAGCACCAGAAAGACAGTTTTATTAACCGAACCGCACTTAGTATTCAAGACTGTCAAAGAACAACTTGTTTTCAGCAAACTGCATCTTTGCTTTTACAGTCCATTATGAAGCATAAAAACACTTTCGGGCTCGCTTGCAATGAAAGGCAGAAAGAGTTTTATTAGCGGAACTGCGCTCCATAAGAAAGACTGTCAGAGCACAGCTTGCTTTCAGCACACTGCGTATTTGTTTATACTAACAATTGGAACACAGAAAAACACTTTCTGGCTTGCTTGCAATGAGCACCAGAAAGACAGTTTTATTAACTGAACCGCACTCAGTATTCAAGACTGTCAAAGAACAACTTGTTTTCAGCAAACTGCATCTTTGCTTTTACAGTCCATTATGAAGCATAAAAACACTTTCGGGCTCGCTTGCAATGAAAGGCAGAAAGAGTTTTATTAGCGGAACTGCGCTCCATAAGAAAGACTGTCAGAGCACAGCTTGCTTTCAGCAGACTGCGTATTTCTTTATACTAACAATTGGAACACAGAAAAACACTTTCTGGCGTGTTTGCAATGAGCACCAGAAAGACAGTTTTATTAACTGAACCGCACTTAGTATTCAAGACTGTCAAAGAACAACTTGTTTTCAGCAAACTGCATCTTTGCTTTTACAGTCCATTATGAAGCATAAAAACACTTTCGGGCTCGCTTGCAATGAAAGGCAGAAAGAGTTTTATTAGCGGAACTGCGCTCCATAAGAAAGACTGTCAGAGCACAGCTTGCTTTCAGCAGACTGCGTATTTGTTTATACTAACAATTGGAACACAGAAAAACACTTTCTGGCGTGTTTGCAATGAGCACCAGAAAGACAGTTTTATTAACTGAACCGCACTTAGTATTCAAGACTGTCAAAGAACAACTTGTTTTCAGCAAACTGCATCTTTGCTTTTACAGTCCATTATGAAGCATAAAAACACTTTCGGGCTCGCTTGCAATGAAAGGCAGAAAGAGTTTTATTAGCGGAACTGCGCTCCATAAGAAAGACTGTCAGAGCACAGCTTGCTTTCAGCAGACTGCGTATTTGTTTATACTAACAATTGGAACACAGAAAAACACTTTCTGGCGTGTTTGCAATGAGCACCAGAAAGACAGTTTTATTAACTGAACCGCACTTAGTATTCAAGACTGTCAAAGAACAACTTGTTTTCAGCAAACTGCATCTTTGCTTTTACAGTCCATTATGAAGCATAAAAACACTTTCGGGCTCGCTTGCAATGAAAGGCAGAAAGAGTTTTATTAGCGGAACTGCGCTCCATAAGAAAGACTGTCAGAGCACAGCTTGCTTTCAGCAGACTGCGTATTTGTTTATACTAACAATTGGAACACAGAAAAACACTTTCTGGCTTGCTTGCAATGATCACCAGAAAGACAGTTTTATTAACTGAACCGCACTCAGTATTCAAGACTGTCAAAGAACAACTTGTTTTCAGCAAACTGCATCTTTGCTTTTACAGTCCATTATGAAGCATAAAAACACTTTCGGGCTCGCTTGCAATGAAAGGCAGAAAGAGTTTTATTAGCTGAACTGCACTCCATAAGAAAGACTGTCAGAGCACAGCTTGCTTTCAGCAGACTGCGTATTTGTTTATACTAACAATTGGAACACAGAAAAACACTTTCTGGCTTGCTTGCAATGAGCACCAGAAAGACAGTTTTATTAACTGAACCGCACTCAGTATTCAAGACTGTCAAAGAACAACTTGTTTTCAGCAAACTGCATCTTTGCTTTTACAGTCCATTATGAAGCATAAAAACACTTTCGGGCTCGCTTGCAATGAAAGGCAGAAAGAGTTTTATTAGCGGAACTGCGCTCCATAAGAAAGACTGTCAGAGCACAGCTTGCTTTCAGCAGACTGCGTATTTGTTTATACTAACAATTGGAACACAGAAAAACACTTTCTGGCGTGTTTGCAATGAGCACCAGAAAGACAGTTTTATTAACTGAACCGCACTTAGTATTCAAGACTGTCAAAGAACAACTTGTTTTCAGCAAACTGCATCTTTGCTTTTACAGTCCATTATGAAGCATAAAAACACTTTCGGGCTCGCTTGCAATGAAAGGCAGAAAGAGTTTTATTAGCTGAACTGCACTCCATAAGAAAGACTGTCAGAGAACAGCTTGCTTTCAGCAGACTGCGTATTTCTTTATACTAGCAATTGGAACACAGAAAAACACTTTCTGGCTTGCTTGCAATGAGCACCAGAAAGACAGTTTTATTAACTGAACCGCACTCAGTATTCAAGACTGTCAAAGAACAACTTGTTTTCAGCAAACTGCATCTTTGCTTTTACAACCCATTATGAAGCATAAAAACACTTTCGGGCTCGCTTGCAATGAAAGGCAGAAAGAGTTTTATTAGCGGAACTGCGCTCCATAAGAAAGACTGTCAGAGCACAGCTTGCTTTCAGCAGACTGCGTATTTGTTTATACTAACAATTGGAACACAGAAAAACACTTTCTGGCTTGCTTGCAATGATCACCAGAAAGACAGTTTTATTAACTGAACCGCACTCAGTATTCAAGACTGTCAAAGAACAACTTGTTTTCAGCAAACTGCATCTTTGCTTTTACAGTCCATTATGAAGCATAAAAACACTTTCGGGCTCGCTTGCAATGAAAGGCAGAAAGAGTTTTATTAGCTGAACTGCACTCCATAAGAAAGACTGTCAGAGCACAGCTTGCTTTCAGCAGACTGCGTATTTCTTTATACTAGCAATTGGAACACAGAAAAACACTTTCTGGCTTGCTTGCAATGAGCACCAGAAAGACAGTTTTATTAACTGAACCGCACTCAGTATTCAAGACTGTCAAAGAACAACTTGTTTTCAGCAAACTGCATCTTTGCTTTTACAATCCATTATGAAGCATTAAAACACTTTCGGGCTCGCTTGCAATGAAAGGCAGAAAGAGTTTTATTAGCGGAACTGCGCTCCATAAGAAAGACTGTCAGAGCACAGCTTGCTTTCAGCAGACTGCGTATTTGTTTATACTAACAATTGGAACACAGAAAAACACTTTCTGGCGTGTTTGCAATGAGCACCAGAAAGACAGTTTTATTAACTGAACCGCACTCAGTATTCAAGACTGTCAAAGAACAACTTGTTTTCAGCAAACTGCATCTTTGCTTTTACAGTCCATTATGAAGCATAAAAACACTTTCGGGCTCGCTTGCAATGAAAGGCAGAAAGAGTTTTTAGCTGAACTACACTCCATAAGAAAGACTGTCAGAGCACAGCTTGCTTTCAGCAGACTGCATATTTGTTTATACTAACAAGTAGAACACAGAAAAACACTTTCTGGTTTGTTTGCAATGAGCACCAGAAAGACAGTTTTATTAACTGAACCGCACTCAGTATTCAAGACTGTCAAAGAACAACTTGTTTTCAGCAAACTGCATCTTTGCTTTTACAGTCCATTATGAAGCATAAAAACACTTTCGGGCTCGCTTGCAATGAAAGGCAGAAAGAGTTTTATTAGCGGAACTGCGCTCCATAAGAAAGACTGTCAGAGCACAGCTTGCTTTCAGCAGACTGCGTATTTGTTTATACTAACAATTGGAACACAGAAAAACACTTTCTGGTTTGTTTGCAATGAGCACCAGAAAGACAGTTTTATTAACTGAACCGCACTTAGTATTCAAGACTGTCAAAGAACAACTTGTTTTCAGCAAACTGCATCTTTGCTTTTACAACCCATTATGAAGCATAAAAACACTTTCGGGCTCGCTTGCAATGAAAGGCAGAAAGAGTTTTATTAGCTGAACTGCACTCCATAAGAAAGACTGTCAGAGCACAGCTTGCTTTCAGCAGACTGCATATTTGTTTATACTAACAAGTAGAACACAGAAAAACACTTTCTGGTTTGTTTGCAATGAGCACCAGAAAGACAGTTTTATTAACTGAACCGCACTCAGTATTCAAGACTGTCAAAGAACAACTTGTTTTCAGCAAACTGCATCTTTGCTTTTACAGTCCATTATGAAGCATAAAAACACTTTCGGGCTCGCTTGCAATGAAAGGCAGAAAGAGTTTTATTAGCTGAACTGCACTCCATAAGAAAGACTGTCAGAGAACAGCTTGCTTTCAGCAGACTGCGTATTTCTTTATACTAGCAATTGGAACACAGAAAAACACTTTCTGGCTTGCTTGCAATGAGCACCAGAAAGACAGTTTTATTAACTGAACCGCACTCAGTATTCAAGACTGTCAAAGAACAACTTGTTTTCAGCAAACTGCATCTTTGCTTTTACAACCCATTATGAAGCATAAAAACACTTTCGGGCTCGCTTGCAATGAAAGGCAGAAAGAGTTTTATTAGCTGAACTGCACTCCATAAGAAAGACTGTCAGAGCACAGCTTGCTTTCAGCAGACTGCATATTTGTTTATACTAACAAGTAGAACACAGAAAAACACTTTCTGGTTTGTTTGCAATGAGCACCAGAAAGACAGTTTTATTAACTGAACCGCACTCAGTATTCAAGACTGTCAAAGAACAACTTATTTTCAGCAAACTGCATCTTTGCTTTTACAACCCATTATGAAGCATAAAAACACTTTCGGGCTCGCTTGCAATGAAAGGCAGAAAGAGTTTTATTAGCTGAACTGCACTCCATAAGAAAGACTGTCAGAGCACAGCTTGCTTTCAGCAGACTGCATATTTGTTTATACTAACAAGTAGAACACAGAAAAACACTTTCTGGTTTGTTTGCAATGAGCACCAGAAAGACAGTTTTATTAACTGAACCGCACTCAGTATTCAAGACTGTCAAAGAACAACTTGTTTTCAGCAAACTGCATCTTTGCTTTTACAGTCCATTATGAAGCATAAAAACACTTTCGGGCTCGCTTGCAATGAAAGGCAGAAAGAGTTTTATTAGCTGAACTGCACTCCATAAGAAAGACTGTCAGAGCACAGCTTGCTTTCAGCAGACTGCATATTTGTTTATACTAACAAGTAGAACACAGAAAAACACTTTCTGGTTTGTTTGCAATGAGCACCAGAAAGACAGTTTTATTAACTGAACCGCACTCAGTATTCAAGACTGTCAAAGAACAACTTGTTTTCAGCAAACTGCATCTTTGCTTTTACAGTCCATTATGAAGCATAAAAACACTTTCGGGCTCGCTTGCAATGAAAGGCAGAAAGAGTTTTATTAGCTGAACTGCACTCCATAAGAAAGACTGTCAGAGCACAGCTTGCTTTCAGCAGACTGCATATTTGTTTATACTAACAAGTAGAACACAGAAAAACACTTTCTGGTTTGTTTGCAATGAGCACCAGAAAGACAGTTTTATTAACTGAACCGCACTCAGTATTCAAGACTGTCAAAGAACAACTTGTTTTCAGCAAACTGCATCTTTGCTTTTACAGTCCATTATGAAGCATAAAAACACTTTCGGGCTCGCTTGCAATGAAAGGCAGAAAGAGTTTTATTAGCGGAACTGCGCTCCTTAAGAAGGACTGTCAGAGCACAGCTTGCTTTCAGCAGACTGCGTATTTGTTTATACTAACAATTGGAACACAGAAAAACACTTTCTGGCGTGTTTGCAATGAGCACCAGAAAGACAGTTTTATTAACTGAACCGCACTTAGTATTCAAGACTGTCAAAGAACAACTTGTTTTCAGCAAACTGCATCTTTGCTTTTACAGTCCATTATGAAGCATAAAAACACTTTCGGGCTCGCTTGCAATGAAAGGCAGAAGGAGTTTTATTAGCTGAACTGCACTCCATAAGAAAGACTGTCAGAGAACAGCTTGCTTTCAGCAGACTGCGTATTTCTTTATACTAGCAATTGGAACACAGAAAAACACTTTCTGGCTTGCTTGCAATGAGCACCAGAAAGACAGTTTTATTAACTGAACCGCACTCAGTATTCAAGACTGTCAAAGAACAACTTGTTTTCAGCAAACTGCATCTTTGCTTTTACAGTCCATTATGAAGCATAAAAACACTTTCGGGCTCGCTTGCAATGAAAGGCAGAAAGAGTTTTATTAGCTGAACTGCACTCCATAAGAAAGACTGTCAGAGAACAGCTTGCTTTCAGCAGACTGCGTATTTCTTTATACTAGCAATTGGAACACAGAAAAACACTTTCTGGCTTGCTTGCAATGAGCACCAGAAAGACAGTTTTATTAACTGAACCGCACTCAGTATTCAAGACTGTCAAAGAACAACTTGTTTTCAGCAAACTGCATCTTTGCTTTTACAGTCCATTATGAAGCATAAAAACACTTTCGGGCTCGCTTGCAATGAAAGGCAGAAAGAGTTTTTAGCTGAACTACACTCCATAAGAAAGACTGTCAGAGCACAGCTTGCTTTCAGCAGACTGCATATTTGTTTATACTAACAAGTAGAACACAGAAAAACACTTTCTGGTTTGTTTGCAATGAGCACCAGAAAGACAGTTTTATTAACTGAACCGCACTCAGTATTCAAGACTGTCAAAGAACAACTTGTTTTCAGCAAACTGCATCTTTGCTTTTACAGTCCATTATGAAGCATAAAAACACTTTCGGGCTCGCTTGCAATGAAAGGCAGAAAGAGTTTTATTAGCGGAACTGCGCTCCATAAGAAAGACTGTCAGAGCACAGCTTGCTTTCAGCAGACTGCGTATTTGTTTATACTAACAATTGGAACACAGAAAAACACTTTCTGGCTTGCTTGCAATGAGCACCAGAAAGACAGTTTTATTAACTGAACCGCACTTAGTATTCAAGACTGTCAAAGAACAACTTGTTTTCAGCAAACTGCATCTTTGCTTTTACAACCCATTATGAAGCATAAAAACACTTTCGGGCTCGCTTGCAATGAAAGGCAGAAAGAGTTTTATTAGCTGAACTGCACTCCATAAGAAAGACTGTCAGAGCACAGCTTGCTTTCAGCAGACTGCATATTTGTTTATACTAACAAGTAGAACACAGAAAAACACTTTCTGGTTTGTTTGCAATGAGCACCAGAAAGACAGTTTTATTAACTGAACCGCACTCAGTATTCAAGACTGTCAAAGAACAACTTGTTTTCAGCAAACTGCATCTTTGCTTTTACAGTCCATTATGAAGCATAAAAACACTTTCGGGCTCGCTTGCAATGAAAGGCAGAAAGAGTTTTATTAGCTGAACTGCACTCCATAAGAAAGACTGTCAGAGAACAGCTTGCTTTCAGCAGACTGCGTATTTCTTTATACTAGCAATTGGAACACAGAAAAACACTTTCTGGCTTGCTTGCAATGAGCACCAGAAAGACAGTTTTATTAACTGAACCGCACTCAGTATTCAAGACTGTCAAAGAACAACTTGTTTTCAGCAAACTGCATCTTTGCTTTTACAGTCCATTATGAAGCATAAAAACACTTTCGGGCTCGCTTGCAATGAAAGGCAGAAAGAGTTTTATTAGCTGAACTGCACTCCATAAGAAAGACTGTCAGAGAACAGCTTGCTTTCAGCAGACTGCGTATTTCTTTATACTAGCAATTGGAACACAGAAAAACACTTTCTGGCTTGCTTGCAATGAGCACCAGAAAGACAGTTTTATTAACTGAACCGCACTCAGTATTCAAGACTGTCAAAGAACAACTTGTTTTCAGCAAACTGCATCTTTGCTTTTACAGTCCATTATGAAGCATAAAAACACTTTCGGGCTCGCTTGCAATGAAAGGCAGAAAGAGTTTTATTAGCTGAACTGCACTCCATAAGAAAGACTGTCAGAGCACAGCTTGCTTTCAGCAGACTGCGTATTTGTTTATACTAACAAGTAGAACACAGAAAAACACTTTCTGGTTTGTTTGCAATGAGCACCAGAAAGACAGTTTTATTAACTGAACCGCACTCAGTATTCAAGACTGTCAAAGAACAACTTGTTTTCAGCAAACTGCATCTTTGCTTTTACAACCCATTATGAAGCATAAAAACACTTTCGGGCTCGCTTGCAATGAAAGGCAGAAAGAGTTTTATTAGCGGAACTGCGCTCCATAAGAAAGACTGTCAGAGCACAGCTTGCTTTCAGCAGACTGCGTATTTGTTTATACTAACAATTGGAACACAGAAAAACACTTTCTGGCGTGTTTGCAATGAGCACCAGAAAGACAGTTTTATTAACTGAACCGCACTTAGTATTCAAGACTGTCAAAGAACAACTTGTTTTCAGCAAACTGCATCTTTGCTTTTACAGTCCATTATGAAGCATAAAAACACTTTCGGGCTCGCTTGCAATGAAAGGCAGAAAGAGTTTTATTAGCTGAACTGCACTCCATAAGAAAGACTGTCAGAGCACAGCTTGCTTTCAGCAGACTGCATATTTGTTTATACTAACAAGTAGAACACAGAAAAACACTTTCTGGTTTGTTTGCAATGAGCACCAGAAAGACAGTTTTATTAACTGAACCGCACTCAGTATTCAAGACTGTCAAAGAACAACTTGTTTTCAGCAAACTGCATCTTTGCTTTTACAGTCCATTATGAAGCATAAAAACACTTTCGGGCTCGCTTGCAATGAAAGGTAGAAAGAGTTTTATTAGCTGAACTGCACTCCATAAGAAAGACTGTCAGAGAACAGCTTGCTTTCAGCAGACTGCGTATTTCTTTATACTAGCAATTGGAACACAGAAAAACACTTTCTGGCTTGCTTGCAATGAGCACCAGAAAGACAGTTTTATTAACTGAACCGCACTCAGTATTCAAGACTGTCAAAGAACAACTTGTTTTCAGCAAACTGCATCTTTGCTTTTACAGTCCATTATGAAGCATAAAAACACTTTCGGGCTCGCTTGCAATGAAAGGCAGAAAGAGTTTTATTAGCTGAACTGCACTCCATAAGAAAGACTGTCAGAGAACAGCTTGCTTTCAGCAGACTGCGTATTTCTTTATACTAGCAATTGGAACACAGAAAAACACTTTCTGGCTTGCTTGCAATGAGCACCAGAAAGACAGTTTTATTAACTGAACCGCACTCAGTATTCAAGACTGTCAAAGAACAACTTGTTTTCAGCAAACTGCATCTTTGCTTTTACAGTCCATTATGAAGCATAAAAACACTTTCGGGCTCGCTTGCAATGAAAGGCAGAAAGAGTTTTTAGCTGAACTACACTCCATAAGAAAGACTGTCAGAGCACAGCTTGCTTTCAGCAGACTGCATATTTGTTTATACTAACAAGTAGAACACAGAAAAACACTTTCTGGTTTGTTTGCAATGAGCACCAGAAAGACAGTTTTATTAACTGAACCGCACTCAGTATTCAAGACTGTCAAAGAACAACTTGTTTTCAGCAAACTGCATCTTTGCTTTTACAGTCCATTATGAAGCATAAAAACACTTTCGGGCTCGCTTGCAATGAAAGGCAGAAAGAGTTTTATTAGCGGAACTGCGCTCCATAAGAAAGACTGTCAGAGCACAGCTTGCTTTCAGCAGACTGCGTATTTGTTTATACTAACAATTGGAACACAGAAAAACACTTTCTGGCTTGCTTGCAATGAGCACCAGAAAGACAGTTTTATTAACTGAACCGCACTTAGTATTCAAGACTGTCAAAGAACAACTTGTTTTCAGCAAACTGCATCTTTGCTTTTACAACCCATTATGAAGCATAAAAACACTTTCGGGCTCGCTTGCAATGAAAGGCAGAAAGAGTTTTATTAGCTGAACTGCACTCCATAAGAAAGACTGTCAGAGCACAGCTTGCTTTCAGCAGACTGCATATTTGTTTATACTAACAAGTAGAACACAGAAAAACACTTTCTGGTTTGTTTGCAATGAGCACCAGAAAGACAGTTTTATTAACTGAACCGCACTCAGTATTCAAGACTGTCAAAGAACAACTTGTTTTCAGCAAACTGCATCTTTGCTTTTACAGTCCATTATGAAGCATAAAAACACTTTCGGGCTCGCTTGCAATGAAAGGCAGAAAGAGTTTTATTAGCTGAACTGCACTCCATAAGAAAGACTGTCAGAGAACAGCTTGCTTTCAGCAGACTGCGTATTTCTTTATACTAGCAATTGGAACACAGAAAAACACTTTCTGGCTTGCTTGCAATGAGCACCAGAAAGACAGTTTTATTAACTGAACCGCACTCAGTATTCAAGACTGTCAAAGAACAACTTGTTTTCAGCAAACTGCATCTTTGCTTTTACAGTCCATTATGAAGCATAAAAACACTTTCGGGCTCGCTTGCAATGAAAGGCAGAAAGAGTTTTATTAGCTGAACTGCACTCCATAAGAAAGACTGTCAGAGCACAGCTTGCTTTCAGCAGACTGCATATTTGTTTATACTAACAAGTAGAACACAGAAAAACACTTTCTGGTTTGTTTGCAATGAGCACCAGAAAGACAGTTTTATTAACTGAACCGCACTCAGTATTCAAGACTGTCAAAGAACAACTTGTTTTCAGCAAACTGCATCTTTGCTTTTACAACCCATTATGAAGCATAAAAACACTTTCGGGCTCGCTTGCAATGAAAGGCAGAAAGAGTTTTATTAGCGGAACTGCGCTCCATAAGAAAGACTGTCAGAGCACAGCTTGCTTTCAGCAGACTGCGTATTTGTTTATACTAACAATTGGAACACAGAAAAACACTTTCTGGCTTGCTTGCAATGATCACCAGAAAGACAGTTTTATTAACTGAACCGCACTCAGTATTCAAGACTGTCAAAGAACAACTTGTTTTCAGCAAACTGCATCTTTGCTTTTACAGTCCATTATGAAGCATAAAAACACTTTCGGGCTCGCTTGCAATGAAAGGCAGAAAGAGTTTTATTAGCTGAACTGCACTCCATAAGAAAGACTGTCAGAGCACAGCTTGCTTTCAGCAGACTGCGTATTTCTTTATACTAGCAATTGGAACACAGAAAAACACTTTCTGGTTTGTTTGCAATGAGCACCAGAAAGACAGTTTTATTAACTGAACCGCACTCAGTATTCAAGACTGTCAAAGAACAACTTGTTTTCAGCAAACTGCATCTTTGCTTTTACAGTCCATTATGAAGCATAAAAACACTTTCGGGCTCGCTTGCAATGAAAGGCAGAAAGAGTTTTATTAGCGGAACTGCGCTCCATAAGAAAGACTGTCAGAGCACAGCTTGCTTTCAGCAGACTGCGTATTTGTTTATACTAACAATTGGAACACAGAAAAACACTTTCTGGCTTGCTTGCAATGAGCACCAGAAAGACAGTTTTATTAACTGAACCGCACTTAGTATTCAAGACTGTCAAAGAACAACTTGTTTTCAGCAAACTGCATCTTTGCTTTTACAACCCATTATGAAGCATAAAAACACTTTCGGGCTCGCTTGCAATGAAAGGCAGAAAGAGTTTTATTAGCTGAACTGCACTCCATAAGAAAGACTGTCAGAGCACAGCTTGCTTTCAGCAGACTGCATATTTGTTTATACTAACAAGTAGAACACAGAAAAACACTTTCTGGTTTGTTTGCAATGAGCACCAGAAAGACAGTTTTATTAACTGAACCGCACTCAGTATTCAAGACTGTCAAAGAACAACTTGTTTTCAGCAAACTGCATCTTTGCTTTTACAGTCCATTATGAAGCATAAAAACACTTTCGGGCTCGCTTGCAATGAAAGGCAGAAAGAGTTTTATTAGCTGAACTGCACTCCATAAGAAAGACTGTCAGAGAACAGCTTGCTTTCAGCAGACTGCGTATTTCTTTATACTAGCAATTGGAACACAGAAAAACACTTTCTGGCTTGCTTGCAATGAGCACCAGAAAGACAGTTTTATTAACTGAACCGCACTCAGTATTCAAGACTGTCAAAGAACAACTTGTTTTCAGCAAACTGCATCTTTGCTTTTACAGTCCATTATGAAGCATAAAAACACTTTCGGGCTCGCTTGCAATGAAAGGCAGAAAGAGTTTTATTAGCTGAACTGCACTCCATAAGAAAGACTGTCAGAGCACAGCTTGCTTTCAGCAGACTGCATATTTGTTTATACTAACAAGTAGAACACAGAAAAACACTTTCTGGTTTGTTTGCAATGAGCACCAGAAAGACAGTTTTATTAACTGAACCGCACTCAGTATTCAAGACTGTCAAAGAACAACTTGTTTTCAGCAAACTGCATCTTTGCTTTTACAGTCCATTATGAAGCATAAAAACACTTTCGGGCTCGCTTGCAATGAAAGGTAGAAAGAGTTTTATTAGCTGAACTGCACTCCATAAGAAAGACTGTCAGAGAACAGCTTGCTTTCAGCAGACTGCGTATTTCTTTATACTAGCAATTGGAACACAGAAAAACACTTTCTGGCTTGCTTGCAATGAGCACCAGAAAGACAGTTTTATTAACTGAACCGCACTCAGTATTCAAGACTGTCAAAGAACAACTTGTTTTCAGCAAACTGCATCTTTGCTTTTACAACCCATTATGAAGCATAAAAACACTTTCGGGCTCGCTTGCAATGAAAGGCAGAAAGAGTTTTATTAGCTGAACTACACTCCATAAGAAAGACTGTCAGAGCACAGCTTGCTTTCAGCAGACTGCATATTTGTTTATACTAACAAGTAGAACACAGAAAAACACTTTCTGGTTTGTTTGCAATGAGCACCAGAAAAAGACAGTTTTATTAACTGAACCGCACTCAGTATTCAAGACTGTCAAAGAACAACTTGTTTTCAGCAAACTGCATCTTTGCTTTTACAACCCATTATGAAGCATAAAAACACTTTCGGGCTCGCTTGCAATGAAAGGCAGAAAGAGTTTTATTAGCTGAACTGCACTCCATAAGAAAGACTGTCAGAGCACAGCTTGCTTTCAGCAGACTGCATATTTGTTTATACTAACAAGTAGAACACAGAAAAACACTTTCTGGTTTGTTTGCAATGAGCACCAGAAAGACAGTTTTATTAACTGAACCGCACTCAGTATTCAAGACTGTCAAAGAACAACTTGTTTTCAGCAAACTGCATCTTTGCTTTTACAGTCCATTATGAAGCATAAAAACACTTTCGGGCTCGCTTGCAATGAAAGGCAGAAAGAGTTTTATTAGCGGAACTGCGCTCCTTAAGAAGGACTGTCAGAGCACAGCTTGCTTTCAGCAGACTGCGTATTTGTTTATACTAACAATTGGAACACAGAAAAACACTTTCTGGCGTGTTTGCAATGAGCACCAGAAAGACAGTTTTATTAACTGAACCGCACTTAGTATTCAAGACTGTCAAAGAACAACTTGTTTTCAGCAAACTGCATCTTTGCTTTTACAGTCCATTATGAAGCATAAAAACACTTTCGGGCTCGCTTGCAATGAAAGGCAGAAGGAGTTTTATTAGCTGAACTGCACTCCATAAGAAAGACTGTCAGAGAACAGCTTGCTTTCAGCAGACTGCGTATTTCTTTATACTAGCAATTGGAACACAGAAAAACACTTTCTGGCTTGCTTGCAATGAGCACCAGAAAGACAGTTTTATTAACTGAACCGCACTCAGTATTCAAGACTGTCAAAGAACAACTTGTTTTCAGCAAACTGCATCTTTGCTTTTACAGTCCATTATGAAGCATAAAAACACTTTCGGGCTCGCTTGCAATGAAAGGCAGAAAGAGTTTTATTAGCTGAACTGCACTCCATAAGAAAGACTGTCAGAGAACAGCTTGCTTTCAGCAGACTGCGTATTTCTTTATACTAGCAATTGGAACACAGAAAAACACTTTCTGGCTTGCTTGCAATGAGCACCAGAAAGACAGTTTTATTAACTGAACCGCACTCAGTATTCAAGACTGTCAAAGAACAACTTGTTTTCAGCAAACTGCATCTTTGCTTTTACAGTCCATTATGAAGCATAAAAACACTTTCGGGCTCGCTTGCAATGAAAGGCAGAAAGAGTTTTTAGCTGAACTACACTCCATAAGAAAGACTGTCAGAGCACAGCTTGCTTTCAGCAGACTGCATATTTGTTTATACTAACAAGTAGAACACAGAAAAACACTTTCTGGTTTGTTTGCAATGAGCACCAGAAAGACAGTTTTATTAACTGAACCGCACTCAGTATTCAAGACTGTCAAAGAACAAGTTGTTTTCAGCAAACTGCATCTTTGCTTTTACAACCCATTATGAAGCATAAAAACACTTTCGGGCTCGCTTGCAATGAAAGGCAGAAAGAGTTTTATTAGCTGAACTGCGCTCCATAAGAAAGACTGTCAGAGCACAGCTTGCTTTCAGCAGACTGCATATTTGTTTATACTAACAAGTAGAACACAGAAAAACACTTTCTGGTTTGTTTGCAATGAGCACCAGAAAGACAGTTTTATTAACTGAACCGCACTCAGTATTCAAGACTGTCAAAGAACAACTTGTTTTCAGCAAACTGCATCTTTGCTTTTACAGTCCATTATGAAGCATAAAAACACTTTCGGGCTCGCTTGCAATGAAAGGCAGAAAGAGTTTTTAGCTGAACTACACTCCATAAGAAAGACTGTCAGAGCACAGCTTGCTTTCAGCAGACTGCATATTTGTTTATACTAACAAGTAGAACACAGAAAAACACTTTCTGGTTTGTTTGCAATGAGCACCAGAAAGACAGTTTTATTAACTGAACCGCACTCAGTATTCAAGACTGTCAAAGAACAACTTGTTTTCAGCAAACTGCATCTTTGCTTTTACAGTCCATTATGAAGCATAAAAACACTTTCGGGCTCGCTTGCAATGAAAGGCAGAAAGAGTTTTATTAGCTGAACTGCACTCCATAAGAAAGACTGTCAGAGAACAGCTTGCTTTCAGCAGACTGCGTATTTCTTTATACTAGCAATTGGAACTCAGAAAAACACTTTCTGGTTTGTTTGCAATGAGCACCAGAAAGACAGTTTTATTAACTGAACCGCACTCAGTATTCAAGACTGTCAAAGAACAACTTGTTTTCAGCAAACTGCATCTTTGCTTTTACAACCCATTATGAAGCATAAAAACACTTTCGGGCTCGCTTGCAATGAAAGGCAGAAAGAGTTTTATTAGCTGAACTGCACTCCATAAGAAAGACTGTCAGAGCACAGCTTGCTTTCAGCAGACTGCATATTTGTTTATACTAACAAGTAGAACACAGAAAAACACTTTCTGGTTTGTTTGCAATGAGCACCAGAAAGACAGTTTTATTAACTGAACCGCACTCAGTATTCAAGACTGTCAAAGAACAACTTGTTTTCAGCAAACTGCATCTTTGCTTTTACAGTCCATTATGAAGCATAAAAACACTTTCGGGCTCGCTTGCAATGAAAGGCAGAAAGAGTTTTATTAGCGGAACTGCGCTCCATAAGAAACACTGTCAGAGCACAGCTTGCTTTCAGCAGACTGCGTATTTGTTTATACTAACAATTGGAACACAGAAAAACACTTTCTGGCGTGTTTGCAATGAGCACCAGAAAGACAGTTTTATTAACTGAACCGCACTTAGTATTCAAGACTGTCAAAGTACAACTTGTTTTCAGCAAACTGCATCTTTGCTTTTACAGTCCATTATGAAGCATAAAAACACTTTCGGGCTCGCTTGCAATGAAAGGCAGAAAGAGTTTTATTAGCTGAACTGCACTCCATAAGAAAGACTGTCAGAGCACAGCTTGCTTTCAGCAGACTGCATATTTGTTTATACTAACAAGTAGAACACAGAAAAACACTTTCTGGTTTGTTTGCAATGAGCACCAGAAAGACAGTTTTATTAACTGAACCGCACTCAGTATTCAAGACTGTCAAAGAACAACTTGTTTTCAGCAAACTGCATCTTTGCTTTTACAGTCCATTATGAAGCATAAAAACACTTTCGGGCTCGCTTGCAATGAAAGGCAGAAAGAGTTTTATTAGCTGAACTGCACTCCATAAGAAAGACTGTCAGAGAACAGCTTGCTTTCAGCAGACTGCGTATTTCTTTATACTAGCAATTGGAACACAGAAAAACACTTTCTGGTTTGTTTGCAATGAGCACCAGAAAGACAGTTTTATTAACTGAACCGCACTCAGTATTCAAGACTGTCAAAGAACAACTTGTTTTCAGCAAACTGCATCTTTGCTTTTACAACCCATTATGAAGCATAAAAACACTTTCGGGCTCGCTTGCAATGAAAGGCAGAAAGAGTTTTATTAGCTGAACTGCACTCCATAAGAAAGACTGTCAGAGCACAGCTTGCTTTCAGCAGACTGCATATTTGTTTATACTAACAAGTAGAACACAGAAAAACACTTTCTGGTTTGTTTGCAATGAGCACCAGAAAGACAGTTTTATTAACTGAACCGCACTCAGTATTCAAGACTGTCAAAGAACAACTTGTTTTCAGCAAACTGCATCTTTGCTTTTACAGTCCATTATGAAGCATAAAAACACTTTCGGGCTCGCTTGCAATGAAAGGCAGAAAGAGTTTTATTAGCGGAACTGCGCTCCATAAGAAACACTGTCAGAGCACAGCTTGCTTTCAGCAGACTGCGTATTTGTTTATACTAACAATTGGAACACAGAAAAACACTTTCTGGCGTGTTTGCAATGAGCACCAGAAAGACAGTTTTATTAACTGAACCGCACTTAGTATTCAAGACTGTCAAAGTACAACTTGTTTTCAGCAAACTGCATCTTTGCTTTTACAGTCCATTATGAAGCATAAAAACACTTTCGGGCTCGCTTGCAATGAAAGGCAGAAAGAGTTTTATTAGCTGAACTGCACTCCATAAGAAAGACTGTCAGAGCACAGCTTGCTTTCAGCAGACTGCATATTTGTTTATACTAACAAGTAGAACACAGAAAAACACTTTCTGGTTTGTTTGCAATGAGCACCAGAAAGACAGTTTTATTAACTGAACCGCACTCAGTATTCAAGACTGTCAAAGAACAACTTGTTTTCAGCAAACTGCATCTTTGCTTTTACAGTCCATTATGAAGCATAAAAACACTTTCGGGCTCGCTTGCAATGAAAGGCAGAAAGAGTTTTATTAGCTGAACTGCACTCCATAAGAAAGACTGTCAGAGAACAGCTTGCTTTCAGCAGACTGCGTATTTCTTTATACTAGCAATTGGAACACAGAAAAACACTTTCTGGCTTGCTTGCAATGAGCACCAGAAAGACAGTTTTATTAACTGAACCGCACTCAGTATTCAAGACTGTCAAAGAACAACTTGTTTTCAGCAAACTGCATCTTTGCTTTTACAATCCATTATGAAGCATAAAAACACTTTCGGGCTCGCTTGCAATGAAAGGCAGAAAGAGTTTTATTAGCGGAACTGCGCTCCATAAGAAAGACTGTCAGAGCACAGCTTGCTTTCAGCAGACTGCGTATTTGTTTATACTAACAAGTAGAACCCTTCCTGGATCAGGGCCTTGTCGTGGCGGAAGGGCTTGTGTGGTCTCATGACCTCCAGGGCTATGTCGTCGGGAGCTGTTAGCTCCCAGTAGGGTCTCCCATGGCGAACAGGTCTGGAGTGAAGATCCAGACAAACATGATCCAAAAGCATTCCTATGAGTACACACATTAAAATTCAGTGTACCCTGCCCGGGAAAGGGTTACCGGGACCTACCTCTGGAGCCAGGCCTGGGGGTAGTGTCCGACGGCGAGCGCCTGGTGGCTGGGCAGCCCACGTAACCCGGCCGGGCTCAGCCCGAAATGGCAACGTGGGAGGATCATGTAGGCTCACCACCCGCAAGATCCAGAGTAGGGGTGCGGTGCAATGCCCATCGGGCACAGAGCGGGGGCAAGGGGGCCCCTGGCGTCGTGGAACTTGTCAGCGGAAACTGGTTCTTGGTACGTGGAACATAACCTCACTGGGGGGGAAAGAGCCAGAGCTGGTGCGTGAGGTTGAGAGATACCAGCTAGATATAGTTGGGCTCACCTCTACACACAGTGTAGGCTCTGGAACCAAACTCCTCGATAGGGGTTGGTCTCTCTCTTACTCAGGAGTTGCACAGGGTGAGAGGCGCCGGGCGGGTGTGGGGATACTCACAAGTCCCCGGCTGGCGCCTGTACAGCTGGAGTTTGTCCCAGTAAACGAGAGGGTCGCCTCAATGCGGCTCCGGCTTGCAGAGAGGAAAACTTTGACTGTTGTGTGTGCGTATGCACCGAACAGCAGCTCAGAGTATTCGGCCTTCTTGGAGGCAGTGACTGGAGTTCTAGAGGGGATTCCATGCACTGACTCTGTTGTTTTGCTGGGGGACTTCAATGCTCACGTTGGCAATGACTGGGAAACCTGGAGAGGAGTGATTGGGAGGAACGGACTGCCTGATCTAAACCCGAGTGGTGTGATGTTGTTGGACTTCTGTGCTAGCCATGGTTTGTCCATAACGAACACCATGTTCGAACATAAGATTGCTCATAAGTGTACTTGGTACCAGAGCACTCTGGGCCAAAGGTCAATGATTGACTTTGTGGTTGTGTCTTCTGACCTGAGGCCGTATGTTTTGGACACTCGGGTAAAGAGAGGGGCTGAGCTGTCAACCGATCACCATCTGGTGGTGAGTTGGATTCGATGGCGGGGAAAGCTGCCGGACAGACCTGGTAAACCCAAACGTATTGTGAGGGTGTGCTGGGAAAAGCTGGCAGATGACTCTGTCCGGATGGATTTCAACTCTCACCTCCGAGAGAACTTCTCACATGTTCCGGAGGAGGTAGGGGGAATGGAGTCTGAATGGACACTGTTCCGGACCTCCATCGTGGAAGCGGCTGCATGTAGCTGTGGTCAAAAGCTTGTTGGTGCCTGTTATGGTGGCAACCCAAGAACCCGTTGGTGGACACCAGGGGTGAGGGAAGCTGTCAAGCAGAAGAAGGAGGCTTTTCGAGATTGGCTAGCTCGGGGAACTTCCGATTCTGCGGATGGGTACCGGCAGGCGAAAAAGGCTGCAGCTGTGGCAGTTGCTGAAGCAAAATCCAGAGCATGGGAGGAGTTTGGAGAGGTCATGGAGAATGACTTCCGGGCGGCCTCAAAGAGGTTCTGGAAAACACTCCGACAGCTCAGGAGGGGGAGGGGGGACACTGTCCAAGCTGTGCTCAGCAAGGATGGTGAAACTCTGAACTCGACTGAGCGTATTGTTGGGCGTTGGAAGGAGCACTTTGAGGAACTCCTTAACCCGAGAGACATGCCTCCTGTACAGGAGGTAGGGCCAGAAGTGTCTGGGGGGTCAGATTCCATTTCCTTGGCTGAAGTCACTGAGGTGGTGAAAAAGCTTCGCAGTGGCAAAGCTCCAGGAGTGGATGAGATTCGCCCAGAGTTACTGAAGGCACTCGATACTGTGGGGCTGTCTTGGATGACACGCCTATACAATATCGCATGGACCTCGGGAACGGTGCCTTTGGATTGGCAAACCGGGGTGGTGGTTCCTATTTTCAAAAAAGGGGACCGGAGAAAGTGTGCCAATTATCGTGGCATTACACTTCTCAGCCTCCCGGGGAAAGTCTATGCCAAGGTGCTGGAAAGGAGAATCCGTCCGATAGTCGAACCTAGGATATTGGAGGAACAATGCGGATTTCGTCCTGGCCGTGGAACTATGGACCAACTCTTTACTTTTGCACAGATGATTGAGGGGGCGTGGGAATTTGCTACTCCACTCTACACATGCTTTGTGGATTTGGAGAAGGCATATGACCGTGTTCCCCGAGAGATTCTGTGGGAGGTGCTCCAGGAGTATGGGGTGCCAGGGTCGCTCCGGCGAGCCGTACGGTCCTTGTACTCTCAGAGTTTGAGTTGTGTTCGCATCCTTGGTAGTAAGTCAGGCTTGTTCAGTGTGGGCATTGGACTCCGTCAGGGCTGTGCCTTATCTCCACTCCTGTTCCTGATATTCATGGACAGGGTGGCACGGCGTAGCCTGGGGCAGGAGGGCTTCCGTCGAGGATCTCGGGAGGTGGCATCGCTGCTTTTTGCGGACGATGTTGTTCTTCTGGCTTCTTCGCACGGAGGCCTCCAGCGTTCACTTGAGCAGTTTGCAGCCGAGTGTGAAGCGGTCGGTATGCGGATCAGCACCTCCAAGTCTGAGGCCATGGTTATCTCCCGGAAACAGATGGCATGCTCCCTTCAGGTAAAGGGTGAGAACCTGCCCCAAGTGAAGGAGTTCAAGTATCTCGGGTTCTTGTTCACGAGTGATGGGAAGAGGGATGGTGAGATTGGCCGTAGGATAGGTGCAGCATCTGCAGTAATGCGGTCACTGTACCGCACCATTGTGGTGAAGAGAGAGCTGAGCCATAAAGCAAAGCTCTCAATTTACCGGTCAGTCTACGTTCCCACTCTCACCTATGGTCATGAGCTCTGGGTAATGACCGAAAGAACAAGATCGCGGATACAAGCGGCCGAAATGAGCTTTCTCCGACGGGTCGCTGGGCGTACTCTCCGTGATCGGGTGAGGAGCTCAGTGACTAGGGAGGAGCTCGGAGTAGAGTCGCTGCTCCTTCGCATTGAGAGAAGTCAGTTGAGGTGGTTTGGGCATTTGATCAGGATGCCTCCTGGACGCCTCCCACTGGAGGTATACCAGGCACGTCCAACTGGAAGGAGGCCCCGGGGTAGACCCAGGACACGCTGGAGGGATTATATCTCCCGGCTGTCCTGGGAACGCCTTGGGATCCCCCAGGAGGAATTGGTGGATGTTGCAAGGGACAGAGACGTCTGGGCTTCTTTGCTCGCCCTGTTGCCACCGCGACCCTGAAATGGAGAAGCGGAGAAGAAAATGATGATGATGATAACAAGTAGAACACAGAAAAACACTTTCTGGTTTGTTTGCAATGAGCACCAGAAAGACAGTTTTATTAACTGAACCGCACTCAGTATTCAAGACTGTCAAAGAACAACTTGTTTTCAGCAAACTGCATCTTTGCTTTTACAGTCCATTATGAAGCATAAAAACACTTTCGGGCTCGCTTGCAATGAAAGGCAGAAAGAGTTTTATTAGCTGAACTGCACTCCATAAGAAAGACTGTCAGAGAACAGCTTGCTTTCAGCAGACTGCGTATTTCTTTATACTAGCAATTGGAACACAGAAAAACACTTTCTGGTTTGTTTGCAATGAGCACCAGAAAGACAGTTTTATTAACTGAACCGCACTCAGTATTCAAGACTGTCAAAGAACAACTTGTTTTCAGCAAACTGCATCTTTGCTTTTACAGTCCATTATGAAGCATAAAAACACTTTCGGGCTCGCTTGCAATGAAAGGCAGAAAGAGTTTTATTAGCTGAACTGCACTCCATAAGAAAGACTGTCAGAGCACAGCTTGCTTTCAGCAGACTGCATATTTGTTTATACTAGCAATTGGAACACAGAAAAACACTTTCTGGCTTGCTTGCAATGAGCACCAGAAAGACAGTTTTATTAACTGAACCGCACTCAGTATTCAAGACTGTCAAAGAACAACTTGTTTTCAGCAAACTGCATCTTTGCTTTTACAGTCCATTATGAAGCATAAAAACACTTTCGGGCTCGCTTGCAATGAAAGGCAGAAAGAGTTTTATTAGCTGAACTGCACTCCATAAGAAAGACTGTCAGAGAACAGCTTGCTTTCAGCAGACTGCGTATTTCTTTATACTAGCAATTGGAACACAGAAAAACACTTTCTGGTTTGTTTGCAATGAGCACCAGAAAGACAGTTTTATTAACTGAACCGCACTCAGTATTCAAGACTGTCAAAGAACAACTTGTTTTCAGCAAACTGCATCTTTGCTTTTACAGTCCATTATGAAGCATAAAAACACTTTCGGGCTCGCTTGCAATGAAAGGCAGAAAGAGTTTTATTAGCTGAACTGCACTCCATAAGAAAGACTGTCAGAGCACAGCTTGCTTTCAGCAGACTGCATATTTGTTTATACTAGCAATTGGAACACAGAAAAACACTTTCTGGCTTGCTTGCAATGAGCACCAGAAAGACAGTTTTATTAACTGAACCGCACTCAGTATTCAAGACTGTCAAAGAACAACTTGTTTTCAGCAAACTGCATCTTTGCTTTTACAATCCATTATGAAGCATAAAAACACTTTCGGGCTCGCTTGCAATGAAAGGCAGAAAGAGTTTTATTAGCTGAACTGCACTCCATAAGAAAGACTGTCAGAGAACAGCTTGCTTTCAGCAGACTGCGTATTTCTTTATACTAGCAATTGGAACACAGAAAAACACTTTCTGGCTTGCTTGCAATGAGCACCAGAAAGACAGTTTTATTAACTGAACCGCACTCAGTATTCAAGACTGTCAAAGAACAACTTGTTTTCAGCAAACTGCATCTTTGCTTTTACAGTCCATTATGAAGCATAAAAACACTTTCGGGCTCGCTTGCAATGAAAGGCAGAAAGAGTTTTATTAGCGGAACTGCGCTCCATAAGAAAGACTGTCAGAGCACAGCTTGCTTTCAGCAGACTGCGTATTTGTTTATACTAACAATTGGAACACAGAAAAACACTTTCTGGCGTGTTTGCAATGAGCACCAGAAAGACAGTTTTATTAACTGAACCGCACTTAGTTTTCAAGACTGTCAAAGAACAACTTGTTTTCAGCAAACTGCATCTTTGCTTTTACAGTCCATTATGAAGCATAAAAACACTTTCGGGCTCGCTTGCAATGAAAGGCAGAAAGAGTTTTATTAGCTGAACTGCACTCCATAAGAAAGACTGTCAGAGCACAGCTTGCTTTCAGCAGACTGCATATTTGTTTATACTAACAAGTAGAACACAGAAAAACACTTTCTGGTTTGTTTGCAATGAGCACCAGAAAGACAGTTTTATTAACTGAACCACACTCAGTATTCAAGACTGTCAAAGAACAACTTGTTTTCAGCAAACTGCATCTTTGCTTTTACAACCCATTATGAAGCATAAAAACACTTTCGGGCTCGCTTGCAATGAAAGGCAGAAAGAGTTTTATTAGCGGAACTGCGCTCCATAAGAAAGACTGTCAGAGAACAGCTTGCTTTCAGCAGACTGCATATTTGTTTATACTAACAAGTAGAACACAGAAAAACACTTTCTGGTTTGTTTGCAATGAGCACCAGAAAGACAGTTTTATTAACTGAACCACACTCAGTATTCAAGACTGTCAAAGAACAACTTGTTTTCAGCAAACTGCATCTTTGCTTTTACAACCCATTATGAAGCATAAAAACACTTTCGGGCTCGCTTGCAATGAAAGGCAGAAAGAGTTTTATTAGCGGAACTGCGCTCCATAAGAAAGACTGTCAGAGAACAGCTTGCTTTCAGCAGACTGCGTATTTCTTTATACTAGCAATTGGAACACAGAAAAACACTTTCTGGTTTGTTTGCAATGAGCACCAGAAAGACAGTTTTATTAACTGAACCGCACTCAGTATTCAAGACTGTCAAAGAACAACTTGTTTTCAGCAAACTGCATCTTTGCTTTTACAGTCCATTATGAAGCATAAAAACACTTTCGGGCTCGCTTGCAATGAAAGGCAGAAAGAGTTTTATTAGCTGAACTGCACTCCATAAGAAAGACTGTCAGAGAACAGCTTGCTTTCAGCAGACTGCGTATTTCTTTATACTAGCAATTGGAACACAGAAAAACACTTTCTGGCTTGCTTGCAATGAGCACCAGAAAGACAGTTTTATTAACTGAACCGCACTCAGTATTCAAGACTGTCAAAGAACAACTTGTTTTCAGCAAACTGCATCTTTGCTTTTACAGTCCATTATGAAGCATAAAAACACTTTCGGGCTCGCTTGCAATGAAAGGCAGAAAGAGTTTTATTAGCGGAACTGCGCTCCATAAGAAAGACTGTCAGAGCACAGCTTGCTTTCAGCAGACTGCGTATTTGTTTATACTAACAATTGGAACACAGAAAAACACTTTCTGGCGTGTTTGCAATGAGCACCAGAAAGACAGTTTTATTAACTGAACCGCACTTAGTATTCAAGACTGTCAAAGAACAACTTGTTTTCAGCAAACTGCATCTTTGCTTTTACAGTCCATTATGAAGCATAAAAACACTTTCGGGCTCGCTTGCAATGAAAGGCAGAAAGAGTTTTATTAGCTGAACTGCACTCCATAAGAAAGACTGTCAGAGAACAGCTTGCTTTCAGCAGACTGCGTATTTCTTTATACTAGCAATTGGAACACAGAAAAACACTTTCTGGCTTGCTTGCAATGAGCACCAGAAAGACAGTTTTATTAACTGAACCGCACTCAGTATTCAAGACTGTCAAAGAACAACTTGTTTTCAGCAAACTGCATCTTTGCTTTTACAACCCATTATGAAGCATAAAAACACTTTCGGGCTCGCTTGCAATGAAAGGCAGAAAGAGTTTTATTAGCGGAACTGCGCTCCATAAGAAAGACTGTCAGAGCACAGCTTGCTTTCAGCAGACTGCGTATTTGTTTATACTAACAATTGGAACACAGAAAAACACTTTCTGGCGTGTTTGCAATGAGCACCAGAAAGACAGTTTTATTAACTGAACCGCACTTAGTTTTCAAGACTGTCAAAGAACAACTTGTTTTCAGCAAACTGCATCTTTGCTTTTACAGTCCATTATGAAGCATAAAAACACTTTCGGGCTCGCTTGCAATGAAAGGCAGAAAGAGTTTTATTAGCTGAACTGCACTCCATAAGAAAGACTGTCAGAGAACAGCTTGCTTTCAGCAGACTGCGTATTTCTTTATACTAGCAATTGGAACACAGAAAAACACTTTCTGGCTTGCTTGCAATGAGCACCAGAAAGACAGTTTTATTAACTGAACCGCACTCAGTATTCAAGACTGTCAAAGAACAACTTGTTTTCAGCAAACTGCATCTTTGCTTTTACAACCCATTATGAAGCATAAAAACACTTTCGGGCTCGCTTGCAATGAAAGGCAGAAAGAGTTTTATTAGCTGAACTGCACTCCATAAGAAAGACTGTCAGAGCACAGCTTGCTTTCAGCAGACTGCATATTTGTTTATACTAACAAGTAGAACACAGAAAAACACTTTCTGGTTTGTTTGCAATGAGCACCAGAAAGACAGTTTTATTAACTGAACCGCACTCAGTATTCAAGACTGTCAAAGAACAACTTGTTTTCAGCAAACTGCATCTTTGCTTTTACAACCCATTATGAAGCATAAAAACACTTTCGGGCTCGCTTGCAATGAAAGGCAGAAAGAGTTTTATTAGCGGAACTGCGCTCCATAAGAAAGACTGTCAGAGCACAGCTTGCTTTCAGCAGACTGCGTATTTCTTTATACTAACAATTGGAACACAGAAAAACACTTTCTGGCGTGTTTGCAATGAGCACCAGAAAGACAGTTTTATTAACTGAACCGCACTTAGTTTTCAAGACTGTCAAAGAACAACTTGTTTTCAGCAAACTGCATCTTTGCTTTTACAGTCCATTATGAAGCATAAAAACACTTTCGGGCTCGCTTGCAATGAAAGGCAGAAAGAGTTTTATTAGCTGAACTGCACTCCATAAGAAAGACTGTCAGAGAACAGCTTGCTTTCAGCAGACTGCGTATTTCTTTATACTAGCAATTGGAACACAGAAAAACACTTTCTGGCTTGCTTGCAATGAGCACCAGAAAGACAGTTTTATTAACTGAACCGCACTCAGTATTCAAGACTGTCAAAGAACAACTTGTTTTCAGCAAACTGCATCTTTGCTTTTACAACCCATTATGAAGCATAAAAACACTTTCGGGCTCGCTTGCAATGAAAGGCAGAAAGAGTTTTATTAGCTGAACTGCACTCCATAAGAAAGACTGTCAGAGCACAGCTTGCTTTCAGCAGACTGCATATTTGTTTATACTAACAAGTAGAACACAGAAAAACACTTTCTGGTTTGTTTGCAATGAGCACCAGAAAGACAGTTTTATTAACTGAACCGCACTCAGTATTCAAGACTGTCAAAGAACAACTTGTTTTCAGCAAACTGCATCTTTGCTTTTACAGTCCATTATGAAGCATAAAAACACTTTCGGGCTCGCTTGCAATGAAAGGCAGAAAGAGTTTTATTAGCTGAACTGCACTCCATAAGAAAGACTGTCAGAGAACAGCTTGCTTTCAGCAGACTGCGTATTTCTTTATACTAGCAATTGGAACACAGAAAAACACTTTCTGGCTTGCTTGCAATGAGCACCAGAAAGACAGTTTTATTAACTGAACCGCACTCAGTATTCAAGACTGTCAAAGAACAACTTGTTTTCAGCAAACTGCATCTTTGCTTTTACAATCCATTATGAAGCATAAAAACACTTTCGGGCTCGCTTGCAATGAAAGGCAGAAAGATTTTATTAGCGGAACTGCGCTCCATAAGAAAGACTGTCAGAGCACAGCTTGCTTTCAGCAGACTGCGTATTTGTTTATACTAACAATTGGAACACAGAAAAACACTTTCTGGCGTGTTTGCAATGAGCACCAGAAAGACAGTTTTATTAACTGAACCGCACTTAGTATTCAAGACTGTCAAAGAACAACTTGTTTTCAGCAAACTGCATCTTTGCTTTTACAGTCCATTATGAAGCATAAAAACACTTTCGGGCTCGCTTGCAATGAAAGGCAGAAAGAGTTTTATTAGCTGAACTGCACTCCATAAGAAAGACTGTCAGAGAACAGCTTGCTTTCAGCAGACTGCGTATTTCTTTATACTAGCAATTGGAACACAGAAAAACACTTTCTGGCTTGCTTGCAATGAGCACCAGAAAGACAGTTTTATTAACTGAACCGCACTCAGTATTCAAGACTGTCAAAGAACAACTTGTTTTCAGCAAACTGCATCTTTGCTTTTACAACCCATTATGAAGCATAAAAACACTTTCGGGCTCGCTTGCAATGAAAGGCAGAAAGAGTTTTATTAGCTGAACTGCACTCCATAAGAAAGACTGTCAGAGCACAGCTTGCTTTCAGCAGACTGCATATTTGTTTATACTAAGAAGTAGAACACAGAAAAACACTTTCTGGTTTGTTTGCAATGAGCACCAGAAAGACAGTTTTATTAACTGAACCGCACTCAGTATTCAAGACTGTCAAAGAACAACTTGTTTTCAGCAAACTGCATCTTTGCTTTTACAGTCCATTATGAAGCATAAAAACACTTTCGGGCTCGCTTGCAATGAAAGGCAGAAAGAGTTTTATTAGCTGAACTGCACTCCATAAGAAAGACTGTCAGAGAACAGCTTGCTTTCAGCAGACTGCATATTTGTTTATACTAACAAGTAGAACACAGAAAAACACTTTCTGGTTTGTTTGCAATGAGCACCAGAAAGACAGTTTTATTAACTGAACCGCACTCAGTATTCAAGACTGTCAAAGAACAACTTGTTTTCAGCAAACTGCATCTTTGCTTTTACAGTCCATTATGAAGCATAAAAACACTTTCGGGCTCGCTTGCAATGAAAGGCAGAAAGAGTTTTTAGCTGAACTACACTCCATAAGAAAGACTGTCAGAGCACAGCTTGCTTTCAGCAGACTGCATATTTGTTTATACTAACAAGTAGAACACAGAAAAACACTTTCTGGTTTGTTTGCAATGAGCACCAGAAAGACAGTTTTATTAACTGAACCGCACTCAGTATTCAAGAGTGTCAAAGAACAACTTGTTTTCAGCAAACTGCATCTTTGCTTTTACAGTCCATTATGAAGCATAAAAACACTTTCGGGCTCGCTTGCAATGAAAGGCAGAAAGAGTTTTATTAGCTGAACTGCACTCCATAAGAAAGACTGTCAGAGAACAGCTTGCTTTCAGCAGACTGCGTATTTCTTTATACTAGCATTTGGAACACAGAAAAACACTCTCTGGCTTGCTTGCAATGAGCACCAGAAAGACAGTTTTATTAACTGAACCGCACTCAGTATTCAAGAGTGTCAAAGAACAACTTGTTTTCAGCAAACTGCATCTTTGCTTTTACAATCCATTATGAAGCATAAAAACACTTTCGGGCTCGCTTGCAATGAAAGGCAGAAAGAGTTTTATTAGCGGAACTGCGCTCCATAAGAAAGACTGTCAGAGCACAGCTTGCTTTCAGCAGACTGCATATTTGTTTATACTAACAAGTAGAACACAGAAAAACACTTTCTGGTTTGTTTGCAATGAGCACCAGAAAGACAGTTTTATTAACTGAACCGCACTCAGTATTCAAGACTGTCAAAGAACAACTTGTTTTCAGCAAACTGCATCTTTGCTTTTACAGTCCATTATGAAGCATAAAAACACTTTCGGGCTCGCTTGCAATGAAAGGCAGAAAGAGTTTTATTAGCTGAACTGCACTCCATAAGAAAGACTGTCAGAGAACAGCTTGCTTTCAGCAGACTGCGTATTTCTTTATACTAGCAATTGGAACACAGAAAAACACTTTCTGGCTTGCTTGCAATGAGCACCAGAAAGACAGTTTTATTAACTGAACCGCACTCAGTATTCAAGACTGTCAAAGAACAACTTGTTTTCAGCAAACTGCATCTTTGCTTTTACAACCCATTATGAAGCATAAAAACACTTTCGGGCTCGCTTGCAATGAAAGGCAGAAAGAGTTTTATTAGCTGAACTGCACTCCATAAGAAAGACTGTCAGAGCACAGCTTGCTTTCAGCAGACTCCATATTTGTTTATACTAACAAGTAGAACACAGAAAAACACTTTCTGGTTTGTTTGCAATGAGCACCAGAAAGACAGTTTTATTAACTGAACCGCACTCAGTATTCAAGACTGTCAAAGAACAACTTGTTTTCAGCAAACTGCATCTTTGCTTTTACAACCCATTATGAAGCATAAAAACACTTTCGGGCTCGCTTGCAATGAAAGTCAGAAAGAGTTTTATTAGCTGAACTGCACTCCATAAGAAAGACTGTCAGAGCACAGCTTGCTTTCAGCAGACTGCATATTTGTTTATACTAACAAGTAGAACACAGAAAAACACTTTCTGGTTTGTTTGCAATGAGCACCAGAAAGACAGTTTTATTAACTGAACCGCACTCAGTATTCAAGACTGTCAAAGAACAACTTGTTTTCAGCAAACTGCATCTTTGCTTTTACAGTCCATTATAAAGCATAAAAACACTTTCGGGCTCGCTTGCAATGAAAGGCAGAAAGAGTTTTTAGCTGAACTACACTCCATAAGAAAGACTGTCAGAGCACAACTTGCTTTCAGCAGACTGCATATTTGTTTATACTAACAAGTAGAACACAGAAAAACACTTTCTGGTTTGTTTGCAATGAGCACCAGAAAGACAGTTTTATTAACTGAACCGCACTCAGTATTCAAGACTGTCAAAGAACAACTTGTTTTCAGCAAACTGCATCTTTGCTTTTACAGCCCATTATGAAGCATAAAAACACTTTCGGGCTCGCTTGCAATGAAAGGCAGAAAGAGGTTTATTAGCAGAACTGCGCTCCATAAGAAAGACTGTCAGAGCACAGCTTGCTTTCAGCAGACTGCGTATTTGTTTATACTAACAATTGGAACACAGAAAAACACTTTCTGGCGTGTTTGCAATGAGCACCAGAAAGACAGTTTTATTAACTGAACCACACTTAATATTCAAGACTGTCAAAGAACAACTTGTTTTCAGCAAACTGCATCTTTGCTTTTACAGTCCATTATGAAGCATAAAAACACTTTCGGGCTCGCTTGCAATGAAAGGCAGAAAGAGTTTTATTAGCTGAACTGCACTCCATAAGAAAGACTGTCAGAGAACAGCTTGCTTTCAGCAGACTGCGTATTTCTTTATACTAGCAATTGGAACACAGAAAAACACTTTCTGGCTTGCTTGCAATGAGCACCAGAAAGACAGTTTTATTAACTGAACCGCACTCAGTATTCAAGACTGTCAAAGAACAACTTGTTTTCAGCAAACTGCATCTTTGCTTTTACAATCCATTATGACGCATAAAAACACTTTCGGGCTCGCTTGCAATGAAAGGCAGAAAGAGTTTTTAGCTGAACTACACTCCATAAGAAAGACTGTCAGAGCACAGCTTGCTTTCAGCAGACTGCATATTTGTTTATACTAACAAGTAGAACACAGAAAAACACTTTCTGGTTTGTTTGCAATGAGCACCAGAAAGACAGTTTTATTAACTGAACCGCACTCAGTATTCAAGACTGTCAAAGAACAACTTGTTTTCAGCAAACTGCATCTTTGCTTTTACAGTCCATTATGAAGCATAAAAACACTTTCGGGCTCGCTTGCAATGAAAGGCAGAAAGAGTTTTATTAGCAGAACTGCGCTCCATAAGAAAGACTGTCAGAGCACAGCTTGCTTTCAGCAGACTGCGTATTTGTTTATACTAACAATTGGAACACAGAAAAACACTTTCTGGCGTGTTTGCAATGAGCACCAGAAAGACAGTTTTATTAACTGAACCACACTTAATATTCAAGACTGTCAAAGAACAACTTGTTTTCAGCAAACTGCATCTTTGCTTTTACAGTCCATTATGAAGCATAAAAACACTTTCGGGCTCGCTTGCAATGAAAGGCAGAAAGAGTTTTATTAGCTGAACTGCACTCCATAAGAAAGACTGTCAGAGAACAGCTTGCTTTCAGCAGACTGCGTATTTCTTTATACTAGCAATTGGAACACAGAAAAACACTTTCTGGCTTGCATGCAATGAGCACCAGAAAGACAGTTTTATTAACTGAACCGCACTCAGTATTCAAGACTGTCAAAGAACAACTTGTTTTCAGCAAACTGCATCTTTGCTTTTACAATCCATTATGACGCATAAAAACACTTTCGGGCTCGCTTGCAATGAAAGGCAGAAAGAGTTTTATTAGCGGAACTGCGCTCCATAAGAAAGACTGTCAGAGCACAGCTTGCTTTCAGCAGACTGCGTATTTGTTTATACTAACAATTGGAACACAGAAAAACACTTTCTGGCGTGTTTGCAATGAGCACCAGAAAGACAGTTTTATTAACTGAACCGCACTTAGTATTCAAGGCTGTCAAAGAACAACTTGTTTTCAGCAAACTGCATCTTTGCTTTTACAGTCCATTATGAAGCATAAAAACACTTTCGGGCTCGCTTGCAATGAAAGGCAGAAAGAGTTTTATTAGCTGAACTGCACTCCATAAGAAAGACTGTCAGAGAACAGCTTGCTTTCAGCAGACTGCGTATTTCTTTATACTAGCAATTGGAACACAGAAAAACACTTTCTGGCTTGCTTGCAATGAGCACCAGAAAGACAGTTTTATTAACTGAACCGCACTCAGTATTCAAGACTGTCAAAGAACAACTTGTTTTCAGCAAACTGCATCTTTGCTTTTACAACCCATTATGAAGCATAAAAACTCTTTCGGGCTCGCTTGCAATGAAAGGCAGAAAGAGTTTTATTAGCTGAACTGCACTCCATAAGAAAGACTGTCAGAGCACAGCTTGCTTTCAGCAGACTGCATATTTGTTTATACTAACAAGTAGAACACAGAAAAACACTTTCTGGTTTGTTTGCAATGAGCACCAGAAAGACAGTTTTATTAACTGAACCGCACTCAGTATTCAAGACTGTCAAAGAACAACTTGTTTTCAGCAAACTGCATCTTTGCTTTTACAGTCCATTATGAAGCATAAAAACACTTTCGGGCTCGCTTGCAATGAAAGGCAGAAAGAGTTTTATTAGCTGAACTGCACTCCATAAGAAAGACTGTCAGAGAACAGCTTGCTTTCAGCAGACTGCGTATTTCTTTATACTAGCAATTGGAACACAGAAAAACACTTTCTGGCTTGCTTGCAATGAGCACCAGAAAGACAGTTTTATTAACTGAACCGCACTCAGTATTCAAGACTGTCAAAGAACAACTTGTTTTCAGCAAACCGCATCTTTGCTTTTACAACCCATTATGAAGCATAAAAACACTTTCGGGCTCGCTTGCAATGAAAGGCAGAAAGAGTTTTATTAGCAGAACTGCGCTCCATAAGAAAGACTGTCAGAGCACAGCTTGCTTTCAGCAGACTGCGTATTTGTTTATACTAACAATTGGAACACAGAAAAACACTTTCTGGCGTGTTTGCAATGAGCACCAGAAAGACAGTTTTATTAACTGAACCACACTTAATATTCAAGACTGTCAAAGAACAACTTGTTTTCAGCAAACTGCATCTTTGCTTTTACAGTCCATTATGAAGCATAAAAACACTTTCGGGCTCGCTTGCAATGAAAGGCAGAAAGAGTTTTATTAGCTGAACTGCACTCCATAAGAAAGACTGTCAGAGAACAGCTTGCTTTCAGCAGACTGCGTATTTCTTTATACTAGCAATTGGAACACAGAAAAACACTTTCTGGCTTGCTTGCAATGAGCACCAGAAAGACAGTTTTATTAACTGAACCGCACTCAGTATTCAAGACTGTCAAAGAACAACTTGTTTTCAGCAAACTGCATCTTTGCTTTTACAATCCATTATGACGCATAAAAACACTTTCGGGCTCGCTTGCAATGAAAGGCAGAAAGAGTTTTATTAGCGGAACTGCGCTCCATAAGAAAGACTGTCAGAGCACAGCTTGCTTTCAGCAGACTGCGTATTTGTTTATACTAACAATTGGAACACAGAAAAACACTTTCTGGCGTGTTTGCAATGAGCACCAGAAAGACAGTTTTATTAACTGAACCGCACTTAGTATTCAAGGCTGTCAAAGAACAACTTGTTTTCAGCAAACTGCATCTTTGCTTTTACAGTCCATTATGAAGCATAAAAACACTTTCGGGCTCGCTTGCAATGAAAGGCAGAAAGAGTTTTTAGCTGAACTACACTCCATAAGAAAGACTGTCAGAGAACAGCTTGCTTTCAGCAGACTGCATATTTCTTTATACTAGCAATTGGAACACAGAAAAACACTTTCTGGCTTGCTTGCAATGAGCACCAGAAAGACAGTTTTATTAACTGAACCGCACTCAGTATTCAAGACTGTCAAAGAACAACTTGTTTTCAGCAAACTGCATCTTTGCTTTTACAACCCATTATGAAGCATAAAAACACTTTCGGGCTCGCTTGCAATGAAAGGCAGAAAGAGTTTTATTAGCTGAACTGCACTCCATAAGAAAGACTGTCAGAGCACAGCTTGCTTTCAGCAGACTGCATATTTGTTTATACTAACAAGTAGAACACAGAAAAACACTTTCTGGTTTGTTTGCAATGAGCACCAGAAAGACAGTTTTATTAACTGAACCGCACTCAGTATTCAAGACTGTCAAAGAACAACTTGTTTTCAGCAAACTGCATCTTTGCTTTTACAGTCCATTATGAAGCATAAAAACACTTTCGGGCTCGCTTGCAATGAAAGGCAGAAAGAGTTTTTAGCTGAACTACACTCCATAAGAAAGACTGTCAGAGCACAGCTTGCTTTCAGCAGACTGCATATTTGTTTATACTAACAAGTAGAACACAGAAAAACACTTTCTGGCTTGCTTGCAATGAGCACCAGAAAGACAGTTTTATTAACTGAACCGCACTCAGTATTCAAGACTGTCAAAGAACAACTTGTTTTCAGCAAACTGCATCTTTGCTTTTACAACCCATTATGAAGCATAAAAACACTTTCGGGCTCGCTTGCAATGAAAGGCAGAAAGAGTTTTATTAGCTGAACTGCACTCCATAAGAAAGACTGTCAGAGCACAGCTTGCTTTCAGCAGACTGCATATTTGTTTATACTAACAAGTAGAACACAGAAAAACACTTTCTGGTTTGTTTGCAATGAGCACCAGAAAGACAGTTTTATTAACTGAACCGCACTCAGTATTCAAGACTGTCAAAGAACAACTTGTTTTCAGCAAACTGCATCTTTGCTTTTACAGTCCATTATGAAGCATAAAAACACTTTCGGGCTCGCTTGCAATGAAAGGCAGAAAGAGTTTTATTAGCTGAACTGCACTCCATAAGAAAGACTGTCAGAGAACAGCTTGCTTTCAGCAGACTGCGTATTTCTTTATACTAGCAATTGGAACACAGAAAAACACTTTCTGGCTTGCTTGCAATGAGCACCAGAAAGACAGTTTTATTAACTGAACCGCACTCAGTATTCAAGACTGTCAAAGAACAACTTGTTTTCAGCAAACTGCATCTTTGCTTTTACAACCCATTATGAAGCATAAAAACACTTTCGGGCTCGCTTGCAATGAAAGGCAGAAAGAGTTTTATTAGCTGAACTGCACTCCATAAGAAAGACTGTCAGGGCACAGCTTGCTTTCAGCAGACTGCATATTTCTTTATACTAGCAATTGGAACACAGAAAAACACTTTCTGGCTTGCTTGCAATGAGCACCAGAAAGACAGTTTTATTAACTGAACCGCACTCAGTATTCAAGACTGTCAAAGAACAACTTGTTTTCAGCAAACTGCATCTTTGCTTTTACAACCCATTATGAAGCATAAAAACACTTTCGGGCTCGCTTGCAATGAAAGGCAGAAAGAGTTTTATTAGCTGAACTGCACTCCATAAGAAAGACTGTCAGAGCACAGCTTGCTTTCAGCAGACTGCATATTTGTTTATACTAACAAGTAGAACACAGAAAAACACTTTCTGGTTTGTTTGCAATGAGCACCAGAAAGACAGTTTTATTAACTGAACCGCACTCAGTATTCAAGACTGTCAAAGAACAACTTGTTTTCAGCAAACTGCATCTTTGCTTTTACAGTCCATTATGAAGCATAAAAACACTTTCGGGCTCGCTTGCAATGAAAGGCAGAAAGAGTTTTATTAGCGGAACTGCGCTCCATAAGAAAGACTGTCAGAGCACAGCTTGCTTTCAGCAGACTGCGTATTTGTTTATACTAACAATTGGAACACAGAAAAACACTTTCTGGCGTGTTTGCAATGAGCACCAGAAAGACAGTTTTATTAACTGAACCGCACTTAGTATTCAAGACTGTCAAAGAACAACTTGTTTTCAGCAAACTGCATCTTTGCTTTTACAGTCCATTATGAAGCATAAAAACACTTTCGGGCTCGCTTGCAATGAAAGGCAGAAAGAGTTTTATTAGCTGAACGGCACTCCATAAGAAAGACTGTCAGAGAACAGCTTGCTTTCAGCAGACTGCGTATTTCTTTATACTAGCAATTGGAACACAGAAAAACACTTTCTGGCTTGCTTGCAATGAGCACCAGAAAGACAGTTTTATTAACTGAACCGCACTCAGTATTCAAGACTGTCAAAGAACAACTTGTTTTCAGCAAACTGCATCTTTGCTTTTACAACCCATTATGAAGCATAAAAACACTTTCGGGCTCGCTTGCAATGAAAGGCAGAAAGAGTTTTATTAGCTGAACTGCACTCCATAAGAAAGACTGTCAGAGCACAGCTTGCTTTCAGCAGACTGCATATCCCCTTCAGACCCGCATTTTTTCTGCTGGGCCAAAACATTTTTTTCAAACTGATTCTGACTCCTCTCTAACATAAAAACAAAGTGGAAAAAACATATTTTTGCTAACTCATGTTTATAACAGTATTTTTTCATGTCCATTCCAATGGACACCACAACACAATGGGCGTAAAATGTCATAAAAACTTAAGAAAGGTATAGCTGAGTTTTTCCACATAGTAGTCAATCAGGTATGACCTAAACATCTGGAACTGGATGTTTGCAAGTGTTTGAGTCTGTGTACAGTTCTGAACATGCACATGAACTTGATAGGCATATCACAGCATGGATAGGGAACAGCAGTGAGGGCATCACGTCTGGACGGAACACCATCACAAACTGGGCCTGCTTTTTGTCCCACTGCTGCACTTCATCCATTCTGCCAACACCAACGAAGTTGGAGGCCATGAGAACTGGTCTGTTGTCATACCATTTGACCAGTGCCACCTTACCATCACAGCTTACAACTTCATCACAGCTTCCTCGAGGCTTTTTGGCCATCTCTTTGTCAGACTGTAGAGGAGGCCTGGCAAAGCGAGAGACCCTTGCTGTCCCAGCGGCATGAATTTTCCTCTCAGCCAGCAGCTCCATAAGATTGTACATTGTGAAGTAGTTGTCCATCCATCCATCCATTATCTGTAACCACTTATCCAATTTAGGGTCGCGGGGGGTCCAGAGCCTACCTGGAATCATTGGGCGCAAGGCGGGAATACACCCTGGAGGGGACGCCAGTCCCTCACAGGGCAACACAGACACACACACATTCACTCACACCTACGGACACTTTCGAGTCGCCAATCCACCTGCAACGTGTGTTTTTGGACTGTGGGAGGAAACCGGAGCACCCGGAGGAAACCCACGCGGACACGGGGAGAACACACCAACTCCTCACAGACAGTCACCCGGAGCGGGAATCGAACCCACAACCTCCAGGCCCCTGGAGCTGTGTGACTGTGACACTACCTGCTGCGCCACCGTGCCGCGTGAAGTAGTTGTCAAAATACAATTTGTGGTTGGCCTCTGTGATTCGCTGGCTAAGATGGTACACCACTCCAGCTCCAAGCCCCAGCTGCTTTCTGTGCTGTTGTGATAGCTCCATTGTAGTGCCTTGGTGCAGCAGGAAGTCATAGGCCATGCCACTTTTCCCACACAGGAAGTATATTTTCACCCCCCATGGGTGTCTTACCTTTGATGAATTGCTTGACAGACAGAGTTCCGTGAAATGGTACCATTTGTTCATCAATGCAAAGGTTCTCCTCTAGTGGAAGCTCCAAGCATCTACGGCGTATGGCATCATAGAGAGGACGTATTTTGAAAAACACATCATTGTTCTCAGCTGGCTTCTCCAAATTGTTGACCAAATGCAAGTGTGACCAGAGCTGGAAGAATCTGTCACGGGGCATGGTGTTTTGAAAAATACCAATGTCCATCCCAGCGTCCCAGTACATGGAAACTCTTGGCATATCCTCCTGTCCTCCTCTGTCCTCCTCCTATCCTGCTCTGTCCCTGCACTGTCTGTCTCCTCTATCTCAATCTCATCTGCCACATCAAGTTCTTCTGGCATGCATGTAACCTCTCCACTGTCCCTCTCTAAATCTAATAAAAAAAACAATAACTTTTTAACTCATTTTATGTATTCTCTCTCTTGAACTGTTATGTATTCCATTTAGATCTTACATATAAGGCATTACACTTATGAAAACCACATACAAAGAAACCACCTTACCACCTATCTCAGGCCTGGTCCTATCCTCCTCATCTCAATTTCTGATAACTCTTCATTTTACGAGACGTTCAAGGAAGTATTCAACTTTGTACTCTGCATCACGTACCAGAAATATATATTTAAAAATGTGTAATCGTGAATAAATAAACTGTGATACCATACTTTACTTATGGAACGCTTACAGGTATTTTGTTTCTTTATATACTGACACTAAACCTGTGAGTGTTAGCTAAACTCGCCCAACTCCTGATGTCCATTGCAATGGACATCGGACTTTGAAAAAATCCTGTAACTTAATGATATGATATATGTTCAAAACAACTTCAAATATTATCACTGGCAACATTTACAATTATGCTGACAGCAAATTTGTTTGGCCTGCATGAGCATAAATTTATATTTTTGATTAAAAATGGGCCCTTACTCCTCCCTCTCTGCAGTTGCTCTGCCATGCTTGTTTTCTCCGATGTCTGTTACTCTCTCAGGGTGTGGTCAAAGTCATGACATGATTGTGATTGGTTAATCAGGATCCAATCAGTAATCTGCATTACTGACATCACTCAATTACAGGGTATTTATTGGTTTAGAAGCAGAAATATGTCATGTCCATTGCAATGGACGTTGGGTCCGAAGGGGATATTTGTTTATACTAACAAGTAGAACACAGAAAAACACTTTCTGGTTTGTTTGCAATGAGCACCAGAAAGACAGTTTTATTAACTGAACCGCACTCAGTATTCAAGACTGTCAAAGAACAACTTGTTTTCAGCAAACTGCATCTTTGCTTTTACAGTCCATTATGAAGCATAAAAACACTTTCGGGCTCGCTTGCAATGAAAGGCAGAAAGAGTTTTATTAGCTGAACTGCACTCCATAAGAAAGACTGTCAGAGAACAGCTTGCTTTCAGCAGACTGCGTATTTCTTTATACTAGCAATTGGAACACAGAAAAACACTTTCTGGCTTGCTTGCAATGAGCACCAGAAAGACAGTTTTATTAACTGAACCGCACTCAGTATTCAAGACTGTCAAAGAACAACTTGTTTTCAGCAAACTGCATCTTTGCTTTTACAATCCATTATGAAGCATAAAAACACTTTCGGGCTCGCTTGCAATGAAAGGCAGAAAGAGTTTTTAGCTGAACTACACTCCATAAGAAAGACTGTCAGAGCACAGCTTGCTTTCAGCAGACTGCATATTTGTTTATACTAACAAGTAGAACACAGAAAAACACTTTCTGGTTTGTTTGCAATGAGCACCAGAAAGACAGTTTTATTAACTGAACCGCACTCAGTATTCAAGACTGTCAAAGAACAACTTGTTTTCAGCAAACTGCATCTTTGCTTTTACAGTCCATTATGAAGCATAAAAACACTTTCGGGCTCGCTTGCAATGAAAGGCAGAAAGAGTTTTATTAGCGGAACTGCGCTCCATAAGAAAGACTGTCAGAGCACAGCTTGCTTTCAGCAGACTGCGTATTTGTTTATACTAACAATTGGAACACAGAAAAACACTTTCTGGCGTGTTTGCAATGAGCACCAGAAAGACAGTTTTATTAACTGAACCGCACTTAGTATTCAAGACTGTCAAAGAACAACTTGTTTTCAGCAAACTGCATCTTTGCTTTTACAGTCCATTATGAAGCATAAAAACACTTTCGGGCTCGCTTGCAATGAAAGGCAGAAAGAGTTTTATTAGCTGAACTGCACTCCATAAGAAAGACTGTCAGAGAACAGCTTGCTTTCAGCAGACTGCGTATTTCTTTATACTAGCAATTGGAACACAGAAAAACACTTTCTGGCTTGCGTGCAATGAGCACCAGAAAGACAGTTTTATTAACTGAACCGCACTCAGTATTCAAGACTGTCAAAGAACAACTTGTTTTCAGCAAACTGCATCTTTGCTTTTACAACCCATTATGAAGCATAAAAACACTTTCGGGCTCGCTTGCAATGAAAGGCAGAAAGAGTTTTATTAGCTGAACTGCACTCCATAAGAAAGACTGTCAGAGCACAGCTTGCTTTCAGCAGACTCCATATTTGTTTATACTAACAAGTAGAACACAGAAAAACACTTTCTGGTTTGTTTGCAATGAGCACCAGAAAGACAGTTTTATTAACTGAACCGCACTCAGTATTCAAGACTGTCAAAGAACAACTTGTTTTCAGCAAACTGCATCTTTGCTTTTACAACCCATTATGAAGCATAAAAACACTTTCGGGCTCGCTTGCAATGAAAGGCAGAAAGAGTTTTATTAGCGGAACTGCGCTCCATAAGAAAGACTGTCAGAGCACAGCTTGCTTTCAGCAGACTGCGTATTTGTTTATACTAACAATTGGAACACAGAAAAACACTTTCTGGCGTGTTTGCAATGAGCACCAGAAAGACAGTTTTATTAACTGAACCGCACTCAGTATTCAAGACTGTCAAAGAACAACTTGTTTTCAGCAAACTGCATCTTTGCTTTTACAGTCCATTATGAAGCATAAAAACACTTTCGGGCTCGCTTGCAATGAAAGGCAGAAAGAGTTTTATTAGCTGAACTGCACTCCATAAGAAAGACTGTCAGAGAACAGCTTGCTTTCAGCAGACTGCGTATTTCTTTATACTAGCAATTGGAACACAGAAAAACACTTTCTGGCTTGCTTGCAATGAGCACCAGAAAGACAGTTTTATTAACTGAACCGCACTCAGTATTCAAGACTGTCAAAGAACAACTTGTTTTCAGCAAACTGCATCTTTGCTTTTACAATCCATTATGAAGCATAAAAACACTTTCGGGCTCGCTTGCAATGAAAGGCAGAAAGAGTTTTTAGCTGAACTACACTCCATAAGAAAGACTGTCAGAGCACAGCTTGCTTTCAGCAGACTGCATATTTGTTTATACTAACAAGTAGAACACAGAAAAACACTTTCTGGTTTGTTTGCAATGAGCACCAGAAAGACAGTTTTATTAACTGAACCGCACTCAGTATTCAAGACTGTCAAAGAACAACTTGTTTTCAGCAAACTGCATCTTTGCTTTTACAGTCCATTATGAAGCATAAAAACACTTTCGGGCTCGCTTGCAATGAAAGGCAGAAAGAGTTTTATTAGCGGAACTGCGCTCCATAAGAAAGACTGTCAGAGCACAGCTTGCTTTCAGCAGACTGCGTATTTGTTTATACTAACAATTGGAACACAGAAAAACACTTTCTGGCGTGTTTGCAATGAGCACCAGAAAGATAGTTTTATTAACTGAACCGCACTTAGTATTCAAGACTGTCAAAGAACAACTTGTTTTCAGCAAACTGCATCTTTGCTTTTACAGTCCATTATGAAGCATAAAAACACTTTCGGGCTCGCTTGCAATGAAAGGCAGAAAGAGTTTTATTAGCTGAACTGCACTCCATAAGAAAGACTGTCAGAGCACAGCTTGCTTTCAGCAGACTGCGTATTTGTTTATACTAACAAGTAGAACACAGAAAAACACTTTCTGGTTTGTTTGCAATGAGCACCAGAAAGACAGTTTTATTAACTGAACCGCACTTAGTATTCAAGACTGTCAAAGAACAACTTGTTTTCAGCAAACTGCATCTTTGCTTTTACAGTCCATTATGAAGCATAAAAACACTTTCGGGCTCGCTTGCAATGAAAGGCAGAAAGAGTTTTATTAGCTGAACTGCACTCCATAAGAAAGACTGTCAGAGAACAGCTTGCTTTCAGCAGACTGCGTATTTCTTTATACTAGCAATTGGAACACAGAAAAACACTTTCTGGCTTGCTTGCAATGAGCACCAGAAAGACAGTTTTATTAACTGAACCGCACTCAGTATTCAAGACTGTCAAAGAACAACTTGTTTTCAGCAAACTGCATCTTTGCTTTTACAATCCATTATGAAGCATAAAAACACTTTCGGGCTCGCTTGCAATGAAAGGCAGAAAGATTTTATTAGCGGAACTGCGCTCCATAAGAAAGACTGTCAGAGCACAGCTTGCTTTCAGCAGACTGCGTATTTGTTTATACTAACAATTGGAACACAGAAAAACACTTTCTGGCGTGTTTGCAATGAGCACCAGAAAGACAGTTTTATTAACTGAACCGCACTTAGTATTCAAGACTGTCAAAGAACAACTTGTTTTCAGCAAACTGCATCTTTGCTTTTACAGTCCATTATGAAGCATAAAAACACTTTCGGGCTCGCTTGCAATGAAAGGCAGAAAGAGTTTTATTAGCTGAACGGCACTCCATAAGAAAGACTGTCAGAGAACAGCTTGCTTTCAGCAGACTGCGTATTTCTTTATACTAGCAATTGGAACACAGAAAAACACTTTCTGGCTTGCTTGCAATGAGCACCAGAAAGACAGTTTTATTAACTGAACCGCACTCAGTATTCAAGACTGTCAAAGAACAACTTGTTTTCAGCAAACTGCATCTTTGCTTTTACAACCCATTATGAAGCATAAAAACACTTTCGGGCTCGCTTGCAATGAAAGGCAGAAAGAGTTTTATTAGCTGAACTGCACTCCATAAGAAAGACTGTCAGAGCACAGCTTGCTTTCAGCAGACTGCATATCCCCTTCAGACCCGCATTTTTTCTGCTGGGCCAAAACATTTTTTTCAAACTGATTCTGACTCCTCTCTAACATAAAAACAAAGTGGAAAAAACATATTTTTGCTAACTCATGTTTATAACAGTATTTTTTCATGTCCATTCCAATGGACACCACAACACAATGGGCGTAAAATGTCATAAAAACTTAAGAAAGGTATAGCTGAGTTTTTCCACATAGTAGTCAATCAGGTATGACCTAAACATCTGGAACTGGATGTTTGCAAGTGTTTGAGTCTGTGTACAGTTCTGAACATGCACATGAACTTGATAGGCATATCACAGCATGGATAGGGAACAGCAGTGAGGGCATCACGTCTGGACGGAACACCATCACAAACTGGGCCTGCTTTTTGTCCCACTGCTGCACTTCATCCATTCTGCCAACACCAACGAAGTTGGAGGCCATGAGAACTGGTCTGTTGTCATACCATTTGACCAGTGCCACCTTACCATCACAGCTTACAACTTCATCACAGCTTCCTCGAGGCTTTTTGGCCATCTCTTTGTCAGACTGTAGAGGAGGCCTGGCAAAGCGAGAGACCCTTGCTGTCCCAGCGGCATGAATTTTCCTCTCAGCCAGCAGCTCCATAAGATTGTACATTGTGAAGTAGTTGTCCATCCATCCATCCATTATCTGTAACCACTTATCCAATTTAGGGTCGCGGGGGGTCCAGAGCCTACCTGGAATCATTGGGCGCAAGGCGGGAATACACCCTGGAGGGGACGCCAGTCCCTCACAGGGCAACACAGACACACACACATTCGAGTCGCCAATCCACCTGCAACGTGTGTTTTTGGACTGTGGGAGGAAACCGGAGCACCCGGAGGAAACCCACGCGGACACGGGGAGAACACACCAACTCCTCACAGACAGTCACCCGGAGCGGGAATCGAACCCACAACCTCCAGGCCCCTGGAGCTGTGTGACTGTGACACTACCTGCTGCGCCACCGTGCCGCGTGAAGTAGTTGTCAAAATACAATTTGTGGTTGGCCTCTGTGATTCGCTGGCTAAGATGGTACACCACTCCAGCTCCAAGCCCCAGCTGCTTTCTGTGCTGTTGTGATAGCTCCATTGTAGTGCCTTGGTGCAGCAGGAAGTCATAGGCCATGCCACTTTTCCCACACAGGAAGTATATTTTCACCCCCCATGGGTGTCTTACCTTTGATGAATTGCTTGACAGACAGAGTTCCGTGAAATGGTACCATTTGTTCATCAATGCAAAGGTTCTCCTCTAGTGGAAGCTCCAAGCATCTACGGCGTATGGCATCATAGAGAGGACGTATTTTGAAAAACACATCATTGTTCTCAGCTGGCTTCTCCAAATTGTTGACCAAATGCAAGTGTGACCAGAGCTGGAAGAATCTGTCACGGGGCATGGTGTTTTGAAAAATACCAATGTCCATCCCAGCGTCCCAGTACATGGAAACTCTTGGCATATCCTCCTGTCCTCCTCTGTCCTCCTCCTATCCTCCTCTGTCCCTGCACTGTCTGTCTCCTCTATCTCAATCTCATCTGCCACATCAAGTTCTTCTGGCATGCATGTAACCTCTCCACTGTCCCTCTCTAAATCTAATAAAAAAAACAATAACTTTTTAACTCATTTTATGTATTCTCTCTCTTGAACTGTTATGTATTCCATTTAGATCTTACATATAAGGCATTACACTTATGAAAACCACATACAAAGAAACCACCTTACCACCTATCTCAGGCCTGGTCCTATCCTCCTCATCTCAATTTCTGATAACTCTTCATTTTACGAGACGTTCAAGGAAGTATTCAACTTTGTACTCTGCATCACGTACCAGAAATATATATTTAAAAATGTGTAATCGTGAATAAATAAACTGTGATACCATACTTTACTTATGGAACGCTTACAGGTATTTTGTTTCTTTATATACTGACACTAAACCTGTGAGTGTTAGCTAAACTCGCCCAACTCCTGATGTCCATTGCAATGGACATCGGACTTTGAAAAAATCCTGTAACTTAATGATATGATATATGTTCAAAACAACTTCAAATATTATCACTGGCAACATTTACAATTATGCTGACAGCAAATTTGTTTGGCCTGCATGAGCATAAATTTATATTTTTGATTAAAAATGGGCCCTTACTCCTCCCTCTCTGCAGTTGCTCTGCCATGCTTGTTTTCTCCGATGTCTGTTACTCTCTCAGGGTGTGGTCAAAGTCATGACATGATTGTGATTGGTTAATCAGGATCCAATCAGTAATCTGCATTACTGACATCACTCAATTACAGGGTATTTATTGGTTTAGAAGCAGAAATATGTCATGTCCATTGCAATGGACGTTGGGTCCGAAGGGGATATTTGTTTATACTAACAAGTAGAACACAGAAAAACACTTTCTGGTTTGTTTGCAATGAGCACCAGAAAGACAGTTTTATTAACTGAACCGCACTCAGTATTCAAGACTGTCAAAGAACAACTTGTTTTCAGCAAACTGCATCTTTGCTTTTACAGTCCATTATGAAGCATAAAAACACTTTCGGGCTCGCTTGCAATGAAAGGCAGAAAGAGTTTTATTAGCTGAACTGCACTCCATAAGAAAGACTGTCAGAGCACAGCTTGCTTTCAGCAGACTGCATATTTGTTTATACTAACAAGTAGAACACAGAAAAACACTTTCTGGTTTGTTTGCAATGAGCACCAGAAAGACAGTTTTATTAACTGAACCGCACTCAGTATTCAAGACTGTCAAAGAACAACTTGTTTTCAGCAAACTGCATCTTTGCTTTTACAGTCCATTATGAAGCATAAAAACACTTTCGGGCTCGCTTGCAATGAAAGGCAGAAAGAGTTTTATTAGCGGAACTGCGCTCCATAAGAAAGACTGTCAGAGCACAGCTTGCTTTCAGCAGACTGCGTATTTGTTTATACTAACAATTGGAACACAGAAAAACACTTTCTGGCGTGTTTGCAATGAGCACCAGAAAGACAGTTTTATTAACTGAACCGCACTTAGTATTCAAGACTGTCAAAGAACAACTTGTTTTCAGCAAACTGCATCTTTGCTTTTACAGTCCATTATGAAGCATAAAAACACTTTCGGGCTCGCTTGCAATGAAAGGCAGAAAGAGTTTTATTAGCTGAACTGCACTCCATAAGAAAGACTGTCAGAGAACAGCTTGCTTTCAGCAGACTGCGTATTTCTTTATACTAGCAATTGGAACACAGAAAAACACTTTCTGGCTTGCTTGCAATGAGCACCAGAAAGACAGTTTTATTAACTGAACCGCACTCAGTATTCAAGACTGTCAAAGAACAACTTGTTTTCAGCAAACTGCATCTTTGCTTTTACAACCCATTATGAAGCATAAAAACACTTTCGGGCTCGCTTGCAATGAAAGGCAGAAAGAGTTTTATTAGCTGAACTGCACTCCATAAGAAAGACTGTCAGAGCACAGCTTGCTTTCAGCAGACTCCATATTTGTTTATACTAACAAGTAGAACACAGAAAAACACTTTCTGGTTTGTTTGCAATGAGCACCAGAAAGACAGTTTTATTAACTGAACCGCACTCAGTATTCAAGACTGTCAAAGAACAACTTGTTTTCAGCAAACTGCATCTTTGCTTTTACAACCCATTATGAAGCATAAAAACACTTTCGGGCTCGCTTGCAATGAAAGTCAGAAAGAGTTTTATTAGCTGAACTGCACTCCATAAGAAAGACTGTCAGAGCACAGCTTGCTTTCAGCAGACTGCATATTTGTTTATACTAACAAGTAGAACACAGAAAAACACTTTCTGGTTTGTTTGCAATGAGCACCAGAAAGACAGTTTTATTAACTGAACCGCACTCAGTATTCAAGACTGTCAAAGAACAACTTGTTTTCAGCAAACTGCATTTTTGCTTTTACAGTCCATTATGAAGCATAAAAACACTTTCGGGCTCGCTTGCAATGAAAGGCAGAAAGAGTTTTATTAGCTGAACTGCATTCCATAAGAAAGACTGTCAGAGCACAGCTTGCTTTCAGCAGACTGCGTATTTCTTTATACTAGCAATTGGAACACAGAAAAACACTTTCTGGCTTGCTTGCAATGAGCACCAGAAAGACAGTTTTATTAACTGAACCGCACTCAGTATTCAAGACTGTCAAAGAACAACTTGTTTTCAGCAAACTGCATCGTTGCTTTTACAATCCATTATGAAGCATAAAAACACTTTCGGGCTCGCTTGCAATGAAAGGCAGAAAGAGTTTTATTAGCGGAACTGCGCTCCATAAGAAAGACTGTCAGAGAACAGCTTGCTTTCAGCAGACTGCGTATTTGTTTATACTAACAATTGGAACACAGAAAAACACTTTCTGGCGTGTTTGCAATGAGCACCAGAAAGACAGTTTTATTAACTGAACCGCACTTAGTATTCAAGACTGTCAAAGAACAACTTGTTTTCAGCAAACTGCATCTTTGCTTTTACAGTCCATTATGAAGCATAAAAACACTTTCGGGCTCGCTTGCAATGAAAGGCAGAAAGAGTTTTATTAGCTGAACTGCACTCCATAAGAAAGACTGTCAGAGAACAGCTTGCTTTCAGCAGACTGCGTATTTCTTTATACTAGCAATTGGAACACAGAAAAACACTTTCTGGCTTGCTTGCAATGAGCACCAGAAAGACAGTTTTATTAACTGAACCGCACTCAGTATTCAAGACTGTCAAAGAACAACTTGTTTTCAGCAAACTGCATCTTTGCTTTTACAACCCATTATGAAGCATAAAAACACTTTCGGGCTCGCTTGCAATGAAAGGCAGAAAGAGTTTTATTAGCTGAACTGCACTCCATAAGAAAGACTGTCAGAGCACAGCTTGCTTTCAGCAGACTGCATATTTGTTTATACTAACAAGTAGAACACAGAAAAACACTTTCTGGTTTGTTTGCAATGAGCACCAGAAAGACAGTTTTATTAACTGAACCGCACTCAGTATTCAAGACTGTCAAAGAACAACTTGTTTTCAGCAAACTGCATCTTTGCTTTTACAGTCCATTATGAAGCATAAAAACACTTTCGGGCTCGCTTGCAATGAAAGGCAGAAAGAGTTTTATTAGCTGAACTGCACTCCATAAGAAAGACTGTCAGAGAACAGCTTGCTTTCAGCAGACTGCGTATTTCTTTATACTAGCAATTGGAACACAGAAAAACACTTTCTGGCTTGCTTGCAATGAGCACCAGAAAGACAGTTTTATTAACTGAACCGCACTCAGTATTCAAGACTGTCAAAGAACAACTTGTTTTCAGCAAACTGCATCTTTGCTTTTACAGTCCATTATGAAGCATAAAAACACTTTCGGGCTCGCTTGCAATGAAAGGCAGAAAGAGTTTTTAGCTGAACTACACTCCATAAGAAAGACTGTCAGAGCACAGCTTGCTTTCAGCAGACTGCATATTTGTTTATACTAACAAGTAGAACACAGAAAAACACTTTCTGGTTTGATTGCAATGAGCACCAGAAAGACAGTTTTATTAACTGAACCGCACTCAGTATTCAAGACTGTCAAAGAACAACTTGTTTTCAGCAAACTGCATCTTTGCTTTTACAGTCCATTATGAAGCATAAAAACACTTTCGGGCTTGCTTGCAATGAAAGGCAGAAAGAGTTTTATTAGCTGAACTGCACTCCATAAGAAAGACTGTCAGAGAACAGCTTGCTTTCAGCAGACTGCGTATTTCTTTATACTAGCAATTGGAACACAGAAAAACACTTTCTGGCTTGCTTGCAATGAGCACCAGAAAGACAGTTTTATTAACTGAACCGCACTCAGTATTCAAGACTGTCAAAGAACAACTTGTTTTCAGCAAACTGCATCTTTGCTTTTACAGTCCATTATGAAGCATAAAAACACTTTCGGGCTCGCTTGCAATGAAAGGCAGAAAGAGTTTTTAGCTGAACTACACTCCATAAGAAAGACTGTCAGAGCACAGCTTGCTTTCAGCAGACTGCATATTTGTTTATACTAACAAGTAGAACACAGAAAAACACTTTCTGGTTTGATTGCAATGAGCACCAGAAAGACAGTTTTATTAACTGAACCGCACTCAGTATTCAAGACTGTCAAAGAACAACTTGTTTTCAGCAAACTGCATCTTTGCTTTTACAGTCCATTATGAAGCATAAAAACACTTTCGGGCTTGCTTGCAATGAAAGGCAGAAAGAGTTTTATTAGCTGAACTGCACTCCATAAGAAAGACTGTCAGAGAACAGCTTGCTTTCAGCAGACTGCGTATTTCTTTATACTAGCATTTGGAACACAGAAAAACACTCTCTGGCTTGCTTGCAATGAGCAGCAGAAAGACAGTTTTATTAACTGAACCGCACTCAGTATTCAAGAGTGTCAAAGAACAACTTGTTTTCAGCAAACTGCATCTTTGCTTTTACAATCCATTATGAAGCATAAAAACACTTTCGGGCTCGCTTGCAATGAAAGGCAGAAAGAGTTTTATTAGCGGAACTGCGCTCCATAAGAAAGACTGTCAGAGCACAGCTTGCTTTCAGCAGACTGCATATTTGTTTATACTAACAAGTAGAACACAGAAAAACACTTTCTGGTTTGTTTGCAATGAGCACCAGAAAGACAGTTTTATTAACTGAACCGCACTCAGTATTCAAGACTGTCAAAGAACAACTTGTTTTCAGCAAACTGCATCTTTGCTTTTACAGTCCATTATGAAGCATAAAAACACTTTCGGGCTCGCTTGCAATGAAAGGCAGAAAGAGTTTTATTAGCTGAACTGCACTCCATAAGAAAGACTGTCAGAGCACAGCTTGCTTTCAGCAGACTGCGTATTTGTTTATACTAACAATTGGAACACAGAAAAACACTTTCTGGCGTGTTTGCAATGAGCACCAGAAAGACAGTTTTATTAACTGAACCGCACTTAGTATTCAAGACTGTCAAAGAACAACTTGTTTTCAGCAAACTGCATCTTTGCTTTTACAGTCCATTATGAAGCATAAAAACACTTTCGGGCTCGCTTGCAATGAAAGGCAGAAAGAGTTTTATTAGCTGAACTGCACTCCATAAGAAAGACTGTCAGAGAACAGCTTGCTTTCAGCAGACTGCGTATTTCTTTATACTAGCAATTGGAACACAGAAAAACACTTTCTGGCTTGCTTGCAATGAGCACCAGAAAGACAGTTTTATTAACTGAACCGCACTCAGTATTCAAGACTGTCAAAGAACAACTTGTTTTCAGCAAACTGCATCTTTGCTTTTACAACCCATTATGAAGCATAAAAACACTTTCGGGCTCGCTTGCAATGAAAGGCAGAAAGAGTTTTATTAGCTGAACTGCGCTCCATAAGAAAGACTGTCAGAGCACAGCTTGCTTTCAGCAGACTCCATATTTGTTTATACTAACAAGTAGAACACAGAAAAACACTTTCTGGTTTGTTTGCAATGAGCACCAGAAAGACAGTTTTATTAACTGAACCGCACTCAGTATTCAAGACTGTCAAAGAACAACTTGTTTTCAGCAAACTGCATCTTTGCTTTTACAACCCATTATGAAGCATAAAAACACTTTCGGGCTCGCTTGCAATGAAAGTCAGAAAGAGTTTTATTAGCTGAACTGCACTCCATAAGAAAGACTGTCAGAGCACAGCTTGCTTTCAGCAGACTGCATATTTGTTTATACTAACAAGTAGAACACAGAAAAACACTTTCTGGTTTGTTTGCAATGAGCACCAGAAAGACAGTTTTATTAACTGAACCGCACTCAGTATTCAAGACTGTCAAAGAACAACTTGTTTTCAGCAAACTGCATCTTTGCTTTTACAGTCCATTATGAAGCATAAAAACACTTTCGGGCTCGCTTGCAATGAAAGGCAGAAAGAGTTTTATTAGCTGAACTGCATTCCATAAGAAAGACTGTCAGAGCACAGCTTGCTTTCAGCAGACTGCGTATTTCTTTATACTAGCAATTGGAACACAGAAAAACACTTTCTGGCTTGCTTGCAATGAGCACCAGAAAGACAGTTTTATTAACTGAACCGCACTCAGTATTCAAGACTGTCAAAGAACAACTTGTTTTCAGCAAACTGCATCGTTGCTTTTACAATCCATTATGAAGCATAAAAACACTTTCGGGCTCGCTTGCAATGAAAGGCAGAAAGAGTTTTATTAGCGGAACTGCGCTCCATAAGAAAGACTGTCAGAGCACAGCTTGCTTTCAGCAGACTGCGTATTTGTTTATACTAACAATTGGAACACAGAAAAACACTTTCTGGCGTGTTTGCAATGAGCACCAGAAAGACAGTTTTATTAACTGAACCGCACTTAGTATTCAAGACTGTCAAAGAACAACTTGTTTTCAGCAAACTGCATCTTTGCTTTTACAGTCCATTATGAAGCATAAAAACACTTTCGGGCTCGCTTGCAATGAAAGGCAGAAAGAGTTTTATTAGCTGAACTGCACTCCATAAGAAAGACTGTCAGAGAACAGCTTGCTTTCAGCAGACTGCGTATTTCTTTATACTAGCAATTGGAACACAGAAAAACACTTTCTGGCTTGCTTGCAATGAGCACCAGAAAGACAGTTTTATTAACTGAACCGCACTCAGTATTCAAGACTGTCAAAGAACAACTGAACAACTTGTTTTCAGCAAACTGCATCTTTGCTTTTACAACCCATTATGAAGCATAAAAACACTTTCGGGCTCGCTTGCAATGAAAGGCAGAAAGAGTTTTATTAGCTGAACTGCACTCCATAAGAAAGACTGTCAGAGCACAGCTTGCTTTCAGCAGACTCCATATTTGTTTATACTAACAAGTAGAACACAGAAAAACACTTTCTGGTTTGTTTGCAATGAGCACCAGAAAGACAGTTTTATTAACTGAACCGCACTCAGTATTCAAGACTGTCAAAGAACAACCTGTTTTCAGCAAACTGCATCTTTGCTTTTACAACCCATTATGAAGCATAAAAACACTTTCGGGCTCGCTTGCAATGAAAGGCAGAAAGAGTTTTATTAGCTGAACTGCACTCCATAAGAAAGACTGTCAGAGCACAGCTTGCTTTCAGCAGACTGCATATTTGTTTATACTAACAAGTAGAACACAGAAAAACACTTTCTGGTTTGTTTGCAATGAGCACCAGAAAGACAGTTTTATTAACTGAACCGCACTCAGTATTCAAGACTGTCAAAGAACAACTTGTTTTCAGCAAACTGCATCTTTGCTTTTACAATCCATTATGAAGCATAAAAACACTTTCGGGCTCGCTTGCAATGAAAGGCAGAAAGAGTTTTATTAGCTGAACTGCACTCCATAAGAAAGACTGTCAGAGAACAGCTTGCTTTCAGCAGACTGCGTATTTCTTTATACTAGCAATTGGAACACAGAAAAACACTTTCTGGCTTGCTTGCAATGAGCACCAGAAAGACAGTTTTATTAACTGAACCGCACTCAGTATTCAAGACTGTCAAAGAACAACTTGTTTTCAGCAAACTGCATCTTTGCTTTTACAGTCCATTATGAAGCATAAAAACACTTTTGGGCTCGCTTGCAATGAAAGGCAGAAAGAGTTTTATTAGCTGAACTGCACTCCATAAGAAAGACTGTCAGAGAACAGCTTGCTTTCAGCAGACTGCGTATTTCTTTATACTAGCAATTGGAACACAGAAAAACACTTTCTGGCTTGCTTGCAATGAGCACCAGAAAGACAGTTTTATTAACTGAACCGCACTCAGTATTCAAGACTGTCAAAGAACAACTTGTTTTCAGCAAACTGCATCTTTGCTTTTACAACCCATTATGAAGCATAAAAACACTTTCGGGCTCGCTTGCAATGAAAGGCAGAAAGAGTTTTATTAGCTGAACTGCGCTCCATAAGAAAGACTGTCAGAGCACAGCTTGCTTTCAGCAGACTCCATATTTGTTTATACTAACAAGTAGAACACAGAAAAACACTTTCTGGTTTGTTTGCAATGAGCACCAGAAAGACAGTTTTATTAACTGAACCGCACTCAGTATTCAAGACTGTCAAAGAACAACTTGTTTTCAGCAAACTGCATCTTTGCTTTTACAACCCATTATGAAGCATAAAAACACTTTCGGGCTCGCTTGCAATGAAAGTCAGAAAGAGTTTTATTAGCTGAACTGCACTCCATAAGAAAGACTGTCAGAGCACAGCTTGCTTTCAGCAGACTGCATATTTGTTTATACTAACAAGTAGAACACAGAAAAACACTTTCTGGTTTGTTTGCAATGAGCACCAGAAAGACAGTTTTATTAACTGAACCGCACTCAGTATTCAAGACTGTCAAAGAACAACTTGTTTTCAGCAAACTGCATCTTTGCTTTTACAGTCCATTATGAAGCATAAAAACACTTTCGGGCTCGCTTGCAATGAAAGGCAGAAAGAGTTTTATTAGCTGAACTGCATTCCATAAGAAAGACTGTCAGAGCACAGCTTGCTTTCAGCAGACTGCGTATTTCTTTATACTAGCAATTGGAACACAGAAAAACACTTTCTGGCTTGCTTGCAATGAGCACCAGAAAGACAGTTTTATTAACTGAACCGCACTCAGTATTCAAGACTGTCAAAGAACAACTTGTTTTCAGCAAACTGCATCGTTGCTTTTACAATCCATTATGAAGCATAAAAACACTTTCGGGCTCGCTTGCAATGAAAGGCAGAAAGAGTTTTATTAGCGGAACTGCGCTCCATAAGAAAGACTGTCAGAGCACAGCTTGCTTTCAGCAGACTGCGTATTTGTTTATACTAACAATTGGAACACAGAAAAACACTTTCTGGCGTGTTTGCAATGAGCACCAGAAAGACAGTTTTATTAACTGAACCGCACTTAGTATTCAAGACTGTCAAAGAACAACTTGTTTTCAGCAAACTGCATCTTTGCTTTTACAGTCCATTATGAAGCATAAAAACACTTTCGGGCTCGCTTGCAATGAAAGGCAGAAAGAGTTTTATTAGCTGAACTGCACTCCATAAGAAAGACTGTCAGAGAACAGCTTGCTTTCAGCAGACTGCGTATTTCTTTATACTAGCAATTGGAACACAGAAAAACACTTTCTGGCTTGCTTGCAATGAGCACCAGAAAGACAGTTTTATTAACTGAACCGCACTCAGTATTCAAGACTGTCAAAGAACAACTGAACAACTTGTTTTCAGCAAACTGCATCTTTGCTTTTACAACCCATTATGAAGCATAAAAACACTTTCGGGCTCGCTTGCAATGAAAGGCAGAAAGAGTTTTATTAGCTGAACTGCACTCCATAAGAAAGACTGTCAGAGCACAGCTTGCTTTCAGCAGACTCCATATTTGTTTATACTAACAAGTAGAACACAGAAAAACACTTTCTGGTTTGTTTGCAATGAGCACCAGAAAGACAGTTTTATTAACTGAACCGCACTCAGTATTCAAGACTGTCAAAGAACAACCTGTTTTCAGCAAACTGCATCTTTGCTTTTACAACCCATTATGAAGCATAAAAACACTTTCGGGCTCGCTTGCAATGAAAGGCAGAAAGAGTTTTATTAGCTGAACTGCACTCCATAAGAAAGACTGTCAGAGCACAGCTTGCTTTCAGCAGACTGCATATTTGTTTATACTAACAAGTAGAACACAGAAAAACACTTTCTGGTTTGTTTGCAATGAGCACCAGAAAGACAGTTTTATTAACTGAACCGCACTCAGTATTCAAGACTGTCAAAGAACAACTTGTTTTCAGCAAACTGCATCTTTGCTTTTACAATCCATTATGAAGCATAAAAACACTTTCGGGCTCGCTTGCAATGAAAGGCAGAAAGAGTTTTATTAGCTGAACTGCACTCCATAAGAAAGACTGTCAGAGAACAGCTTGCTTTCAGCAGACTGCGTATTTCTTTATACTAGCAATTGGAACACAGAAAAACACTTTCTGGCTTGCTTGCAATGAGCACCAGAAAGACAGTTTTATTAACTGAACCGCACTCAGTATTCAAGACTGTCAAAGAACAACTTGTTTTCAGCAAACTGCATCTTTGCTTTTACAGTCCATTATGAAGCATAAAAACACTTTTGGGCTCGCTTGCAATGAAAGGCAGAAAGAGTTTTATTAGCGGAACTGCGCTCCATAAGAAAGACTGTCAGAGCACAGCTTGCTTTCAGCAGACTGCGTATTTGTTTATACTAACAATTGGAACACAGAAAAACACTTTCTGGCGTGTTTGCAATGAGCACCAGAAAGACAGTTTTATTAACTGAACCGCACTTAGTATTCAAGACTGTCAAAGAACAACTTGTTTTCAGCAAACTGCATCTTTGCTTTTACAGTCCATTATGAAGCATAAAAACACTTTCGGGCTCGCTTGCAATGAAAGGCAGAAAGAGTTTTATTAGCTGAACTGCACTCCATAAGAAAGACTGTCAGAGAACAGCTTGCTTTCAGCAGACTGCGTATTTCTTTATACTAGCAATTGGAACACAGAAAAACACTTTCTGGCTTGCTTGCAATGAGCACCAGAAAGACAGTTTTATTAACTGAACCGCACTCAGTATTCAAGACTGTCAAAGAACAACTTGTTTTCAGCAAACTGCATCTTTGCTTTTACAACCCATTATGAAGCATAAAAACACTTTCGGGCTCGCTTGCAATGAAAGGCAGAAAGAGTTTTATTAGCTGAACTGCACTCCATAAGAAAGACTGTCAGAGCACAGCTTGCTTTCAGCAGACTGCATATTTGTTTATACTAACAAGTAGAACACAGAAAAACACTTTCTGGTTTGTTTGCAATGAGCACCAGAAAGACAGTTTTATTAACAGAACCGCACTCAGTATTCAAGACTGTCAAAGAACAACTTGTTTTCAGCAAACTGCATCTTTGCTTTTACAGTCCATTATGAAGCATAAAAACACTTTCGGGCTCGCTTGCAATGAAAGGCAGAAAGAGTTTTATTAGCTGAACTGCACTCCATAAGAAAGACTGTCAGAGAACAGCTTGCTTTCAGCAGACTGCGTATTTCTTTATACTAGCAATTGGAACACAGAAAAACACTTTCTGGCTTGCTTGCAATGAGCACCAGAAAGACAGTTTTATTAACTGAACCGCACTCAGTATTCAAGACTGTCAAAGAACAACTTGTTTTCAGCAAACTGCATCTTTGCTTTTACAGTCCATTATGAAGCATAAAAACACTTTCGGGCTCGCTTGCAATGAAAGGCAGAAAGAGTTTTTAGCTGAACTACACTCCATAAGAAAGACTGTCAGAGCACAGCTTGCTTTCAGCAGACTGCATATTTGTTTATACTAACAAGTAGAACACAGAAAAACACTTTCTGGATTGTTTGCAATGAGCACCAGAAAGACAGTTTTATTAACTGAACCGCACTCAGTATTCAAGACTGTCAAAGAACAACTTGTTTTCAGCAAACTGCATCTTTGCTTTTACAGTCCATTATGAAGCATAAAAACACTTTCGGGCTCGCTTGCAATGAAAGGCAGAAAGAGTTTTATTAGCTGAACTGCACTCCATAAGAAAGACTGTCAGAGAACAGCTTGCTTTCAGCAGACTGCGTATTTCTTATACTAGCAATTGGAACATAGAAAAACACTCTCTGGCTTGCTTGCAATGAGCACCAGAAAGACAGTTTTATTAACTGAACCGCACTCAGTATTCAAGAGTGTCAAAGAACAACTTGTTTTCAGCAAACTGCATCTTTGCTTTTACAGTCCATTATGAAGCATAAAAACACTTTCGGGCTCGCTTGCAATGAAAGGCAGAAAGAGTTTTATTAGCGGAACTGCGCTCCATAAGAAAGACTGTCAGAGCACAGCTTGCTTTCAGCAGACTGCGTATTTGTTTATACTAACAATTGGAACACAGAAAAACACTTTCTGGCGTGTTTGCAATGAGCACCAGAAAGACAGTTTTATTAACTGAACCGCACTTAGTATTCAAGACTGTCAAAGAACAACTTGTTTTCAGCAAACTGCATCTTTGCTTTTACAGTCCATTATGAAGCATAAAAACACTTTCGGGCTCGCTTGCAATGAAAGGCAGAAAGAGTTTTATTAGCTGAACTGCACTCCATAAGAAAGACTGTCAGAGAACAGCTTGCTTTCAGCAGACTGCGTATTTCTTTATACTAGCAATTGGAACACAGAAAAACACTTTCTGGCTTGCTTGCAATGAGCACCAGAAAGACAGTTTTATTAACTGAACCGCACTCAGTATTCAAGACTGTCAAAGAACAACTTGTTTTCAGCAAACTGCATCTTTGCTTTTACAGTCCATTATGAAGCATAAAAACACTTTCGGGCTCGCTTGCAATGAAAGGCAGAAAGAGTTTTATTAGCTGAACTGCACTCCATAAGAAAGACTGTCAGAGCACAGCTTGCTTTCAGCAGACTGCATATTTGTTTATACTAACAAGTAGAACACAGAAAAACACTTTCTGGTTTGTTTGCAATGAGCATCAGAAAGACAGTTTTATTAACTGAACCGCACTCAGTATTCAAGACTGTCAAAGAACAACTTGTTTTCAGCAAACTGCATCTTTGCTTTTACAGTCCATTATGAAGCATAAAAACACTTTCGGGCTCGCTTGCAATGAAAGGCAGAAAGAGTTTTTAGCTGAACTACACTCCATAAGAAAGACTGTCAGAGCACAGCTTGCTTTCAGCAGACTGCATATTTGTTTATACTAACAAGTAGAACACAGAAAAACACTTTCTGGTTTGTTTGCAATGAGCACCAGAAAGACAGTTTTATTAACTGAACCGCACTCAGTATTCAAGACTGTCAAAGAACAACTTGTTTTCAGCAAACTGCATCTTTGCTTTTACAGTCCATTATGAAGCATAAAAACACTTTCGGGCTCGCTTGCAATGAAAGGCAGAAAGAGTTTTATTAGCTGAACTGCACTCCATAAGAAAGACTGTCAGAGCACAGCTTGCTTTCAGCAGACTGCGTATTTCTTTATACTAGCAATTGGAACACAGAAAAACACTTTCTGGCTTGCTTGCAATGAGCACCAGAAAGACAGTTTTATTAACTGAACCGCACTCAGTATTCAAGACTGTCAAAGAACAACTTGTTTTCAGCAAACTGCATCTTTGCTTTTACAATCCATTATGAAGCATAAAAACACTTTCGGGCTCGCTTGCAATGAAAGGCAGAAAGAGTTTTATTAGCGGAACTGTGCTCCATAAGAAAGACTGTCAGAGCACAGCTTGCTTTCAGCAGACTGCGTATTTGTTTATACTAACAATTGGAACACAGAAAAACACTTTCTGGCGTGTTTGCAATGAGCACCAGAAAGACAGTTTTATTAACTGAACCGCACTTAGTATTCAAGACTGTCAAAGAACAACTTGTTTTCAGCAAACTGCATCTTTGCTTTTACAGTCCATTATGAAGCATAAAAACACTTTCGGGCTCGCTTGCAATGAAAGGCAGAAAGAGTTTTATTAGCTGAACTGCGCTCCATAAGAAAGACTGTCAGAGAACAGCTTGCTTTCAGCAGACTGCGTATTTCTTTATACTAGCAATTGGAACACAGAAAAACACTTTCTGGCTTGCTTGCAATGAGCACCAGAAAGACAGTTTTATTAACTGAACCGCACTCAGTATTCAAGACTGTCAAAGAACAACTTGTTTTCAGCAAACTGCATCTTTGCTTTTACAGTCCATTATGAAGCATAAAAACACTTTCGGGCTCGCTTGCAATGAAAGGCAGAAAGAGTTTTATTAGCTGAACTGCACTCCATAAGAAAGACTGTCAGAGCACAGCTTGCTTTCAGCAGACTGCATATTTGTTTATACTAACAAGTAGAACACAGAAAAACACTTTCTGGTTTGTTTGCAATGAGCACCAGAAAGACAGTTTTATTAACTGAACCGCACTCAGTATTCAAGACTGTCAAAGAACAACTTGTTTTCAGCAAACTGCATCTTTGCTTTTACAGTCCATTATGAAGCATAAAAACACTTTCGGGCTCGCTTGCAATGAAAGGCAGAAAGAGTTTTATTAGCTGAACTGCACTCCATAAGAAAGACTGTCAGAGAACAGCTTGCTTTCAGCAGACTGCGTATTTCTTTATACTAGCAATTGGAACACAGAAAAACACTTTCTGGCTTGCTTGCAATGAGCACCAGAAAGACAGTTTTATTAACTGAACCGCACTCAGTATTCAAGACTGTCAAAGAACAACTTGTTTTCAGCAAACTGCATCTTTGCTTTTACAATCCATTATGAAGCATAAAAACACTTTCGGGCTCGCTTGCAATGAAAGGCAGAAAGAGTTTTATTAGCTGAACTGCACTCCATAAGAAAGACTGTCAGAGCACAGCTTGCTTTCAGCAGACTGCATATTTGTTTATACTAACAAGTAGAACACAGAAAAACACTTTCTGGTTTGTTTGCAATGAGCACCAGAAAGACAGTTTTATTAACTGAACCGCACTCAGTATTCAAGACTGTCAAAGAACAACTTGTTTTCAGCAAACTGCATCTTTGCTTTTACAATCCATTATGAAGCATAAAAACACTTTCGGGCTCGCTTGCAATGAAAGGCAGAAAGAGTTTTATTAGCTGAACTGCACTCCATAAGAAAGACTGTCAGAGAACAGCTTGCTTTCAGCAGACTGCGTATTTCTTTATACTAGCAATTGGAACACAGAAAAACACTTTCTGGCTTGCTTGCAATGAGCACCAGAAAGACAGTTTTATTAACTGAACCGCACTCAGTATTCAAGACTGTCAAAGAACAACTTGTTTTCAGCAAACTGCATCTTTGCTTTTACAGTCCATTATGAAGCATAAAAACACTTTCGGGCTCGCTTGCAATGAAAGGCAGAAAGAGTTTTATTAGCGGAACTGCGCTCCATAAGAAAGACTGTCAGAGCACAGCTTGCTTTCAGCAGACTGCGTATTTGTTTATACTAACAATTGGAACACAGAAAAACACTTTCTGGCGTGTTTGCAATGAGCACCAGAAAGACAGTTTTATTAACTGAACCGCACTCAGTATTCAAGACTGTCAAAGAACAACTTGTTTTCAGCAAACTGCATCTTTGCTTTTACAGTCCATTATGAAGCATAAAAACACTTTCGGGCTCGCTTGCAATGAAAGGCAGAAAGAGTTTTATTAGCCGAACTGCGCTCCATAAGAAGGACTGTCAGAGCACAGCTTGCCTTCAGCAGACTGCGTATTTCTTTATACTAGCAATTGGAACACAGAAAAACACTTTCTGGCTTGCTTGCAATGAGCACCAGAAAGACAGTTTTATTAACTGAACCGCACTCAGTATTCAAGACTGTCAAAGAACAACTTGTTTTCAGCAAACTGCATCTTTGCTTTTACAGTCTATTATGAAGCATAAAAACACTTTCGGGCTCGCTTGCAATGAAAGGCAGAAAGAGTTTTATTAGCTGAACTGCACTCCATAAGAAAGACTGTCAGAGCACAGCTTGCTTTCAGCAGACTGCATATTTGTTTATACTAACAAGTAGAACACAGAAAAACACTTTCTGGTTTGTTTGCAATGAGCACCAGAAAGACAGTTTTATTAACTGAACCGCACTCAGTATTCAAGACTGTCAAATAACAACTTGTTTTCAGCAAACTGCATCTTTGCTTTTACAATCCATTATGAAGCATAAAAACACTTTCGGGCTCGCTTGCAATGAAAGGCAGAAAGAGTTTTATTAGCGGAACTGCGCTCCATAAGAAGGACTGTCAGAGCACAGCTTGCTTTCAGCAGACTGCGTATTTGTTTATACTAACAATTGGAACACAGAAAAACACTTTCTGGCGTGTTTGCAATGAGCACCAGAAAGACAGTTTTATTAACTGAACCGCACTTAGTATTCAAGACTGTCAAATAACAACTTGTTTTCAGCAAACTGCATCTTTGCTTTTACAGTCCATTATGAAGCATAAAAACACTTTCGGGCTCGCTTGCAATGAAAGGCAGAAAGAGTTTTATTAGCTGAACTGCACTCCATAAGAAAGACTGTCAGAGAACAGCTTGCTTTCAGCAGACTGCGTATTTCTTTATACTAGCAATTGGAACACAGAAAAACACTTTCTGGCTTGCTTGCAATGAGCACCAGAAAGACAGTTTTATTAACTGAACCGCACTCAGTATTCAAGACTGTCAAAGAACAACTTGTTTTCAGCAAACTGCATCTTTGCTTTTACAATCCATTATGAAGCATAAAAACACTTTCGGGCTCGCTTGCAATGAAAGGCAGAAAGAGTTTTATTAGCGGAACTGCGCTCCATAAGAAAGACTGTCAGAGCACAGCTTGCTTTCAGCAGACTGCGTATTTGTTTATACTAACAATTGGAACACAGAAAAACACTTTCTGGCGTGTTTGCAATGAGCACCAGAAAGACAGTTTTATTAACTGAACCGCACTCAGTATTCAAGACTGTCAAAGAACAACTTGTTTTCAGCAAACTGCATCTTTGCTTTTACAGTCCATTATGAAGCATAAAAACACTTTCGGGCTCGCTTGCAATGAAAGGCAGAAAGAGTTTTATTAGCCGAACTGCGCTCCATAAGAAGGACTGTCAGAGCACAGCTTGCTTTCAGCAGACTGCGTATTTCTTTATACTAGCAATTGGAACACAGAAAAACACTTTCTGGCTTGCTTGCAATGAGCACCAGAAAGACAGTTTTATTAACTGAACCGCACTCAGTATTCAAGACTGTCAAAGAACAACTTGTTTTCAGCAAACTGCATCTTTGCTTTTACAACCCATTATGAAGCATAAAAACACTTTCGGGCTCGCTTGCAATGAAAGGCAGAAAGAGTTTTATTAGCTGAACTGCACTCCATAAGAAAGACTGTCAGAGCACAGCTTGCTTTCAGCAGACTGCATATTTGTTTATACTAACAAGTAGAACACAGAAAAACACTTTCTGGTTTGTTTGCAATGAGCACCAGAAAGACAGTTTTATTAACTGAACCGCACTCAGTATTCAAGACTGTCAAAGAACAACTTGTTTTCAGCAAACTGCATCTTTGCTTTTACAGTCCATTATGAAGCATAAAAACACTTTCGGGCTCGCTTGCAATGAAAGGCAGAAAGAGTTTTTAGCTGAACTACACTCCATAAGAAAGACTGTCAGAGCACAGCTTGCTTTCAGCAGACTGCATATTTGTTTATACTAACAAGTAGAACACAGAAAAACACTTTCTGGTTTGATTGCAATGAGCACCAGAAAGACAGTTTTATTAACTGAACCGCACTTAGTATTCAAGACTGTCAAATAACAACTTGTTTTCAGCAAACTGCATCTTTGCTTTTACAGTCCATTATGAAGCATAAAAACACTTTCGGGCTCGCTTGCAATGAAAGGCAGAAAGAGTTGTATTAGCGGAACTGCGCTCCATAAGAAGGACTGTCAGAGCACAGCTTGCTTTCAGCAGACTGCGTATTTGTTTATACTAACAATTGGAACACAGAAAAACACTTTCTGGCGTGTTTGCAATGAGCACCAGAAAGACAGTTTTATTAACTGAACCGCACTTAGTATTCAAGACTGTCAAATAACAACTTGTTTTCAGCAAACTGCATCTTTGCTTTTACAGTCCATTTTGAAGCATAAAAACACTTTCGGGCTCGCTTGCAATGAAAGGCAGAAAGAGTTTTATTAGCTGAACTGCACTCCATAAGAAAGACTGTCAGAGAACAGCTTGCTTTCAGCAGACTGCGTATTTCTTTATACTAGCAATTGGAACACAGAAAAACACTTTCTGGCTTGCTTGCAATGAGCACCAGAAAGACAGTTTTATTAACTGAACCGCACTCAGTATTCAAGACTGTCAAAGAACAACTTGTTTTCAGCAAACTGCATCTTTGCTTTTACAATCCATTATGAAGCATAAAAACACTTTCGGGCTCGCTTGCAATGAAAGGCAGAAAGAGTTTTATTAGCGGAACTGCGCTCCATAAGAAAGACTGTCAGAGCACAGCTTGCTTTCAGCAGACTGCGTATTTGTTTATACTAACAATTGGAACACAGAAAAACACTTTCTGGCGTGTTTGCAATGAGCACCAGAAAGACAGTTTTATTAACTGAACCGCACTCAGTATTCAAGACTGTCAAAGAACAACTTGTTTTCAGCAAACTGCATCTTTGCTTTTACAGTCCATTATGAAGCATAAAAACACTTTCGGGCTCGCTTGCAATGAAAGGCAGAAAGAGTTTTATTAGCCGAACTGCGCTCCATAAGAAGGACTGTCAGAGCACAGCTTGCTTTCAGCAGACTGCGTATTTCTTTATACTAGCAATTGGAACACAGAAAAACACTTTCTGGCTTGCTTGCAATGAGCACCAGAAAGACAGTTTTATTAACTGAACCGCACTCAGTATTCAAGACTGTCAAAGAATAACTTGTTTTCAGCAAACTGCATCTTTGCTTTTACAGTCTATTATGAAGCATAAAAACACTTTCGGGCTCGCTTGCAATGAAAGGCAGAAAGAGTTTTATTAGCTGAACTGCACTCCATAAGAAAGACTGTCAGAGCACAGCTTGCTTTCAGCAGACTGCATATTTGTTTATACTAACAAGTAGAACACAGAAAAACACTTTCTGGTTTGTTTGCAATGAGCACCAGAAAGACAGTTTTATTAACTGAACCGCACTCAGTATTCAAGACTGTCAAAGAACAACTTGTTTTCAGCAAACTGCATCTTTGCTTTTACAGTCCATTATGAAGCATAAAAACACTTTCGGGCTCGCTTGCAATGAAAGGCAGAAAGAGTTTTTAGCTGAACTACACTCCATAAGAAAGACTGTCAGAGCACAGCTTGCTTTCAGCAGACTGCATATTTGTTTATACTAACAAGTAGAACACAGAAAAACACTTTCTGGTTTGTTTGCAATGAGCACCAGAAAGACAGTTTTATTAACTGAACCGCACTCAGTATTCAAGACTGTCAAAGAACAACTTGTTTTCAGCAAACTGCATATTTGCTTTTACAGTCCATTATGAAGCATAAAAACACTTTCGGGCTCGCTTGCAATGAAAGGCAGAAAGAGTTTTATTAGCTGAACTGCACTCCATAAGAAAGACTGTCAGAGAACAGCTTGCTTTCAGCAGACTGCGTATTTCTTTATACTAGCAATTGGAACACAGAAAAACACTTTCTGGCTTGCTTGCAATGAGCACCAGAAAGACAGTTTTATTAACTGAACCGCACTCAGTATTCAAGACTGTCAAAGAACAACTTGTTTTCAGCAAACTGCATCTTTGCTTTTACAGTCCATTATGAAGCCTAAAAACACTTTCAGGCTCGCTTGCAATGAAAGGCAGAAAGAGTTTTATTAGCTGAACTGCACTCCATAAGAAAGACTGTCAGAGAACAGCTTGCTTTCAGCAGACTGCGCATTTCTTTATACTAGCAATTGGAACACAGAAAAACACTTTCTGGCTTGCTTGCAATGAGCACCAGAAAGACAGTTTTATTAACTGAACCGCACTCAGTATTCAAGACTGTCAAAGAACAACTTGTTTTCAGCAAACTGCATCTTTGCTTTTACAGTCCATTATGAAGCATAAAAACACTTTCGGGCTCGCTTGCAATGAAAGGCAGAAAGAGTTTTATTAGCTGAACTGCACTCCATAAGAAAGACTGTCAGAGAACAGCTTGCTTTCAGCAGACTGCGTATTTCTTTATACTAGCAATTGGAACACAGAAAAACACTTTCTGGCTTGCTTGCAATGAGCACCAGAAAGACAGTTTTATTAACTGAACCGCACTCAGTATTCAAGACTGTCAAAGAACAACTTGTTTTCAGCAAACTGCATCTTTGCTTTTACAATCCATTATGAAGCATAAAAACACTTTCGGGCTCGCTTGCAATGAAAGGCAGAAAGAGTTTTATTAGCGGAACTGCGCTCCTTAAGAAAGACTGTCAGAGCACAGCTTGCTTTCAGCAGACTGCGTATTTGTTTATACTAACAATTGGAACACAGAAAAACACTTTCTGGCGTGTTTGCAATGAGCACCAGAAAGACAGTTTTATTAACTGAACCGCACTTAGTATTCAAGACTGTCAAAGAACAACTTGTTTTCAGCAAACTGCATCTTTGCTTTTACAGTCCATTATGAAGCATAAAAACACTTTCGGGCTCGCTTGCAATGAAAGGCAGAAAGAGTTTTATTAGCTGAACTGCACTCCATAAGAAAGACTGTCAGAGAACAGCTTGCTTTCAGCAGACTGCGTATTTCTTTATACTAGCAATTGGAACACAGAAAAACACTTTCTGGCTTGCTTGCAATGAGCACCAGAAAGACAGTTTTATTAACTGAACCGCACTCAGTATTCAAGACTGTCAAAGAACAACTTGTTTTCAGCAAACTGCATCTTTGCTTTTGCAACCCATTATGAAGCATAAAAACACTTTCGGGCTCGCTTGCAATGAAAGGCAGAAAGAGTTTTATTAGCTGAACTGCACTCCATAAGAAAGACTGTCAGAGCACAGCTTGCTTTCAGCAGACTGCATATTTGTTTATACTAACAAGTAGAACACAGAAAAACACTTTCTGGTTTGTTTGCAATGAGCACCAGAAAGACAGTTTTATTAACTGAACCGCACTCAGTATTCAAGACTGTCAAAGAACAACTTGTTTTCAGCAAACTGCATCTTTGCTTTTACAGTCCATTATGAAGCATAAAAACACTTTCGGGCTCGCTTGCAATGAAAGGCAGAAAGAGTTTTATTAGCTGAACTGCACTCCATAAGAAAGACTGTCAGAGCACAGCTTGCTTTCAGCAGACTGCATATTTGTTTATACTAGCAATTGGAACACAGAAAAACACTTTTTGGTTTGTTTGCAATGAGCACCAGAAAGACAGTTTTATTAACTGAACCGCACTCAGTATTCAAGACTGTCAAAGAACAACTTGTTTTCAGCAAACTGCATCTTTGCTTTTACAGTCCATTATGAAGCATAAAAACACTTTCGGGCTCGCTTGCAATGAAAGGCAGAAAGAGTTTTATTAGCTGAACTGCACTCCATAAGAAAGACTGTCAGAGAACAGCTTGCTTTCAGCAGACTGCGTATTTCTTTATACTAGCAATTGGAACACAGAAAAACACTTTCTGGCTTGCTTGCAATGAGCACCAGAAAGACAGTTTTATTAACTGAACCGCACTCAGTATTCAAGACTGTCAAAGAACAACTTGTTTTCAGCAATCTGCATCTTTGCTTTTACAACCCATTATGAAGCATAAAAACACTTTCGGGCTCGCTTGCAATGAAAGGCAGAAAGAGTTTTATTAGCTGAACTGCACTCCATAAGAAAGACTGTCAGAGCACAGCTTGCTTTCAGCAGACTGCATATTTGTTTATACTAACAAGTAGAACACAGAAAAACACTTTCTAGTTTGTTTGCAATGAGCACCAGAAAGACAGTTTTATTAACTGAACCGCACTCAGTATTCAAGACTGTCAAAGAACAAATTGTTTTCAGCAAACTGCATCTTTGCTTTTACAGTCCATTATGAAGCATAAAAACACTTTCGGGCTCGCTTGCAATGAAAGGCAGAAAGAGTTTTATTAGCTGAACTGCACTCCATAAGAAAGACTGTCAGAGCACAGCTTGCTTTCAGCAGATTGCATATTTGTTTATACTAACAAGTAGAACACAGAAAAACACTTTCTGGTTTGTTTGCAATGAGCACCAGAAAGACAGTTTTATTAACTGAACCGCACTCAGTATTCAAGACTGTCAAAGAACAACTTGTTTTCAGCAAACTGCATCTTTGCTTTTACAGTCCATTATGAAGCATAAAAACACTTTCGGGCTCGCTTGCAATGAAAGGCAGAAAGAGTTTTATTAGCTGAACTGCACTCCATAAGAAAGACTGTCAGAGAACAGCTTGCTTTCAGCAGACTGCGTATTTCTTTATACTAGCAATTGGAACACAGAAAAACACTTTCTGGCTTGCTTGCAATGAGCACCAGAAAGACAGTTTTATTAACTGAACCGCACTCAGTATTCAAGACTGTCAAAGAACAACTTGTTTTCAGCAAACTGCATCTTTGCTTTTACAATCCATTATGAAGCATAAAAACACTTTCGGGCTCGCTTGCAATGAAAGGCCGAAAGAGTTTTATTAGCGGAACTGCGCTCCTTAAGAAAGACTGTCAGAGCACAGCTTGCTTTCAGCAGACTGCGTATTTGTTTATACTAACAATTGGAACACAGAAAAACACTTTCTGGCGTGTTTGCAATGAGCACCAGAAAGACAGTTTTATTAACTGAACCGCACTTAGTATTCAAGACTGTCAAAGAACAACTTGTTTTCAGCAAGCTGCATCTTTGCTTTTACAGTCCATTATGAAGCATAACAACACTTTCGGGCTCGCTTGCAATGAAAGGCAGAAAGAGTTTTATTAGCTGAACTGCACTCCATAAGAAAGACTGTCAGAGAACAGCTTGCTTTCAGCAGACTGCGTATTTCTTTATACTAGCAATTGGAACACAGAAAAACACTTTCTGGCTTGCTTGCAATGAGCACCAGAAAGACAGTTTTATTAAGTGAACCGCACTCAGTATTCAAGACTGTCAAAGAACAACTTGTTTTCAGCAAACTGCATCTTTGCTTTTACAGTCCATTATGAAGCATAAAAACACTTTCGGGCTCGCTTGCAATGAAAGGCAGAAAGAGTTTTATTAGCTGAACTGCACTCCATAAGAAAGACTGTCAGAGAACAGCTTGCTTTCAGCAGACTGCGTATTTGTTTATACTAACAATTGGAACACAGAAAAACACTTTCTGGCGTGTTTGCAATGAGCACCAGAAAGACAGTTTTATTAACTGAACCGCACTTAGTATTCAAGACTGTCAAAGAACAACTTGTTTTCAGCAAACTGCATCTTTGCTTTTACAGTCCATTATGAAGCATAAAAACACTTTCAGGCTCGCTTGCAATGAAAGGCAGAAAGAGTTTTATTAGCTGAACTGCACTCCATAAGAAAGACTGTCAGAGAACAGCTTGCTTTCAGCAGACTGCGTATTTCTTTATACTAGCAATTGGAACACAGAAAAACACTTTCTGGCTTGCTTGCAATGAGCACCAGAAAGACAGTTTTATTAACTGAACCGCACTCAGTATTCAAGACTGTCAAAGAACAACTTGTTTTCAGCAAACTGCATCTTTGCTTTTACAACCCATTATGAAGCATAAAAACACTTTCGGGCTCGCTTGCAATGAAAGGCAGAAAGAGTTTTATTAGCTGAACTGCACTCCATAAGAAAGACTGTCAGAGCACAGCTTGCTTTCAGCAGACTGCATATTTGTTTATACTAACAAGTAGAACACAGAAAAACACTTTCTGGTTTGTTTGCAATGAGCACCAGAAAGACAGTTTTATTAACTGAACCGCACTCAGTATTCAAGACTGTCAAAGAACAACTTGTTTTCAGCAAACTGCATCTTTGCTTTTACAGTCCATTATGAAGCATAAAAACACTTTCGGGCTCGCTTGCAATGAAAGGCAGAAAGAGTTTTATTAGCTGAACTGCACTCCATAAGAAAGACTGTCAGAGCACAGCTTGCTTTCAGCAGACTGCATATTTGTTTATACTAGCAATTGGAACACAGAAAAACACTTTCTGGTTTGTTTGCAATGAGCACCAGAAAGACAGTTTTATTAACTGAACCGCACTCAGTATTCAAGACTGTCAAAGAACAACTTGTTTTCAGCAAACTGCATCTTTGCTTTTACAGTCCATTATGAAGCATAAAAACACTTTCGGGCTCGCTTGCAATAAAAGGCAGAAAGAGTTTTATTAGCTGAACTGCACTCCATAAGAAAGACTGTCAGAGAACAGCTTGCTTTCAGCAGACTGCGTATTTCTTTATACTAGCAATTGGAACACAGAAAAACACTTTCTGGCTTGCTTGCAATGAGCACCAGAAAGACAGTTTTATTAACTGAACCGCACTCAGTATTCAAGACTGTCAAAGAACAACTTGTTTTCAGCAAACTGCATCTTTGCTTTTACAACCCATTATGAAGCATAAAAACACTTTCGGGCTCGCTTGCAATGAAAGGCAGAAAGAGTTTTATTAGCTGAACTGCACTCCATAAGAAAGACTGTCAGAGCACAGCTTGCTTTCAGCAGACTGCATATTTGTTTATACTAACAAGTAGAACACAGAAAAACACTTTCTAGTTTGTTTGCAATGAGCACCAGAAAGACAGTTTTATTAACTGAACCGCACTCAGTATTCAAGACTGTCAAAGAACAACTTGTTTTCAGCAAACTGCATCTTTGCTTTTACAGTCCATTATGAAGCATAAAAACACTTTCGGGCTCGCTTGCAATGAAAGGCAGAAAGAGTTTTATTAGCTGAACTGCACTCCATAAGAAAGACTGTCAGAGCACAGCTTGCTTTCAGCAGACTGCATATTTGTTTATACTAACAAGTAGAACACAGAAAAACACTTTCTGGTTTGTTTGCAATGAGCACCAGAAAGACAGTTTTATTAACTGAACCGCACTCAGTATTCAAGACTGTCAAAGAACAACTTGTTTTCAGCAAACTGCATCTTTGCTTTTACAGTCCATTATGAAGCATAAAAACACTTTCGGGCTCGCTTGCAATGAAAGGCAGAAAGAGTTTTATTAGCTGAACTGCACTCCATAAGAAAGACTGTCAGAGAACAGCTTGCTTTCAGCAGACTGCGTATTTCTTTATACTAGCAATTGGAACACAGAAAAACACTTTCTGGCTTGCTTGCAATGAGCACCAGAAAGACAGTTTTATTAACTGAACCGCACTCAGTATTCAAGACTGTCAAAGAACAACTTGTTTTCAGCAAACTGCATCTTTGCTTTTACAATCCATTATGAAGCATAAAAACACTTTCGGGCTCGCTTGCAATGAAAGGCAGAAAGAGTTTTATTAGCGGAACTGCGCTCCATAAGAAAGACTGTCAGAGCACAGCTTGCTTTCAGCAGACTGCGTATTTGTTTATACTAACAATTGGAACACAGAAAAACACTTTCTGGCGTATTTGCAATGAGCACCAGAAAGACAGTTTTATTAACTGAAGCGCACTTAGTATTCAAGACTGTCAAAGAACAACTTGTTTTCAGCAAACTGCATCTTTGCTTTTACAGTCCATTATGAAGCATAAAAACACTTTCGGGCTCGCTTGCAATGAAAGGCAGAAAGAGTTTTATTAGCTGAACTGCACTCCATAAGAAAGACTGTCAGAGAACAGCTTGCTTTCAGCAGACTGCGTATTTCTTTATACTAGCAATTGGAACACAGAAAAACACTTTCTGGCTTGCTTGCAATGAGCACCAGAAAGACAGTTTTATTAACTGAACCGCACTCAGTATTCAAGACTGTCAAAGAACAACTTGTTTTCAGCAAACTGCATCTTTGCTTTTACAGTCCATTATGAAGCATAAAAACACTTTCGGGCTCGCTTGCAATGAAAGGCAGAAAGAGTTTTATTAGCTGAACTGCACTCCATAAGAAAGACTGTCAGAGCACAGCTTGCTTTCAGCAGATTGCATATTTGTTTATACTAACAAGTAGAACACAGAAAAACACTTTCTGGTTTGTTTGCAATGAGCACCAGAAAGACAGTTTTATTAACTGAACCGCACTCAGTATTCAAGACTGTCAAAGAACAACTTGTTTTCAGCAAACTGCATCTTTGCTTTTACAGTCCATTATGAAGCATAAAAACACTTTCGGGCTCGCTTGCAATGAAAGGCAGAAAGAGTTTTATTAGCTGAACTGCACTCCATAAGAAAGACTGTCAGAGAACAGCTTGCTTTCAGCAGACTGCGTATTTCTTTATACTAGCAATTGGAACACAGAAAAACACTTTCTGGCTTGCTTGCAATGAGCACCAGAAAGACAGTTTTATTAACTGAACCGCACTCAGTATTCAAGACTGTCAAAGAACAACTTGTTTTCAGCAAACTGCATCTTTGCTTTTACAATCCATTATGAAGCATAAAAACACTTTCGGGCTCGCTTGCAATGAAAGGCCGAAAGAGTTTTATTAGCGGAACTGCGCTCCATAAGAAAGACTGTCAGAGCACAGCTTGCTTTCAGCAGACTGCGTATTTGTTTATACTAACAATTGGAACACAGAAAAACACTTTCTGGCGTGTTTGCAATGAGCACCAGAAAGACAGTTTTATTAACTGAACCGCACTTAGTATTCAAGACTGTCAAAGAACAACTTGTTTTCAGCAAGCTGCATCTTTGCTTTTACAGTCCATTATGAAGCATAACAACACTTTCGGGCTCGCTTGCAATGAAAGGCAGAAAGAGTTTTATTAGCTGAACTGCACTCCATAAGAAAGACTGTCAGAGAACAGCTTGCTTTCAGCAGACTGCGTATTTCTTTATACTAGCAATTGGAACACAGAAAAACACTTTCTGGCTTGCTTGCAATGAGCACCAGAAAGACAGTTTTATTAAGTGAACCGCACTCAGTATTCAAGACTGTCAAAGAACAACTTGTTTTCAGCAAACTGCATCTTTGCTTTTACAGTCCATTATGAAGCATAAAAACACTTTCGGGCTCGCTTGCAATGAAAGGCAGAAAGAGTTTTATTAGCTGAACTGCACTCCATAAGAAAGACTGTCAGAGAACAGCTTGCTTTCAGCAGACTGCGTATTTCTTTATACTAGCAATTGGAACACAGAAAAACACTTTCTGGCTTGCTTGCAATGAGCACCAGAAAGACAGTTTTATTAACTGAACCGCACTCAGTATTCAAGACTGTCAAAGAACAACTTGTTTTCAGCAAACTGCATCTTTGCTTTTACAGTCCATTATGAAGCATAAAAACACTTTCGGGCTCGCTTGCAATGAAAGGCAGAAAGAGTTTTATTAGCTGAACTGCACTCCATAAGAAAGACTGTCAGAGAACAGCTTGCTTTCAGCAGACTGCGTATTTCTTTATACTAGCAATTGGAACACAGAAAAACACTTTCTGGCTTGCTTGCAATGAGCACCAGAAAGACAGTTTTATTAACTGAACCGCACTCAGTATTCAAGACTGTCAAAGAACAACTTGTTTTCAGCAAACTGCATCTTTGCTTTTACAATCCATTATGAAGCATAAAAACACTTTCGGGCTCGCTTGCAATGAAAGGCAGAAAGAGTTTTATTAGCGGAACTGCGCTCCATAAGAAAGACTGTCAGAGAACAGCTTGCTTTCAGCAGACTGCGTATTTGTTTATACTAACAATTGGAACACAGAAAAACACTTTCTGGCGTGTTTGCAATGAGCACCAGAAAGACAGTTTTATTAACTGAACCGCACTTAGTATTCAAGACTGTCAAAGAACAACTTGTTTTCAGCAAACTGCATCTTTGCTTTTACAGTCCATTATGAAGCATAAAAACACTTTCGGGCTCGCTTGCAATGAAAGGCAGAAAGAGTTTTATTAGCTGAACTGCACTCCATAAGAAAGACTGTCAGAGAACAGCTTGCTTTCAGCAGACTGCGTATTTCTTTATACTAGCAATTGGAACACAGAAAAACACTTTCTGGCTTGCTTGCAATGAGCACCAGAAAGACAGTTTTATTAACTGAACCGCACTCAGTATTCAAGACTGTCAAAGAACAACTTGTTTTCAGCAAACTGCATCTTTGCTTTTACAACCCATTATGAAGCATAAAAACACTTTCGGGCTCGCTTGCAATGAAAGGCAGAAAGAGTTTTATTAGCTGAACTGCACTCCATAAGAAAGACTGTCAGAGCACAGCTTGCTTTCAGCAGACTGCATATTTGTTTATACTAACAAGTAGAACACAGAAAAACACTTTCTGGTTTGTTTGCAATGAGCACCAGAAAGACAGTTTTATTAACTGAACCGCACTCAGTATTCAAGACTGTCAAAGAACAACTTGTTTTCAGCAAACTGCATCTTTGCTTTTACAGTCCATTATGAAGCATAAAAACACTTTCGGGCTCGCTTGCAATGAAAGGCAGAAAGAGTTTTATTAGCTGAACTGCACTCCATAAGAAAGACTGTCAGAGCACAGCTTGCTTTCAGCAGACTGCATATTTGTTTATACTAGCAATTGGAACACAGAAAAACACTTTTTGGTTTGTTTGCAATGAGCACCAGAAAGACAGTTTTATTAACTGAACCGCACTCAGTATTCAAGACTGTCAAAGAACAACTTGTTTTCAGCAAACTGCATCTTTGCTTTTACAGTCCATTATGAAGCATAAAAACACTTTCGGGCTCGCTTGCAATGAAAGGCAGAAAGAGTTTTATTAGCTGAACTGCACTCCATAAGAAAGACTGTCAGAGAACAGCTTGCTTTCAGCAGACTGCGTATTTCTTTATACTAGCAATTGGAACACAGAAAAACACTTTCTGGCTTGCTTGCAATGAGCACCAGAAAGACAGTTTTATTAACTGAACCGCACTCAGTATTCAAGACTGTCAAAGAACAACTTGTTTTCAGCAATCTGCATCTTTGCTTTTACAACCCATTATGAAGCATAAAAACACTTTCGGGCTCGCTTGCAATGAAAGGCAGAAAGAGTTTTATTAGCTGAACTGCACTCCATAAGAAAGACTGTCAGAGCACAGCTTGCTTTCAGCAGACTGCATATTTGTTTATACTAACAAGTAGAACACAGAAAAACACTTTCTAGTTTGTTTGCAATGAGCACCAGAAAGACAGTTTTATTAACTGAACCGCACTCAGTATTCAAGACTGTCAAAGAACAAATTGTTTTCAGCAAACTGCATCTTTGCTTTTACAGTCCATTATGAAGCATAAAAACACTTTCGGGCTCGCTTGCAATGAAAGGCAGAAAGAGTTTTATTAGCTGAACTGCACTCCATAAGAAAGACTGTCAGAGCACAGCTTGCTTTCAGCAGATTGCATATTTGTTTATACTAACAAGTAGAACACAGAAAAACACTTTCTGGTTTGTTTGCAATGAGCACCAGAAAGACAGTTTTATTAACTGAACCGCACTCAGTATTCAAGACTGTCAAAGAACAACTTGTTTTCAGCAAACTGCATCTTTGCTTTTACAGTCCATTATGAAGCATAAAAACACTTTCGGGCTCGCTTGCAATGAAAGGCAGAAAGAGTTTTATTAGCTGAACTGCACTCCATAAGAAAGACTGTCAGAGAACAGCTTGCTTTCAGCAGACTGCGTATTTCTTTATACTAGCAATTGGAACACAGAAAAACACTTTCTGGCTTGCTTGCAATGAGCACCAGAAAGACAGTTTTATTAACTGAACCGCACTCAGTATTCAAGACTGTCAAAGAACAACTTGTTTTCAGCAAACTGCATCTTTGCTTTTACAATCCATTATGAAGCATAAAAACACTTTCGGGCTCGCTTGCAATGAAAGGCCGAAAGAGTTTTATTAGCGGAACTGCGCTCCATAAGAAAGACTGTCAGAGCACAGCTTGCTTTCAGCAGACTGCGTATTTGTTTATACTAACAATTGGAACACAGAAAAACACTTTCTGGCGTGTTTGCAATGAGCACCAGAAAGACAGTTTTATTAACTGAACCGCACTTAGTATTCAAGACTGTCAAAGAACAACTTGTTTTCAGCAAGCTGCATCTTTGCTTTTACAGTCCATTATGAAGCATAACAACACTTTCGGGCTCGCTTGCAATGAAAGGCAGAAAGAGTTTTATTAGCTGAACTGCACTCCATAAGAAAGACTGTCAGAGAACAGCTTGCTTTCAGCAGACTGCGTATTTCTTTATACTAGCAATTGGAACACAGAAAAACACTTTCTGGCTTGCTTGCAATGAGCACCAGAAAGACAGTTTTATTAAGTGAACCGCACTCAGTATTCAAGACTGTCAAAGAACAACTTGTTTTCAGCAAACTGCATCTTTGCTTTTACAGTCCATTATGAAGCATAAAAACACTTTCGGGCTCGCTTGCAATGAAAGGCAGAAAGAGTTTTATTAGCTGAACTGCACTCCATAAGAAAGACTGTCAGAGAACAGCTTGCTTTCAGCAGACTGCGTATTTGTTTATACTAACAATTGGAACACAGAAAAACACTTTCTGGCGTGTTTGCAATGAGCACCAGAAAGACAGTTTTATTAACTGAACCGCACTTAGTATTCAAGACTGTCAAAGAACAACTTGTTTTCAGCAAACTGCATCTTTGCTTTTACAGTCCATTATGAAGCATAAAAACACTTTCAGGCTCGCTTGCAATGAAAGGCAGAAAGAGTTTTATTAGCTGAACTGCACTCCATAAGAAAGACTGTCAGAGAACAGCTTGCTTTCAGCAGACTGCGTATTTCTTTATACTAGCAATTGGAACACAGAAAAACACTTTCTGGCTTGCTTGCAATGAGCACCAGAAAGACAGTTTTATTAACTGAACCGCACTCAGTATTCAAGACTGTCAAAGAACAACTTGTTTTCAGCAAACTGCATCTTTGCTTTTACAACCCATTATGAAGCATAAAAACACTTTCGGGCTCGCTTGCAATGAAAGGCAGAAAGAGTTTTATTAGCTGAACTGCACTCCATAAGAAAGACTGTCAGAGCACAGCTTGCTTTCAGCAGACTGCATATTTGTTTATACTAACAAGTAGAACACAGAAAAACACTTTCTGGTTTGTTTGCAATGAGCACCAGAAAGACAGTTTTATTAACTGAACCGCACTCAGTATTCAAGACTGTCAAAGAACAACTTGTTTTCAGCAAACTGCATCTTTGCTTTTACAGTCCATTATGAAGCATAAAAACACTTTCGGGCTCGCTTGCAATGAAAGGCAGAAAGAGTTTTATTAGCTGAACTGCACTCCATAAGAAAGACTGTCAGAGCACAGCTTGCTTTCAGCAGACTGCATATTTGTTTATACTAGCAATTGGAACACAGAAAAACACTTTCTGGTTTGTTTGCAATGAGCACCAGAAAGACAGTTTTATTAACTGAACCGCACTCAGTATTCAAGACTGTCAAAGAACAACTTGTTTTCAGCAAACTGCATCTTTGCTTTTACAGTCCATTATGAAGCATAAAAACACTTTCGGGCTCGCTTGCAATAAAAGGCAGAAAGAGTTTTATTAGCTGAACTGCACTCCATAAGAAAGACTGTCAGAGAACAGCTTGCTTTCAGCAGACTGCGTATTTCTTTATACTAGCAATTGGAACACAGAAAAACACTTTCTGGCTTGCTTGCAATGAGCACCAGAAAGACAGTTTTATTAACTGAACCGCACTCAGTATTCAAGACTGTCAAAGAACAACTTGTTTTCAGCAAACTGCATCTTTGCTTTTACAACCCATTATGAAGCATAAAAACACTTTCGGGCTCGCTTGCAATGAAAGGCAGAAAGAGTTTTATTAGCTGAACTGCACTCCATAAGAAAGACTGTCAGAGCACAGCTTGCTTTCAGCAGACTGCATATTTGTTTATACTAACAAGTAGAACACAGAAAAACACTTTCTAGTTTGTTTGCAATGAGCACCAGAAAGACAGTTTTATTAACTGAACCGCACTCAGTATTCAAGACTGTCAAAGAACAACTTGTTTTCAGCAAACTGCATCTTTGCTTTTACAGTCCATTATGAAGCATAAAAACACTTTCGGGCTCGCTTGCAATGAAAGGCAGAAAGAGTTTTATTAGCTGAACTGCACTCCATAAGAAAGACTGTCAGAGCACAGCTTGCTTTCAGCAGACTGCATATTTGTTTATACTAACAAGTAGAACACAGAAAAACACTTTCTGGTTTGTTTGCAATGAGCACCAGAAAGACAGTTTTATTAACTGAACCGCACTCAGTATTCAAGACTGTCAAAGAACAACTTGTTTTCAGCAAACTGCATCTTTGCTTTTACAGTCCATTATGAAGCATAAAAACACTTTCGGGCTCGCTTGCAATGAAAGGCAGAAAGAGTTTTATTAGCTGAACTGCACTCCATAAGAAAGACTGTCAGAGAACAGCTTGCTTTCAGCAGACTGCGTATTTCTTTATACTAGCAATTGGAACACAGAAAAACACTTTCTGGCTTGCTTGCAATGAGCACCAGAAAGACAGTTTTATTAACTGAACCGCACTCAGTATTCAAGACTGTCAAAGAACAACTTGTTTTCAGCAAACTGCATCTTTGCTTTTACAATCCATTATGAAGCATAAAAACACTTTCGGGCTCGCTTGCAATGAAAGGCAGAAAGAGTTTTATTAGCGGAACTGCGCTCCATAAGAAAGACTGTCAGAGCACAGCTTGCTTTCAGCAGACTGCGTATTTGTTTATACTAACAATTGGAACACAGAAAAACACTTTCTGGCGTATTTGCAATGAGCACCAGAAAGACAGTTTTATTAACTGAACCGCACTTAGTATTCAAGACTGTCAAAGAACAACTTGTTTTCAGCAAACTGCATCTTTGCTTTTACAGTCCATTATGAAGCATAAAAACACTTTCGGGCTCGCTTGCAATGAAAGGCAGAAAGAGTTTTATTAGCTGAACTGCACTCCATAAGAAAGACTGTCAGAGAACAGCTTGCTTTCAGCAGACTGCGTATTTCTTTATACTAGCAATTGGAACACAGAAAAACACTTTCTGGCTTGCTTGCAATGAGCACCAGAAAGACAGTTTTATTAACTGAACCGCACTCAGTATTCAAGACTGTCAAAGAACAACTTGTTTTCAGCAAACTGCATCTTTGCTTTTACAGTCCATTATGAAGCATAAAAACACTTTCGGGCTCGCTTGCAATGAAAGGCAGAAAGAGTTTTATTAGCTGAACTGCACTCCATAAGAAAGACTGTCAGAGCACAGCTTGCTTTCAGCAGATTGCATATTTGTTTATACTAACAAGTAGAACACAGAAAAACACTTTCTGGTTTGTTTGCAATGAGCACCAGAAAGACAGTTTTATTAACTGAACCGCACTCAGTATTCAAGACTGTCAAAGAACAACTTGTTTTCAGCAAACTGCATCTTTGCTTTTACAGTCCATTATGAAGCATAAAAACACTTTCGGGCTCGCTTGCAATGAAAGGCAGAAAGAGTTTTATTAGCTGAACTGCACTCCATAAGAAAGACTGTCAGAGAACAGCTTGCTTTCAGCAGACTGCGTATTTCTTTATACTAGCAATTGGAACACAGAAAAACACTTTCTGGCTTGCTTGCAATGAGCACCAGAAAGACAGTTTTATTAACTGAACCGCACTCAGTATTCAAGACTGTCAAAGAACAACTTGTTTTCAGCAAACTGCATCTTTGCTTTTACAATCCATTATGAAGCATAAAAACACTTTCGGGCTCGCTTGCAATGAAAGGCCGAAAGAGTTTTATTAGCGGAACTGCGCTCCATAAGAAAGACTGTCAGAGCACAGCTTGCTTTCAGCAGACTGCGTATTTGTTTATACTAACAATTGGAACACAGAAAAACACTTTCTGGCGTGTTTGCAATGAGCACCAGAAAGACAGTTTTATTAACTGAACCGCACTTAGTATTCAAGACTGTCAAAGAACAACTTGTTTTCAGCAAGCTGCATCTTTGCTTTTACAGTCCATTATGAAGCATAACAACACTTTCGGGCTCGCTTGCAATGAAAGGCAGAAAGAGTTTTATTAGCTGAACTGCACTCCATAAGAAAGACTGTCAGAGAACAGCTTGCTTTCAGCAGACTGCGTATTTCTTTATACTAGCAATTGGAACACAGAAAAACACTTTCTGGCTTGCTTGCAATGAGCACCAGAAAGACAGTTTTATTAAGTGAACCGCACTCAGTATTCAAGACTGTCAAAGAACAACTTGTTTTCAGCAAACTGCATCTTTGCTTTTACAGTCCATTATGAAGCATAAAAACACTTTCGGGCTCGCTTGCAATGAAAGGCAGAAAGAGTTTTATTAGCTGAACTGCACTCCATAAGAAAGACTGTCAGAGAACAGCTTGCTTTCAGCAGACTGCGTATTTCTTTATACTAGCAATTGGAACACAGAAAAACACTTTCTGGCTTGCTTGCAATGAGCACCAGAAAGACAGTTTTATTAACTGAACCGCACTCAGTATTCAAGACTGTCAAAGAACAACTTGTTTTCAGCAAACTGCATCTTTGCTTTTACAGTCCATTATGAAGCATAAAAACACTTTCGGGCTCGCTTGCAATGAAAGGCAGAAAGAGTTTTATTAGCTGAACTGCACTCCATAAGAAAGACTGTCAGAGAACAGCTTGCTTTCAGCAGACTGCGTATTTCTTTATACTAGCAATTGGAACACAGAAAAACACTTTCTGGCTTGCTTGCAATGAGCACCAGAAAGACAGTTTTATTAACTGAACCGCACTCAGTATTCAAGACTGTCAAAGAACAACTTGTTTTCAGCAAACTGCATCTTTGCTTTTACAATCCATTATGAAGCATAAAAACACTTTCGGGCTCGCTTGCAATGAAAGGCAGAAAGAGTTTTATTAGCGGAACTGCGCTCCATAAGAAAGACTGTCAGAGAACAGCTTGCTTTCAGCAGACTGCGTATTTGTTTATACTAACAATTGGAACACAGAAAAACACTTTCTGGCGTGTTTGCAATGAGCACCAGAAAGACAGTTTTATTAACTGAACCGCACTTAGTATTCAAGACTGTCAAAGAACAACTTGTTTTCAGCAAACTGCATCTTTGCTTTTACAGTCCATTATGAAGCATAAAAACACTTTCGGGCTCGCTTGCAATGAAAGGCAGAAAGAGTTTTATTAGCTGAACTGCACTCCATAAGAAAGACTGTCAGAGAACAGCTTGCTTTCAGCAGACTGCGTATTTCTTTATACTAGCAATTGGAACACAGAAAAACACTTTCTGGCTTGCTTGCAATGAGCACCAGAAAGACAGTTTTATTAACTGAACCGCACTCAGTATTCAAGACTGTCAAAGAACAACTTGTTTTCAGCAAACTGCATCTTTGCTTTTACAACCCATTATGAAGCATAAAAACACTTTCGGGCTCGCTTGCAATGAAAGGCAGAAAGAGTTTTATTAGCTGAACTGCACTCCATAAGAAAGACTGTCAGAGCACAGCTTGCTTTCAGCAGACTGCATATTTGTTTATACTAACAAGTAGAACACAGAAAAACACTTTCTGGTTTGTTTGCAATGAGCACCAGAAAGACAGTTTTATTAACTGAACCGCACTCAGTATTCAAGACTGTCAAAGAACAACTTGTTTTCAGCAAACTGCATCTTTGCTTTTACAGTCCATTATGAAGCATAAAAACACTTTCGGGCTCGCTTGCAATGAAAGGCAGAAAGAGTTTTATTAGCTGAACTGCACTCCATAAGAAAGACTGTCAGAGCACAGCTTGCTTTCAGCAGACTGCATATTTGTTTATACTAGCAATTGGAACACAGAAAAACACTTTCTGGTTTGTTTGCAATGAGCACCAGAAAGACAGTTTTATTAACTGAACCGCACTCAGTATTCAAGACTGTCAAAGAACAACTTGTTTTCAGCAAACTGCATCTTTGCTTTTACAGTCCATTATGAAGCATAAAAACACTTTCGGGCTCGCTTGCAATGAAAGGCAGAAAGAGTTTTATTAGCTGAACTGCACTCCATAAGAAAGACTGTCAGAGAACAGCTTGCTTTCAGCAGACTGCGTATTTCTTTATACTAGCAATTGGAACACAGAAAAACACTTTCTGGCTTGCTTGCAATGAGCACCAGAAGGACAGTTTTATTAACTGAACCGCACTCAGTATTCAAGACTGTCAAAGAACAACTTGTTTTCAGCAAACTGCATCTTTGCTTTTACAACCCATTATGAAGCATAAAAACACTTTCGGGCTCGCTTGCAATGAAAGGCAGAAAGAGTTTTATTAGCTGAACTGCACTCCATAAGAAAGACTGTCAGAGCACAGCTTGCTTTCAGCAGACTGCATATTTGTTTATACTAACAAGTAGAACACAGAAAAACACTTTCTAGTTTGTTTGCAATGAGCACCAGAAAGACAGTTTTATTAACTGAACCGCACTCAGTATTCAAGACTGTCAAAGAACAACTTGTTTTCAGCAAACTGCATCTTTGCTTTTACAGTCCATTATGAAGCATAAAAACACTTTCGGGCTCGCTTGCAATGAAAGGCAGAAAGAGTTTTATTAGCTGAACTGCACTCCATAAGAAAGACTGTCAGAGCACAGCTTGCTTTCAGCAGACTGCATATTTGTTTATACTAACAAGTAGAACACAGAAAAACACTTTCTGGTTTGTTTGCAATGAGCACCAGAAAGACAGTTTTATTAACTGAACCGCACTCAGTATTCAAGACTGTCAAAGAACAACTTGTTTTCAGCAAACTGCATCTTTGCTTTTACAGTCCATTATGAAGCATAAAAACACTTTCGGGCTCGCTTGCAATGAAAGGCAGAAAGAGTTTTATTAGCTGAACTGCACTCCATAAGAAAGACTGTCAGAGAACAGCTTGCTTTCAGCAGACTGCGTATTTCTTTATACTAGCAATTGGAACACAGAAAAACACTTTCTGGCTTGCTTGCAATGAGCACCAGAAAGACAGTTTTATTAACTGAACCGCACTCAGTATTCAAGACTGTCAAAGAACAACTTGTTTTCAGCAAACTGCATCTTTGCTTTTACAATCCATTATGAAGCATAAAAACACTTTCGGGCTCGCTTGCAATGAAAGGCAGAAAGAGTTTTATTAGCGGAACTGCGCTCCATAAGAAAGACTGTCAGAGCACAGCTTGCTTTCAGCAGACTGCGTATTTGTTTATACTAACAATTGGAACACAGAAAAACACTTTCTGGCGTATTTGCAATGAGCACCAGAAAGACAGTTTTATTAACTGAACCGCACTTAGTATTCAAGACTGTCAAAGAACAACTTGTTTTCAGCAAACTGCATCTTTGCTTTTACAGTCCATTATGAAGCATAAAAACACTTTCGGGCTCGCTTGCAATGAAAGGCAGAAAGAGTTTTATTAGCTGAACTGCACTCCATAAGAAAGACTGTCAGAGAACAGCTTGCTTTCAGCAGACTGCGTATTTCTTTATACTAGCAATTGGAACACAGAAAAACACTTTCTGGCTTGCTTGCAATGAGCACCAGAAAGACAGTTTTATTAACTGAACCGCACTCAGTATTCAAGACTGTCAAAGAACAACTTGTTTTCAGCAAACTGCATCTTTGCTTTTACAGTCCATTATGAAGCATAAAAACACTTTCGGGCTCGCTTGCAATGAAAGGCAGAAAGAGTTTTATTAGCTGAACTGCACTCCATAAGAAAGACTGTCAGAGCACAGCTTGCTTTCAGCAGACTGCATATTTGTTTATACTAACAAGTAGAACACAGAAAAACACTTTCTGGTTTGTTTGCAATGAGCACCAGAAAGACAGTTTTATTAACTGAACCGCACTCAGTATTCAAGACTGTCAAAGAACAACTTGTTTTCAGCAAACTGCATCTTTGCTTTTACAGTCCATTATGAAGCATAAAAACACTTTCGGGCTCGCTTGCAATGAAAGGCAGAAAGAGTTTTTAGCTGAACTACACTCCATAAGAAAGACTGTCAGAGCACAGCTTGCTTTCAGCAGACTGCATATTTGTTTATACTAACAAGTAGAACACAGAAAAACACTTTCTGGTTTGTTTGCAATGAGCACCAGAAAGACAGTTTTATTAACTGAACCGCACTCAGTATTCAAGACTGTCAAAGAACAACTTGTTTTCAGCAAACTGCATCTTTGCTTTTACAGTCCATTATGAAGCATAAAAACACTTTCGGGCTCGCTTGCAATGAAAGGCAGAAAGAGTTTTATTAGCTGAACTGCACTCCATAAGAAAGACTGTCAGAGCACAGCTTGCTTTCAGCAGACTGCATATTTGTTTATACTAGCAATTGGAACACAGAAAAACACTTTCTGGTTTGTTTGCAATGAGCACCAGAAAGACAGTTTTATTAACTGAACCGCACTCAGTATTCAAGACTGTCAAAGAACAACTTGTTTTCAGCAAACTGCATCTTTGCTTTTACAGTCCATTATGAAGCATAAAAACACTTTCGGGCTCGCTTGCAATGAAAGGCAGAAAGAGTTTTATTAGCTGAACTGCACTCCATAAGAAAGACTGTCAGAGAACAGCTTGCTTTCAGCAGACTGCGTATTTCTTTATACTAGCAATTGGAACACAGAAAAACACTTTCTGGCTTGCTTGCAATGAGCACCAGAAGGACAGTTTTATTAACTGAACCGCACTCAGTATTCAAGACTGTCAAAGAACAACTTGTTTTCAGCAAACTGCATCTTTGCTTTTACAACCCATTATGAAGCATAAAAACACTTTCGGGCTCGCTTGCAATGAAAGGCAGAAAGAGTTTTATTAGCTGAACTGCACTCCATAAGAAAGACTGTCAGAGCACAGCTTGCTTTCAGCAGACTGCATATTTGTTTATACTAACAAGTAGAACACAGAAAAACACTTTCTAGTTTGTTTGCAATGAGCACCAGAAAGACAGTTTTATTAACTGAACCGCACTCAGTATTCAAGACTGTCAAAGAACAACTTGTTTTCAGCAAACTGCATCTTTGCTTTTACAGTCCATTATGAAGCATAAAAACACTTTCGGGCTCGCTTGCAATGAAAGGCAGAAAGAGTTTTATTAGCTGAACTGCACTCCATAAGAAAGACTGTCAGAGCACAGCTTGCTTTCAGCAGACTGCATATTTGTTTATACTAACAAGTAGAACACAGAAAAACACTTTCTGGTTTGTTTGCAATGAGCACCAGAAAGACAGTTTTATTAACTGAACCGCACTCAGTATTCAAGACTGTCAAAGAACAACTTGTTTTCAGCAAACTGCATCTTTGCTTTTACAGTCCATTATGAAGCATAAAAACACTTTCGGGCTCGCTTGCAATGAAAGGCAGAAAGAGTTTTATTAGCTGAACTGCACTCCATAAGAAAGACTGTCAGAGAACAGCTTGCTTTCAGCAGACTGCGTATTTCTTTATACTAGCAATTGGAACACAGAAAAACACTTTCTGGCTTGCTTGCAATGAGCACCAGAAAGACAGTTTTATTAACTGAACCGCACTCAGTATTCAAGACTGTCAAAGAACAACTTGTTTTCAGCAAACTGCATCTTTGCTTTTACAATCCATTATGAAGCATAAAAACACTTTCGGGCTCGCTTGCAATGAAAGGCAGAAAGAGTTTTATTAGCGGAACTGCGCTCCATAAGAAAGACTGTCAGAGCACAGCTTGCTTTCAGCAGACTGCGTATTTGTTTATACTAACAATTGGAACACAGAAAAACACTTTCTGGCGTATTTGCAATGAGCACCAGAAAGACAGTTTTATTAACTGAACCGCACTTAGTATTCAAGACTGTCAAAGAACAACTTGTTTTCAGCAAACTGCATCTTTGCTTTTACAGTCCATTATGAAGCATAAAAACACTTTCGGGCTCGCTTGCAATGAAAGGCAGAAAGAGTTTTATTAGCTGAACTGCACTCCATAAGAAAGACTGTCAGAGAACAGCTTGCTTTCAGCAGACTGCGTATTTCTTTATACTAGCAATTGGAACACAGAAAAACACTTTCTGGCTTGCTTGCAATGAGCACCAGAAAGACAGTTTTATTAACTGAACCGCACTCAGTATTCAAGACTGTCAAAGAACAACTTGTTTTCAGCAAACTGCATCTTTGCTTTTACAGTCCATTATGAAGCATAAAAACACTTTCGGGCTCGCTTGCAATGAAAGGCAGAAAGAGTTTTATTAGCTGAACTGCACTCCATAAGAAAGACTGTCAGAGCACAGCTTGCTTTCAGCAGACTGCATATTTGTTTATACTAACAAGTAGAACACAGAAAAACACTTTCTGGTTTGTTTGCAATGAGCACCAGAAAGACAGTTTTATTAACTGAACCGCACTCAGTATTCAAGACTGTCAAAGAACAACTTGTTTTCAGCAAACTGCATCTTTGCTTTTACAGTCCATTATGAAGCATAAAAACACTTTCGGGCTCGCTTGCAATGAAAGGCAGAAAGAGTTTTTAGCTGAACTACACTCCATAAGAAAGACTGTCAGAGCACAGCTTGCTTTCAGCAGACTGCATATTTGTTTATACTAACAAGTAGAACACAGAAAAACACTTTCTGGTTTGTTTGCAATGAGCACCAGAAAGACAGTTTTATTAACTGAACCGCACTCAGTATTCAAGACTGTCAAAGAACAACTTGTTTTCAGCAAACTGCATCTTTGCTTTTACAGTCCATTATGAAGCATAAAAACACTTTCGGGCTCGCTTGCAATGAAAGGCAGAAAGAGTTTTATTAGCTGAACTGCACTCCATAAGAAAGACTGTCAGAGAACAGCTTGCTTTCAGCAGACTGCGTATTTCTTTATACTAGCAATTGGAACACAGAAAAACACTTTCTGGCTTGCTTGCAATGAGCACCAGAAAGACAGTTTTATTAACTGAACCGCACTCAGTATTCAAGACTGTCAAAGAACAACTTGTTTTCAGCAAACTGCATCTTTGCTTTTACAATCCATTATGAAGCATAAAAACACTTTCGGGCTCGCTTGCAATGAAAGGCAGAAAGAGTTTTATTAGCGGAACTGCGCTCCATAAGAAAGACTGTCAGAGCACAGCTTGCTTTCAGCAGACTGCGTATTTGTTTATACTAACAATTGGAACACAGAAAAACACTTTCTGGCGTATTTGCAATGAGCACCAGAAAGACAGTTTTATTAACTGAACCGCACTTAGTATTCAAGACTGTCAAAGAACAACTTGTTTTCAGCAAACTGCATCTTTGCTTTTACAGTCCATTATGAAGCATAAAAACACTTTCGGGCTCGCTTGCAATGAAAGGCAGAAAGAGTTTTATTAGCTGAACTGCACTCCATAAGAAAGACTGTCAGAGAACAGCTTGCTTTCAGCAGACTGCGTATTTCTTTATACTAGCAATTGGAACACAGAAAAACACTTTCTGGCTTGCTTGCAATGAGCACCAGAAAGACAGTTTTATTAACTGAACCGCACTCAGTATTCAAGACTGTCAAAGAACAACTTGTTTTCAGCAAACTGCATCTTTGCTTTTACAGTCCATTATGAAGCATAAAAACACTTTCGGGCTCGCTTGCAATGAAAGGCAGAAAGAGTTTTATTAGCTGAACTGCACTCCATAAGAAAGACTGTCAGAGCACAGCTTGCTTTCAGCAGACTGCATATTTGTTTATACTAACAAGTAGAACACAGAAAAACACTTTCTGGTTTGTTTGCAATGAGCACCAGAAAGACAGTTTTATTAACTGAACCGCACTCAGTATTCAAGACTGTCAAAGAACAACTTGTTTTCAGCAAACTGCATCTTTGCTTTTACAGTCCATTATGAAGCATAAAAACACTTTCGGGCTCGCTTGCAGTGAAAGGCAGAAAGAGTTTTTAGCTGAACTACACTCCATAAGAAAGACTGTCAGAGCACAGCTTGCTTTCAGCAGACTGCATATTTGTTTATACTAACAAGTAGAACACAGAAAAACACTTTCTGGTTTGTTTGCAATGAGCACCAGAAAGACAGTTTTATTAACTGAACCGCACTCAGTATTCAAGACTGTCAAAGAACAACTTGTTTTCAGCAAACTGCATCTTTGCTTTTACAGTCCATTATGAAGCATAAAAACACTTTCGGGCTCGCTTGCAATGAAAGGCAGAAAGAGTTTTATTAGCTGAACTGCACTCCATAAGAAAGACTGTCAGAGAACAGCTTGCTTTCAGCAGACTGCGTATTTCTTTATACTAGCAATTGGAACACAGAAAAACACTTTCTGGCTTGCTTGCAATGAGCACCAGAAAGACAGTTTTATTAACTGAACCGCACTCAGTATTCAAGACTGTCAAAGAACAACTTGTTTTCAGCAAACTGCATCTTTGCTTTTACAATCCATTATGAAGCATAAAAACACTTTCGGGCTCGCTTGCAATGAAAGGCAGAAAGAGTTTTATTAGCTGAACTGCACTCCATAAGAAAGACTGTCAGAGCACAGCTTGCTTTCAGCAGACTGCATATTTGTTTATACTAACAAGTAGAACACAGAAAAACACTTTCTGGTTTGTTTGCAATGAGCACCAGAAAGACAGTTTTATTAACTGAACCGCACTCAGTATTCAAGACTGTCAAAGAACAACTTGTTTTCAGCAAACTGCATCTTTGCTTTTACAGTCCATTATGAAGCATAAAAACACTTTCGGGCTCGCTTGCAATGAAAGGCAGAAAGAGTTTTATTAGCTGAACTGCACTCCATAAGAAAGACTGTCAGAGCACAGCTTGCTTTCAGCAGACTGCGTATTTGTTTATACTAACAATTGGAACACAGAAAAACACTTTCTGGCGTATTTGCAATGAGCACCAGAAAGACAGTTTTATTAACTGAACCGCACTTAGTATTCAAGACTGTCAAAGAACAACTTGTTTTCAGCAAACTGCATCTTTGCTTTTACAGTCCATTATGAAGCATAAAAACACTTTCGGGCTCGCTTGCAATGAAAGGCAGAAAGAGTTTTATTAGCTGAACTGCACTCCATAAGAAAGACTGTCAGAGAACAGCTTGCTTTCAGCAGACTGCGTATTTCTTTATACTAGCAATTGGAACACAGAAAAACACTTTCTGGCTTGCTTGCAATGAGCACCAGAAAGACAGTTTTATTAACTGAACCGCACTCAGTATTCAAGACTGTCAAAGAACAACTTGTTTTCAGCAAACTGCATCTTTGCTTTTACAGTCCATTATGAAGCATAAAAACACTTTCGGGCTCGCTTGCAATGAAAGGCAGAAAGAGTTTTATTAGCTGAACTGCACTCCATAAGAAAGACTGTCAGAGCACAGCTTGCTTTCAGCAGACTGCATATTTGTTTATACTAACAAGTAGAACACAGAAAAACACTTTCTGGTTTGTTTGCAATGAGCACCAGAAAGACAGTTTTATTAACTGAACCGCACTCAGTATTCAAGACTGTCAAAGAACAACTTGTTTTCAGCAAACTGCATCTTTGCTTTTACAGTCCATTATGAAGCATAAAAACACTTTCGGGCTCGCTTGCAATGAAAGGCAGAAAGAGTTTTATTAGCTGAACTGCACTCCATAAGAAAGACTGTCAGAGAACAGCTTGCTTTCAGCAGACTGCGTATTTCTTTATACTAGCAATTGGAACACAGAAAAACACTTTCTGGCTTGCTTGCAATGAGCACCAGAAAGACAGTTTTATTAACTGAACCGCACTCAGTATTCAAGACTGTCAAAGAACAACTTGTTTTCAGCAAACTGCATCTTTGCTTTTACAATCCATTATGAAGCATAAAAACACTTTCGGGCTCGCTTGCAATGAAAGGCAGAAAGAGTTTTATTAGCGGAACTGCGCTCCATAAGAAAGACTGTCAGAGCACAGCTTGCTTTCAGCAGACTGCGTATTTGTTTATACTAACAATTGGAACACAGAAAAACACTTTCTGGCGTATTTGCAATGAGCACCAGAAAGACAGTTTTATTAACTGAACCGCACTTAGTATTCAAGACTGTCAAAGAACAACTTGTTTTCAGCAAACTGCATCTTTGCTTTTACAGTCCATTATGAAGCATAAAAACACTTTCGGGCTCGCTTGCAATGAAAGGCAGAAAGAGTTTTATTAGCTGAACTGCACTCCATAAGAAAGACTGTCAGAGAACAGCTTGCTTTCAGCAGACTGCGTATTTCTTTATACTAGCAATTGGAACACAGAAAAACACTTTCTGGCTTGCTTGCAATGAGCACCAGAAAGACAGTTTTATTAACTGAACCGCACTCAGTATTCAAGACTGTCAAAGAACAACTTGTTTTCAGCAAACTGCATCTTTGCTTTTACAGTCCATTATGAAGCATAAAAACACTTTCGGGCTCGCTTGCAATGAAAGGCAGAAAGAGTTTTATTAGCTGAACTGCACTCCATAAGAAAGACTGTCAGAGCACAGCTTGCTTTCAGCAGACTGCATATTTGTTTATACTAACAAGTAGAACACAGAAAAACACTTTCTGGTTTGTTTGCAATGAGCACCAGAAAGACAGTTTTATTAACTGAACCGCACTCAGTATTCAAGACTGTCAAAGAACAACTTGTTTTCAGCAAACTGCATCTTTGCTTTTACAGTCCATTATGAAGCATAAAAACACTTTCGGGCTCGCTTGCAGTGAAAGGCAGAAAGAGTTTTTAGCTGAACTACACTCCATAAGAAAGACTGTCAGAGCACAGCTTGCTTTCAGCAGACTGCATATTTGTTTATACTAACAAGTAGAACACAGAAAAACACTTTCTGGTTTGTTTGCAATGAGCACCAGAAAGACAGTTTTATTAACTGAACCGCACTCAGTATTCAAGACTGTCAAAGAACAACTTGTTTTCAGCAAACTGCATCTTTGCTTTTACAGTCCATTATGAAGCATAAAAACACTTTCGGGCTCGCTTGCAATGAAAGGCAGAAAGAGTTTTATTAGCTGAACTGCACTCCATAAGAAAGACTGTCAGAGAACAGCTTGCTTTCAGCAGACTGCGTATTTCTTTATACTAGCAATTGGAACACAGAAAAACACTTTCTGGCTTGCTTGCAATGAGCACCAGAAAGACAGTTTTATTAACTGAACCGCACTCAGTATTCAAGACTGTCAAAGAACAACTTGTTTTCAGCAAACTGCATCTTTGCTTTTACAATCCATTATGAAGCATAAAAACACTTTCGGGCTCGCTTGCAATGAAAGGCAGAAAGAGTTTTATTAGCTGAACTGCACTCCATAAGAAAGACTGTCAGAGCACAGCTTGCTTTCAGCAGACTGCATATTTGTTTATACTAACAAGTAGAACACAGAAAAACACTTTCTGGTTTGTTTGCAATGAGCACCAGAAAGACAGTTTTATTAACTGAACCGCACTCAGTATTCAAGACTGTCAAAGAACAACTTGTTTTCAGCAAACTGCATCTTTGCTTTTACAGTCCATTATGAAGCATAAAAACACTTTCGGGCTCGCTTGCAATGAAAGGCAGAAAGAGTTTTATTAGCTGAACTGCACTCCATAAGAAAGACTGTCAGAGCACAGCTTGCTTTCAGCAGACTGCGTATTTGTTTATACTAACAATTGGAACACAGAAAAACACTTTCTGGCGTATTTGCAATGAGCACCAGAAAGACAGTTTTATTAACTGAACCGCACTTAGTATTCAAGACTGTCAAAGAACAACTTGTTTTCAGCAAACTGCATCTTTGCTTTTACAGTCCATTATGAAGCATAAAAACACTTTCGGGCTCGCTTGCAATGAAAGGCAGAAAGAGTTTTATTAGCTGAACTGCACTCCATAAGAAAGACTGTCAGAGAACAGCTTGCTTTCAGCAGACTGCGTATTTCTTTATACTAGCAATTGGAACACAGAAAAACACTTTCTGGCTTGCTTGCAATGAGCACCAGAAAGACAGTTTTATTAACTGAACCGCACTCAGTATTCAAGACTGTCAAAGAACAACTTGTTTTCAGCAAACTGCATCTTTGCTTTTACAGTCCATTATGAAGCATAAAAACACTTTCGGGCTCGCTTGCAATGAAAGGCAGAAAGAGTTTTATTAGCTGAACTGCACTCCATAAGAAAGACTGTCAGAGCACAGCTTGCTTTCAGCAGACTGCATATTTGTTTATACTAACAAGTAGAACACAGAAAAACACTTTCTGGTTTGTTTGCAATGAGCACCAGAAAGACAGTTTTATTAACTGAACCGCACTCAGTATTCAAGACTGTCAAAGAACAACTTGTTTTCAGCAAACTGCATCTTTGCTTTTACAGTCCATTATGAAGCATAAAAACACTTTCGGGCTCGCTTGCAATGAAAGGCAGAAAGAGTTTTTAGCTGAACTACACTCCATAAGAAAGACTGTCAGAGCACAGCTTGCTTTCAGCAGACTGCATATTTGTTTATACTAACAAGTAGAACACAGAAAAACACTTTCTGGTTTGTTTGCAATGAGCACCAGAAAGACAGTTTTATTAACTGAACCGCACTCAGTATTCAAGACTGTCAAAGAACAACTTGTTTTCAGCAAACTGCATCTTTGCTTTTACAGTCCATTATGAAGCATAAAAACACTTTCGGGCTCGCTTGCAATGAAAGGCAGAAAGAGTTTTATTAGCTGAACTGCACTCCATAAGAAAGACTGTCAGAGAACAGCTTGCTTTCAGCAGACTGCGTATTTCTTTATACTAGCAATTGGAACACAGAAAAACACTTTCTGGCTTGCTTGCAATGAGCACCAGAAAGACAGTTTTATTAACTGAACCGCACTCAGTATTCAAGACTGTCAAAGAACAACTTGTTTTCAGCAAACTGCATCTTTGCTTTTACAATCCATTATGAAGCATAAAAACACTTTCGGGCTCGCTTGCAATGAAAGGCAGAAAGAGTTTTATTAGCGGAACTGCGCTCCATAAGAAAGACTGTCAGAGCACAGCTTGCTTTCAGCAGACTGCGTATTTGTTTATACTAACAATTGGAACACAGAAAAACACTTTCTGGCGTATTTGCAATGAGCACCAGAAAGACAGTTTTATTAACTGAACCGCACTTAGTATTCAAGACTGTCAAAGAACAACTTGTTTTCAGCAAACTGCATCTTTGCTTTTACAGTCCATTATGAAGCATAAAAACACTTTCGGGCTCGCTTGCAATGAAAGGCAGAAAGAGTTTTATTAGCTGAACTGCACTCCATAAGAAAGACTGTCAGAGAACAGCTTGCTTTCAGCAGACTGCGTATTTCTTTATACTAGCAATTGGAACACAGAAAAACACTTTCTGGCTTGCTTGCAATGAGCACCAGAAAGACAGTTTTATTAACTGAACCGCACTCAGTATTCAAGACTGTCAAAGAACAACTTGTTTTCAGCAAACTGCATCTTTGCTTTTACAGTCCATTATGAAGCATAAAAACACTTTCGGGCTCGCTTGCAATGAAAGGCAGAAAGAGTTTTATTAGCTGAACTGCACTCCATAAGAAAGACTGTCAGAGCACAGCTTGCTTTCAGCAGACTGCATATTTGTTTATACTAACAAGTAGAACACAGAAAAACACTTTCTGGTTTGTTTGCAATGAGCACCAGAAAGACAGTTTTATTAACTGAACCGCACTCAGTATTCAAGACTGTCAAAGAACAACTTGTTTTCAGCAAACTGCATCTTTGCTTTTACAGTCCATTATGAAGCATAAAAACACTTTTGGGCTCGCTTGCAATGAAAGGCAGAAAGAGTTTTATTAGCTGAACTGCACTCCATAAGAAAGACTGTCAGAGCACAGCTTGCTTTCAGCAGACTGCATATTTGTTTATACTAACAAGTAGAACACAGAAAAACACTTTCTGGTTTGTTTGCAATGAGCACCAGAAAGACAGTTTTATTAACTGAACCGCACTCAGTATTCAAGACTGTCAAAGAACAACTTGTTTTCAGCAAACTGCATCTTTGCTTTTACAGTCCATTATGAAGCATAAAAACACTTTCGGGCTCGCTTGCAATGAAAGGCAGAAAGAGTTTTATTAGCTGAACTGCACTCCATAAGAAAGACTGTCAGAGCACAGCTTGCTTTCAGCAGACTGCATATTTGTTTATACTAACAAGTAGAACACAGAAAAACACTTTCTGGTTTGTTTGCAATGAGCACCAGAAAGACAGTTTTATTAACTGAACCGCACTCAGTATTCAAGACTGTCAAAGAACAACTTGTTTTCAGCAAACTGCATCTTTGCTTTTACAGTCCATTATGAAGCATAAAAACACTTTCGGGCTCGCTTGCAATGAAAGGCAGAAAGAGTTTTATTAGCTGAACTGCACTCCATAAGAAAGACTGTCAGAGAACAGCTTGCTTTCAGCAGACTGCGTATTTCTTTATACTAGCAATTGGAACACAGAAAAACACTTTCTGGCTTGCTTGCAATGAGCACCAGAAAGACAGTTTTATTAACTGAACCGCACTCAGTATTCAAGACTGTCAAAGAACAACTTGTTTTCAGCAAACTGCATCTTTGCTTTTACAATCCATTATGAAGCATAAAAACACTTTCGGGCTCGCTTGCAATGAAAGGCAGAAAGAGTTTTATTAGCTGAACTGCACTCCATAAGAAAGACTGTCAGAGCACAGCTTGCTTTCAGCAGACTGCATATTTGTTTATACTAACAAGTAGAACACAGAAAAACACTTTCTGGTTTGTTTGCAATGAGCACCAGAAAGACAGTTTTATTAACTGAACCGCACTCAGTATTCAAGACTGTCAAAGAACAACTTGTTTTCAGCAAACTGCATCTTTGCTTTTACAGTCCATTATGAAGCATAAAAACACTTTCGGGCTCGCTTGCAATGAAAGGCAGAAAGAGTTTTATTAGCTGAACTGCACTCCATAAGAAAGACTGTCAGAGCACAGCTTGCTTTCAGCAGACTGCGTATTTGTTTATACTAACAATTGGAACACAGAAAAACACTTTCTGGCGTATTTGCAATGAGCACCAGAAAGACAGTTTTATTAACTGAACCGCACTTAGTATTCAAGACTGTCAAAGAACAACTTGTTTTCAGCAAACTGCATCTTTGCTTTTACAGTCCATTATGAAGCATAAAAACACTTTCGGGCTCGCTTGCAATGAAAGGCAGAAAGAGTTTTATTAGCTGAACTGCACTCCATAAGAAAGACTGTCAGAGAACAGCTTGCTTTCAGCAGACTGCGTATTTCTTTATACTAGCAATTGGAACACAGAAAAACACTTTCTGGCTTGCTTGCAATGAGCACCAGAAAGACAGTTTTATTAACTGAACCGCACTCAGTATTCAAGACTGTCAAAGAACAACTTGTTTTCAGCAAACTGCATCTTTGCTTTTACAGTCCATTATGAAGCATAAAAACACTTTCGGGCTCGCTTGCAATGAAAGGCAGAAAGAGTTTTATTAGCTGAACTGCACTCCATAAGAAAGACTGTCAGAGCACAGCTTGCTTTCAGCAGACTGCATATTTGTTTATACTAACAAGTAGAACACAGAAAAACACTTTCTGGTTTGTTTGCAATGAGCACCAGAAAGACAGTTTTATTAACTGAACCGCACTCAGTATTCAAGACTGTCAAAGAACAACTTGTTTTCAGCAAACTGCATCTTTGCTTTTACAGTCCATTATGAAGCATAAAAACACTTTCGGGCTCGCTTGCAATGAAAGGCAGAAAGAGTTTTTAGCTGAACTACACTCCATAAGAAAGACTGTCAGAGCACAGCTTGCTTTCAGCAGACTGCATATTTGTTTATACTAACAAGTAGAACACAGAAAAACACTTTCTGGTTTGTTTGCAATGAGCACCAGAAAGACAGTTTTATTAACTGAACCGCACTCAGTATTCAAGACTGTCAAAGAACAACTTGTTTTCAGCAAACTGCATCTTTGCTTTTACAGTCCATTATGAAGCATAAAAACACTTTCGGGCTCGCTTGCAATGAAAGGCAGAAAGAGTTTTATTAGCTGAACTGCACTCCATAAGAAAGACTGTCAGAGAACAGCTTGCTTTCAGCAGACTGCGTATTTCTTTATACTAGCAATTGGAACACAGAAAAACACTTTCTGGCTTGCTTGCAATGAGCACCAGAAAGACAGTTTTATTAACTGAACCGCACTCAGTATTCAAGACTGTCAAAGAACAACTTGTTTTCAGCAAACTGCATCTTTGCTTTTACAATCCATTATGAAGCATAAAAACACTTTCGGGCTCGCTTGCAATGAAAGGCAGAAAGAGTTTTATTAGCGGAACTGCGCTCCATAAGAAAGACTGTCAGAGCACAGCTTGCTTTCAGCAGACTGCGTATTTGTTTATACTAACAATTGGAACACAGAAAAACACTTTCTGGCGTATTTGCAATGAGCACCAGAAAGACAGTTTTATTAACTGAACCGCACTTAGTATTCAAGACTGTCAAAGAACAACTTGTTTTCAGCAAACTGCATCTTTGCTTTTACAGTCCATTATGAAGCATAAAAACACTTTCGGGCTCGCTTGCAATGAAAGGCAGAAAGAGTTTTATTAGCTGAACTGCACTCCATAAGAAAGACTGTCAGAGAACAGCTTGCTTTCAGCAGACTGCGTATTTCTTTATACTAGCAATTGGAACACAGAAAAACACTTTCTGGCTTGCTTGCAATGAGCACCAGAAAGACAGTTTTATTAACTGAACCGCACTCAGTATTCAAGACTGTCAAAGAACAACTTGTTTTCAGCAAACTGCATCTTTGCTTTTACAGTCCATTATGAAGCATAAAAACACTTTCGGGCTCGCTTGCAATGAAAGGCAGAAAGAGTTTTATTAGCTGAACTGCACTCCATAAGAAAGACTGTCAGAGCACAGCTTGCTTTCAGCAGACTGCATATTTGTTTATACTAACAAGTAGAACACAGAAAAACACTTTCTGGTTTGTTTGCAATGAGCACCAGAAAGACAGTTTTATTAACTGAACCGCACTCAGTATTCAAGACTGTCAAAGAACAACTTGTTTTCAGCAAACTGCATCTTTGCTTTTACAGTCCATTATGAAGCATAAAAACACTTTTGGGCTCGCTTGCAATGAAAGGCAGAAAGAGTTTTATTAGCTGAACTGCACTCCATAAGAAAGACTGTCAGAGCACAGCTTGCTTTCAGCAGACTGCATATTTGTTTATACTAACAAGTAGAACACAGAAAAACACTTTCTGGTTTGTTTGCAATGAGCACCAGAAAGACAGTTTTATTAACTGAACCGCACTCAGTATTCAAGACTGTCAAAGAACAACTTGTTTTCAGCAAACTGCATCTTTGCTTTTACAGTCCATTATGAAGCATAAAAACACTTTCGGGCTCGCTTGCAATGAAAGGCAGAAAGAGTTTTATTAGCTGAACTGCACTCCATAAGAAAGACTGTCAGAGCACAGCTTGCTTTCAGCAGACTGCATATTTGTTTATACTAACAAGTAGAACACAGAAAAACACTTTCTGGTTTGTTTGCAATGAGCACCAGAAAGACAGTTTTATTAACTGAACCGCACTCAGTATTCAAGACTGTCAAAGAACAACTTGTTTTCAGCAAACTGCATCTTTGCTTTTACAGTCCATTATGAAGCATAAAAACACTTTCGGGCTCGCTTGCAATGAAAGGCAGAAAGAGTTTTATTAGCTGAACTGCACTCCATAAGAAAGACTGTCAGAGAACAGCTTGCTTTCAGCAGACTGCGTATTTCTTTATACTAGCAATTGGAACACAGAAAAACACTTTCTGGCTTGCTTGCAATGAGCACCAGAAAGACAGTTTTATTAACTGAACCGCACTCAGTATTCAAGACTGTCAAAGAACAACTTGTTTTCAGCAAACTGCATCTTTGCTTTTACAGTCCATTATGAAGCATAAAAACACTTTCGGGCTCGCTTGCAATGAAAGGCAGAAAGAGTTTTATTAGCTGAACTGCACTCCATAAGAAAGACTGTCAGAGCACAGCTTGCTTTCAGCAGACTGCATATTTGTTTATACTAACAAGTAGAACACAGAAAAACACTTTCTGGTTTGTTTGCAATGAGCACCAGAAAGACAGTTTTATTAACTGAACCGCACTCAGTATTCAAGACTGTCAAAGAACAACTTGTTTTCAGCAAACTGCATCTTTGCTTTTACAGTCCATTATGAAGCATAAAAACACTTTCGGGCTCGCTTGCAATGAAAGGCAGAAAGAGTTTTATTAGCTGAACTGCACTCCATAAGAAAGACTGTCAGAGAACAGCTTGCTTTCAGCAGACTGCGTATTTCTTTATACTAGCAATTGGAACACAGAAAAACACTTTCTGGCTTGCTTGCAATGAGCACCAGAAAGACAGTTTTATTAACTGAACCGCACTCAGCATTCAAGACTGTCAAAGAACAACTTGTTTTCAGCAAACTGCATCTTTGCTTTTACAATCCATTATGAAGCATAAAAACACTTTCGGGCTCGCTTGCAATGAAAGGCAGAAAGAGTTTTATTAGCGCAACTGCGCTCCATAAGAAGGACTGTCAGAGCACAGCTTGCTTTCAGCAGACTGCGTATTTGTTTATACTAACAATTGGAACACAGAAAAACACTTTCTGGCGTGTTTGCAATGAGCACCAGAAAGACAGTTTTATTAACTGAACCGCACTTAGTATTCAAGACTGTCAAAGAACAACTTGTTTTCAGCAAACTGCATCTTTGCTTTTACAGTCCATTATGAAGCATAAAAACACTTTCGGGCTCGCTTGCAATGAAAGGCAGAAAGAGTTTTATTAGCTGAACTGCACTCCATAAGAAAGACTGTCAGAGAACAGCTTGCTTTCAGCAGACTGCGTTTTTCTTTATACTAGCAATTGGAACACAGAAAAACACTTTCTGGCTTGCTTGCAATGAGCACCAGAAAGACAGTTTTATTAACTGAACCGCACTCAGTATTCAAGACTGTCAAAGAACAACTTGTTTTCAGCAAACTGCATCTTTGCTTTTACAATCCATTATGAAGCATAAAAACACTTTCGGGCTCGCTTGCAATGAAAGGCAGAAAGAGTTTTATTAGCGGAACTGCGCTCCATAAGAAAGACTGTCAGAGCACAGCTTGCTTTCAGCAGACTGCGTATTTGTTTATACTAACAATTGGAACACAGAAAAACACTTTCTGGCGTATTTGCAATGAGCACCAGAAAGACAGTTTTATTAACTGAACCGCACTTAGTATTCAAGACTGTCAAAGAACAACTTGTTTTCAGCAAACTGCATCTTTGCTTTTACAGTCCATTATGAAGCATAAAAACACTTTCGGGCTCGCTTGCAATGAAAGGCAGAAAGAGTTTTATTAGCTGAACTGCACTCCATAAGAAAGACTGTCAGAGAACAGCTTGCTTTCAGCAGACTGCGTATTTCTTTATACTAGCAATTGGAACACAGAAAAACACTTTCTGGCTTGCTTGCAATGAGCACCAGAAAGACAGTTTTATTAACTGAACCGCACTCAGTATTCAAGACTGTCAAAGAACAACTTGTTTTCAGCAAACTGCATCTTTGCTTTTACAGTCCATTATGAAGCATAAAAACACTTTCGGGCTCGCTTGCAATGAAAGGCAGAAAGAGTTTTATTAGCTGAACTGCACTCCATAAGAAAGACTGTCAGAGCACAGCTTGCTTTCAGCAGACTGCATATTTGTTTATACTAACAAGTAGAACACAGAAAAACACTTTCTGGTTTGTTTGCAATGAGCACCAGAAAGACAGTTTTATTAACTGAACCGCACTCAGTATTCAAGACTGTCAAAGAACAACTTGTTTTCAGCAAACTGCATCTTTGCTTTTACAGTCCATTATGAAGCATGAAAACACTTTCGGGCTCGCTTGCAATGAAAGGCAGAAAGAGTTTTATTAGCTGAACTGCACTCCATAAGAAAGACTGTCAGAGCACAGCTTGCTTTCAGCAGACTGCGTATTTGTTTATACTAACAATTGGAACACAGAAAAACACTTTCTGGCGTATTTGCAATGAGCACCAGAAAGACAGTTTTATTAACTGAACCGCACTTAGTATTCAAGACTGTCAAAGAACAACTTGTTTTCAGCAAACTGCATCTTTGCTTTTACAGTCCATTATGAAGCATAAAAACACTTTCGGGCTCGCTTGCAATGAAAGGCAGAAAGAGTTTTATTAGCTGAACTGCACTCCATAAGAAAGACTGTCAGAGAACAGCTTGCTTTCAGCAGACTGCGTATTTCTTTATACTAGCAATTGGAACACAGAAAAACACTTTCTGGCTTGCTTGCAATGAGCACCAGAAAGACAGTTTTATTAACTGAACCGCACTCAGTATTCAAGACTGTCAAAGAACAACTTGTTTTCAGCAAACTGCATCTTTGCTTTTACAGTCCATTATGAAGCATAAAAACACTTTCGGGCTCGCTTGCAATGAAAGGCAGAAAGAGTTTTATTAGCTGAACTGCACTCCATAAGAAAGACTGTCAGAGCACAGCTTGCTTTCAGCAGACTGCATATTTGTTTATACTAACAAGTAGAACACAGAAAAACACTTTCTGGTTTGTTTGCAATGAGCACCAGAAAGACAGTTTTATTAACTGAACCGCACTCAGTATTCAAGACTGTCAAAGAACAACTTGTTTTCAGCAAACTGCATCTTTGCTTTTACAGTCCATTATGAAGCATAAAAACACTTTCGGGCTCGCTTGCAATGAAAGGCAGAAAGAGTTTTTAGCTGAACTACACTCCATAAGAAAGACTGTCAGAGCACAGCTTGCTTTCAGCAGACTGCATATTTGTTTATACTAACAAGTAGAACACAGAAAAACACTTTCTGGTTTGTTTGCAATGAGCACCAGAAAGACAGTTTTATTAACTGAACCGCACTCAGTATTCAAGACTGTCAAAGAACAACTTGTTTTCAGCAAACTGCATCTTTGCTTTTACAATCCATTATGAAGCATAAAAACACTTTCGGGCTCGCTTGCAATGAAAGGCAGAAAGAGTTTTATTAGCGGAACTGCGCTCCATAAGAAAGACTGTCAGAGCACAGCTTGCTTTCAGCAGACTGCGTATTTGTTTATACTAACAATTGGAACACAGAAAAACACTTTCTGGCGTATTTGCAATGAGCACCAGAAAGACAGTTTTATTAACTGAACCGCACTTAGTATTCAAGACTGTCAAAGAACAACTTGTTTTCAGCAAACTGCATCTTTGCTTTTACAGTCCATTATGAAGCATAAAAACACTTTCGGGCTCGCTTGCAATGAAAGGCAGAAAGAGTTTTATTAGCTGAACTGCACTCCATAAGAAAGACTGTCAGAGAACAGCTTGCTTTCAGCAGACTGCGTATTTTTTTTATACTAGCAATTGGAACACAGAAAAACACTTTCTGGCTTGCTTGCAATGAGCACCAGAAAGACAGTTTTATTAACTGAACCGCACTCAGTATTCAAGACTGTCAAAGAACAACTTGTTTTCAGCAAACTGCATCTTTGCTTTTACAGTCCATTATGAAGCATAAAAACACTTTCGGGCTCGCTTGCAATGAAAGGCAGAAAGAGTTTTATTAGCTGAACTGCACTCCATAAGAAAGACTGTCAGAGCACAGCTTGCTTTCAGCAGACTGCATATTTGTTTATACTAACAAGTAGAACACAGAAAAACACTTTCTGGTTTGTTTGCAATGAGCACCAGAAAGACAGTTTTATTAACTGAACCGCACTCAGTATTCAAGACTGTCAAAGAACAACTTGTTTTCAGCAAACTGCATCTTTGCTTTTACAGTCCATTATGAAGCATAAAAACACTTTCGGGCTCGCTTGCAATGAAAGGCAGAAAGAGTTTTATTAGCTGAACTGCACTCCATAAGAAAGACTGTCAGAGCACAGCTTGCTTTCAGCAGACTGCATATTTGTTTATACTAACAAGTAGAACACAGAAAAACACTTTCTGGTTTGTTTGCAATGAGCACCAGAAAGACAGTTTTATTAACTGAACCGCACTCAGTATTCAAGACTGTCAAAGAACAACTTGTTTTCAGCAAACTGCATCTTTGCTTTTACAGTCCATTATGAAGCATAAAAACACTTTCGGGCTCGCTTGCAATGAAAGGCAGAAAGAGTTTTATTAGCTGAACTGCACTCCATAAGAAAGACTGTCAGAGCACAGCTTGCTTTCAGCAGACTGCATATTTGTTTATACTAACAAGTAGAACACAGAAAAACACTTTCTGGTTTGTTTGCAATGAGCACCAGAAAGACAGTTTTATTAACTGAACCGCACTCAGTATTCAAGACTGTCAAAGAACAACTTGTTTTCAGCAAACTGCATCTTTGCTTTTACAGTCCATTATGAAGCATAAAAACACTTTCGGGCTCGCTTGCAATGAAAGGCAGAAAGAGTTTTATTAGCTGAACTGCACTCCATAAGAAAGACTGTCAGAGAACAGCTTGCTTTCAGCAGACTGCGTATTTCTTTATACTAGCAATTGGAACACAGAAAAACACTTTCTGGCTTGCTTGCAATGAGCACCAGAAAGACAGTTTTATTAACTGAACCGCACTCAGTATTCAAGACTGTCAAAGAACAACTTGTTTTCAGCAAACTGCATCTTTGCTTTTACAATCCATTATGAAGCATAAAAACACTTTCGGGCTCGCTTGCAATGAAAGGCAGAAAGAGTTTTATTAGCGGAACTGCGCTCCATAAGAAGGACTGTCAGAGCACAGCTTGCTTTCAGCAGACTGCGTATTTGTTTATACTAACAATTGGAACACAGAAAAACACTTTCTGGCGTGTTTGCAATGAGCACCAGAAAGACAGTTTTATTAACTGAACCGCACTTAGTATTCAAGACTGTCAAAGAACAACTTGTTTTCAGCAAACTGCATCTTTGCTTTTACAGTCCATTATGAAGCATAAAAACACTTTCGGGCTCGCTTGCAATGAAAGGCAGAAAGAGTTTTATTAGCTGAACTGCACTCCATAAGAAAGACTGTCAGAGAACAGCTTGCTTTCAGCAGACTGCGTTTTTCTTTATACTAGCAATTGGAACACAGAAAAACACTTTCTGGCTTGCTTGCAATGAGCACCAGAAAGACAGTTTTATTAATTGAACCGCACTCAGTATTCAAGACTGTCAAAGAACAACTTGTTTTCAGCAAACTGCATCTTTGCTTTTACAGTCCATTATGAAGCATAAAAACACTTTCGGGCTCGCTTGCAATGAAAGGCAGAAAGAGTTTTATTAGCTGAACTGCACTCCATAAGAAAGACTGTCAGAGCACAGCTTGCTTTCAGCAGACTGCATATTTGTTTATACTAACAAGTAGAACACAGAAAAACACTTTCTGGTTTGTTTGCAATGAGCACCAGAAAGACAGTTTTATTAACTGAACCGCACTCAGTATTCAAGACTGTCAAAGAACAACTTGTTTTCAGCAAACTGCATCTTTGCTTTTACAGTCCATTATGAAGCATAAAAACACTTTCGGGCTCGCTTGCAATGAAAGGCAGAAAGAGTTTTTAGCTGAACTACACTCCATAAGAAAGACTGTCAGAGCACAGCTTGCTTTCAGCAGACTGCATATTTGTTTATACTAACAAGTAGAACACAGAAAAACACTTTCTGGTTTGTTTGCAATGAGCACCAGAAAGACAGTTTTATTAACTGAACCGCACTCAGTATTCAAGACTGTCAAAGAACAACTTGTTTTCAGCAAACTGCATCTTTGCTTTTACAGTCCATTATGAAGCATAAAAACACTTTCGGGCTCGCTTGCAATGAAAGGCAGAAAGAGTTTTATTAGCTGAACTGCACTCCATAAGAAAGACTGTCAGAGAACAGCTTGCTTTCAGCAGACTGCGTATTTCTTTATACTAGCAATTGGAACACAGAAAAACACTTTCTGGCTTGCTTGCAATGAGCACCAGAAAGACAGTTTTATTAACTGAACCGCACTCAGAATTCAAGACTGTCAAAGAACAACTTGTTTTCAGCAAACTGCATCTTTGCTTTTACAATCCATTATGAAGCATAAAAACACTTTCGGGCTCGCTTGCAATGAAAGGCAGAAAGAGTTTTATTAGCGGAACTGCGCTCCATAAGAAAGACTGTAAGAGCACAGCTTGCTTTCAGCAGACTGCGTATTTGTTTATACTAACAATTGGAACACAGAAAAACACTTTCTGGCGTGTTTGCAATGAGCACCAGAAAGACAGTTTTATTAACTGAACCGCACTTAGTATTCAAGACTGTCAAAGAACAACTTGTTTTCAGCAAACTGCATCTTTGCTTTTACAGTCCATTATGAAGCATAAAAACACTTTCGGGCTCGCTTGCAATGAAAGGCAGAAAGAGTTTTATTAGCTGAACTGCACTCCATAAGAAAGACTGTCAGAGAACAGCTTGCTTTCAGCAGACTGCGTATTTCTTTATACTAGCAATTGGAACACAGAAAAACACTTTCTGGCTTGCTTGCAATGAGCACCAGAAAGACAGTTTTATTAACTGAACCGCACTCAGTATTCAAGACTGTCAAAGAACAACTTGTTTTCAGCAAACTGCATCTTTGCTTTTACAGTCCATTATGAAGCATAAAAACACTTTCGGGCTCGCTTGCAATGAAAGGCAGAAAGAGTTTTATTAGCTGAACTGCACTCCATAAGAAAGACTGTCAGAGCACAGCTTGCTTTCAGCAGACTGCATATTTGTTTATACTAACAAGTAGAACACAGAAAAACACTTTCTGGTTTGTTTGCAATGAGCACCAGAAAGACAGTTTTATTAACTGAACCGCACTCAGTATTCAAGACTGTCAAAGAACAACTTGTTTTCAGCAAACTGCATCTTTGCTTTTACAGTCCATTATGAAGCATAAAAACACTTTCGGGCTCGCTTGCAATGAAAGGCAGAAAGAGTTTTATTAGCTGAACTGCACTCCATAAGAAAGACTGTCAGAGAACAGCTTGCTTTCAGCAGACTGCGTATTTCTTTATACTAGCAATTGGAACACAGAAAAACACTTTCTGGCTTGCTTGCAATGAGCACCAGAAAGACAGTTTTATTAACTGAACCGCACTCAGTATTCAAGACTGTCAAAGAACAACTTGTTTTCAGCAAACTGCATCTTTGCTTTTACAATCCATTATGAAGCATAAAAACACTTTCGGGCTCGCTTGCAATGAAAGGCAGAAAGAGTTTTATTAGCGGAACTGCGCTCCATAAGAAAGACTGTCAGAGCACAGCTTGCTTTCAGCAGACTGCGTATTTGTTTATACTAACAATTGGAACACAGAAAAACACTTTCTGGCGTGTTTGCAATGAGCACCAGAAAGACAGTTTTATTAACTGAACCGCACTCAGTATTCAAGATTGTCAAAGAACAACTTGTTTTCAGCAAACTGCATCTTTGCTTTTACAGTCCATTATGAAGCATAAAAACACTTTCGGGCTCGCTTGCAATGAAAGGCAGAAAGAGTTTTATTAGCTGAACTGCACTCCATAAGAAAGACTGTCAGAGCACAGCTTGCTTTCAGCAGACTGCATATTTGTTTATACTAACAAGTAGAACACAGAAAAACACTTTCTGGTTTGTTTGCAATGAGCACCAGAAAGACAGTTTTATTAACTGAACCGCACTCAGTATTCAAGACTGTCAAAGAACAACTTGTTTTCAGCAAACTGCATCTTTGCTTTTACAGTCCATTATGAAGCATAAAAACACTTTCGGGCTCGCTTGCAATGAAAGGCAGAAAGAGTTTTATTAGCTGAACTGCACTCCATAAGAAAGACTGTCAGAGAACAGCTTGCTTTCAGCAGACTGCGTATTTCTTTATACTAGCAATTGGAACACAGAAAAACACTTTCTGGCTTGCTTGCAATGAGCACCAGAAAGACAGTTTTATTAACTGAACCGCACTCAGTATTCAAGACTGTCAAAGAACAACTTGTTTTCAGCAAACTGCATCTTTGCTTTTACAATCCATTATGAAGCATAAAAACACTTTCGGGCTCGCTTGCAATGAAAGGCAGAAAGAGTTTTATTAGCGGAACTGCGCTCCATAAGAAAGACTGTCAGAGCACAGCTTGCTTTCAGCAGACTGCGTATTTGTTTATACTAACAATTGGAACACAGAAAAACACTTTCTGGCGTGTTTGCAATGAGCACCAGAAAGACAGTTTTATTAACTGAACCGCACTTAGTATTCAAGACTGTCAAAGAACAACTTGTTTTCAGCAAACTGCATCTTTGCTTTTACAGTCCATTATGAAGCATAAAAACACTTTCGGGCTCGCTTGCAATGAAAGGCAGAAAGAGTTTTATTAGCTGAACTGCACTCCATAAGAAAGACTGTCAGAGAACAGCTTGCTTTCAGTAGACTGCGTATTTCTTTATACTAGCAATTGGAACACAGAAAAACACTTTCTGGCTTGCTTGCAATGAGCACCAGAAAGACAGTTTTATTAACTGAACCGCACTCAGTATTCAAGACTGTCAAAGAACAACTTGTTTTCAGCAAACTGCATCTTTGCTTTTACAGTCCATTATGAAGCATAAAAACACTTTCGGGCTCGCTTGCAATGAAAGGCAGAAAGAGTTTTATTAGCTGAACTGCACTCCATAAGAAAGACTGTCAGAGAACAGCTTGCTTTCAGCAGACTGCATATTTCTTTATACTAGCAATTGGAACACAGAAAAACACTTTCTGGCTTGCTTGCAATGAGCACCAGAAAGACAGTTTTATTAACTGAACCGCACTCAGTATTCAAGACTGTCAGAGAACAGCTTGCTTTCAGCAGACTGCGTATTTCTTTATACTAGCAATTGGAACACAGAAAAACACTTTCTGGCTTGCTTGCAATGAGCACCAGAAAGACAGTTTTATTAACTGAACCGCACTCAGTATTCAAGACTGTCAAAGAACAACTTGTTTTCAGCAAACTGCATCTTTGCTTTTACAACCCATTATGAAGCATAAAAACACTTTCGGGCTCGCTTGCAATGAAAGGCAGAAAGAGTTTTATTAGCTGAACTGCACTCCATAAGAAAGACTGTCAGAGCACAGCTTGCTTTCAGCAGACTGCATATTTGTTTATACTAACAAGTAGAACACAGAAAAACACTTTCTGGTTTGTTTGCAATGAGCACCAGAAAGACAGTTTTATTAACTGAACCGCACTCAGTATTCAAGACTGTCAAAGAACAACTTGTTTTCAGCAAACTGCATCTTTGCTTTTACAACCCATTATGAAGCATAAAAACACTTTCGGGCTCGCTTGCAATGAAAGGCAGAAAGAGTTTTATTAGCTGAACTGCACTCCATAAGAAAGACTGTCAGAGCACAGCTTGCTTTCAGCAGACTGCATATTTGTTTATACTAACAAGTAGAACACAGAAAAACACTTTCTGGTTTGTTTGCAATGAGCACCAGAAAGACAGTTTTATTAACTGAACCGCACTCAGTATTCAAGACTGTCAAAGAACAACTTGTTTTCAGCAAACTGCATCTTTGCTTTTACAGTCCATTATGAAGCATAAAAACACTTTCGGGCTCGCTTGCAATGAAAGGCAGAAAGAGTTTTTAGCTGAACTACACTCCATAAGAAAGACTGTCAGAGCACAGCTTGCTTTCAGCAGACTGCATATTTGTTTATACTAACAAGTAGAACACAGAAAAACACTTTCTGGTTTGTTTGCAATGAGCACCAGAAAGACAGTTTTATTAACTGAACCGCACTCAGTATTCAAGACTGTCAAAGAACAACTTGTTTTCAGCAAACTGCATCTTTGCTTTTACAGTCCATTATGAAGCATAAAAACACTTTCGGGCTCGCTTGCAATGAAAGGCAGAAAGAGTTTTATTAGCTGAACTGCACTCCATAAGAAAGACTGTCAGAGAACAGCTTGCTTTCAGCAGACTGCGTATTTGTTTATACTAACAATTGGAACACAGAAAAACACTTTCTGGCGTGTTTGCAATGAGCACCAGAAAGACAGTTTTATTAACTGAACCGCACTCAGTATTCAAGACTGTCAAAGAACAACTTGTTTTCAGCAAACTGCATCTTTGCTTTTCCAGTCCATTATGAAGCATAAAAACACTTTCGGGCTCGCTTGCAATGAAAGGCAGAAAGAGTTTTATTAGCTGAACTGCACTCCATAAGAAAGACTGTCAGAGAACAGCTTGCTTTCAGCAGACTGCGTATTTGTTTATACTAACAATTGGAACACAGAAAAACACTTTCTGGCGTGTTTGCAATGAGCACCAGAAAGACAGTTTTATTAACTGAACCGCACTTAGTATTCAAGACTGTCAGAGAACAGCTTGCTTTCAGCAGACTGCGTATTTCTTTATACTAGCAATTGGAACACAGAAAAACACTTTCTGGCTTGCTTGCAATGAGCACCAGAAAGACAGTTTTATTAACTGAACCGCACTCAGTATTCAAGACTGTCAAAGAACAACTTGTTTTCAGCAAACTGCATCTTTGCTTTTACAACCCATTATGAAGCATAAAAACACTTTCGGGCTCGCTTGCAATGAAAGGCAGAAAGAGTTTTATTAGCTGAACTGCACTCCATAAGAAAGACTGTCAGAGAACAGCTTGCTTTCAGCAGACTGCGTATTTCTTTATACTAGCAATTGGAACACAGAAAAACACTTTCTGGTTTGTTTGCAATGAGCACCAGAAAGACAGTTTTATTAACTGAACCGCACTCAGTATTCAAGACTGTCAAAGAACAACTTGTTTTCAGCAAACTGCATCTTTGCTTTTACAGTCCATTATGAAGCATAAAAACACTTTCGGGCTCGCTTGCAATGAAAGGCAGAAAGAGTTTTATTAGCTGAACTGCACTCCATAAGAAAGACTGTCAGAGCACAGCTTGCTTTCAGCAGACTGCATATTTGTTTATACTAACAAGTAGAACACAGAAAAACACTTTCTGGTTTGTTTGCAATGAGCACCAGAAAGACAGTTTTATTAACTGAACCGCACTCAGTATTCAAGACTGTCAAAGAACAACTTGTTTTCAGCAAACTGCATCTTTGCTTTTACAGTCCATTATGAAGCATAAAAACACTTTCGGGCTCGCTTGCAATGAAAGGCAGAAAGAGTTTTATTAGCTGAACTGCACTCCATAAGAAAGACTGTCAGAGAACAGCTTGCTTTCAGCAGACTGCATATTTCTTTATACTAGCAATTGGAACACAGAAAAACACTTTCTGGCTTGCTTGCAATGAGCACCAGAAAGACAGTTTTATTAACTGAACCGCACTCAGTATTCAAGACTGTCAAAGAACAACTTGTTTTCAGCAAACTGCATCTTTGCTTTTACAGTCCATTATGAAGCATAAAAACACTTTCGGGCTCGCTTGCAATGAAAGGCAGAAAGAGTTTTATTAGCTGAACTGCACTCCATAAGAAAGACTGTCAGAGAACAGCTTGCTTTCAGCAGACTGCGTATTTCTTTATACTAGCAATTGGAACACAGAAAAACACTTTCTGGCTTGCTTGCAATGAGCACCAGAAAGACAGTTTTATTAACTGAACCGCACTCAGTATTCAAGACTGTCAAAGAACAACTTGTTTTCAGCAAACTGCATCTTTGCTTTTACAACCCATTATGAAGCATAAAAACACTTTCGGGCTCGCTTGCAATGAAAGGCAGAAAGAGTTTTATTAGCTGAACTGCACTCCATAAGAAAGACTGTCAGAGCACAGCTTGCTTTCAGCAGACTGCATATTTGTTTATACTAACAAGTAGAACACAGAAAAACACTTTCTGGTTTGTTTGCAATGAGCACCAGAAAGACAGTTTTATTAACTGAACCGCACTCAGTATTCAAGACTGTCAAAGAACAACTTGTTTTCAGCAAACTGCATCTTTGCTTTTACAGTCCATTATGAAGCATAAAAACACTTTCGGGCTCGCTTGCAATGAAAGGCAGAAAGAGTTTTATTAGCTGAACTGCACTCCATAAGAAAGACTGTCAGAGCACAGCTTGCTTTCAGCAGACTGCATATTTCTTTATACTAACAAGTAGAACACAGAAAAACACTTTCTGGTTTGTTTGCAATGAGCACCAGAAAGACAGTTTTATTAACTGAACCGCACTCAGTATTCAAGACTGTCAAAGAACAACTTGTTTTCAGCAAACTGCATCTTTGCTTTTACAGTCCATTATGAAGCATAAAAACACTTTCGGGCTCGCTTGCAATGAAAGGCAGAAAGAGTTTTATTAGCTGAACTGCACTCCATAAGAAAGACTGTCAGAGCACAGCTTGCTTTCAGCAGACTGCATATTTGTTTATACTAACAAGTAGAACACAGAAAAACATTTTCTGGTTTGTTTGCAATGAGCACCAGAAAGACAGTTTTATTAACTGAACCGCACTCAGTATTCAAGACTGTCAAAGAACAACTTGTTTTCAGCAAACTGCATCTTTGCTTTTACAACCCATTATGAAGCATAAAAACACTTTCGGGCTCGCTTGCAATGAAAGGCAGAAAGAGTTTTATTAGCTGAACTGCACTCCATAAGAAAGACTGTCAGAGAACAGCTTGCTTTCAGCAGACTGCGTATTTCTTTATACTAGCAATTGGAACACAGAAAAACACTTTCTGGCTTGCTTGCAATGAGCACCAGAAAGACAGTTTTATTAACTGAACCGCACTCAGTATTCAAGACTGTCAAAGAACAACTTGTTTTCAGCAAACTGCATCTTTGCTTTTACAATCCATTATGAAGCATAAAAACACTTTCGGGCTCGCTTGCAATGAAAGGCAGAAAGAGTTTTATTAGCGGAACTGCGCTCCATAAGAAAGACTGTCAGAGCACAGCTTGCTTTCAGCAGACTGCGTATTTGTTTATACTAACAATTGGAACACAGAAAAACACTTTCTGGCGTGTTTGCAATGAGCACCAGAAAGACAGTTTTATTAACTGAACCGCACTTAGTATTCAAGACTGTCAAAGAACAACTTGTTTTCAGCAAACTGCATCTTTGCTTTTACAGTCCATTATGAAGCATAAAAACACTTTCGGGCTCGCTTGCAATGAAAGGCAGAAAGAGTTTTATTAGCTGAACTGCACTCCATAAGAAAGACTGTCAGAGAACAGCTTGCTTTCAGCAGACTGCGTATTTCTTTATACTAGCAATTGGAACACAGAAAAACACTTTCTGGCTTGCTTGCAATGAGCACCAGAAAGACAGTTTTATTAACTGAACCGCACTCAGTATTCAAGACTGTCAAAGAACAACTTGTTTTCAGCAAACTGCATCTTTGCTTTTACAGTCCATTATGAAGCATAAAAACACTTTCGGGCTCGCTTGCAATGAAAGGCAGAAAGAGTTTTATTAGCTGAACTGCGCTCCATAAGAAAGACTGTCAGAGCACAGCTTGCTTTCAGCAGACTGCATATTTGTTTATACTAACAAGTAGAACACAGAAAAACACTTTCAGGCTTGCTTGCAATGAGCACCAGAAAGACAGTTTTATTAACTGAACCGCACTCAGTATTCAAGACTGTCAAAGAACAACTTGTTTTCAGCAAACTGCATCTTTGCTTTTACAGTCCATTATGAAGCATAAAAACACTTTCGGGCTCGCTTGCAATGAAAGGCAGAAAGAGTTTTTAGCTGAACTACACTCCATAAGAAAGACTGTCAGAGCACAGCTTGCTTTCAGCAGACTGCATATTTGTTTATACTAACAAGTAGAACACAGAAAAACACTTTCTGGTTTGTTTGCAATGAGCACCAGAAAGACAGTTTTATTAACTGAACCGCACTCAGTATTCAAGACTGTCAAAGAACAACTTGTTTTCAGCAAACTGCATCTTTGCTTTTACAGTCCATTATGAAGCATAAAAACACTTTCGGGCTCGCTTGTAATGAAAGGCAGAAAGAGTTTTATTAGCTGAACTGCACTCCATAAGAAAGACTGTCAGAGAACAGCTTGCTTTCAGCAGACTGCGTATTTCTTTATACTAGCAATTGGAACACAGAAAAACACTTTCTGGCTTGCTTGCAATGAGCACGAGAAAGACAGTTTTATTAACTGAACCGCACTCAGTATTGAAGACTGTCAAAGAACAACTTGTTTTCAGCAAACTGCATCTTTGCTTTTACAATCCATTATGAAGCATAAAAACACTTTCGGGCTCGCTTGCAATGAAAGGCAGAAAGAGTTTTATTAGCGGAACTGCGCTCCATAAGAAAGACTGTCAGAGCACAGCTTGCTTTCAGCAGACTGCGTATTTGTTTATACTAACAATTGGAACACAGAAAAACACTTTCTGGCGTGTTTGCAATGAGCACCAGAAAGACAGTTTTATTAACTGAACCGCACTTAGTATTCAAGACTGTCAAAGAACAACTTGTTTTCAGCAAACTGCATCTTTGCTTTTACAGTCCATTATGAAGCATAAAAACACTTTCGGGCTCGCTTGCAATGAAAGGCAGAAAGAGTTTTATTAGCTGAACTGCACTCCATAAGAAAGACTGTCAGAGAACAGCTTGCTTTCAGCAGACTGCGTATTTCTTTATACTAGCAATTGGAACACAGAAAAACACTTTCTGGCTTGCTTGCAATGAGCACCAGAAAGACAGTTTTATTAACTGAACTGCACTCAGTATTCAAGACTGTCAAAGAACAACTTGTTTTCAGCAAACTGCATCTTTGCTTTTACAGTCCATTATGAAGCATAAAAACACTTTCGGGCTCGCTTGCAATGAAAGGCAGAAAGAGTTTTATTAGCTGAACTGCACTCCATAAGAAAGACTGTCAGAGAACAGCTTGCTTTCAGCAGACTGCGTATTTGTTTATACTAACAATTGGAACACAGAAAAACACTTTCTGGCGTGTTTGCAATGAGCACCAGAAAGACAGTTTTATTAACTGAACCGCACTTAGTATTCAAGACTGTCAAAGAACAACTTGTTTTCAGCAAACTGCATCTTTGCTTTTACAGTCCATTATGAAGCATAAAAACACTTTCGGGCTCGCTTGCAATGAAAGGCAGAAAGAGTTTTATTAGCTGAACTGCACTCCATAAGAAAGACTGTCAGAGAACAGCTTGCTTTCAGCAGACTGCGTATTTCTTTATACTAGCAATTGGAACACAGAAAAACACTTTCTGGCTTGCTTGCAATGAGCACCAGAAAGACAGTTTTATTAACTGAACCGCACTCAGTATTCAAGACTGTCAAAGAACAACTTGTTTTCAGCAAACTGCATCTTTGCTTTTACAGTCCATTATGAAGCATAAAAACACTTTCGGGCTCGCTTGCAATGAAAGGCAGAAAGAGTTTTTAGCTGAACTACACTCCATAAGAAAGACTGTCAGAGCCCAGCTTGCTTTCAGCAGACTGCATATTTGTTTATACTAACAAGTAGAACACAGAAAAACACTTTCTGGTTTGTTTGCAATGAGCACCAGAAAGACAGTTTTATTAACTGAACCGCACTCAGTATTCAAGACTGTCAAAGAACAACTTGTTTTCAGCAAACTGCATCTTTGCTTTTACAGTCCATTATGAAGCATAAAAACACTTTCGGGCTCGCTTGCAATGAAAGGCAGAAAGAGTTTTTAGCTGAACTACACTCCATAAGAAAGACTGTCAGAGCACAGCTTGCTTTCAGCAGACTGCATATTTGTTTATACTAACAAGTAGAACACAGAAAAACACTTTCTGGTTTGTTTGCAATGAGCACCAGAAAGACAGTTTTATTAACTGAACCGCACTCAGTATTCAAGACTGTCAAAGAACAACTTGTTTTCAGCAAACTGCATCTTTGCTTTTACAGTCCATTATGAAGCATAAAAACACTTTCGGGCTCGCTTGTAATGAAAGGCAGAAAGAGTTTTATTAGCTGAACTGCACTCCATAAGAAAGACTGTCAGAGAACAGCTTGCTTTCAGCAGACTGCGTATTTCTTTATACTAGCAATTGGAACACAGAAAAACACTTTCTGGCTTGCTTGCAATGAGCACCAGAAAGACAGTTTTATTAACTGAACCGCACTCAGTATTCAAGACTGTCAAAGAACAACTTGTTTTCAGCAAACTGCATCTTTGCTTTTACAATCCATTATGAAGCATAAAAACACTTTCGGGCTCGCTTGCAATGAAAGGCAGAAAGAGTTTTATTAGCGGAACTGCGCTCCATAAGAAAGACTGTCAGAGCACAGCTTGCTTTCAGCAGACTGCGTATTTGTTTATACTAACAATTGGAACACAGAAAAACACTTTCTGGCGTGTTTGCAATGAGCACCAGAAAGACAGTTTTATTAACTGAACCGCACTTAGTATTCAAGACTGTCAAAGAACAACTTGTTTTCAGCAAACTGCATCTTTGCTTTTACAGTCCATTATGAAGCATAAAAACACTTTCGGGCTCGCTTGCAATGAAAGGCAGAAAGAGTTTTATTAGCTGAACTGCACTCCATAAGAAAGACTGTCAGAGAACAGCTTGCTTTCAGCAGACTGCGTATTTCTTTATACTAGCAATTGGAACACAGAAAAACACTTTCTGGCTTGCTTGCAATGAGCACCAGAAAGACAGTTTTATTAACTGAACCGCACTCAGTATTCAAGACTGTCAAAGAACAACTTGTTTTCAGCAAACTGCATCTTTGCTTTTACAGTCCATTATGAAGCATAAAAACACTTTCGGGCTCGCTTGCAATGAAAGGCAGAAAGAGTTTTATTAGCTGAACTGCACTCCATAAGAAAGACTGTCAGAGAACAGCTTGCTTTCAGCAGACTGCGTATTTGTTTATACTAACAATTGGAACACAGAAAAACACTTTCTGGCGTGTTTGCAATGAGCACCAGAAAGACAGTTTTATTAACTGAACCGCACTTAGTATTCAAGACTGTCAAAGAACAACTTGTTTTCAGCAAACTGCATCTTTGCTTTTACAGTCCATTATGAAGCATAAAAACACTTTCGGGCTCGCTTGCAATGAAAGGCAGAAAGAGTTTTATTAGCTGAACTGCACTCCATAAGAAAGACTGTCAGAGAACAGCTTGCTTTCAGCAGACTGCGTATTTCTTTATACTAGCAATTGGAACACAGAAAAACACTTTCTGGCTTGCTTGCAATGAGCACCAGAAAGACAGTTTTATTAACTGAACCGCACTCAGTATTCAAGACTGTCAAAGAACAACTTGTTTTCAGCAAACTGCATCTTTGCTTTTACAGTCCATTATGAAGCATAAAAACACTTTCGGGCTCGCTTGCAATGAAAGGCAGAAAGAGTTTTATTAGCTGAACTGCACTCCATAAGAAAGACTGTCAGAGCACAGCTTGCTTTCAGCAGACTGCATATTTGTTTATACTAACAAGTAGAACACAGAAAAACACTTTCTGGTTTGTTTGCAATGAGCACCAGAAAGACAGTTTTATTAACTGAACCGCACTCAGTATTCAAGACTGTCAAAGAACAACTTGTTTTCAGCAAACTGCATCTTTGCTTTTACAGTCCATTATGAAGCATAAAAACACTTTCGGGCTCGCTTGCAATGAAAGGCAGAAAGAGTTTTATTAGCTGAACTGCACTCCATAAGAAAGACTGTCAGAGCACAGCTTGCTTTCAGCAGACTGCATATTTGTTTATACTAACAAGTAGAACACAGAAAAACACTTTCTGGTTTGTTTGCAATGAGCACCAGAAAGACAGTTTTATTAACTGAACCGCACTCAGTATTCAAGACTGTCAAAGAACAACTTGTTTTCAGCAAACTGCATCTTTGCTTTTACAGTCCATTATGAAGCATAAAAACACTTTCGGGCTCGCTTGTAATGAAAGGCAGAAAGAGTTTTATTAGCTGAACTGCACTCCATAAGAAAGACTGTCAGAGAACAGCTTGCTTTCAGCAGACTGCGTATTTCTTTATACTAGCAATTGGAACACAGAAAAACACTTTCTGGCTTGCTTGCAATGAGCACCAGAAAGACAGTTTTATTAACTGAACCGCACTCAGTATTCAAGACTGTCAAAGAACAACTTGTTTTCAGCAAACTGCATCTTTGCTTTTACAATCCATTATGAAGCATAAAAACACTTTCGGGCTCGCTTGCAATGAAAGGCAGAAAGAGTTTTATTAGCGGAACTGCGCTCCATAAGAAAGACTGTCAGAGCACAGCTTGCTTTCAGCAGACTGCGTATTTGTTTATACTAACAATTGGAACACAGAAAAACACTTTCTGGCGTGTTTGCAATGAGCACCAGAAAGACAGTTTTATTAACTGAACCGCACTTAGTATTCAAGACTGTCAAAGAACAACTTGTTTTCAGCAAACTGCATCTTTGCTTTTACAGTCCATTATGAAGCATAAAAACACTTTCGGGCTCGCTTGCAATGAAAGGCAGAAAGAGTTTTATTAGCTGAACTGCACTCCATAAGAAAGACTGTCAGAGAACAGCTTGCTTTCAGCAGACTGCGTATTTCTTTATACTAGCAATTGGAACACAGAAAAACACTTTCTGGCTTGCTTGCAATGAGCACCAGAAAGACAGTTTTATTAACTGAACCGCACTCAGTATTCAAGACTGTCAAAGAACAACTTGTTTTCAGCAAACTGCATCTTTGCTTTTACAGTCCATTATGAAGCATAAAAACACTTTCGGGCTCGCTTGCAATGTAAGGCAGAAAGAGTTTTATTAGCGGAACTGCGCTCCATAAGAAAGACTGTCAGAGCACAGCTTGCTTTCAGCAGACTGCGTATTTGTTTATACTAACAATTGGAACACAGAAAAACACTTTCTGGCGTGTTTGCAATGAGCACCAGAAAGACAGTTTTATTAACTGAACCGCACTCAGTATTCAAGACTGTCAAAGAACAACTTGTTTTCAGCAAACTGCATCTTTGCTTTTACAGTCCATTATGAAGCATAAAAACACTTTCGGGCTCGCTTGCAATGAAAGGCAGAAAGAGTTTTATTAGCTGAACTGCACTCCATAAGAAAGACTGTCAGAGAACAGCTTGCTTTCAGCAGACTGCGTATTTCTTTATACTAGCAATTGGAACACAGAAAAACACTTTCTGGCTTGCTTGCAATGAGCACCAGAAAGACAGTTTTATTAACTGAACCGCACTCAGTATTCAAGACTGTCAAAGAACAACTTGTTTTCAGCAAACTGCATCTTTGCTTTTACAGTCCATTATGAAGCATAAAAACACTTTCGGGCTCGCTTGCAATGAAAGGCAGAAAGAGTTTTATTAGCGGAACTGCGCTCCATAAGAAGGACTGTCAGAGCACAGCTTGCTTTCAGCAGACTGCGTATTTGTTTATACTAACAATTGGAACACAGAAAAACACTTTCTGGCGTGTTTGCAATGAGCACCAGAAAGACAGTTTTATTAACTGAACCGCACTTAGTATTCAAGACTGTCAAAGAACAACTTGTTTTCAGCAAACTGCATCTTTGCTTTTACAGTCCATTATGAAGCATAAAAACACTTTCGGGCTCGCTTGCAATGAAAGGCAGAAAGAGTTTTATTAGCTGAACTGCACTCCATAAGAAAGACTGTCAGAGAACAGCTTGCTTTCAGCAGACTGCGTATTTCTTTATACTAGCAATTGGAACACAGAAAAACACTTTCTGGCTTGCTTGCAATGAGCACCAGAAAGACAGTTTTATTAACTGAACCGCACTCAGTATTCAAGACTGTCAAAGAACAACTTGTTTTCAGCAAACTGCATCTTTGCTTTTACAGTCCATTATGAAGCATAAAAACACTTTCGGGCTCGCTTGCAATGAAAGGCAGAAAGAGTTTTATTAGCTGAACTGCACTCCATAAGAAAGACTGTCAGAGAACAGCTTGCTTTCAGCAGACTGCGTATTAGTTTATACTAACAATTGGAACACAGAAAAACACTTTCTGGCGTGTTTGCAATGAGCACCAGAAAGACAGTTTTATTAACTGAACCGCACTTAGTATTCAAGACTGTCAAAGAACAACTTGTTTTCAGCAAACTGCATCTTTGCTTTTACAGTCCATTATGAAGCATAAAAACACTTTCGGGCTCGCTTGCAATGAAAGGCAGAAAGAGTTTTATTAGCTGAACTGCACTCCATAAGAAAGACTGTCAGAGAACAGCTTGCTTTCAGCAGACTGCGTATTTCTTTATACTAGCAATTGGAACACAGAAAAACACTTTCTGGCTTGCTTGCAATGAGCACCAGAAAGACAGTTTTATTAACTGAACCGCACTCAGTATTCAAGACTGTCAAAGAACAACTTGTTTTCAGCAAACTGCATCTTTGCTTTTACAGTCCATTATGAAGCATAAAAACACTTTCGGGCTCGCTTGCAATGAAAGGCAGAAAGAGTTTTATTAGCTGAACTGCACTCCATAAGAAAGACTGTCAGAGCACAGCTTGCTTTCAGCAGACTGCATATTTGTTTATACTAACAAGTAGAACACAGAAAAACACTTTCTGGTTTGTTTGCAATGAGCACCAGAAAGACAGTTTTATTAACTGAACCGCACTCAGTATTCAAGACTGTCAAAGAACAACTTGTTTTCAGCAAACTGCATCTTTGCTTTTACAGTCCATTATGAAGCATAAAAACACTTTCGGGCTCGCTTGTAATGAAAGGCAGAAAGAGTTTTATTAGCTGAACTGCACTCCATAAGAAAGACTGTCAGAGAACAGCTTGCTTTCAGCAGACTGCGTATTTCTTTATACTAGCAATTGGAACACAGAAAAACACTTTCTGGCTTGCTTGCAATGAGCACCAGAAAGACAGTTTTATTAACTGAACCGCACTCAGTATTCAAGACTGTCAAAGAACAACTTGTTTTCAGCAAACTGCATCTTTGCTTTTACAATCCATTATGAAGCATAAAAACACTTTCGGGCTCGCTTGCAATGAAAGGCAGAAAGAGTTTTATTAGCGGAACTGCGCTCCATAAGAAAGACTGTCAGAGCACAGCTTGCTTTCAGCAGACTGCGTATTTGTTTATACTAACAATTGGAACACAGAAAAACACTTTCTGGCGTGTTTGCAATGAGCACCAGAAAGACAGTTTTATTAACTGAACCGCACTTAGTATTCAAGACTGTCAAAGAACAACTTGTTTTCAGCAAACTGCATCTTTGCTTTTACAGTCCATTATGAAGCATAAAAACACTTTCGGGCTCGCTTGCAATGAAAGGCAGAAAGAGTTTTATTAGCTGAACTGCACTCCATAAGAAAGACTGTCAGAGAACAGCTTGCTTTCAGCAGACTGCGTATTTCTTTATACTAGCAATTGGAACACAGAAAAACACTTTCTGGCTTGCTTGCAATGAGCACCAGAAAGACAGTTTTATTAACTGAACCGCACTCAGTATTCAAGACTGTCAAAGAACAACTTGTTTTCAGCAAACTGCATCTTTGCTTTTACAGTCCATTATGAAGCATAAAAACACTTTCGGGCTCGCTTGCAATGTAAGGCAGAAAGAGTTTTATTAGCGGAACTGCGCTCCATAAGAAAGACTGTCAGAGCACAGCTTGCTTTCAGCAGACTGCGTATTTGTTTATACTAACAATTGGAACACAGAAAAACACTTTCTGGCGTGTTTGCAATGAGCACCAGAAAGACAGTTTTATTAACTGAACCGCACTCAGTATTCAAGACTGTCAAAGAACAACTTGTTTTCAGCAAACTGCATCTTTGCTTTTACAGTCCATTATGAAGCATAAAAACACTTTCGGGCTCGCTTGCAATGAAAGGCAGAAAGAGTTTTATTAGCTGAACTGCACTCCATAAGAAAGACTGTCAGAGAACAGCTTGCTTTCAGCAGACTGCGTATTTCTTTATACTAGCAATTGGAACACAGAAAAACACTTTCTGGCTTGCTTGCAATGAGCACCAGAAAGACAGTTTTATTAACTGAACCGCACTCAGTATTCAAGACTGTCAAAGAACAACTTGTTTTCAGCAAACTGCATCTTTGCTTTTACAGTCCATTATGAAGCATAAAAACACTTTCGGGCTCGCTTGCAATGAAAGGCAGAAAGAGTTTTATTAGCGGAACTGCGCTCCATGAGAAGGACTGTCAGAGCACAGCTTGCTTTCAGCAGACTGCGTATTTGTTTATACTAACAATTGGAACACAGAAAAACACTTTCTGGCGTGTTTGCAATGAGCACCAGAAAGACAGTTTTATTAACTGAACCGCACTCAGTATTCAAGACTGTCAAAGAACAACTTGTTTTCAGCAAACTGCATCTTTGCTTTTACAATCCATTATGAAGCATAAAAACACTTTCGGGCTCGCTTGCAATGAAAGGCAGAAAGAGTTTTATTAGCGGAACTGCACTCCATAAGTAAGACTTTCAGAGAACAGCTTGCTTTCAGCAGACTGCGTATTTCTTTATACTAGCAATTGGAACACAGAAAAACACTTTCTGGCTTGCTTGCAATGAGCACCAGAAAGACAGTTTTATTAACTGAACCGCACTCAGTATTCAAGACTGTCAAAGAACAACTTGTTTTCAGCAAACTGCATCTTTGCTTTTACAGTCCATTATGAAGCATAAAAACACTTTCGGGCTCGCTTGCAATGTAAGGCAGAAAGAGTTTTATTAGCGGAACTGCGCTCCATAAGAAAGACTGTCAGAGCACAGCTTGCTTTCAGCAGACTGCGTATTTGTTTATACTAACAATTGGAACACAGAAAAACACTTTCTGGCGTGTTTGCAATGAGCACCAGAAAGACAGTTTTATTAACTGAACCGCACTTAGTATTCAAGACTGTCAAAGAACAACTTGTTTTCAGCAAACTGCATCTTTGCTTTTACAGTCCATTATGAAGCATAAAAACACTTTCGGGCTCGCTTGCAATGAAAGGCAGAAAGAGTTTTATTAGCTGAACTGCACTCCATAAGAAAGACTGTCAGAGAACAGCTTGCTTTCAGCAGACTGCGTATTTCTTTATACTAGCAATTGGAACACAGAAAAACACTTTCTGGCTTGCTTGCAATGAGCACCAGAAAGACAGTTTTATTAACTGAACCGCACTCAGTATTCAAGACTGTCAAAGAACAACTTGTTTTCAGCAAACTGCATCTTTGCTTTTACAATCCATTATGAAGCATAAAAACACTTTCGGGCTCGCTTGCAATGAAAGGCAGAAAGAGTTTTATTAGCGGAACTGCGCTCCATAAGAAAGACTGTCAGAGCACAGCTTGCTTTCAGCAGACTGCGTATTTGTTTATACTAACAATTGGAACACAGAAAAACACTTTCTGGCGTGTTTGCAATGAGCACCAGAAAGACAGTTTTATTAACTGAACCGCACTCAGTATTCAAGACTGTCAAAGAACAACTTGTTTTCAGCAAACTGCATCTTTGCTTTTACAGCCCATTATGAAGCATAAAAACACTTTCGGGCTCGCTTGCAATGAAAGGCAGAAAGAGTTTTTAGCTGAACTACACTCCATAAGAAAGACTGTCAGAGCACAGCTTGCTTTCAGCAGACTGCGTATTTGTTTATACTAACAATTGGAACACAGAAAAACACTTTCTGGCGTGTTTGCAATGAGCACCAGAAAGACAGTTTTATTAACTGAACCGCACTCAGTATTCAAGACTGTCAAAGAACAACTTGTTTTCAGCAAACTGCATCTTTGCTTTTACAACCCATTATGAAGCATAAAAACACTTTCGGGCTCGCTTGCAATGAAAGGCAGAAAGAGTTTTTAGCTGAACTACACTCCATAAGAAAGACTGTCAGAGCACAGCTTGCTTTCAGCAGACTGCATATTTGTTTATACTAACAAGTAGAACACAGAAAAACACTTTCTGGTTTGTTTGCAATGAGCACCAGAAAGACAGTTTTATTAACTGAACCGCACTCAGTATTCAAGACTGTCAAAGAACAACTTGTTTTCAGCAAACTGCATCTTTGCTTTTACAGTCCATTATGAAGCATAAAAACACTTTCGGGCTCGCTTGCAATGAAAGGCAGAAAGAGTTTTATTAGCTGAACTGCACTCCATAAGAAAGACTGTCAGAGCACAGCTTGCTTTCAGCAGACTGCATATTTGTTTATACTAACAAGTAGAACACAGAAAAACACTTTCTGGTTTGTTTGCAATGAGCACCAGAAAGACAGTTTTATTAACTGAACCGCACTCAGTATTCAAGACTGTCAAAGAACAACTTGTTTTCAGCAAACTGCATCTTTGCTTTTACAGTCCATTATGAAGCATAAAAACACTTTCGGGCTCGCTTGCAATGAAAGGCAGAAAGAGTTTTATTAGCTGAACTGCACTCCATAAGAAAGACTGTCAGAGCACAGCTTGCTTTCAGCAGACTGCATATTTGTTTATACTAACAAGTAGAACACAGAAAAACACTTTCTGGTTTGTTTGCAATGAGCACCAGAAAGACAGTTTTATTAACTGAACCGCACTCAGTATTCAAGACTGTCAAAGAACAACTTGTTTTCAGCAAACTGCATCTTTGCTTTTACAGTCCATTATGAAGCATAAAAACACTTTCGGGCTCGCTTGCAATGAAAGGCAGAAAGAGTTTTTAGCTGAACTACACTCCATAAGAAAGACTGTCAGAGCACAGCTTGCTTTCAGCAGACTGCATATTTGTTTATACTAACAAGTAGAACACAGAAAAACACTTTCTGGTTTGTTTGCAATGAGCACCAGAAAGACAGTTTTATTAACTGAACCGCACTCAGTATTCAAGACTGTCAAAGAACAACTTGTTTTCAGCAAACTGCATCTTTGCTTTTACAGTCCATTATGAAGCATAAAAACACTTTCGGGCTCGCTTGCAATGAAAGGCAGAAAGAGTTTTATTAGCTGAACTGCACTCCATAAGAAAGACTGTCAGAGAACAGCTTGCTTTCAGCAGACTGCGTATTTCTTTATACTAGCAATTGGAACACAGAAAAACACTTTCTGGCTTGCTTGCAATGAGCACCAGAAAGACAGTTTTATTAACTGAACCGCACTCAGAATTCAAGACTGTCAAAGAACAACTTGTTTTCAGCAAACTGCATCTTTGCTTTTACAATCCATTATGAAGCATAAAAACACTTTCGGGCTCGCTTGCAATGAAAGGCAGAAAGAGTTTTATTAGCGGAACTGCGCTCCATAAGAAAGACTGTCAGAGCACAGCTTGCTTTCAGCAGACTGCGTATTTGTTTATACTAACAATTGGAACACAGAAAAACACTTTCTGGCGTGTTTGCAATGAGCACCAGAAAGACAGTTTTATTAACTGAACCGCACTTAGTATTCAAGACTGTCAAAGAACAACTTGTTTTCAGCAAACTGCATTTTTGCTTTTACAGTCCATTATGAAGCATAAAAACACTTTCGGGCTCGCTTGCAATGAAAGGCAGAAAGAGTTTTATTAGCTGAACTGCACTCCATAAGAAAGACTGTCAGAGCACAGCTTGCTGTCAGCAGACTGCATATTTGTTTATACTAACAAGTAGAACACAGAAAAACACTTTCTGGTTTGTTTGCAATGAGCACCAGAAAGACAGTTTTATTAACTGAACCGCACTCAGTATTCAAGACTGTCAAAGAACAACTTGTTTTCAGCAAACTGCATCTTTGCTTTTACAGTCCATTATGAAGCATAAAAACACTTTCGGGCTCACTTGCAATGAAAGGCAGAAAGAGTTTTTAGCTGAACTACACTCCATAAGAAAGACTGTCAGAGCACAGCTTGCTTTCAGCAGACTGCATATTTGTTTATACTAACAAGTAGAACACAGAAAAACACTTTCTGGTTTGTTTGCAATGAGCACCAGAAAGACAGTTTTATTAACTGAACCGCACTCAGTATTCAAGACTGTCAAAGAACAACTTGTTTTCAGCAAACTGCATCTTTGCTTTTACAGTCCATTATGAAGCATAAAAACACTTTCGGGCTCGCTTGCAATGAAAGGCAGAAAGAGTTTTATTAGCTGAACTGCACTCCATAAGAAAGACTGTCAGAGAACAGCTTGCTTTCAGCAGACTGCGTATTTCTTTATACTAGCAATTGGAACACAGAAAAACACTTTCTGGCTTGCTTGCAATGAGCACCAGAAAGACAGTTTTATTAACTGAACCGCACTCAGTATTCAAGACTGTCAAAGAACAACTTGTTTTCAGCAAACTGCATCTTTGCTTTTACAACCCATTATGAAGCATAAAAACACTTTCGGGCTCGCTTGCAATGAAAGGCAGAAAGAGTTTTATTAGCTGAACTGCACTCCATAAGAAAGACTGTCAGAGAACAGCTTGCTGTCAGCAGACTGCATATTTGTTTATACTAACAAGTAGAACACAGAAAAACACTTTCTAGTTTGTTTGCAATGAGCACCAGAAAGACAGTTTTATTAACTGAACCGCACTCAGTATTCAAGACTGTCAAAGAACAACTTGTTTTCAGCAAACTGCATCTTTGCTTTTACAGTCCATTATGAAGCATAAAAACACTTTCAGGCTCGCTTGCAATGAAAGGCAGAAAGAGTTTTATTAGCTGAACTGCACTCCATAAGAAAGACTGTCAGAGAACAGCTTGCTTTCAGCAGACTGCGTATTTCTTTATACTAGCAATTGGAACACAGAAAAACACTTTCTGGTTTGTTTGCAATGAGCACCAGAAAGACAGTTTTATTAACTGAACCGCACTCAGTATTCAAGACTGTCAAAGAACAACTTGTTTTCAGCAAACTGCATCTTTGCTTTTACAGTCCATTATGAAGCATAAAAACACTTTCGGGCTCGCTTGCAATGAAAGGCAGAAAGAGTTTTATTAGCTGAACTGCACTCCATAAGAAAGACTGTCAGAGCACAGCTTGCTTTCAGCAGACTGCATATTTGTTTATACTAACAAGTAGAACACAGAAAAACACTTTCTGGTTTGTTTGCAATGAGCACCAGAAAGACAGTTTTATTAACTGAACCGCACTCAGTATTCAAGACTGTCAAAGAACAACTTGTTTTCAGCAAACTGCATCTTTGCTTTTACAGTCCATTATGAAGCATAAAAACACTTTCGGGCTCGCTTGCAATGAAAGGCAGAAAGAGTTTTATTAGCTGAACTGCACTCCATAAGAAAGACTGTCAGAGAACAGCTTGCTTTCAGCAGACTGCGTATTTCTTTATACTAGCAATTGGAACACAGAAAAACACTTTCTGGTTTGTTTGCAATGAGCACCAGAAAGACAGTTTTATTAACTGAACCGCACTCAGTATTCAAGACTGTCAAAGAACAACTTGTTTTCAGCAAACTGCATCTTTGCTTTTACAGTCCATTATGAAGCATAAAAACACTTTCGGGCTCGCTTGCAATGAAAGGCAGAAAGAGTTTTATTAGCTGAACTGCACTCCATAAGAAAGACTGTCAGAGAACAGCTTGCTTTCAGCAGACTGCGTATTTCTTTATACTAGCAATTGGAACACAGAAAAACACTTTCTGGCTTGCTTGCAATGAGCACCAGAAAGACAGTTTTATTAACTGAACCGCACTCAGTATTCAAGACTGTCAAAGAACAACTTGTTTTCAGCAAACTGCATCTTTGCTTTTACAACCCATTATGAAGCATAAAAACACTTTCGGGCTCGCTTGCAATGAAAGGCAGAAAGAGTTTTATTAGCTGAACTGCACTCCATAAGAAAGACTGTCAGAGAACAGCTTGCTGTCAGCAGACTGCATATTTGTTTATACTAACAAGTAGAACACAGAAAAACACTTTCTGGTTTGTTTGCAATGAGCACCAGAAAGACAGTTTTATTAACTGAACCGCACTCAGTATTCAAGACTGTCAAAGAACAACTTGTTTTCAGCAAACTGCATCTTTGCTTTTACAGTCCATTATGAAGCATAAAAACACTTTCAGGCTCGCTTGCAATGAAAGGCAGAAAGAGTTTTATTAGCTGAACTGCACTCCATAAGAAAGACTGTCAGAGAACAGCTTGCTTTCAGCAGACTGCGTATTTCTTTATACTAGCAATTGGAACACAGAAAAACACTTTCTGGTTTGTTTGCAATGAGCACCAGAAAGACAGTTTTATTAACTGAACCGCACTCAGTATTCAAGACTGTCAAAGAACAACTTGTTTTCAGCAAACTGCATCTTTGCTTTTACAGTCCATTATGAAGCATAAAAACACTTTCGGGCTCGCTTGCAATGAAAGGCAGAAAGAGTTTTATTAGCTGAACTGCACTCCATAAGAAAGACTGTCAGAGCACAGCTTGCTCTCAGCAGACTGCGTATTTCTTTATACTAGCAATTGGAACACAGAAAAACACTTTCTGGCTTGCTTGCAATGAGCACCAGAAAGACAGTTTTATTAACTGAACCGCACTCAGTATTCAAGACTGTCAAAGAACAACTTGTTTTCAGCAAACTGCATCTTTGCTTTTACAACCCATTATGAAGCATAAAAACACTTTCGGGCTCGCTGGCAATGAAAGGCAGAAAGAGTTTTATTAGCTGAACTGCACTCCATAAGAAAGACTGTCAGAGCACAGCTTGCTTTCAGCAGACTGCATATTTGTTTATACTAACAAGTAGAACACAGAAAAACACTTTCTGGTTTGTTTGCAATGAGCACCAGAAAGACAGTTTTATTAACTGAACCGCACTCAGTATTCAAGACTGTCAAAGAACAACTTGTTTTCAGCAAACTGCATCTTTGCTTTTACAGTCCATTATGAAGCATAAAAACACTTTCGGGCTCGCTTGCAATGAAAGGCAGAAAGAGTTTTATTAGCTGAACTGCACTCCATAAGAAAGACTGTCAGAGAACAGCTTGCTTTCAGCAGACTGCGTATTTCTTTATACTAGCAATTGGAACACAGAAAAACACTTTCTGGCTTGCTTGCAATGAGCACCAGAAAGACAGTTTTATTAACTGAACCGCACTCAGAATTCAAGACTGTCAAAGAACAACTTGTTTTCAGCAAACTGCATCTTTGCTTTTACAATCCATTATGAAGCATAAAAACACTTTCGGGCTCGCTTGCAATGAAAGGCAGAAAGAGTTTTATTAGCGGAACTGCGCTCCATAAGAAAGACTGTCAGAGCACAGCTTGCTTTCAGCAGACTGCGTATTTGTTTATACTAACAATTGGAACACAGAAAAACACTTTCTGGCGTGTTTGCAATGAGCACCAGAAAGACAGTTTTATTAACTGAACCGCACTTAGTATTCAAGACTGTCAAAGAACAACTTGTTTTCAGCAAACTGCATCTTTGCTTTTACAGTCCATTATGAAGCATAAAAACACTTTCGGGCTCGCTTGCAATGAAAGGCAGAAAGAGTTTTATTAGCTGAACTGCACTCCATAAGAAAGACTGTCAGAGCACAGCTTGCTGTCAGCAGACTGCATATTTGTTTATACTAACAAGTAGAACACAGAAAAACACTTTCTGGTTTGTTTGCAATGAGCACCAGAAAGACAGTTTTATTAACTGAACCGCACTCAGTATTCAAGACTGTCAAAGAACAACTTGTTTTCAGCAAACTGCATCTTTGCTTTTACAGTCCATTATGAAGCATAAAAACACTTTCGGGCTCACTTGCAATGAAAGGCAGAAAGAGTTTTTAGCTGAACTACACTCCATAAGAAAGACTGTCAGAGCACAGCTTGCTTTCAGCAGACTGCATATTTGTTTATACTAACAAGTAGAACACAGAAAAACACTTTCTGGTTTGTTTGCAATGAGCACCAGAAAGACAGTTTTATTAACTGAACCGCACTCAGTATTCAAGACTGTCAAAGAACAACTTGTTTTCAGCAAACTGCATCTTTGCTTTTACAGTCCATTATGAAGCATAAAAACACTTTCGGGCTCGCTTGCAATGAAAGGCAGAAAGAGTTTTATTAGCTGAACTGCACTCCATAAGAAAGACTGTCAGAGAACAGCTTGCTTTCAGCAGACTGCGTATTTCTTTATACTAGCAATTGGAACACAGAAAAACACTTTCTGGCTTGCTTGCAATGAGCACCAGAAAGACAGTTTTATTAACTGAACCGCACTCAGTATTCAAGACTGTCAAAGAACAACTTGTTTTCAGCAAACTGCATCTTTGCTTTTACAACCCATTATGAAGCATAAAAACACTTTCGGGCTCGCTTGCAATGAAAGGCAGAAAGAGTTTTATTAGCTGAACTGCACTCCATAAGAAAGACTGTCAGAGAACAGCTTGCTGTCAGCAGACTGCATATTTGTTTATACTAACAAGTAGAACACAGAAAAACACTTTCTAGTTTGTTTGCAATGAGCACCAGAAAGACAGTTTTATTAACTGAACCGCACTCAGTATTCAAGACTGTCAAAGAACAACTTGTTTTCAGCAAACTGCATCTTTGCTTTTACAGTCCATTATGAAGCATAAAAACACTTTCAGGCTCGCTTGCAATGAAAGGCAGAAAGAGTTTTATTAGCTGAACTGCACTCCATAAGAAAGACTGTCAGAGAACAGCTTGCTTTCAGCAGACTGCGTATTTCTTTATACTAGCAATTGGAACACAGAAAAACACTTTCTGGTTTGTTTGCAATGAGCACCAGAAAGACAGTTTTATTAACTGAACCGCACTCAGTATTCAAGACTGTCAAAGAACAACTTGTTTTCAGCAAACTGCATCTTTGCTTTTACAGTCCATTATGAAGCATAAAAACACTTTCGGGCTCGCTTGCAATGAAAGGCAGAAAGAGTTTTATTAGCTGAACTGCACTCCATAAGAAAGACTGTCAGAGCACAGCTTGCTTTCAGCAGACTGCATATTTGTTTATACTAACAAGTAGAACACAGAAAAACACTTTCTGGTTTGTTTGCAATGAGCACCAGAAAGACAGTTTTATTAACTGAACCGCACTCAGTATTCAAGACTGTCAAAGAACAACTTGTTTTCAGCAAACTGCATCTTTGCTTTTACAGTCCATTATGAAGCATAAAAACACTTTCGGGCTCGCTTGCAATGAAAGGCAGAAAGAGTTTTATTAGCTGAACTGCACTCCATAAGAAAGACTGTCAGAGAACAGCTTGCTTTCAGCAGACTGCGTATTTCTTTATACTAGCAATTGGAACACAGAAAAACACTTTCTGGCTTGCTTGCAATGAGCACCAGAAAGACAGTTTTATTAACTGAACCGCACTCAGTATTCAAGACTGTCAAAGAACAACTTGTTTTCAGCAAACTGCATCTTTGCTTTTACAACCCATTATGAAGCATAAAAACACTTTCGGGCTCGCTTGCAATGAAAGGCAGAAAGAGTTTTATTAGCTGAACTGCACTCCATAAGAAAGACTGTCAGAGCACAGCTTGCTGTCAGCAGACTGCATATTTGTTTATACTAACAAGTAGAACACAGAAAAACACTTTCTGGTTTGTTTGCAATGAGCACCAGAAAGACAGTTTTATTAACTGAACCGCACTCAGTATTCAAGACTGTCAAAGAACAACTTGTTTTCAGCAAACTGCATCTTTGCTTTTACAGTCCATTATGAAGCATAAAAACACTTTCGGGCTCACTTGCAATGAAAGGCAGAAAGAGTTTTTAGCTGAACTACACTCCATAAGAAAGACTGTCAGAGCACAGCTTGCTTTCAGCAGACTGCATATTTGTTTATACTAACAAGTAGAACACAGAAAAACACTTTCTGGTTTGTTTGCAATGAGCACCAGAAAGACAGTTTTATTAACTGAACCGCACTCAGTATTCAAGACTGTCAAAGAACAACTTGTTTTCAGCAAACTGCATCTTTGCTTTTACAGTCCATTATGAAGCATAAAAACACTTTCGGGCTCGCTTGCAATGAAAGGCAGAAAGAGTTTTATTAGCTGAACTGCACTCCATAAGAAAGACTGTCAGAGAACAGCTTGCTTTCAGCAGACTGCGTATTTCTTTATACTAGCAATTGGAACACAGAAAAACACTTTCTGGCTTGCTTGCAATGAGCACCAGAAAGACAGTTTTATTAACTGAACCGCACTCAGTATTCAAGACTGTCAAAGAACAACTTGTTTTCAGCAAACTGCATCTTTGCTTTTACAACCCATTATGAAGCATAAAAACACTTTCGGGCTCGCTTGCAATGAAAGGCAGAAAGAGTTTTATTAGCTGAACTGCACTCCATAAGAAAGACTGTCAGAGCACAGCTTGCTGTCAGCAGACTGCATATTTGTTTATACTAACAAGTAGAACACAGAAAAACACTTTCTGGTTTGTTTGCAATGAGCACCAGAAAGACAGTTTTATTAACTGAACCGCACTCAGTATTCAAGACTGTCAAAGAACAACTTGTTTTCATCAAACTGCATCTTTGCTTTTACAGTCCATTATGAAGCATAAAAACACTTTCGGGCTCGCTTGCAATGAAAGGCAGAAAGAGTTTTATTAGCTGAACTGCACTCCATAAGAAAGACTGTCAGAGAACAGCTTGCTTTCAGCAGACTGCGTATTTCTTTATACTAGCAATTGGAACACAGAAAAACACTTTCTGGCTTGCTTGCAATGAGCACCAGAAAGACAGTTTTATTAACTGAACCGCACTCAGTATTCAAGACTGTCAAAGAACAACTTGTTTTCAGCAAACTGCATCTTTGCTTTTACAACCCATTATGAAGCATAAAAACACTTTCGGGCTCGCTTGCAATGAAAGGCAGAAAGAGTTTTATTAGCTGAACTGCACTCCATAAGAAAGACTGTCAGAGCACAGCTTGCTGTCAGCAGACTGCATATTTGTTTATACTAACAAGTAGAACACAGAAAAACACTTTCTGGTTTGTTTGCAATGAGCACCAGAAAGACAGTTTTATTAACTGAACCGCACTCAGTATTCAAGACAGTCAAAGAACAACTTGTTTTCAGCAAACTGCATCTTTGCTTTTACAGTCCATTATGAAGCATAAAAACACTTTCAGGCTCGCTTGCAATGAAAGGCAGAAAGAGTTTTATTAGCTGAACTGCACTCCATAAGAAAGACTGTCAGAGAACAGCTTGCTTTCAGCAGACTGCGTATTTCTTTATACTAGCAATTGGAACACAGAAAAACACTTTCTGGTTTGTTTGCAATGAGCACCAGAAAGACAGTTTTATTAACTGAACCGCACTCAGTATTCAAGACTGTCAAAGAACAACTTGTTTTCAGCAAACTGCATCTTTGCTTTTACAGTCCATTATGAAGCATAAAAACACTTTCGGGCTCGCTTGCAATGAAAGGCAGAAAGAGTTTTATTAGCTGAACTGCACTCCATAAGAAAGACTGTCAGAGCACAGCTTGCTTTCAGCAGACTGCATATTTGTTTATACTAACAAGTAGAACACAGAAAAACACTTTCTGGTTTGTTTGCAATGAGCACCAGAAAGACAGTTTTATTAACTGAACCGCACTCAGTATTCAAGACTGTCAAAGAACAACTTGTTTTCAGCAAACTGCATCTTTGCTTTTACAGTCCATTATGAAGCATAAAAACACTTTCGGGCTCGCTTGCAATGAAAGGCAGAAAGAGTTTTATTAGCTGAACTGCACTCCATAAGAAAGACTGTCAGAGCACAGCTTGCTTTCAGCAGACTGCATATTTGTTTATACTAACAAGTAGAACACAGAAAAACACTTTCTGGTTTGTTTGCAATGAGCACCAGAAAGACAGTTTTATTAACTGAACCGCACTCAGTATTCAAGACTGTCAAAGAACAACTTGTTTTCAGCAAACTGCATCTTTGCTTTTACAGTCCATTATGAAGCATAAAAACACTTTCGGGCTCGCTTGCAATGAAAGGCAGAAAGAGTTTTATTAGCTGAACTGCACTCCATAAGAAAGACTGTCAGAGAACAGCTTGCTTTCAGCAGACTGCGTATTTCTTTATACTAGCAATTGGAACACAGAAAAACACTTTCTGGTTTGTTTGCAATGAGCACCAGAAAGACAGTTTTATTAACTGAACCGCACTCAGTATTCAAGACTGTCAAAGAACAACTTGTTTTCAGCAAACTGCATCTTTGCTTTTACAGTCCATTATGAAGCATAAAAACACTTTCGGGCTCGCTTGCAATGAAAGGCAGAAAGAGTTTTATTAGCTGAACTGCACTCCATAAGAAAGACTGTCAGAGAACAGCTTGCTTTCAGCAGACTGCGTATTTCTTTATACTAGCAATTGGAACACAGAAAAACACTTTCTGGCTTGCTTGCAATGAGCACCAGAAAGACAGTTTTATTAACTGAACCGCACTCAGTATTCAAGACTGTCAAAGAACAACTTGTTTTCAGCAAACTGCATCTTTGCTTTTACAACCCATTATGAAGCATAAAAACACTTTCGGGCTCGCTTGCAATGAAAGGCAGAAAGAGTTTTATTAGCTGAACTGCACTCCATAAGAAAGACTGTCAGAGCACAGCTTGCTGTCAGCAGACTGCATATTTGTTTATACTAACAAGTAGAACACAGAAAAACACTTTCTGGTTTGTTTGCAATGAGCACCAGAAAGACAGTTTTATTAACTGAACCGCACTCAGTATTCAAGACTGTCAAAGAACAACTTGTTTTCAGCAAACTGCATCTTTGCTTTTACAGTCCATTATGAAGCATAAAAACACTTTCGGGCTCACTTGCAATGAAAGGCAGAAAGAGTTTTTAGCTGAACTACACTCCATAAGAAAGACTGTCAGAGCACAGCTTGCTTTCAGCAGACTGCATATTTGTTTATACTAACAAGTAGAACACAGAAAAACACTTTCTGGTTTGTTTGCAATGAGCACCAGAAAGACAGTTTTATTAACTGAACCGCACTCAGTATTCAAGACTGTCAAAGAACAACTTGTTTTCAGCAAACTGCATCTTTGCTTTTACAGTCCATTATGAAGCATAAAAACACTTTCGGGCTCGCTTGCAATGAAAGGCAGAAAGAGTTTTATTAGCTGAACTGCACTCCATAAGAAAGACTGTCAGAGCACAGCTTGCTTTCAGCAGACTGCATATTTGTTTATACTAACAAGTAGAACACAGAAAAACACTTTCTGGTTTGTTTGCAATGAGCACCAGAAAGACAGTTTTATTAACTGAACCGCACTCAGTATTCAAGACTGTCAAAGAACAACTTGTTTTCAGCAAACTGCATCTTTGCTTTTACAGTCCATTATGAAGCATAAAAACACTTTCGGGCTCGCTTGCAATGAAAGGCAGAAAGAGTTTTATTAGCTGAACTGCACTCCATAAGAAAGACTGTCAGAGAACAGCTTGCTTTCAGCAGACTGCGTATTTCTTTATACTAGCAATTGGAACACAGAAAAACACTTTCTGGTTTGTTTGCAATGAGCACCAGAAAGACAGTTTTATTAACTGAACCGCACTCAGTATTCAAGACTGTCAAAGAACAACTTGTTTTCAGCAAACTGCATCTTTGCTTTTACAGTCCATTATGAAGCATAAAAACACTTTCGGGCTCGCTTGCAATGAAAGGCAGAAAGAGTTTTATTAGCTGAACTGCACTCCATAAGAAAGACTGTCAGAGCACAGCTTGCTTTCAGCTGACTGCATATTTGTTTATACTAACAAGTAGAACACAGAAAAACACTTTCTGGTTTGTTTGCAATGAGCACCAGAAAGACAGTTTTATTAACTGAACCGCACTCAGTATTCAAGACTGTCAAAGAACAACTTGTTTTCAGCAAACTGCATCTTTGCTTTTACAGTCCATTATGAAGCATAAAAACACTTTCGGGCTCGCTTGCAATGAAAGGCAGAAAGAGTTTTATTAGCTGAACTGCACTCCATAAGAAAGACTGTCAGAGAACAGCTTGCTTTCAGCAGACTGCGTATTTCTTTATACTAGCAATTGGAACACAGAAAAACACTTTCTGGCTTGCTTGCAATGAGCACCAGAAAGACAGTTTTATTAACTGAACCGCACTCAGTATTCAAGACTGTCAAAGAACAACTTGTTTTCAGCAAACTGCATCTTTGCTTTTACAGTCCATTATGAAGCATAAAAACACTTTCGGGCTCGCTTGCAATGAAAGGCAGAAAGAGTTTTATTAGCGGAACTGCGCTCCATAAGAAGGACTGTCAGAGCACAGCTTGCTTTCAGCAGACTGCGTATTTGTTTATACTAACAATTGGAACACAGAAAAACACTTTCTGGCGTGTTTGCAATGAGCACCAGAAAGACAGTTTTATTAACTGAACCGCACTCAGTATTCAAGACTGTCAAAGAACAACTTGTTTTCAGCAAACTGCATCTTTGCTTTTACAATCCATTATGAAGCATAAAAACACTTTCGGGCTCGCTTGCAATGAAAGGCAGAAAGAGTTTTATTAGCGGAACTGCGCTCCATAAGAAGGACTGTCAGAGCACAGCTTGCTTTCAGCAGACTGCGTATTTGTTTATACTAACAATTGGAACACAGAAAAACACTTTCTGGCGTGTTTGCAATGAGCACCAGAAAGACAGTTTTATTAACTGAACCGCACTCAGTATTCAAGACTGTCAAAGAACAACTTGTTTTCAGCAAACTGCATCTTTGCTTTTACAGTCCATTATGAAGCATAAAAACACTTTCGGGCTCACTTGCAATGAAAGGCAGAAAGAGTTTTTAGCTGAACTACACTCCATAAGAAAGACTGTCAGAGCACAGCTTGCTTTCAGCAGACTGCATATTTGTTTATACTAACAAGTAGAACACAGAAAAACACTTTCTGGTTTGTTTGCAATGAGCACCAGAAAGACAGTTTTATTAACTGAACCGCACTCAGTATTCAAGACTGTCAAAGAACAACTTGTTTTCAGCAAACTGCATCTTTGCTTTTACAGTCCATTATGAAGCATAAAAACACTTTCGGGCTCGCTTGCAATGAAAGGCAGAAAGAGTTTTATTAGCTGAACTGCACTCCATAAGAAAGACTGTCAGAGAACAGCTTGCTTTCAGCAGACTGCGTATTTCTTTATACTAGCAATTGGAACACAGAAAAACACTTTCTGGCTTGCTTGCAATGAGCACCAGAAAGACAGTTTTATTAACTGAACCGCACTCAGTATTCAAGACTGTCAAAGAACAACTTGTTTTCAGCAAACTGCATCTTTGCTTTTACAACCCATTATGAAGCATAAAAACACTTTCGGGCTCGCTTGCAATGAAAGGCAGAAAGAGTTTTATTAGCTGAACTGCACTCCATAAGAAAGACTGTCAGAGAACAGCTTGCTGTCAGCAGACTGCATATTTGTTTATACTAACAAGTAGAACACAGAAAAACACTTTCTAGTTTGTTTGCAATGAGCACCAGAAAGACAGTTTTATTAACTGAACCGCACTCAGTATTCAAGACTGTCAAAGAACAACTTGTTTTCAGCAAACTGCATCTTTGCTTTTACAGTCCATTATGAAGCATAAAAACACTTTCAGGCTCGCTTGCAATGAAAGGCAGAAAGAGTTTTATTAGCTGAACTGCACTCCATAAGAAAGACTGTCAGAGAACAGCTTGCTTTCAGCAGACTGCGTATTTCTTTATACTAGCAATTGGAACACAGAAAAACACTTTCTGGTTTGTTTGCAATGAGCACCAGAAAGACAGTTTTATTAACTGAACCGCACTCAGTATTCAAGACTGTCAAAGAACAACTTGTTTTCAGCAAACTGCATCTTTGCTTTTACAGTCCATTATGAAGCATAAAAACACTTTCGGGCTCGCTTGCAATGAAAGGCAGAAAGAGTTTTATTAGCTGAACTGCACTCCATAAGAAAGACTGTCAGAGCACAGCTTGCTTTCAGCAGACTGCATATTTGTTTATACTAACAAGTAGAACACAGAAAAACACTTTCTGGTTTGTTTGCAATGAGCACCAGAAAGACAGTTTTATTAACTGAACCGCACTCAGTATTCAAGACTGTCAAAGAACAACTTGTTTTCAGCAAACTGCATCTTTGCTTTTACAGTCCATTATGAAGCATAAAAACACTTTCGGGCTCGCTTGCAATGAAAGGCAGAAAGAGTTTTATTAGCTGAACTGCACTCCATAAGAAAGACTGTCAGAGAACAGCTTGCTTTCAGCAGACTGCGTATTTCTTTATACTAGCAATTGGAACACAGAAAAACACTTTCTGGCTTGCTTGCAATGAGCACCAGAAAGACAGTTTTATTAACTGAACCGCACTCAGTATTCAAGACTGTCAAAGAACAACTTGTTTTCAGCAAACTGCATCTTTGCTTTTACAACCCATTATGAAGCATAAAAACACTTTCGGGCTCGCTTGCAATGAAAGGCAGAAAGAGTTTTATTAGCTGAACTGCACTCCATAAGAAAGACTGTCAGAGCACAGCTTGCTGTCAGCAGACTGCATATTTGTTTATACTAACAAGTAGAACACAGAAAAACACTTTCTGGTTTGTTTGCAATGAGCACCAGAAAGACAGTTTTATTAACTGAACCGCACTCAGTATTCAAGACTGTCAAAGAACAACTTGTTTTCAGCAAACTGCATCTTTGCTTTTACAGTCCATTATGAAGCATAAAAACACTTTCGGGCTCACTTGCAATGAAAGGCAGAAAGAGTTTTTAGCTGAACTACACTCCATAAGAAAGACTGTCAGAGCACAGCTTGCTTTCAGCAGACTGCATATTTGTTTATACTAACAAGTAGAACACAGAAAAACACTTTCTGGTTTGTTTGCAATGAGCACCAGAAAGACAGTTTTATTAACTGAACCGCACTCAGTATTCAAGACTGTCAAAGAACAACTTGTTTTCAGCAAACTGCATCTTTGCTTTTACAGTCCATTATGAAGCATAAAAACACTTTCGGGCTCGCTTGCAATGAAAGGCAGAAAGAGTTTTATTAGCTGAACTGCACTCCATAAGAAAGACTGTCAGAGAACAGCTTGCTTTCAGCAGACTGCGTATTTCTTTATACTAGCAATTGGAACACAGAAAAACACTTTCTGGCTTGCTTGCAATGAGCACCAGAAAGACAGTTTTATTAACTGAACCGCACTCAGTATTCAAGACTGTCAAAGAACAACTTGTTTTCAGCAAACTGCATCTTTGCTTTTACAACCCATTATGAAGCATAAAAACACTTTCGGGCTCGCTTGCAATGAAAGGCAGAAAGAGTTTTATTAGCTGAACTGCACTCCATAAGAAAGACTGTCAGAGCACAGCTTGCTGTCAGCAGACTGCATATTTGTTTATACTAACAAGTAGAACACAGAAAAACACTTTCTGGTTTGTTTGCAATGAGCACCAGAAAGACAGTTTTATTAACTGAACCGCACTCAGTATTCAAGACTGTCAAAGAACAACTTGTTTTCATCAAACTGCATCTTTGCTTTTACAGTCCATTATGAAGCATAAAAACACTTTCGGGCTCGCTTGCAATGAAAGGCAGAAAGAGTTTTATTAGCTGAACTGCACTCCATAAGAAAGACTGTCAGAGAACAGCTTGCTTTCAGCAGACTGCGTATTTCTTTATACTAGCAATTGGAACACAGAAAAACACTTTCTGGCTTGCTTGCAATGAGCACCAGAAAGACAGTTTTATTAACTGAACCGCACTCAGTATTCAAGACTGTCAAAGAACAACTTGTTTTCAGCAAACTGCATCTTTGCTTTTACAACCCATTATGAAGCATAAAAACACTTTCGGGCTCGCTTGCAATGAAAGGCAGAAAGAGTTTTATTAGCTGAACTGCACTCCATAAGAAAGACTGTCAGAGCACAGCTTGCTGTCAGCAGACTGCATATTTGTTTATACTAACAAGTAGAACACAGAAAAACACTTTCTGGTTTGTTTGCAATGAGCACCAGAAAGACAGTTTTATTAACTGAACCGCACTCAGTATTCAAGACAGTCAAAGAACAACTTGTTTTCAGCAAACTGCATCTTTGCTTTTACAGTCCATTATGAAGCATAAAAACACTTTCAGGCTCGCTTGCAATGAAAGGCAGAAAGAGTTTTATTAGCTGAACTGCACTCCATAAGAAAGACTGTCAGAGAACAGCTTGCTTTCAGCAGACTGCGTATTTCTTTATACTAGCAATTGGAACACAGAAAAACACTTTCTGGTTTGTTTGCAATGAGCACCAGAAAGACAGTTTTATTAACTGAACCGCACTCAGTATTCAAGACTGTCAAAGAACAACTTGTTTTCAGCAAACTGCATCTTTGCTTTTACAGTCCATTATGAAGCATAAAAACACTTTCGGGCTCGCTTGCAATGAAAGGCAGAAAGAGTTTTATTAGCTGAACTGCACTCCATAAGAAAGACTGTCAGAGCACAGCTTGCTTTCAGCAGACTGCATATTTGTTTATACTAACAAGTAGAACACAGAAAAACACTTTCTGGTTTGTTTGCAATGAGCACCAGAAAGACAGTTTTATTAACTGAACCGCACTCAGTATTCAAGACTGTCAAAGAACAACTTGTTTTCAGCAAACTGCATCTTTGCTTTTACAGTCCATTATGAAGCATAAAAACACTTTCGGGCTCGCTTGCAATGAAAGGCAGAAAGAGTTTTATTAGCTGAACTGCACTCCATAAGAAAGACTGTCAGAGCACAGCTTGCTTTCAGCAGACTGCATATTTGTTTATACTAACAAGTAGAACACAGAAAAACACTTTCTGGTTTGTTTGCAATGAGCACCAGAAAGACAGTTTTATTAACTGAACCGCACTCAGTATTCAAGACTGTCAAAGAACAACTTGTTTTCAGCAAACTGCATCTTTGCTTTTACAGTCCATTATGAAGCATAAAAACACTTTCGGGCTCGCTTGCAATGAAAGGCAGAAAGAGTTTTATTAGCTGAACTGCACTCCATAAGAAAGACTGTCAGAGAACAGCTTGCTTTCAGCAGACTGCGTATTTCTTTATACTAGCAATTGGAACACAGAAAAACACTTTCTGGTTTGTTTGCAATGAGCACCAGAAAGACAGTTTTATTAACTGAACCGCACTCAGTATTCAAGACTGTCAAAGAACAACTTGTTTTCAGCAAACTGCATCTTTGCTTTTACAGTCCATTATGAAGCATAAAAACACTTTCGGGCTCGCTTGCAATGAAAGGCAGAAAGAGTTTTATTAGCTGAACTGCACTCCATAAGAAAGACTGTCAGAGAACAGCTTGCTTTCAGCAGACTGCGTATTTCTTTATACTAGCAATTGGAACACAGAAAAACACTTTCTGGCTTGCTTGCAATGAGCACCAGAAAGACAGTTTTATTAACTGAACCGCACTCAGTATTCAAGACTGTCAAAGAACAACTTGTTTTCAGCAAACTGCATCTTTGCTTTTACAACCCATTATGAAGCATAAAAACACTTTCGGGCTCGCTTGCAATGAAAGGCAGAAAGAGTTTTATTAGCTGAACTGCACTCCATAAGAAAGACTGTCAGAGCACAGCTTGCTGTCAGCAGACTGCATATTTGTTTATACTAACAAGTAGAACACAGAAAAACACTTTCTGGTTTGTTTGCAATGAGCACCAGAAAGACAGTTTTATTAACTGAACCGCACTCAGTATTCAAGACTGTCAAAGAACAACTTGTTTTCAGCAAACTGCATCTTTGCTTTTACAGTCCATTATGAAGCATAAAAACACTTTCGGGCTCACTTGCAATGAAAGGCAGAAAGAGTTTTTAGCTGAACTACACTCCATAAGAAAGACTGTCAGAGCACAGCTTGCTTTCAGCAGACTGCATATTTGTTTATACTAACAAGTAGAACACAGAAAAACACTTTCTGGTTTGTTTGCAATGAGCACCAGAAAGACAGTTTTATTAACTGAACCGCACTCAGTATTCAAGACTGTCAAAGAACAACTTGTTTTCAGCAAACTGCATCTTTGCTTTTACAGTCCATTATGAAGCATAAAAACACTTTCGGGCTCGCTTGCAATGAAAGGCAGAAAGAGTTTTATTAGCTGAACTGCACTCCATAAGAAAGACTGTCAGAGCACAGCTTGCTTTCAGCAGACTGCATATTTGTTTATACTAACAAGTAGAACACAGAAAAACACTTTCTGGTTTGTTTGCAATGAGCACCAGAAAGACAGTTTTATTAACTGAACCGCACTCAGTATTCAAGACTGTCAAAGAACAACTTGTTTTCAGCAAACTGCATCTTTGCTTTTACAGTCCATTATGAAGCATAAAAACACTTTCGGGCTCGCTTGCAATGAAAGGCAGAAAGAGTTTTATTAGCTGAACTGCACTCCATAAGAAAGACTGTCAGAGAACAGCTTGCTTTCAGCAGACTGCGTATTTCTTTATACTAGCAATTGGAACACAGAAAAACACTTTCTGGTTTGTTTGCAATGAGCACCAGAAAGACAGTTTTATTAACTGAACCGCACTCAGTATTCAAGACTGTCAAAGAACAACTTGTTTTCAGCAAACTGCATCTTTGCTTTTACAGTCCATTATGAAGCATAAAAACACTTTCGGGCTCGCTTGCAATGAAAGGCAGAAAGAGTTTTATTAGCTGAACTGCACTCCATAAGAAAGACTGTCAGAGCACAGCTTGCTTTCAGCTGACTGCATATTTGTTTATACTAACAAGTAGAACACAGAAAAACACTTTCTGGTTTGTTTGCAATGAGCACCAGAAAGACAGTTTTATTAACTGAACCGCACTCAGTATTCAAGACTGTCAAAGAACAACTTGTTTTCAGCAAACTGCATCTTTGCTTTTACAGTCCATTATGAAGCATAAAAACACTTTCGGGCTCGCTTGCAATGAAAGGCAGAAAGAGTTTTATTAGCTGAACTGCACTCCATAAGAAAGACTGTCAGAGAACAGCTTGCTTTCAGCAGACTGCGTATTTCTTTATACTAGCAATTGGAACACAGAAAAACACTTTCTGGCTTGCTTGCAATGAGCACCAGAAAGACAGTTTTATTAACTGAACCGCACTCAGTATTCAAGACTGTCAAAGAACAACTTGTTTTCAGCAAACTGCATCTTTGCTTTTACAGTCCATTATGAAGCATAAAAACACTTTCGGGCTCGCTTGCAATGAAAGGCAGAAAGAGTTTTATTAGCGGAACTGCGCTCCATAAGAAGGACTGTCAGAGCACAGCTTGCTTTCAGCAGACTGCGTATTTGTTTATACTAACAATTGGAACACAGAAAAACACTTTCTGGCGTGTTTGCAATGAGCACCAGAAAGACAGTTTTATTAACTGAACCGCACTCAGTATTCAAGACTGTCAAAGAACAACTTGTTTTCAGCAAACTGCATCTTTGCTTTTACAATCCATTATGAAGCATAAAAACACTTTCGGGCTCGCTTGCAATGAAAGGCAGAAAGAGTTTTATTAGCGGAACTGCGCTCCATAAGAAAGACTGTCAGAGCACAGCTTGCTTTCAGCAGACTGCGTATTTGTTTATACTAACAATTGGAACACAGAAAAACACTTTCTGGCGTGTTTGCAATGAGCACCAGAAAGACAGTTTTATTAACTGAACCGCACTCAGTATTCAAGACTGTCAAAGAACAACTTGTTTTCAGCAAACTGCATCTTTGCTTTTACAGTCCATTATGAAGCATAAAAACACTTTCGGGCTCGCTTGCAATGAAAGGCAGAAAGAGTTTTTAGCTGAACTACACTCCATAAGAAAGACTGTCAGAGCACAGCTTGCTTTCAGCAGACTGCATATTTGTTTATACTAACAAGTAGAACACAGAAAAACACTTTCTGGTTTGTTTGCAATGAGCACCAGAAAGACAGTTTTATTAACTGAACCGCACTCAGTATTCAAGACTGTCAAAGAACAACTTGTTTTCAGCAAACTGCATCTTTGCTTTTACAGTCCATTATGAAGCATAAAAACACTTTCGGGCTCGCTTGCAATGAAAGGCAGAAAGAGTTTTATTAGCTGAACTGCACTCCATAAGAAAGACTGTCAGAGCACAGCTTGCTTTCAGCAGACTGCATATTTGTTTATACTAACAAGTAGAACACAGAAAAACACTTTCTGGTTTGTTTGCAATGAGCACCAGAAAGACAGTTTTATTAACTGAACCGCACTCAGTATTCAAGACTGTCAAAGAACAACTTGTTTTCAGCAAACTGCATCTTTGCTTTTACAGTCCATTATGAAGCATAAAAACACTTTCGGGCTCGCTTGCAATGAAAGGCAGAAAGAGTTTTATTAGCTGAACTGCACTCCATAAGAAAGACTGTCAGAGCACAGCTTGCTTTCAGCAGACTGCATATTTGTTTATACTAACAAGTAGAACACAGAAAAACACTTTCTGGTTTGTTTGCAATGAGCACCAGAAAGACAGTTTTATTAACTGAACCGCACTCAGTATTCAAGACTGTCAAAGAACAACTTGTTTTCAGCAAACTGCATCTTTGCTTTTACAGTCCATTATGAAGCATAAAAACACTTTCGGGCTCGCTTGCAATGAAAGGCAGAAAGAGTTTTTAGCTGAACTACACTCCATAAGAAAGACTGTCAGAGCACAGCTTGCTTTCAGCAGACTGCATATTTGTTTATACTAACAAGTAGAACACAGAAAAACACTTTCTGGTTTGTTTGCAATGAGCACCAGAAAGACAGTTTTATTAACTGAACCGCACTCAGTATTCAAGACTGTCAAAGAACAACTTGTTTTCAGCAAACTGCATCTTTGCTTTTACAGTCCATTATGAAGCATAAAAACACTTTCGGGCTCGCTTGCAATGAAAGGCAGAAAGAGTTTTATTAGCTGAACTGCACTCCATAAGAAAGACTGTCAGAGAACAGCTTGCTTTCAGCAGACTGCGTATTTCTTTATACTAGCAATTGGAACACAGAAAAACACTTTCTGGCTTGCTTGCAATGAGCACCAGAAAGACAGTTTTATTAACTGAACCGCACTCAGAATTCAAGACTGTCAAAGAACAACTTGTTTTCAGCAAACTGCATCTTTGCTTTTACAATCCATTATGAAGCATAAAAACACTTTCGGGCTCGCTTGCAATGAAAGGCAGAAAGAGTTTTATTAGCGGAACTGCGCTCCATAAGAAAGACTGTCAGAGCACAGCTTGCTTTCAGCAGACTGCGTATTTGTTTATACTAACAATTGGAACACAGAAAAACACTTTCTGGCGTGTTTGCAATGAGCACCAGAAAGACAGTTTTATTAACTGAACCGCACTTAGTATTCAAGACTGTCAAAGAACAACTTGTTTTCAGCAAACTGCATCTTTGCTTTTACAGTCCATTATGAAGCATAAAAACACTTTCGGGCTCGCTTGCAATGAAAGGCAGAAAGAGTTTTATTAGCTGAACTGCACTCCATAAGAAAGACTGTCAGAGAACAGCTTGCTTTCAGCAGACTGCGTATTTCTTTATACTAGCAATTGGAACACAGAAAAACACTTTCTGGCTTGCTTGCAATGAGCACCAGAAAGACAGTTTTATTAACTGAACCGCACTCAGTATTCAAGACTGTCAAAGAACAACTTGTTTTCAGCAAACTGCATCTTTGCTTTTACAGTCCATTATGAAGCATAAAAACACTTTCGGGCTCGCTTGCAATGAAAGGCAGAAAGAGTTTTATTAGCTGAACTGCACTCCATAAGAAAGACTGTCAGAGCACAGCTTGCTTTCAGCAGACTGCATATTTGTTTATACTAACAAGTAGAACACAGAAAAACACTTTCTGGTTTGTTTGCAATGAGCACCAGAAAGACAGTTTTATTAACTGAACCGCACTCAGTATTCAAGACTGTCAAAGAACAACTTGTTTTCAGCAAACTGCATCTTTGCTTTTACAGTCCATTATGAAGCATAAAAACACTTTCGGGCTCGCTTGCAATGAAAGGCAGAAAGAGTTTTATTAGCTGAACTGCACTCTATAAGAAAGACTGTCAGAGAACAGCTTGCTTTCAGCAGACTGCGTATTTCTTTATACTAGCAATTGGAACACAGAAAAACACTTTCTGCCTTGCTTGCAATGAGCACCAGAAAGACAGTTTTATTAACTGAACCGCACTCAGTATTCAAGACTGTCAAAGAACAACTTGTTTTCAGCAAACTGCATCTTTGCTTTTACAATCCATTATGAAGCATAAAAACACTTTCGGGCTCGCTTGCAATGAAAGGCAGAAAGAGTTTTATTAGCGGAACTGCGCTCCATAAGAAAGACTGTCAGAGCACAGCTTGCTTTCAGCAGACTGCGTATTTGTTTATACTAACAATTGGAACACAGAAAAACACTTTCTGGCGTGTTTGCAATGAGCACCAGAAAGACAGTTTTATTAACTGAACCGCACTTAGTATTCAAGACTGTCAAAGAACAACTTGTTTTCAGCAAACTGCATCTTTGCTTTTACAGTCCATTATGAAGCATAAAAACACTTTCGGGCTCGCTTGCAATGAAAGGCAGAAAGAGTTTTATTAGCTGAACTGCACTCCATTAGAAAGACTGTCAGAGAACAGCTTGCTTTCAGCAGACTGTGTATTTCTTTATACTAGCAATTGGAACACAGAAAAACACTTTCTGGTTTGTTTGCAATGAGCACCAGAAAGACAGTTTCATCAACTGAACCGCACTCAGTATTCAAGACTGTCAAAGAACAACTTGTTTTCAGCAAACTGCATCTTTGCCTTTACAGTCCATTATGAAGCATAAAAACACTTTCGGGCTCGCTTGCAATGAAAGGCAGAAAGAGTTTTATTAGCTGAACTGCACTCCATAAGAAAGACTGTCAGATAACAGCTTGCTTTCAGCAGACTGCGTATTTCTTTATACTAGCAATTGGAACACAGAAAAACACTTTATGGCTTGCTTGCAATGAGCACCAGAAAGACAGTTTTATTAACTGAACCGCACTCAGTATTCAAGACTGTCAAAGAACAACTTGTTTTCAGCAAACTGCATCTTTGCTTTTACAGTCCATTATGAAGCATAAAAACACTTTCGGGCTCGCTTGCAATGAAAGGCAGAAAGAGTTTTATTAGCGGAACTGCGCTCCATAAGAAAGACTGTCAGAGCACAGCTTGCTTTCAGCAGACTGCGTATTTGTTTATACTAACAATTGGAACACAGAAAAACACTTTCTGGCGTGTTTGCAATGAGCACCAGAAAGACAGTTTTATTAACTGAACCGCACTCAGTATTCAAGACTGTCAAAGAACAACTTGTTTTCAGCAAACTGCATCTTTGCTTTTACAGTCCATTATGAAGCATAAAAACACTTTCGGGCTCGCTTGCAATGAAAGGCAGAAAGAGTTTTATTAGCTGAACTGCACTCCATAAGAAAGACTGTCAGAGAACAGCTTGCTTTCAGCAGACTGCGTATTTCTTTATACTAGCAATTGGAACACAGAAAAACACTTTCTGGCTTGCTTGCAATGAGCACCAGAAAGACAGTTTTATTAACTGAACCGCACTCAGTATTCAAGACTGTCAAAGAACAACTTGTTTTCAGCAAACTGCATCTTTGCTTTTACAACCCATTATGAAGCATAAAAACACTTTCGGGCTCGCTTGCAATGAAAGGCAGAAAGAGTTTTATTAGCTGAACTGCACTCCATAAGAAAGACTGTCAGAGAACAGCTTGCTTTCAGCAGACTGCGTATTTCTTTATACTAGCAATTGGAACACAGAAAAACACTTTCTGGCTTGCTTGCAATGAGCACCAGAAAGACAGTTTTATTAACTGAACCGCACTCAGTATTCAAGACTGTCAAAGAACAACTTGTTTTCAGCAAACTGCATCTTTGCTTTTACAGTCCATTATGAAGCATAAAAACACTTTCGGGCTCGCTTGCAATGAAAGGCAGAAAGAGTTTTATTAGCGGAACTGCGCTCCATAAGAAAGACTGTCAGAGCACAGCTTGCTTTCAGCAGACTGCGTATTTGTTTATACTAACAATTGGAACACAGAAAAACACTTTCTGGCTTGCTTGCAATGAGCACCAGAAAGACAGTTTTATTAACTGAACCGCACTCAGTATTCAAGACTGTCAAAGAACAACTTGTTTTCAGCAAACTGCATCTTTGCTTTTACAGTCCATTATGAAGCATAAAAACACTTTCGGGCTCGCTTGCAATGAAAGGCAGAAAGAGTTTTATTAGCTGAACTGCACTCCATAAGAAAGACTGTCAGAGAACAGCTTGCTTTCAGCAGACTGCGTATTTCTTTATACTAGCAATTGGAACACAGAAAAACACTTTCTGGCTTGCTTGCAATGAGCACCAGAAAGACAGTTTTATTAACTGAACCGCACTCAGTATTCAAGACTGTCAAAGAACAACTTGTTTTCAGCAAACTGCATCTTTGCTTTTACAACCCATTATGAAGCATAAAAACACTTTCGGGCTCGCTTGCAATGAAAGGCAGAAAGAGTTTTATTAGCTGAACTGCACTCCATAAGAAAGACTGTCAGAGAACAGCTTGCTTTCAGCAGACTGCGTATTTCTTTATACTAGCAATTGGAACACAGAAAAACACTTTCTGGCTTGCTTGCAATGAGCACCAGAAAGACAGTTTTATTAACTGAACCGCACTCAGTATTCAAGACTGTCAAAGAACAACTTGTTTTCAGCAAACTGCATCTTTGCTTTTACAACCCATTATGAAGCATAAAAACACTTTCGGGCTCGCTGGCAATGAAAGGCAGAAAGAGTTTTATTAGCTGAACTGCACTCCATAAGAAAGACTGTCAGAGCACAGCTTGCTTTCAGCAGACTGCGTATTTGTTTATACTAACAATTGGAACACAGAAAAACACTTTCTGGCGTGTTTGCAATGAGCACCAGAAAGACAGTTTTATTAACTGAACCGCACTCAGTATTCAAGACTGTCAAAGAACAACTTGTTTTCAGCAAACTGCATCTTTGCTTTTACAGTCCATTATGAAGCATAAAAACACTTTCGGGCTCGCTTGCAATGAAAGGCAGAAAGAGTTTTATTAGCGGAACTGCGCTCCATAAGAAAGACTGTCAGAGCACAGCTTGCTTTCAGCAGACTGCGTATTTGTTTATACTAACAATTGGAACACAGAAAAACACTTTCTGGCTTGCTTGCAATGAGCACCAGAAAGACAGTTTTATTAACTGAACCGCACTCAGTATTCAAGACTGTCAAAGAACAACTTGTTTTCAGCAAACTGCATCTTTGCTTTTACAGTCCATTATGAAGCATAAAAACACTTTCGGGCTCGCTTGCAATGAAAGGCAGAAAGAGTTTTATTAGCTGAACTGCACTCCATAAGAAAGACTGTCAGAGAACAGCTTGCTTTCAGCAGACTGCGTATTTCTTTATACTAGCAATTGGAACACAGAAAAACACTTTCTGGCTTGCTTGCAATGAGCACCAGAAAGACAGTTTTATTAACTGAACCGCACTCAGTATTCAAGACTGTCAAAGAACAACTTGTTTTCAGCAAACTGCATCTTTGCTTTTACAACCCATTATGAAGCATAAAAACACTTTCGGGCTCGCTTGCAATGAAAGGCAGAAAGAGTTTTATTAGCTGAACTGCACTCCATAAGAAAGACTGTCAGAGAACAGCTTGCTTTCAGCAGACTGCGTATTTCTTTATACTAGCAATTGGAACACAGAAAAACACTTTCTGGCTTGCTTGCAATGAGCACCAGAAAGACAGTTTTATTAACTGAACCGCACTCAGTATTCAAGACTGTCAAAGAACAACTTGTTTTCAGCAAACTGCATCTTTGCTTTTACAGTCCATTATGAAGCATAAAAACACTTTCGGGCTCGCTTGCAATGAAAGGCAGAAAGAGTTTTATTAGCTGAACTGCACTCCATAAGAAAGACTGTCAGAGAACAGCTTGCTTTCAGCAGACTGCGTATTTCTTTATACTAGCAATTGGAACACAGAAAAACACTTTCTGGCTTGCTTGCAATGAGCACCAGAAAGACAGTTTTATTAACTGAACCGCACTCAGTATTCAAGACTGTCAAAGAACAACTTGTTTTCAGCAAACTGCATCTTTGCTTTTACAACCCATTATGAAGCATAAAAACACTTTCGGGCTCGCTGGCAATGAAAGGCAGAAAGAGTTTTATTAGCTGAACTGCACTCCATAAGAAAGACTGTCAGAGCACAGCTTGCTTTCAGCAGACTGCGTATTTGTTTATACTAACAATTGGAACACAGAAAAACACTTTCTGGCGTGTTTGCAATGAGCACCAGAAAGACAGTTTTATTAACTGAACCGCACTCAGTATTCAAGACTGTCAAAGAACAACTTGTTTTCAGCAAACTGCATCTTTGCTTTTACAGTCCATTATGAAGCATAAAAACACTTTCGGGCTCGCTTGCAATGAAAGGCAGAAAGAGTTTTATTAGCGGAACTGCGCTCCATAAGAAAGACTGTCAGAGAACAGCTTGCTTTCAGCAGACTGCGTATTTCTTTATACTAGCAATTGGAACACAGAAAAACACTTTCTGGCTTGCTTGCAATGAGCACCAGAAAGACAGTTTTATTAACTGAACCGCACTCAGTATTCAAGACTGTCAAAGAACAACTTGTTTTCAGCAAACTGCATCTTTGCTTTTACAACCCATTATGAAGCATAAAAACACTTTCGGGCTCGCTGGCAATGAAAGGCAGAAAGAGTTTTATTAGCTGAACTGCACTCCATAAGAAAGACTGTCAGAGCACAGCTTGCTTTCAGCAGACTGCGTATTTGTTTATACTAACAAGTAGAACACAGAAAAACACTTTCTGGTTTGTTTGCAATGAGCACCAGAAAGACAGTTTTATTAACTGAACCGCACTCAGTATTCAAGACTGTCAAAGAACAACTTGTTTTCAGCAAACTGCATCTTTGCTTTTACAGTCCATTATGAAGCATAAAAACACTTTCAGGCTCGCTTGCAATGAAAGGCAGAAAGAGTTTTATTAGCTGAACTGCACTCCATAAGAAAGACTGTCAGAGAACAGCTTGCTTTCAGCAGACTGCGTATTTCTTTATACTAGCAATTGGAACACAGAAAAACACTTTCTGGTTTGTTTGCAATGAGCACCAGAAAGACAGTTTTATTAACTGAACCGCACTCAGTATTCAAGACTGTCAAAGAACAACTTGTTTTCAGCAAACTGCATCTTTGCTTTTACAGTCCATTATGAAGCATAAAAACACTTTCGGGCTCGCTTGCAATGAAAGGCAGAAAGAGTTTTATTAGCTGAACTGCACTCCATAAGAAAGACTGTCAGAGCACAGCTTGCTTTCAGCAGACTGCATATTTGTTTATACTAACAAGTAGAACACAGAAAAACACTTTCTGGTTTGTTTGCAATGAGCACCAGAAAGACAGTTTTTTTAACTGAACCGCACTCAGTATTCAAGACTGTCAAAGAACAACTTGTTTTCAGCAAACTGCATCTTTGCTTTTACAGTCCATTATGAAGCATAAAAACACTTTCGGGCTCGCTTGCAATGAAAGGCAGAAAGAGTTTTATTAGCTGAACTGCACTCCATAAGAAAGACTGTCAGAGAACAGCTTGCTTTCAGCAGACTGCGTATTTCTTTATACTAGCAATTGGAACACAGAAAAACACTTTCTGGCTTGCTTGCAATGAGCACCAGAAAGACAGTTTTATTAACTGAACCGCACTCAGTATTCAAGACTGTCAAAGAACAACTTGTTTTCAGCAAACTGCATCTTTGCTTTTACAACCCATTATGAAGCATAAAAACACTTTCGGGCTCGCTTGCAATGAAAGGCAGAAAGAGTTTTATTAGCTGAACTGCACTCCATAAGAAAGACTGTCAGAGCACAGCTTGCTGTCAGCAGACTGCATATTTGTTTATACTAACAAGTAGAACACAGAAAAACACTTTCTGGTTTGTTTGCAATGAGCACCAGAAAGACAGTTTTATTAACTGAACCGCACTCAGTATTCAAGACTGTCAAAGAAAAACTTGTTTTCAGCAAACTGCATCTTTGCTTTTACAGTCCATTATGAAGCATAAAAACACTTTCGGGCTCACTTGCAATGAAAGGCAGAAAGAGTTTTTAGCTGAACTACACTCCATAAGAAAGACTGTCAGAGCACAGCTTGCTTTCAGCAGACTGCATATTTGTTTATACTAACAAGTAGAACACAGAAAAACACTTTCTGGTTTGTTTGCAATGAGCACCAGAAAGACAGTTTTATTAACTGAACCGCACTCAGTATTCAAGACTGTCAAAGAACAACTTGTTTTCAGCAAACTGCATCTTTGCTTTTACAGTCCATTATGAAGCATAAAAACACTTTCGGGCTCGCTTGCAATGAAAGGCAGAAAGAGTTTTATTAGCTGAACTGCACTCCATAAGAAAGACTGTCAGAGCACAGCTTGCTTTCAGCAGACTGCATATTTGTTTATACTAACAAGTAGAACACAGAAAAACACTTTCTGGTTTGTTTGCAATGAGCACCAGAAAGACAGTTTTATTAACTGAACCGCACTCAGTATTCAAGACTGTCAAAGAACAACTTGTTTTCAGCAAACTGCATCTTTGCTTTTACAGTCCATTATGAAGCATAAAAACACTTTCGGGCTCGCTTGCAATGAAAGACTGTCAGAGAACAGCTTGCTTTCAGCAGACTGCGTATTTCTTTATACTAGCAATTGGAACACAGAAAAACACTTTCTGGCTTGCTTGCAATGAGCACCAGAAAGACAGTTTTATTAACTGAACCGCACTCAGTATTCAAGACTGTCAAAGAACAACTTGTTTTCAGCAAACTGCATCTTTGCTTTTACAACCCATTATGAAGCATAAAAACACTTTCGGGCTCGCTTGCAATGAAAGGCAGAAAGAGTTTTATTAGCTGAACTGCACTCCATAAGAAAGACTGTCAGAGCACAGCTTGCTGTCAGCAGACTGCATATTTGTTTATACTAACAAGTAGAACACAGAAAAACACTTTCTGGTTTGTTTGCAATGAGCACCAGAAAGACAGTTTTATTAACTGAACCGCACTCAGTATTCAAGACTGTCAAAGAACAACTTGTTTTCAGCAAACTGCATCTTTGCTTTTACAGTCCATTATGAAGCATAAAAACACTTTCGGGCTCGCTTGCAATGAAAGGCAGAAAGAGTTTTATTAGCTGAACTGCACTCCATAAGAAAGACTGTCAGAGAACAGCTTGCTTTCAGCAGACTGCGTATTTCTTTATACTAGCAATTGGAACACAGAAAAACACTTTCTGGTTTGTTTGCAATGAGCACCAGAAAGACAGTTTTATTAACTGAACCGCACTCAGTATTCAAGACTGTCAAAGAACAACTTGTTTTCAGCAAACTGCATCTTTGCTTTTACAGTCCATTATGAAGCATAAAAACACTTTCGGGCTCGCTTGCAATGAAAGGCAGAAAGAGTTTTATTAGCTGAACTGCACTCCATAAGAAAGACTGTCAGAGCACAGCTTGCTTTCAGCTGACAGCATATTTGTTTATACTAACACGTAGAACACAGAAAAACACTTTCTGGTTTGTTTGCAATGAGCACCAGAAAGACAGTTTTATTAACTGAACCGCACTCAGTATTCAAGACTGTCAAAGAACAACTTGTTTTCAGCAAACTGCATCTTTGCTTTTACAGTCCATTATGAAGCATAAAAACACTTTCGGGCTCGCTTGCAATGAAAGGCAGAAAGAGTTTTATTAGCTGAACTGCACTCCATAAGAAAGACTGTCAGAGAACAGCTTGCTTTCAGCAGACTGCGTATTTGTTTATACTAGCAATTGGAACACAGAAAAACACTTTCTGGCTTGCTTGCAATGAGCACCAGAAAGACAGTTTTATTAACTGAACCGCACTCAGTATTCAAGACTGTCAAAGAACAACTTGTTTTCAGCAAACTGCATCTTTGCTTTTACAATCCATTATGAAGCATAAAAACACTTTCGGGCTCGCTTGCAATGAAAGGCAGAAAGAGTTTTATTAGCTGAACTGCACTCCATAAGAAAGACTGTCAGAGAACAGCTTGCTTTCAGCAGACTGCGTATTTCTTTATACTAGCAATTGGAACACAGAAAAACACTTTCTGGCTTGCTTGCAATGAGCACCAGAATGACAGTTTTATTAACTGAACCGCACTCAGTATTCAAGACTGTCAAAGAACAACTTGTTTTCAGCAAACTGCATCTTTGTTTTTACAACCCATTATGAAGCATAAAAACACTTTCGGGCTCGCTTGCAATGAAAGGCAGAAAGAGTTTTATTAGCTGAACTGCACTCCATAAGAAAGACTGTCAGAGCACAGCTTGCTTTCAGCAGACTGCATATTTGTTTATACTAACAAGTAGAACACAGAAAAACACTTTCTGGTTTGTTTGCAATGAGCACCAGAAAGACAGTTTTATTAACTGAACCGCACTCAGTATTCAAGACTGTCAAAGAACAACTTGTTTTCAGCAAACTGCATCTTTGCTTTTACAGTCCATTATGAAGCATAAAAACACTTTCGGGCTCGCTTGCAATGAAAGGCAGAAAGAGTTTTATTAGCTGAACTGCACTCCATAAGAAAGACTGTCAGAGCACAGCTTGCTTTCAGCAGACTGCATATTTGTTTATACTAACAAGTAGAACACAGAAAAACACTTTCTGGTTTGTTTGCAATGAGCACCAGAAAGACAGTTTTATTAACTGAACCGCACTCAGTATTCAAGACTGTCAAAGAACAACTTGTTTTCAGCAAACTGCATCTTTGCTTTTACAGTCCATTATGAAGCATAAAAACACTTTCGGGCTCGCTTGCAATGAAAGGCAGAAAGAGTTTTATTAGCTGAACTGCACTCCATAAGAAAGACTGTCAGAGCACAGCTTGCTTTCAGCAGACTGCATATTTGTTTATACTAACGAGTAGAACACAGAAAAACACTTTCTGGTTTGTTTGCAATGAGCACCAGAAAGACAGTTTTATTAACTGAACCGCACTCAGTATTCAAGACTGTCAAAGAACAACTTGTTTTCAGCAAACTGCATCTTTGCTTTTACAGTCCATTATGAAGCATAAAAACGCTTTCGGGCTCGCTTGCAATGAAAGGCAGAAAGAGTTTTTAGCTGAACTACACTCCATAAGAAAGACTGTCAGAGCACAGCTTGCTTTCAGCAGACTGCATATTTGTTTATACTAACAAGTAGAACACAGAAAAACACTTTCTGGTTTGTTTGCAATGAGCACCAGAAAGACAGTTTTATTAACTGAACCGCACTCAGTATTCAAGACTGTCAAAGAACAACTTGTTTTCAGCAAACTGCATCTTTGCTTTTACAACCCATTATGAAGCATAAAAACACTTTCGGGCTCGCTTGCAATGAAAGGCAGAAAGAGTTTTATTAGCTGAACTGCACTCCATAAGAAAGACTGTCAGAGCACAGCTTGCTTTCAGCAGACTGCATATTTGTTTATACTAACAAGTAGAACACAGAAAAACACTTTCTGGTTTGTTTGCAATGAGCACCAGAAAGACAGTTTTATTAACTGAACCGCACTCAGTATTCAAGACTGTCAAAGAACAACTTGTTTTCAGCAAACTGCATCTTTGCTTTTACAACCCATTATGAAGCATAAAAACACTTTCGGGCTCGCTTGCAATGAAAGGCAGAAAGAGTTTTATTAGCTGAACTGCACTCCATAAGAAAGACTGTCAGAGCACAGCTTGCTTTCAGCAGACTGCATATTTGTTTATACTAACAAGTAGAACACAGAAAAACACTTTCTGGTTTGTTTGCAATGAGCACCAGAAAGACAGTTTTATTAACTGAACCGCACTCAGTATTCAAGACTGTCAAAGAACAACTTGTTTTCAGCAAAATGCATCTTTGCTTTTACAGTCCATTATGAAGCATAAAAACACTTTCAGGCTCGCTTGCAATGAAAGGCAGAAAGAGTTTTATTAGCTGAACTGCACTCCATAAGAAAGACTGTCAGAGAACAGCTTGCTTTCAGCAGACTGTGTATTTCTTTATACTAGCAATTGGAACACAGAAAAACACTTTCTGGTTTGTTTGCAATGAGCACCATAAAGACAGTTTTATTAACTGAACCGCACTCAGTATTCAAGACTGTCAAAGAACAACTTGTTTTCAGCAAACTGCATCTTTGCTTTTACAGTCCATTATGAAGCATAAAAACACTTTCGGGCTCGCTTGCAATGAAAGGCAGAAAGAGTTTTATTAGCTGAACTGCACTCCATAAGAAAGACTGTCAGAGCACAGCTTGCTTTCAGCAGACTGCATATTTGTTTATACTAACAAGTAGAACACAGAAAAACACTTTCTGGTTTGTTTGCAATGAGCACCAGAAAGACAGTTTTATTAACTGAACCGCACTCAGTATTCAAGACTGTCAAAGAACAACTTGTTTTCAGCAAACTGCATCTTTGCTTTTACAGTCCATTATGAAGCATAAAAACACTTTCGGGCTCGCTTGCAATGAAAGGCAGAAAGAGTTTTATTAGCTGAACTGCACTTCATAAGAAAGACTGTCAGAGAACAGCTTGCTTTCAGCAGACTGCGTATTTCTTTATACTAGCAATTGGAACACAGAAAAACACTTTCTGGCTTGCTTGCAATGAGCACCAGAAAGACAGTTTTATTAACTGAACCGCACTCAGTATTCAAGACTGTCAAAGAACAACTTGTTTTCAGCAAACTGCATTTTTGCTTTTACAATCCATTATGAAGCATAAAAACACTTTCGGGCTCGCTTGCAATGAAAGGCAGAAAGAGTTTTATTAGCGGAACTGCGCTCCATAAGAAAGACTGTCAGAGCACAGCTTGCTTTCAGCAGACTGCGTATTTGTTTATACTAACAATTGGAACACAGAAAAACACTTTCTGGCGTGTTTGCAATGAGCACCAGAAAGACAGTTTTATTAACTGAACCGCACTCAGTATTCAAGACTGTCAAAGAACAACTTGTTTTCAGCAAACTGCATCTTTGCTTTTACAGTCCATTATGAAGCATAAAAACACTTTCGGGCTCACTTGCAATGAAAGGCAGAAAGAGTTTTATTAGCTGAACTGCACTCCATAAGAAAGACTGTCAGAGAACAGCTTGCTTTCAGCAGACTGCGTATTTCTTTATACTAGCAATTGGAACACAGAAAAACACTTTCTGGCTTGCTTGCAATGAGCACCAGAAAGACAGTTTTATTAACTGAACCGCACTCAGTATTCAAGACTGTCAAAGAACAACTTGTTTTCAGCAAACTGCATCTTTGCTTTTACAACCCATTATGAAGCATAAAAACACTTTCGGGCTCGCTTGCAATGAAAGGCAGAAAGAGTTTTATTAGCTGAACTGCACTCCATAAGAAAGACTGTCAGAGAACAGCTTGCTTTCAGCAGACTGCGTATTTCTTTATACTAGCAATTGGAACACAGAAAAACACTTTCTGGCTTGCTTGCAATGAGCACCAGAAAGACAGTTTTATTAACTGAACCGCACTCAGTATTCAAGATTGTCAAAGAACAACTTGTTTTCAGCAAACTGCAACTTTGCTTTTACAATCCATTATGAAGCATAAAAACACTTTCGGGCTTGCTTGCAATGAAAGGCAGAAAGAGTTTTATTAGCTGAACTGCACTCCATAAGAAAGACTATCAAAGAACAGCTTGCTTTCAGCAGACTGCATCTTTGTTTATACTAACAAGTAGAACACAGAAAAACACTTTCTGGCTTGTTTGCAAAAAGCACCAGAAAGACAGTTTTATTAACTGAACTGCACTCAGTATTCAAGACTGTCAAAGAACAACTTGTTTTCAGCAAACTGCAACTTTGCTTTTACAATCCAGTATGAAGCATAAAAACACTTTCGGGCTTGCTTGCAATGAAAGGCAGAAAGAGTTTATTAGCTGAACTGCACTCCATAAGAAAGACTATCAAAGAACAGCTTGCTTTCAGCAGACTGCATATTTGTTTATACTAACAAGTAGAACACAGAAAAACACTTTCTGGTTTGTTTGCAATGAGCACCAGAAAGACAGTTTTATTAACTGAACCGCACTCAGTATTCAAGACTGTCAAAGAACAACTTGTTTTCAGCAAACTGCATCTTTGCTTTTACAGTCCATTATGAAGCATAAAAACACTTTCGGGCTCGCTTGCAATGAAAGGCAGAAAGAGTTTTATTAGCTGAACTGCACTCCATAAGAAAGACTGTCAGAGCACAGCTTGCTTTCAGCAGACTGCATATTTGTTTATACTAACAAGTAGAACACAGAAAAACACTTTCTGGTTTGTTTGCAATGAGCACCAGAAAGACAGTTTTATTAACTGAACCGCACTCAGTATTCAAGACTGTCAAAGAACAACTTGTTTTCAGCAAACTGCATCTTTGCTTTTACAGTCCATTATGAAGCATAAAAACACTTTCGGGCTCGCTTGCAATGAAAGGCAGAAAGAGTTTTATTAGCTGAACTGCACTCCATAAGAAAGACTGTCAGAGAACAGCTTGCTTTCAGCAGACTGCGTATTTGTTTATACTAGCAATTGGAACACAGAAAAACACTTTCTGGCTTGCTTGCAATGAGCACCAGAAAGACAGTTTTATTAACTGAACCGCACTCAGTATTCAAGACTGTCAAAGAACAACTTGTTTTCAGCAAACTGCATCTTTGCTTTTACAATCCATTATGAAGCATAAAAACACTTTCGGGCTCGCTTGCAATGAAAGGCAGAAAGAGTTTTATTAGCTGAACTGCACTCCATAAGAAAGACTGTCAGAGAACAGCTTGCTTTCAGCAGACTGCGTATTTCTTTATACTAGCAATTGGAACACAGAAAAACACTTTCTGGCTTGCTTGCAATGAGCACCAGAATGACAGTTTTATTAACTGAACCGCACTCAGTATTCAAGACTGTCAAAGAACAACTTGTTTTCAGCAAACTGCATCTTTGTTTTTACAACCCATTATGAAGCATAAAAACACTTTCGGGCTCGCTTGCAATGAAAGGCAGAAAGAGTTTTATTAGCTGAACTGCACTCCATAAGAAAGACTGTCAGAGCACAGCTTGCTTTCAGCAGACTGCATATTTGTTTATACTAACAAGTAGAACACAGAAAAACACTTTCTGGTTTGTTTGCAATGAGCACCAGAAAGACAGTTTTATTAACTGAACCGCACTCAGTATTCAAGACTGTCAAAGAACAACTTGTTTTCAGCAAACTGCATCTTTGCTTTTACAGTCCATTATGAAGCATAAAAACACTTTCGGGCTCGCTTGCAATGAAAGGCAGAAAGAGTTTTATTAGCTGAACTGCACTCCATAAGAAAGACTGTCAGAGCACAGCTTGCTTTCAGCAGACTGCATATTTGTTTATACTAACAAGTAGAACACAGAAAAACACTTTCTGGTTTGTTTGCAATGAGCACCAGAAAGACAGTTTTATTAACTGAACCGCACTCAGTATTCAAGACTGTCAAAGAACAACTTGTTTTCAGCAAACTGCATCTTTGCTTTTACAGTCCATTATGAAGCATAAAAACACTTTCGGGCTCGCTTGCAATGAAAGGCAGAAAGAGTTTTATTAGCTGAACTGCACTCCATAAGAAAGACTGTCAGAGCACAGCTTGCTTTCAGCAGACTGCATATTTGTTTATACTAACGAGTAGAACACAGAAAAACACTTTCTGGTTTGTTTGCAATGAGCACCAGAAAGACAGTTTTATTAACTGAACCGCACTCAGTATTCAAGACTGTCAAAGAACAACTTGTTTTCAGCAAACTGCATCTTTGCTTTTACAGTCCATTATGAAGCATAAAAACGCTTTCGGGCTCGCTTGCAATGAAAGGCAGAAAGAGTTTTTAGCTGAACTACACTCCATAAGAAAGACTGTCAGAGCACAGCTTGCTTTCAGCAGACTGCATATTTGTTTATACTAACAAGTAGAACACAGAAAAACACTTTCTGGTTTGTTTGCAATGAGCACCAGAAAGACAGTTTTATTAACTGAACCGCACTCAGTATTCAAGACTGTCAAAGAACAACTTGTTTTCAGCAAACTGCATCTTTGCTTTTACAACCCATTATGAAGCATAAAAACACTTTCGGGCTCGCTTGCAATGAAAGGCAGAAAGAGTTTTATTAGCTGAACTGCACTCCATAAGAAAGACTGTCAGAGCACAGCTTGCTTTCAGCAGACTGCATATTTGTTTATACTAACAAGTAGAACACAGAAAAACACTTTCTGGTTTGTTTGCAATGAGCACCAGAAAGACAGTTTTATTAACTGAACCGCACTCAGTATTCAAGACTGTCAAAGAACAACTTGTTTTCAGCAAACTGCATCTTTGCTTTTACAACCCATTATGAAGCATAAAAACACTTTCGGGCTCGCTTGCAATGAAAGGCAGAAAGAGTTTTATTAGCTGAACTGCACTCCATAAGAAAGACTGTCAGAGCACAGCTTGCTTTCAGCAGACTGCATATTTGTTTATACTAACAAGTAGAACACAGAAAAACACTTTCTGGTTTGTTTGCAATGAGCACCAGAAAGACAGTTTTATTAACTGAACCGCACTCAGTATTCAAGACTGTCAAAGAACAACTTGTTTTCAGCAAAATGCATCTTTGCTTTTACAGTCCATTATGAAGCATAAAAACACTTTCAGGCTCGCTTGCAATGAAAGGCAGAAAGAGTTTTATTAGCTGAACTGCACTCCATAAGAAAGACTGTCAGAGAACAGCTTGCTTTCAGCAGACTGTGTATTTCTTTATACTAGCAATTGGAACACAGAAAAACACTTTCTGGTTTGTTTGCAATGAGCACCATAAAGACAGTTTTATTAACTGAACCGCACTCAGTATTCAAGACTGTCAAAGAACAACTTGTTTTCAGCAAACTGCATCTTTGCTTTTACAGTCCATTATGAAGCATAAAAACACTTTCGGGCTCGCTTGCAATGAAAGGCAGAAAGAGTTTTATTAGCTGAACTGCACTCCATAAGAAAGACTGTCAGAGCACAGCTTGCTTTCAGCAGACTGCATATTTGTTTATACTAACAAGTAGAACACAGAAAAACACTTTCTGGTTTGTTTGCAATGAGCACCAGAAAGACAGTTTTATTAACTGAACCGCACTCAGTATTCAAGACTGTCAAAGAACAACTTGTTTTCAGCAAACTGCATCTTTGCTTTTACAGTCCATTATGAAGCATAAAAACACTTTCGGGCTCGCTTGCAATGAAAGGCAGAAAGAGTTTTATTAGCTGAACTGCACTTCATAAGAAAGACTGTCAGAGAACAGCTTGCTTTCAGCAGACTGCGTATTTCTTTATACTAGCAATTGGAACACAGAAAAACACTTTCTGGCTTGCTTGCAATGAGCACCAGAAAGACAGTTTTATTAACTGAACCGCACTCAGTATTCAAGACTGTCAAAGAACAACTTGTTTTCAGCAAACTGCATTTTTGCTTTTACAATCCATTATGAAGCATAAAAACACTTTCGGGCTCGCTTGCAATGAAAGGCAGAAAGAGTTTTATTAGCGGAACTGCGCTCCATAAGAAAGACTGTCAGAGCACAGCTTGCTTTCAGCAGACTGCGTATTTGTTTATACTAACAATTGGAACACAGAAAAACACTTTCTGGCGTGTTTGCAATGAGCACCAGAAAGACAGTTTTATTAACTGAACCGCACTCAGTATTCAAGACTGTCAAAGAACAACTTGTTTTCAGCAAACTGCATCTTTGCTTTTACAGTCCATTATGAAGCATAAAAACACTTTCGGGCTCACTTGCAATGAAAGGCAGAAAGAGTTTTATTAGCTGAACTGCACTCCATAAGAAAGACTGTCAGAGAACAGCTTGCTTTCAGCAGACTGCGTATTTCTTTATACTAGCAATTGGAACACAGAAAAACACTTTCTGGCTTGCTTGCAATGAGCACCAGAAAGACAGTTTTATTAACTGAACCGCACTCAGTATTCAAGACTGTCAAAGAACAACTTGTTTTCAGCAAACTGCATCTTTGCTTTTACAACCCATTATGAAGCATAAAAACACTTTCGGGCTCGCTTGCAATGAAAGGCAGAAAGAGTTTTATTAGCTGAACTGCACTCCATAAGAAAGACTGTCAGAGAACAGCTTGCTTTCAGCAGACTGCGTATTTCTTTATACTAGCAATTGGAACACAGAAAAACACTTTCTGGCTTGCTTGCAATGAGCACCAGAAAGACAGTTTTATTAACTGAACCGCACTCAGTATTCAAGATTGTCAAAGAACAACTTGTTTTCAGCAAACTGCAACTTTGCTTTTACAATCCATTATGAAGCATAAAAACACTTTCGGGCTTGCTTGCAATGAAAGGCAGAAAGAGTTTTATTAGCTGAACTGCACTCCATAAGAAAGACTATCAAAGAACAGCTTGCTTTCAGCAGACTGCATCTTTGTTTATACTAACAAGTAGAACACAGAAAAACACTTTCTGGCTTGTTTGCAAAAAGCACCAGAAAGACAGTTTTATTAACTGAACTGCACTCAGTATTCAAGACTGTCAAAGAACAACTTGTTTTCAGCAAACTGCAACTTTGCTTTTACAATCCAGTATGAAGCATAAAAACACTTTCGGGCTTGCTTGCAATGAAAGGCAGAAAGAGTTTATTAGCTGAACTGCACTCCATAAGAAAGACTATCAAAGAACAGCTTGCTTTCAGCAGACTGCATATTTGTTTATACTAACAAGTAGAACACAGAAAAACACTTTCTGGTTTGTTTGCAATGAGCACCAGAAAGACAGTTTTATTAACTGAACCGCACTCAGTATTCAAGACTGTCAAAGAACAACTTGTTTTCAGCAAACTGCATCTTTGCTTTTACAGTCCATTATGAAGCATAAAAACACTTTCGGGCTCGCTTGCAATGAAAGGCAGAAAGAGTTTTATTAGCTGAACTGCACTCCATAAGAAAGACTGTCAGAGCACAGCTTGCTTTCAGCAGACTGCATATTTGTTTATACTAACAAGTAGAACACAGAAAAACACTTTCTGGTTTGTTTGCAATGAGCACCAGAAAGACAGTTTTATTAACTGAACCGCACTCAGTATTCAAGACTGTCAAAGAACAACTTGTTTTCAGCAAACTGCATCTTTGCTTTTACAGTCCATTATGAAGCATAAAAACACTTTCGGGCTCGCTTGCAATGAAAGGCAGAAAGAGTTTTATTAGCTGAACTGCACTCCATAAGAAAGACTGTCAGAGCACAGCTTGCTTTCAGCAGACTGCATATTTGTTTATACTAACGAGTAGAACACAGAAAAACACTTTCTGGTTTGTTTGCAATGAGCACCAGAAAGACAGTTTTATTAACTGAACCGCACTCAGTATTCAAGACTGTCAAAGAACAACTTGTTTTCAGCAAACTGCATCTTTGCTTTTACAGTCCATTATGAAGCATAAAAACGCTTTCGGGCTCGCTTGCAATGAAAGGCAGAAAGAGTTTTTAGCTGAACTACACTCCATAAGAAAGACTGTCAGAGCACAGCTTGCTTTCAGCAGACTGCATATTTGTTTATACTAACAAGTAGAACACAGAAAAACACTTTCTGGTTTGTTTGCAATGAGCACCAGAAAGACAGTTTTATTAACTGAACCGCACTCAGTATTCAAGACTGTCAAAGAACAACTTGTTTTCAGCAAACTGCATCTTTGCTTTTACAACCCATTATGAAGCATAAAAACACTTTCGGGCTCGCTTGCAATGAAAGGCAGAAAGAGTTTTATTAGCTGAACTGCACTCCATAAGAAAGACTGTCAGAGCACAGCTTGCTTTCAGCAGACTGCATATTTGTTTATACTAACAAGTAGAACACAGAAAAACACTTTCTGGTTTGTTTGCAATGAGCACCAGAAAGACAGTTTTATTAACTGAACCGCACTCAGTATTCAAGACTGTCAAAGAACAACTTGTTTTCAGCAAACTGCATCTTTGCTTTTACAACCCATTATGAAGCATAAAAACACTTTCGGGCTCGCTTGCAATGAAAGGCAGAAAGAGTTTTATTAGCTGAACTGCACTCCATAAGAAAGACTGTCAGAGCACAGCTTGCTTTCAGCAGACTGCATATTTGTTTATACTAACAAGTAGAACACAGAAAAACACTTTCTGGTTTGTTTGCAATGAGCACCAGAAAGACAGTTTTATTAACTGAACCGCACTCAGTATTCAAGACTGTCAAAGAACAACTTGTTTTCAGCAAAATGCATCTTTGCTTTTACAGTCCATTATGAAGCATAAAAACACTTTCAGGCTCGCTTGCAATGAAAGGCAGAAAGAGTTTTATTAGCTGAACTGCACTCCATAAGAAAGACTGTCAGAGAACAGCTTGCTTTCAGCAGACTGTGTATTTCTTTATACTAGCAATTGGAACACAGAAAAACACTTTCTGGTTTGTTTGCAATGAGCACCATAAAGACAGTTTTATTAACTGAACCGCACTCAGTATTCAAGACTGTCAAAGAACAACTTGTTTTCAGCAAACTGCATCTTTGCTTTTACAGTCCATTATGAAGCATAAAAACACTTTCGGGCTCGCTTGCAATGAAAGGCAGAAAGAGTTTTATTAGCTGAACTGCACTCCATAAGAAAGACTGTCAGAGCACAGCTTGCTTTCAGCAGACTGCATATTTGTTTATACTAACAAGTAGAACACAGAAAAACACTTTCTGGTTTGTTTGCAATGAGCACCAGAAAGACAGTTTTATTAACTGAACCGCACTCAGTATTCAAGACTGTCAAAGAACAACTTGTTTTCAGCAAACTGCATCTTTGCTTTTACAGTCCATTATGAAGCATAAAAACACTTTCGGGCTCGCTTGCAATGAAAGGCAGAAAGAGTTTTATTAGCTGAACTGCACTTCATAAGAAAGACTGTCAGAGAACAGCTTGCTTTCAGCAGACTGCGTATTTCTTTATACTAGCAATTGGAACACAGAAAAACACTTTCTGGCTTGCTTGCAATGAGCACCAGAAAGACAGTTTTATTAACTGAACCGCACTCAGTATTCAAGACTGTCAAAGAACAACTTGTTTTCAGCAAACTGCATCTTTGCTTTTACAACCCATTATGAAGCATAAAAACACTTTCGGGCTCGCTTGCAATGAAAGGCAGAAAGAGTTTTATTAGCTGAACTGCACTCCATAAGAAAGACTGTCAGAGAACAGCTTGCTTTCAGCAGACTGCGTATTTCTTTATACTAGCAATTGGAACACAGAAAAACACTTTCTGGCTTGCTTGCAATGAGCACCAGAAAGACAGTTTTATTAACTGAACCGCACTCAGTATTCAAGATTGTCAAAGAACAACTTGTTTTCAGCAAACTGCAACTTTGCTTTTACAATCCATTATGAAGCATAAAAACACTTTCGGGCTTGCTTGCAATGAAAGGCAGAAAGAGTTTTATTAGCTGAACTGCACTCCATAAGAAAGACTATCAAAGAACAGCTTGCTTTCAGCAGACTGCATCTTTGTTTATACTAACAAGTAGAACACAGAAAAACACTTTCTGGCTTGTTTGCAAAAAGCACCAGAAAGACAGTTTTATTAACTGAACTGCACTCAGTATTCAAGACTGTCAAAGAACAACTTGTTTTCAGCAAACTGCAACTTTGCTTTTACAATCCAGTATGAAGCATAAAAACACTTTCGGGCTTGCTTGCAATGAAAGGCAGAAAGAGTTTATTAGCTGAACTGCACTCCATAAGAAAGACTATCAAAGAACAGCTTGCTTTCAGCAGACTGCATATTTGTTTATACTAACAAGTAGAACACAGAAAAACACTTTCTGGCTTGTTTGCAATGAGCACCAGAAAGACAGTTTTATTAACTGAACTGCACTCAGTATTCAAGACTGTCAAAGAACAACTTGTTTTCAGCAACCTGCAACTTTGCTTTTGCAGTACATTATGAAGCATAAAAACACTTTCGGGCTTGCTTGCAATGAAAGGCAGAAAGAGTTTTATTAGCTGAACTGCGCTCCATAAGAAAGACTATCAAAGAACAGCTTGCTTTCAGCAGACTGCATATTTGTTTATACTAACAAGTAGACCACAGAAAAACACTTTCTGGCTTGTTTGCAAAAAGCACCAGAAAGACAGTTTTATTAACTGAACTGCACTCAGTATTCAAGACTGTCAAAGAACAACTTGTTTTCAGCAAACTGCAACTTTGCTTTTACAGTCCATTATGAAGCATAAAAACACTTTCGGGCTTGCTTGCAATGAAAGGCAGAAAGAGTTTTATTAGCTGAACTGCACTCCATAAGAAAGACTGTCAGAGTACAGCTTATTTCCAGCAAACTGCATCTTTGATTATACAGACAAGAAAAACACAGAAAAGCACTTTCTGGCTTGTTTGCAAATAATGCCAGAAACAGTTTTATTAGCTTAACTGCACTCAGTATTCAAGACTGTCAAAGAACAGCTTGTTTCCAGCAAACTGTATCATTGCTTATACAGATGATTAGAGCACAGAAAAACACGTTCTGGCCTGTTTGCAATGAGCACCAGAAAGACAGTTTTATTAACTGAACTGCACTCAGTATTCAAGACTGTCAAAGAACAACTTGTTTTCAGCAAACTGCAACTTTGCTTTTACAGTCCATTATGAAGCATAAAAACACTTTCGGGCTTGCTTGCAATGAAAGGCAGAAAGAGTTTTATTAGCTGAACTGCACTCCATAAGAAAGACTATCAAAGAACAGCTTGCTTTCAGCAGACTGCATATTTGTTTATACTAACAAGTAGAACACAGAAAAACACTTTCTGGCTTGTTTGCAAAGAGCACCAGAAAGAGAGTTTTATTAACTGAACTGCACTCAGTATTCAAGACTGTCAAAGAACAACTTGTTTTCAGCAAACTGCAACTTTGCTTTTACAGTCCATTATGAAGCATAAAAACACTTTCGGGCTTGCTTGCAATGAAAGGCAGAAAGAGTTTTATTAGCTGAACTGCACTCCATAAGAAAGACTATCAAAGAACAGCTTGCTTTCAGCAGACTGCATATTTGTTTATACTAACAAGTAGAACACAGAAAAACACTTTCTGGCTTGTTTGCAAAGAGCACCAGAAAGACAGTTTTATTAACTGAACTGCACTCAGTATTCAAGACTGTCAAAAAACAACTTGTTTTCAGCAAACTGCAACTTCGCTTATACAGACAAGAAGAGCAAAGAAAAACACTTTCTGGCTTGTTTGAAATGAGCACCAGAAAGACAGTTTTATTAACTGAACTGCACTCAGTATTCAAGACTGTCAAAGAACAACTTGTTTTCAGCAAACTGCAACTTTGCTTTTACAATCCATTATGGAGCATAAAAACACTTTCGGGCTTGCTTGCAATGAAAGGCAGAAAGAGTTTTATTAGCTGAACTGCACTCCATAAGAAAGACTATCAAAGAACAGCTTGCTTTCAGCAGACTGCATATTTGTTTATACTAACAAGTAGAACACAGAAAAACACTTTCTGGCTTGTTTGCAAAAAGCACCAGAAAGACAGTTTTATTAACTGAACTGCACTCAGTATTCAAGACTGTCAAAGAACAGCTTGTTTCCAGCAAACTGTATCATTGCTTATACAGATAATTAGAGCACAGAAAAACACTTTCTGGCCTGTTTGCAATGGGCACCAGAAAGACAGTTTTATTAACTGAACTGCACTCAGTATTCAAGTTTGTCAAAGAACAACTTGTTTTCAGCAAACTGCAACTTTGCTTTTACAATCCATTATGGAGCATAAAAACACTTTCGGGCTTGCTTGCAATGATAGGCAGAAAGAGTTTTATTAGCTGAACTGCACTCCATAAGAAAGACTATCAAAGAACAGCTTGCTTTCAGCAGACTGCATATTTGTTTATACTAACAAGTAGAACACAGAAAAACACTTTCTGGCTTGCTTGCAAAGAGCACCAGAAAGACAGTTTTATTAACTGAACTGCACTCAGTATTCAAGACTGTCAAAGAACAAATTGTTTTCAGCAAACTGCTACTTTGCTTTTACACCATTATGAAGCATAAAAACACTTTCGGGCTTGCTTGCAATGAAAGTCAGAAAAAGTTTTATTAGCTGAACTGCACTCCATAAGAAAGACTGTCAGAGTACAGCTTATTTTCAGCAAACTGCATCTTTGCTTATACAGACAAGAAGAACACAGAAAAGCACTTTCTGGCTTGTTTGCAAATAATGCCAGAAATAGTTTTATTAGCTTAACTGCACTCAGTATTCAAGACTGTCAAAGAACAGCTTGTTTCCAGCAAACTGTATCATTGCTTATACAGATGATTAGAGCACAGAAAAACACGTTCTGGCCTGTTTGCAATGAGCACCAGAAAGACAGTTTTATTAACTGAACTGCACTCAGTATTCAAGACTGTCAAAGAACAACTTGTTTTCAGCAAACTGCAACTTTGCTTTTACAGTCCATCATGAAGCATAAAAACACTTTCGGGCTTGCTTGCAATGAAAGGCAGAAAGAGTTTTATTAGCTGAACTGCACTCCATAAGAAAGACTATCAAAGAACAGCTTGCTTTCAGCAGACTGCATATTTGTTTATACTAACAAGTAGAACACAGAAAAACACTTTCTGGCTTGTTTGCAAAGAGCACCAGAAAGAGAGTTTTATTAACTGAACTGCACTCAGTATTCAAGACTGTCAAAGAACAACTTGTTTTCAGCAAACTGCAACTTTGCTTTTACAGTCCATTATGAAGCATAAAAACACTTTCGGGCTTGCTTGCAATGAAAGGCAGAAAGAGTTTTATTAGCTGAACTGCACTCCATAAGAAAGACTATCAAAGAACAGCTTGCTTTCAGCAGACTGCATATTTGTTTATACTAACAAGTAGAACACAGAAAAACACTTTCTGGCTTGTTTGCAAAAAGCACCAGAAAGACAGTTTTATTAACTGAACTGCACTCAGTATTCAAGACTGTCAAAGAACAGCTTGTTTCCAGCAAACTGTATCATTGCTTATACAGATGATTAGAGCACAGAAAAACACTTTCTGGCCTGTTTGCAATGGGCACCAGAAAGACAGTTTTATTAACTGAACTGCACTCAGTATTCAAGTTTGTCAAAGAACAACTTGTTTTCAGCAAACTGCAACTTTGCTTTTACAATCCATTATGGAGCATAAAAACACTTTCGGGCTTGCTTGCAATGATAGGCAGAAAGAGTTTTATTAGCTGAACTGCACTCCATAAGAAAGACTATCAAAGAACAGCTTGCTTTCAGCAGACTGCATATTTGTTTATACTAACAAGTAGAACACAGAAAAACACTTTCTGGCTTGCTTGCAAAGAGCACCAGAAAGACAGTTTTATTAACTGAACTGCACTCAGTATTCAAGACTGTCAAAGAACAAATTGTTTTCAGCAAACTGCTACTTTGCTTTTACACCATTATGAAGCATAAAAACACTTTCGGGCTTGCTTGCAATGAAAGTCAGAAAAAGTTTTATTAGCTGAACTGCACTCCATAAGAAAGACTGTCAGAGTACAGCTTATTTTCAGCAAACTGCATCTTTGCTTATACAGACAAGAAGAACACAGAAAAGCACTTTCTGGCTTGTTTGCAAATAATGCCAGAAATAGTTTTATTAGCTTAACTGCACTCAGTATTCAAGACTGTCAAAGAACAGCTTGTTTCCAGCAAACTGTATCATTGCTTATACAGATGATTAGAGCACAGAAAAACACGTTCTGGCCTGTTTGCAATGAGCACCAGAAAGACAGTTTTATTAACTGAACTGCACTCAGTATTCAAGACTGTCAAAGAACAACTTGTTTTCAGCAAACTGCAACTTTGCTTTTACAGTCCATTATGAAGCATAAAAACACTTTCGGGCTTGCTTGCAATGAAAGGCAGAAAGAGTTTTATTAGCTTAACTGCACTCAGTATTCAAGACTGTCAAAGAACAGCTTGTTTCCAGCAAACTGTATCATTGCATATACAGATGATTAGAGCACAGAAAAACACGTTCTGGCCTGTTTGCAATGAGCACCAGAAAGACAGTTTTATTAACTGAACTGCACTCAGTATTCAAGACTGTCAAAGAACAACATGTTTTCAGCAAACTGCAACTTTGCTTTTACAGTCCATCATGAAGCATAAAAACACTTTCGGGCTTGCTTGCAATGAAAGGCAGAAAGAGTTTTATTAGCTGAACTGCACTCCATAAGAAAGACTATCAAAGAACAGCTTGCTTTCCGCAGACTGCATATTTGTTTATACTAACAAGTAGAACACAGAAAAACACTTTCTGGCTTGTTTGCAAAGAGCACCAGAAAGAGAGTTTTATTAACTGAACTGCACTCAGTATTCAAGACTGTCAAAGAACAACTTGTTTTCAGCAAACTGCAACTTTGCTTTTACAGTCCATTATGAAGCATAAAAACACTTTCGGGCTTGCTTGCAATGAAAGGCAGAAAGAGTTTTATTAGCTGAACTGCACTCCATAAGAAAGACTATCAAAGAACAGCTTGCTTTCAGCAGACTGCATATTTGTTTATACTAACAAGTAGAACACAGAAAAACACTTTCTGGCTTGTTTGCAAAGAGCACCAGAAAGACAGTTTTATTAACTGAACTGCACTCAGTATTCAAGACTGTCAAAAAACAACTTGTTTACAGCAAACTGCAACTTTGCTTTTACAGTCCATTATGAAGCATAAAAACACTTTCGGGCTTGCTTGCAATGAAAGGCAGAAAGAGTTTTATTAGCTGAACTGCACTCCATAAGAAAGACTGTCAGAGTACAGCTTATTTCCAGCAAACTGCATCTTTGCTAATACAGACAAGAAGAACACAGAAAAGCACTTTCTGGCTTGTTTGCAAATAATGCCAGAAATAGTTTTATTAGCTTAACTGCACTCAGTATTCAAGACTGTCAAAGAACAGCTTGTTTCCAGCAAACTGTATCATTGCTTATATAGATGATTAGAGCACAGAAAAACACTTTCTGGCCTGTTTGCAATGAGCACCAGAAAGACAGTTTTATTAACTGAACTGCACTCAGTATTCAAGACTGTCAAAGAACAACTTGTTTTCAGCAAACTGCAACTTTGCTTATACAGACAAGAAGAGCAAAGAAAAACACTTTCTGGCTTGTTTGAAATGAGCACCAGAAAGACAGTTTTATTAACTGAACTGCACTCAGTATTCAAGACTGTCAAAGAACAACTTGTTTTCAGCAAACTGCAACTTTGCTTTTACAGACAGGAAGAGCAAAGAAAAACACTTTCTGGCTTGTTTGAAATGAGCACCAGAAAGACAGTTTTATTAACTGAACTGCACTCAGTATTCAAGATTGTCAAAGAACAACTTGTTTTCAGCAAACAGCAACTTTGCTTTTACAATCCAGTATGAAGCATAAAAACACTTTCGGACTTGCTTGCAATGAAAGGCAGAAAGAGTTTTATTAGCTGAACTGCACTTCATAAGAAAGACTATCAAAGAACAGCTTGCTTTCAGCAGACTGCATATTTGTTTATACTAACAAGTAGAACACAGAAAAACACTTTCTGGCTTGTTTGCAAAAAGCACCAGAAAGACAGTTTTATTAACTGAACTGCACTCAGTATTCAAGACTGTCAAAGAACAGCTTGTTTCCAGCAAACTGTATCATTGCTTATACAGATGATTAGAGCACAGAAAAACACTTTCTGGCCTGTTTGCAATGGGCACCAGAAAGACAGTTTTATTAACTGAACTGCACTCAGTATTCAAGTTTGTCAAAGAAAAACTTGTTTTCAGCAAACTGCAACATTGCTTTTACAATCCATTATGGAGCATAAAAACACTTTCGGGCTTGCTTGCAATGAAAGGCAGAAAGAGTTTTATTAGCTGAACTGCACTCCATAAGAAAGACTATCAAAGAACAGCTTGCTTTCAGCAGACTGCATATTTGTTTATACTAACAAGTAGAACACAGAAAAACACTTTCTGGCTTGCTTGCAAAGAGCACCAGAAAGACAGTTTTATTAACTGAACTGCACTCAGTATTCAAGACTGTCAAAGAACAACTTGTTTTCAGCAAACTGCTACTTTGCTTTTACACCATTATGAAGCATAAAAACACTTTCGGGCTTGCTTGCAATGAAAGTCAAAAAAAGTTTTATTAGCTGAACTGCACTCCATAAGAAAGACTGTCAGAGTACAGCTTATTTTCAGCAAACTGCATCTTTGCTTATACAGACAAGAAGAACACAGAAAAGCACTTTCTGGCTTGTTTGCAAATAATGCCAGAAATAGTTTTATTAGCTTAACTGCACTCAGTATTCAAGACTGTCAAAGAACAGCTTGTTTCCAGCAAACTGTATCATTGCTTATACAGATGATTAGAGCACAGAAAAACACGTTCTGGCCTGTTTGCAATGAGCACCAGAAAGACAGTTTTATTAACTGAACTGCACTCAGTATTCAAGACTGTCAAAGAACAACTTGTTTTCAGCAAACTGCAACTTTGCTTTTACAGTCCATTATGAAGCATAAAAACACTTTCGGGCTTGCTTGCAATGAAAGGCAGAAAGAGTTTTATTAGCTTAACTGCACTCAGTATTCAAGACTGTCAAAGAACAGCTTGTTTCCAGCAAACTGTATCATTGCTTATACAGATGATTAGAGCACAGAAAAACACGTTATGGCCTGTTTGCAATGAGCACCAGAAAGACAGTTTTATTAACTGAACTGCACTCAGTATTCAAGACTGTCAAAGAACAACTTGTTTTCAGCAAACTGCAACTTTGCTTTTACAGTCCATCATGAAGCATAAAAACACTTTCGGGCTTGCTTGCAATGAAAGGCAGAAAGAGTTTTATTAGCTGAACTGCACTCCATAAGAAAGACTATCAAAGAACAGCTTGCTTTCAGCAGACTGCATATTTGTTTATACTAACAAGTAGAACACAGAAAAACACTTTCTGGCTTGTTTGCAAAGAGCACCAGAAAGAGAGTTTTATTAACTGAACTGCACTCAGTATTCAAGACTGTCAAAGAACAACTTGTTTTCAGCAAACTGCAACTTTGCTTTTACAGTCCAGTATGAAGCATAAAAACACTTTCGGGCTTGCTTGCAATGAAAGGCAGAAAGAGTTTTATTAGCTGAACTGCACTCCATAAGAAAGACTATCAAAGAACAGCTTGCTTTCAGCAGACTGCATATTTGTTTATACTAACAAGTAGAACACAGAAAAACACTTTCTGGCTTGTTTGCAAAGAGCACCAGAAAGACAGTTTTATTAACTGAACTGCACTCAGTATTCAAGACTGTCAAAAAACAACTTGTTTACAGCAAACTGCAACTTTGCTTTTACAGTCCATTATGAAGCATAAAAACACTTTCGGGCTTGCTTGCAATGAAAGGCAGAAAGAGTTTTATTAGCTGAACTGCACTCCATAAGAAAGACTGTCAGAGTACAGCTTATTTCCAGCAAACTGCATCTTTGCTTATACAGACAAGAAGAACACAGAAAAGCACTTTCTGGCTTGTTTGCAAATAATGCCAGAAATAGTTTTATTAGCTTAACTGCACTCAGTATTCAAGACTGTCAAAGAACAGCTTGTTTCCAGCAAACTGTATCATTGCTTATATAGATGATTAGAGCACAGAAAAACACTTTCTGGCCTGTTTGCAATGAGCACCAGAAAGACAGTTTTATTAACTGAACTGCACTCAGTATTCAAGACTGTCAAAGAACAACTTGTTTTCAGCAAACTGCAACTTTGCTTATACAGACAGGAAGAGCAAAGAAAAACACTTTCTGGCTTGTTTGAAATGAGCACCAGAAAGACATTTTTATTAACTGAACTGCACTCAGTATTCAAGATTGTCAAAGAACAACTTGTTTTCAGCAAACAGCAACTTTGCTTTTACAATCCAGTATGAAGCATAAAAACACTTTCGGGCTTGCTTGCAATGAAAGGCAGAAAGAGTTTTATTAGCTGAACTGCACTCCATAAGAAAGACTATCAAAGAACAGCTTGCTTTCAGCAGACTGCATATTTGTTTATAATAACAAGTAGAACACAGAAAAACACTTTCTGGCTTGTTAGCAATGAGCACCAGAAAGACAGTTTTATTAACTGAACTGCACTCAGTATTCAAGTTTGTCAAAGAACAACTTGTTTTCAGCAAACTGCAACTTTGCTTATACAGACAAGAAGAGCAAAGAAAAACACTTTCTGGCTTGTTTGAAATGAGCACCAGAAAGACAGTTTTATTAACTGAACTGCACTCAGTATTCAAGACTGTCAAAGAACAACTTGTTTTCAGCAAACTGCAACTTTGCTTTTACAATCCATTATGGAGCATAAAAACACTTTCGGGCTTGCTTGCAATGAAAGGCAGAAAGAGTTTTATTAGCTGAACTGCACTCCATAAGAAAGACTATCAAAGAACAGCTTGCTTTCAGCAGACTGCATATTTGTTTATACTAACAAGTAGAACACAGAAAAACACTTTCTGGCTTGTTTGCAAAAAGCACCAGAAAGACAGTTTTATTAACTGAACTGCACTCAGTATTCAAGACTGTCAAAGAACAGCTTGTTTCCAGCAAACTGTATCATTGCTTATACAGATGATTAGAGCACAGAAAAACACTTTCTGGCCTGTTTGCAATGGGCACCAGAAAGACAGTTTTATTAACTGAACTGCACTCAGTATTCAAGTTTGTCAAAGAACAGCTTGTTTTCAGCAAACTGCAACTTTGCTTTTACAATCCATTATGGAGCATAAAAACACTTTCGGGCTTGCTTGCAATGAAAGGCAGAAAGAGTTTTATTAGCTGAACTGCACTCCATAAGAAAGACTATCGAAGAACAGCTTGCTTTCTGCAGACTGCATATTTGTTTATACTAACAAGTAGAACACAGAAAAACACTTTCTGGCTTGTTTGCAAAGAGCACCAGAAAGACAGTTTTATTAACTGAACTGCACTCAGTATTCAAGACTGTCAAAGAACAACTTGTTTTCAGCAAACTGCAACTTTGCTTTTACAGTCCATTATGAAGCATAAAAACACTTTCGGGCTTGCTTGCAATGAAAGGCAGAAAGAGTTTTATTAGCTGAACTGCACTCCATAAGAAAGACTATCAAAGAACAGCTTGCTTTCAGCAGACTGCATATTTGTTTATACTAACAAGTAGAACACAGAAAAACACTTTCTGGCTTGCTTGCAAAGAGCACCAGAAAGACAGTTTTATTAACTGAACTGCACTCAGTATTCAAGACTGTCAAAGAACAACTTGTTTTCAGCAAACTGCAACTTTGCTTTTACACCATTATGAAGCATAAAAACACTTTCGGGCTTGCTTGCAATGAAAGTCAGAAAGAGTTTTATTAGCTGAACTGCACTCCATAAGAAAGACTGTCAGAGTACAGCTTACTTTCAGCAAACTGCATCTTTGCTTATACAGACAAGAAGAACACAGAAAAGCACTTTCTGGCTTGTTTGCAAATAATGCCAGAAATAGTTTTATTAGCTTAACTGCACTCAGTATTCAAGACTGTCAAAGAACAGCTTGTTTCCAGCAAACTGTATCATTGCTTATAAAGATGATTAGAGCACAGAAAAACACGTTCTGGCCTGTTTGCAATGAGCACCAGAAAGACAGTTTTATTAACTGAACTGCACTCAGTATTCAAGATTGTCAAAGAACAACTTGTTTTCAGCAAACAGCAACTTTGCTTTTACAATCCAGTATGAAGCATAAAAACACTTTCGGGCTTGCTTGCAATGAAAGGCAGAAAGAGTTTTATTAGCTGAACTGCACTCCATAAGAAAGACTATCAAAGAACAGCTTGCTTTCAGCAGACTGCATATTTGTTTATACTAACAAGTAGAACACAGAAAAACACTTTCTGGCTTGTTTGCAAAGAGCACCAGAAAGACAGTTTTATTAACTGAACTGCACTCAGTATTCAAGACTGTCAAAGAACAACTTGTTTTCAGCAAACTGCAACTTTGCTTATACAGACAGGAAGAGCAAAGAAAAACACTTTCTGGCTTGTTTGAAATGAGCACCAGAAAGACAGTTTTATTAACTGAACTGCACTCAGTATTCAAGATTGTCAAAGAACAAATTGTTTTCAGCAAACAGCAACTTTGCTTTTACAATCCAGTATGAAGCATAAAAACACTTTCGGGCTTGCTTGCAATAAAAGTCAGAAATAGTTTTATTAGCTGAACTGCACTCCATAAGAAAGACTATCAAAGAACAGCTTGCTTTCAGCAGACTGCATATTTGTTTATAATAACAAGTAGAACACAGAAAAACACTTTCTGGCTTGTTTGCAATGAGCACCAGAAAGACAGTTTTATTAACTGAACTGCACTCAGTATTCAAGACTGTCAAAGAACAACTTGTTTTCAGCAAACTGCAACTTTGCTTATACAGACAAGAAGAGCAAAGAAAAACACTTTCTGGCTTGTTTGAAATGAGCACCAGAAAGACAGTTTTATTAACTGAACTGCACTCAGTATTCAAGACTGTCAAAGAACAACTTGTTTTCAGCAAACTGCAACTTTGCTTTTACAATCCATTATGGAGCATAAAAACACTTTCGGGCTTGCTTGCAATGAAAGGCAGAAAGAGTTTTATTAGCTGAACTGCACTCCATAAGAAAGACTATCAAAGAACAGCTTGCTTTCAGCAGACTGCATATTTGTTTATACTAACAAGTAGAACACAGAAAAACACTTTCTGGCTTGTTTGCAAAAAGCACCAGAAAGACAGTTTTATTAACTGAACTGCACTCAGTATTCAAGACTGTCAAAGAACAACTTGTTTTCAGCAAACTGCAACTTTGCTTTTACAGTCCAGTATGAAGCATAAAAACACTTTCGGGCTTGCTTGCAATGAAAGGCAGAAAGAGTTTTATTAGCTGAACTGCACTCCATAAGAAAGACTGTCAGAGTACAGCTTATTTCCAGCAAACTGCATCTTTGCTTATACAGACAAGAAGAACACAGAAAAGCACTTTCTGGCTTGTTTGCAAATAATGCCAGAAATAGTTTTATTAGCTTAACTGCACTCAGTATTCAAGACTGTCAAAGAACAGCTTGTTTCCAGCAAACTGTATCATTGCTTATATAGATGATTAGAGCACAGAAAAACACTTTCTGGCTTGTTTGAAATGAGCACCAGAAAGACAGTTTTATTAACTGAACTGCACTCAGTATTCAAGTTTGTCAAAGAACAACTTGTTTTCAGCAAACTGCAACTTTGCTTTTACAATCCATTATGGAGCATAAAAACACTTCCGGGCTTGCTTGCAATGAAAGGCAGAAAGAGTTTTATTAGCTGAACTGCACTCCATAAGAAAGACTATCAAAGAACAGCTTGCTTTCAGCAGACTGCATATTTGTTTATACTAACAAGTAGAACACAGAAAAACACTTTCTGGCTTGTTTGCAAAGAGCACCAGAAAGACAGTTTTATTAACTGAACTGCACTCAGTATTCAAGACTGTCAAAGAACAACTTGTTTTCAGCAAACTGCAACTTTGCTTTTACAGTCCATTATGAAGCATAAAAACACTTTCGGGCTTGCTTGCAATGAAAGGCAGAAAGAGTTTTATTAGCTGAACTGCACTCCATAAGAAAGACTATCAAAGAACAGCTTGCTTTCAGCAGACTGCATATTTGTTTATACTAACAAGTAGAACACAGAAAAACACTTTCTGGCTTGCTTGCAAAGAGCACCAGAAAGACAGTTTTATTAACTGAACTGCACTCAGTATTCAAGACTGTCAAAGAACAACTTGTTTTCAGCAAACTGCAACTTTGCTTTTACACCATTATGAAGCATAAAAACACTTTCGGGCTTGCTTGCAATGAAAGTCAGAAAGAGTTTTATTAGCTGAACTGCACTCCATAAGAAAGACTGTCAGAGTACAGCTTACTTTCAGCAAACTGCATCTTTGCTTATACAGACAAGAAGAACACAGAAAAGCACTTTCTGGCTTGTTTGCAAATAATGCCAGAAATAGTTTTATTAGCTTAACTGCACTCAGTATTCAAGACTGTCAAAGAACAGCTTGTTTCCAGCAAACTGTATCATTGCTTATAAAGATGATTAGAGCACAGAAAAACACGTTCTGGCCTGTTTGCAATGAGCACCAGAAAGACAGTTTTATTAACTGAACTGCACTCAGTATTCAAGATTGTCAAAGAACAACTTGTTTTCAGCAAACAGCAACTTTGCTTTTACAATCCAGTATGAAGCATAAAAACACTTTCGGGCTTGCTTGCAATGAAAGGCAGAAAGAGTTTTATTAGCTGAACTGCACTCCATAAGAAAGACTATCAAAGAACAGCTTGCTTTCAGCAGACTGCATATTTGTTTATACTAACAAGTAGAACACAGAAAAACACTTTCTGGCTTGTTTGCAAAGAGCACCAGAAAGACAGTTTTATTAACTGAACTGCACTCAGTATTCAAGACTGTCAAAGAACAACTTGTTTTCAGCAAACTGCAACTTTGCTTTTACAGTCCATTATGAAGCATAAAAACACTTTCGGGCTTGCTTGCAATGAAAGGCAGAAAGAGTTTTATTAGCTTAACTGCACTCAGTATTCAAGACTGTCAAAGAACAGCTTGTTTCCAGCAAACTGTATCATTGCTTATACAGATGATTAGAGCACAGAAAAACACGTTCTGGCCTGTTTGCAATGAGCACCAGAAAGACAGTTTTATTAACTGAACTGCACTCAGTATTCAAGACTGTCAAAGAAAAACTTGTTTTCAGCAAACTGCAACTTTGCTTTTACAGTCCATCATGAAGCATAAAAACACTTTCGGGCTTGCTTGCAATGAAAGGCAGAAAGAATTTTATTAGCTGAACTGCACTCCATAAGAAAGACTATCAAAGAACAGCTTGCTTTCAGCAGACTGCATATTTGTTTATACTAACAAGTAGAACACAGAAAAACACTTTCTGGCTTGTTTGCAAAGAGCACCAGAAAGAGAGTTTTATTAACTGAACTGCACTCAGTATTCAAGACTGTCAAAGAACAACTTGTTTTCAGCAAACTGCAACTTTGCTTTTACAGTCCATTATGAAGCATAAAAACACTTTCGGGCTTGCTTGCAATGAAAGGCAGAAAGAGTTTTATTAGCTGAACTGCACTCCATAAGAAAGACTATCAAAGAACAGCTTGCTTTCAGCAGACTGCATATTTGTTTATACTAACAATTAGAACACAGAAAAACACTTTCTGGCTTGTTTGCAAAGAGCACCAGAAAGACAGTTTTATTAACTGAACTGCACTCAGTATTCAAGACTGTCAAAAAACAACTTGTTTACAGCAAACTGCAACTTTGCTTTTACAGTCCATTATGAAGCATAAAAACACTTTCGGGCTTGCTTGCAATGAAAGGCAGAAAGAGTTTTATTAGCTGAACTGCACTCCATAAGAAAGACTGTCAGAGTACAGCTTATTTCCAGCAAACTGCATCTTTGCTTATACAGACAAGAAGAACACAGAAAAGCACTTTCTGGCTTGTTTGCAAATAATGCCAGAAAAAGTTTTATTACCTTAACTGCACTCAGTATTCAAGACTGTCAAAGAACAGCTTGTTTCCAGCAAACTGTATCATTGCTTATATAGATGATTAGAGCACAGAAAAACACTTTCTGGCTTCTTTGCAATGAGCACCAGAAAGACAGTTTTATTAACTGAACTGCACTCAGTATTCAAGACTGTCAAAGAACAACTTGTTTTCAGCAAACTGCAACTTTGCTTATACAGACAGGAAGAGCAAAGAAAAACACTTTCTGGCTTGTTTGAAATGAGCACCAGAAAGACAGTTTTATTAACTGAACTGCACTCAGTATTCAAGACTGTCAAAGAACAACTTGTTTTCAGCAAACTGCAACTTTGCTTTTACAATCCATTATGGAGCATAAAAACACTTTCGGGCTTGCTTGCAATGAAAGGCAGAAAGAGTTTTATTAGCTGAACTGCACTCCATAAGAAAGACTATCAAAGAACAGCTTGCTTTCAGCAGACTGCATATTTGTTTATACTAACAAGTAGAACACAGAAAAACACTTTCTGGCTTGTTTGCAAAAAGCACCAGAAAGACAGTTTTATTAACTGAACTGCACTCAGTATTCAAGACTGTCAAAGAACAACTTGTTTTCAGCAAACTGCAACTTTGCTTTTACAGTCCAGTATGAAGCATAAAAACACTTTCGGGCTTGCTTGCAATGAAAGGCAGAAAGAGTTTTATTAGCTGAACTGCACTCCATAAGAAAGACTGTCAGAGTACAGCTTATTTCCAGCAAACTGCATCTTTGCTTATACAGACAAGAAGAACACAGAAAAGCACTTTCTGGCTTGTTTGCAAATAATGCCAGAAATAGTTTTATTAGCTTAACTGCACTCAGTATTCAAGACTGTCAAAGAACAGCTTGTTTCCAGCAAACTGTATCATTGCTTATATAGATGATTAGAGCACAGAAAAACACTTTCTGGCTTGTTTGAAATGAGCACCAGAAAGACAGTTTTATTAACTGAACTGCACTCAGTATTCAAGTTTGTCAAAGAACAACTTGTTTTCAGCAAACTGCAACTTTGCTTTTACAATCCATTATGGAGCATAAAAACACTTCCGGGCTTGCTTGCAATGAAAGGCAGAAAGAGTTTTATTAGCTGAACTGCACTCCATAAGAAAGACTATCAAAGAACAGCTTGCTTTCAGCAGACTGCATATTTGTTTATACTAACAAGTAGAACACAGAAAAACACTTTCTGGCTTGTTTGCAAAGAGCACCAGAAAGACAGTTTTATTAACTGAACTGCACTCAGTATTCAAGACTGTAAAAGAACAACTTGTTTTCAGCAAACTGCAACTTTGCTTTTACAGTCCATTATGAAGCATAAAAACACTTTCGGGCTTGCTTGCAATGAAAGTCAGAAAGAGTTTTATTAGCTGAACTGCACTCCATAAGAAAGACTGTCAGTGTACAGCTTATTTCCAGCAAACTGCATCTTTGCTAATACAGACAAAAAGAACACAGAAAAGCACTTTCTGGCTTGTTTGCAAATAATGCCAGAAATAGTTTTATTAGCTTAACTGCACTCAGTATTCAAGACTGTCAAAGAACAGCTTGTTTCCAGCAAACTGTAGCATTGCTTATACAGATGATTAGAGCACAGAAAAACACTTTCTGGCCTGTTTGCAATGAGCACCAGAAAGACCGTTTTATTAACTGAACTGCACTCAGTATTCAAGACTGTCAAAGAACAACTTGTTTTCAGCAAACTGCAACTTTGCTTATACAGAGAAGAAGAGCAAAGAAAAACACTTTCTGGCTTGTTTGAAATGAGCACCAGAAAGACAGTTTTATTAACTGAACTGCACTCAGTATTCAAGATTGTCAAAAACAACTTGTTTTCAGCAAACAGCACCTTTGCTTTTACAATCCAGTATGAAGCATAAAAACACTTTTGGGCTTGCTTGCAATGAAAGGCAGAAAGAGTTTTATTAGCTGAACTGCACTCCATAAGAAAGACTATCAAAGAACAGCTTGCTTTCAGCAGACTGCATATTTGTTTATACTAACAAGTAGAACACCGAAAAACACTTTCTGGCTTGTTTGCAATGAGCACCAGAAAGACAGTTTTATTAACTGAACTGCACTCAGTATTCAAGACTGTCAAAGAACAACTTGTTTTCAGCAAACTGCAACTTTGCTTATACAGACAAGAAGAGCAAAGAAAAACACTTTCTGGCTTGTTTGAAATGAGCACCAGAAAGACAGTTTTATTAACTGAACTGCACTCAGTATTCAAGTTTGTCAAAGAACAACTTGTTTTCAGCAAACTGCAACTTTGCTTTTACAGTCCATTATGAAGCATAAAAACACTTTCGGGCTTGCTTGCAATGAAAGGCAGAAAGAGTTTTATTAGCTGAACTGCACTCCATAAGAAAGACTATCAAAGAACAGCTTGCTTTCAGCAGACTGCATATTTGTTTATACTAACAAGTAGAACACAGAAAAACACTTTCTGGCTTGTTTGCAAAGAGCACCAGAAAGACAGTTTTATTAACTGAACTGCACTCAGTATTCAAGACTGTCAAAAAACAACTTGTTTTCAGCAAACTGCAACTTTGCTTTTACAGTCCATTATGAAGCATAAAAACACTTTCGGGCTTGCTTGCAATGAAAGGCAGAAAGAGTTTTATTAGCTGAACTGCACTCCATGAGAAAGACTGTCAGAGTACAGCTTACTTTCAGCAAACTGCATCTTTGCTTATACAGACAAGAAGAACACAGAAAAGCACTTTCTGGCTTGTTTGCAAATAATGCCAGAAATAGTTTTATTAGCTTAACTGCACTCAGTATTCAAGACTGTCAAAGAACAGCTTGTTTCCAGCAAACTGTATCATTGCTTATACAGATGATTAGAGCACAGAAAAACACTTTCTGGCCTGTTTGCAATGGGCACCAGAAAGACAGTTTTATTAACTGAACTGCACTCAGTATTCAAGTTTGTCAAAGAACAACTTGTTTTCAGCAAACTGCAACTTTGCTTTTACAATCCATTATGGAGCATAAAAACACTTTCGGGCTTGCTTGCAATGAAAGGCAGAAAGAGTTTTATTAGCTGAACTGCACTCCATAAGAAAGACTATCAAAGAACAGCTTGCTTTCAGCAGACTGCATATTTGTTTATACTAACAAGTAGAACACAGAAAAACACTTTCTGGCTTTTTTGCAAAGAGCACCAGAAAGACAGTTTTATTAACTGAACTGCACTCAGTATTCAAGACTGTAAAAGAACAACTTGTTTTCAGCAAACTGCAACTTTGCTTTTACAGTCCATTATGAAGCATAAAAACACTTTCGGGCTTGCTTGCAATGAAAGTCAGAAAGAGTTTTATTAGCTGAACTGCACTCCATAAGAAAGACTGTCAGAGTACAGCTTATTTCCAGCAAACTGCATCTTTGCTAATACAGACAAAAAGAACACAGAAAAGCACTTTCTGGCTTGTTTGCAAATAATGCCAGAAATAGTTTTATTAGCTTAACTGCACTCAGTATTCAAGACTGTCAAAGAACAGCTTGTTTCCAGCAAACTGTAGCATTGCTTATACAGATGATTAGAGCACAGAAAAACACTTTCTGGCCTGTTTGCAATGAGCACCAGAAAGACCGTTTTATTAACTGAACTGCACTCAGTATTCAAGACTGTCAAAGAACAACTTGTTTTCAGCAAACTGCAACTTTGCTTATACAGAGAAGAAGAGCAAAGAAAAACACTTTCTGGCTTGTTTGAAATGAGCACCAGAAAGACAGTTTTATTAACTGAACTGCACTCAGTATTCAAGATTGTCAAAAACAACTTGTTTTCAGCAAACAGCAACTTTGCTTTTACAATCCAGTATGAAGCATAAAAACACTTTTGGGCTTGCTTGCAATGAAAGGCAGAAAGAGTTTTATTAGCTGAACTGCACTCCATAAGAAAGACTATCAAAGAACAGCTTGCTTTCAGCAGACTGCATATTTGTTTATACTAACAAGTAGAACACAGAAAAACACTTTCTGGCTTGTTTGCAATGAGCACCAGAAAGACAGTTTTATTAACTGAACTGCACTCAGTATTCAAGACTGTCAAAGAACAACTTGTTTTCAGCAAACTGCAACTTTGCTTATACAGACAAGAAGAGCAAAGAAAAACACTTTCTGGCTTGTTTGAAATGAGCACCAGAAAGACAGTTTTATTAACTGAACTGCACTCAGTATTCAAGTTTGTCAAAGAACAACTTGTTTTCAGCAAACTGCAACTTTGCTTTTACAGTCCATTATGAAGCATAAAAACACTTTCGGGCTTGCTTGCAATGAAAGGCAGAAAGAGTTTTATTAGCTGAACTGCACTCCATAAGAAAGACTATCAAAGAACAGCTTGCTTTCAGCAGACTGCATATTTGTTTATACTAACAAGTAGAACACAGAAAAACACTTTCTGGCTTGTTTGCAAAGAGCACCAGAAAGACAGTTTTATTAACTGAACTGCACTCAGTATTCAAGACTGTCAAAAAACAACTTGTTTTCAGCAAACTGCAACTTTGCTTTTACAGTCCATTATGAAGCATAAAAACACTTTCGGGCTTGCTTGCAATGAAAGGCAGAAAGAGTTTTATTAGCTGAACTGCACTCCATGAGAAAGACTGTCAGAGTACAGCTTATTTCCAGCAAACTGCATCTTTGCTTATACAGACAAGAAGAACACAAAAAAGCACTTTCTGGCTTGTTTGCAAATAATGCCAGAAATAGTTTTATTAGCTTAACTGCACTCAGTATTCAAGACTGTCAAAGAACAGCTTGTTTCCAGCAAACTGTATCATTGCTTATACAGATGATTAGAGCACAGAAAAACACTTTCTGGCCTGTTTGCAATGGGCACCAGAAAGACAGTTTTATTAACTGAACTGCACTCAGTATTCAAGTTTGTCAAAGAACAACTTGTTTTCAGCAAACTGCAACTTTGCTTTTACAATCCATTATGGAGCATAAAAACACTTTCGGGCTTGCTTGCAATGAAAGGCAGAAAGAGTTTTATTAGCTGAACTGCACTCCATAAGAAAGACTATCAAAGAACAGCTTGCTTTCAGCAGACTGCATATTTGTTTATACTAACAAGTAGAACACAGAAAAACACTTTCTGGCTTTTTTGCAAAGAGCACCAGAAAGACAGTTTTATTAACTGAACTGCACTCAGTATTCAAGACTGTCAAAGAACAACTTGTTTTCAGCAAACTGCAACTTTGCTTTTACAGTCCATTATGAAGCATAAAAACACTTTCGGGCTCACTTGCAATGAAAGGCAGAAAGAGTTTTATTAGCTGAACTGCACTCCATAAGAAAGACTGTCAGAGAACAGCTTGCTTTCAGCAGACTGCGTATTTCTTTATACTAGCAATTGGAACACAGAAAAACACTTTCTGGTTTGTTTGCAATGAGCACCAGAAAGACAGTTTTATTAACTGAACCGCACTCAGTATTCAAGACTGTCAAAGAACAACTTGTTTTCAGCAAACTGCATCTTTGCTTTTACAGTCCATTATGAAGCATAAAAACACTTTCGGGCTCGCTTGCAATGAAAGGCAGAAAGAGTTTTATTAGCTGAACTGCACTCCATAAGAAAGACTGTCAGAGCACAGCTTGCTTTCAGCTGACTGCATATTTGTTTATACTAACAAGTAGAACACAGAAAAACACTTTCTGGTTTGTTTGCAATGAGCACCAGAAAGACAGTTTTATTAACTGAACCGCACTCAGTATTCAAGACTGTCAAAGAACAACTTGTTTTCAGCAAACTGCATCTTTGCTTTTACAGTCCATTATGAAGCATAAAAACCCTTTCGGGCTCGCTTGCAATGAAAGGCAGAAAGAGTTTTATTAGCTGAACTGCACTCCATAAGAAAGACTGTCAGAGAATAGCTTGCTTTCAGCAGACTGCGTATTTCTTTATACTAGCAATTGGAACACAGAAAAACACTTTCTGGCTTGCTTGCAATGAGCACCAGAAAGACAGTTTTATTAACTGAACCGCACTCAGTATTCAAGACTGTCAAAGAACAACTTGTTTTCAGTAAACTGCATCTTTGCTTTTACAACCCATTATGAAGCATAAAAACACTTTCGGGCTCGCTTGCAATGAAAGGCAGAAAGAGTTTTATTAGCTGAACTGCACTCCATAAGAAAGACTGTCAGAGCACAGCTTGCTTTCAGCAGACTGCATATTTGTTTATACTAACAAGTAGAACACAGAAAAACACTTTCTGGTTTGTTTGCAATGAGCACCAGAAAGACAGTTTTATTAACTGAACCGCACTCAGTATTCAAGACTGTCAAAGAACAACTTGTTTTCAGCAAACTGCATCTTTGCTTTTACAGTCCATTATGAAGCATAAAAACACTTTCGGGCTCACTTGCAATGAAAGGCAGAAAGAGTTTTTAGCTGAACTACACTCCATAAGAAAGACTGTCAGAGCACAGCTTGCTTTCAGCAGACTGCATATTTGTTTATACTAACAAGTAGAACACAGAAAAACACTTTCTGGCTTGTTTGCAATGAGCACCAGAAAGACAGTTTTATTAACTGAACTGCACTCAGTATTCAAGACTGTCAAAGAACAACTTGTTTTCAGCAAACTGCAACTTTGCTTATACAGACAAGAAGAGCAAAGAAAAACACTTTCTGGCTTGTTTGAAATGAGCACCAGAAAGACAGTTTTATTAACTGAACTGCACTCAGTATTCAAGACTGTCAAAGAACAACTTGTTTTCAGGAAACTGCAACTTTGCTTTTACAATCCATTATGGAGCATAAAAACACTTTCTGGCTTGCTTGCAATGAAAGGCAGAAAGAGTTTTATTAGCTGAACTGCACTCCATAAGAAAGACTATCAAAGAACAGCTTGCTTTCAGCAGACTGCATATTTGTTTATACTAACAAGTAGAACACAGAAAAACACTTTCTGGCTTGTTTGCAATGAGCACCAGAAAGACAGTTTTATTAACTGAACTGCACTCAGTATTCAAGACTGTCAAAGAACAACTTGTTTTCAGCAAACTGCAACTTTGCTTATACAGACAAAAAGAGCAAAGAAAAACACTTTCTGGCTTGTTTGAAATGAGCACCAGAAAGACAGTTTTATTAACTGAACTGCACTAAGTATTCAAGTTTGTCAAAGAACAACTTGTTTTCAGCAAACTGCAACTTTGCTTTTACAGTCCATTATGAAGCATAAAAACACTTTCGGGCTTGCTTGCAATGAAAGGCAGAAAGAGTTTTATTAGCTGAACTGCACTCCATAAGAAAGACTATCAAAGAACAGCTTGCTTTCAGCAGACTGCATATTTGTTTATACTAACAAGTAGAACACAGAAAAACACTTTCTGGCTTGTTAGCAATGAGCACCAGAAAGACAGTTTTATTAACTGAACTGCACTCAGTATTCAAGACTGTCAAAGAACAACTTGTTTTCAGCAAACTGCAACTTTGCTTATACAGACAAGAAGAGCAAAGAAAAACACTTTCTGGCTTGTTTGAAATGAGCACCAGAAAGACAGTTTTATTAACTGAACTGCACTCAGTATTCAAGACTGTCAAAGAACAACTTGTTTTCAGCAAACTGCAACTTTGCTTTTACAGTCCATTATGAAGCATAAAAACACTTTCGGGCTTGCTTGCAATGAAAGGCAGAAAGAGTTTTATTAGCTGAACTGCACTCCATAAGAAAGACTATCAAAGAACAGCTTGCTTTCAGCAGACTGCATATTAGTTTATACTAACAAGTAGAACACAGAAAAACACTTTCTGGCTTGTTTGCAAAGAGCACCAGAAAGACAGTTTTATTAACTGAACTGCACTCAGTATTCAAGACTGTCAAAGAACAACTTGTTTTCAGCAAACTGCAACTTTGCTTATACAGACAAGAAGAGCAAAGAAAAACACTTTCTGGCTTGTTTGAAATGAGCACCAGAAAGACAGTTTTATTAACTGAACTGCACTAAGTATTCAAGTTTGTCAAAGAACAACTTGTTTTCAGCAAACTGCAACTTTGCTTTTACAGTCCATTATGAAGCATAAAAACACTTTCGGGCTTGCTTGCAATGAAAGGCAGAAACAGTTTTATTAGCTGAACTGCACTCCATAAGAAAGACTGTCAGAGTACAGCTTATTTCCAGCAAACTGCATCTTTGCTTATACAGACAAGAAGAACACAGAAAAGCACTTTCTGGCTTGTTTGCAAATAATGCCAGAAATAGTTTTATTAGCTTAACTGCACTCAGTATTCAAGACTGTCAAAGAACAGCTTGTTTCCAGCAAACTGTATCATTGCTTATACAGATGATTAGAGCACAGAAAAACACGTTCTGGCCTGTTTGCAATGAGCACCAGAAAGACAGTTTTATTAACTGAACTGCACTCAGTATTCAAGACTGTCAAAGAACAACTTGTTTTCAGCAAACTGCAACTTTGCTTAAACAGACAAGAAGAGCAAAGAAAAACACTTTCTGGCTTGTTTGAAATTAGCACCAGAAAGACAGTTTTATTAACTGAACTGCACTCAGTATTCAAGATTGTCAAAGAACAACTTGTTTTCAGCAAACAGCAACTTTGCTTTTACAATCCAGTATGAAGCATAAAAACACTTTCGGGCTTGCTTGCAATGAAAGGTAGAAAGAGTTTTATTAGCTGAACTGCACTCCATAAGAAAGACTATCAAAGAACAGCTTGCTTTCAGCAGATTGCATGTTTGTTTATACTAACAAGTAGAACACAGAAAAACACTTTCTGGCTTGTTTGCAATGAGCACCAGAAAGACAGTTTTATTAACTGAACTGCACTCAGTATTCAAGACTGTCAAAGAACAACTTGTTTTCAGCAAACTGCAACTTTGCTTTTACAGACAAGAAGAGCAAAGAAAAACACTTTCTGGCTTGTTTGAAATGAGCACCAGAAAGACAGTTTTATTAACTGAACTGCACTCAGTATTCAAGACTGTCAAAGAACAACTTGTTTTCAGCAAACTGCAACTTTGCTTTTACAATCCATTATGGAGCATAAAAACACTTTCGGGCTTGCTTGCAATGAAAGGCAGAAAGAGTTTTATTAGCTGAACTGCACTCCATAAGAAAGACTATCAAAGAACAGCTTGCTTTCAGCAGACTGCTTATTTGTTTATACTAACAAGTAGAACACAGAAAAACACTTTCTGGCTTGTTTGCAAAGAGCACCAGAAAGACAGTTTTATTAACTGAACTGCACTCAGTATTCAAGACTGTCAAAGAACAACTTGTTTTCAGCAAACTGCAACTTTGCTTATACAGACAAGAAGAGCAAAGAAAAACATTTTCTGGCTTGTTTGAAATGAGCACCAGAAAGAGAGTTTTATTAACTGAACTGCACTCAGTATTCAAGACTGTCAAAGAACAACTTGTTTTCAGCAAACTGCAACTTTGCTTTTACAATCCATTATGGAGCATAAAAACACTTTCGGGCTTGCTTGCAATGAAAGGCAGAAAGAGTTTTATTAGCTGAACTGCACTCCATAAGAAAGACTATCAAAGAACAGCTTGCTTTCAGCAGACTGCATATTTGTTTATACTAACAAGTAGAACACAGAAAAACACTTTCTGGCTTGTTTGCAATGAGCACCAGAAAGACAGTTTTATTAACTGAACTGCACTCAGTATTCAAGACTGTCAAAGAACAACTTGTTTTCAGCAAACTGCAACTTTGCTTATACAGACAAGAAGAGCAAAGAAAAACACTTTCTGGCTTGTTTGAAATGAGCACCAGAAAGACAGTTTTATTAACTGAACTGCACTAAGTATTCAAGTTTGTCAAAGAACAACTTGTTTTCAGCAAACTGCAACTTTGCTTTTACAGTCCATTATGAAGCATAAAAACACTTTCGGGCTTGCTTGCAATGAAAGGCAGAAAGAGTTTTATTAGCTGAACTGCACTCCATAAGAAAGACTATCAAAGAACAGCTTGCTTTCAGCAGACTGCATATTTGTTTATACTAACAAGTAGAACACAGAAAAACACTTTCTGGCTTGTTAGCAATGAGCACCAGAAAGACAGTTTTATTAACTGAACTGCACTCAGTATTCAAGACTGTCAAAGAACAACTTGTTTTCAGCAAACTGCAACTTTGCTTATACAGACAAGAAGAGCAAAGAAAAACACTTTCTGGCTTGTTTGAAATGAGCACCAGAAAGACAGTTTTATTAACTGAACTGCACTCAGTATTCAAGACTGTCAAAGAACAACTTGTTTTCAGCAAACTGCAACTTTGCTTTTACAGTCCATTATGAAGCATAAAAACACTTTCGGGCTTGCTTGCAATGAAAGGCAGAAAGAGTTTTATTAGCTGAACTGCACTCCATAAGAAAGACTATCAAAGAACAGCTTGCTTTCAGCGGACTGCATATTTGTTTATACTAACAAGTAGAACACAGAAAAACACTTTCTGGCTTGTTTGCAAAGAGCACCAGAAAGACAGTTTTATTAACTGAACTGCACTCAGTATTCAAGACTGTCAAAAAACAACTTGTTTTCAGCAAACTGCAACTTTGCTTTTACAGTCCATTATGAAGCATAAAAACACTTTCGGGCTTGCTTGCAATGAAAGGCAGAAAGAGTTTTATTAGCTGAACTGCACTCCATAAGAAAGACTGTCAGAGTACAGCTTATTTCCAGCAAACTGCATCTTTGCTTATACAGACAAGAAGAACACAGAAAAGCACTTTCTGGCTTGTTTGCAAATAATGCCAGAAATAGTTTTATTAGCTTAACTGCACTCAGTATTCAAGACTGTCAAAGAACAGCTTGTTTCCAGCAAACTGTATCATTGCTTATACAGATGATTAGAGCACAGAAAAATATGTTCTGGCCTGTTTGCAATGAGCACCAGAAAGACAGTTTTATTAACTGAACTGCACTCAGTATTCAAGACTGTCAAAGAACAACTTGTTTTCAGCAAACTGCAACTTTGCTTATACAGACAAGAAGAGCAAAGAAAAACACTTTCTGGCTTGTTTGAAATGAGCACCAGAAAGACAGTTTTATTAACTGAACTGCACTCAGTATTCAAGACTGTCAAAGAACAACTTGTTTTCAGCAAACTGCAACTTTGCTTTTACAGTCCATTATGAAGCATAAAAACACTTTCGGGCTTGCTTGCAATGAAAGGCAGAAAGAGTTTTATTAGCTGAACTGCACTCCATAAGAAAGACTATCAAAGAACAGCTTGCTTTCAGCAGACTGCATATTTGTTTATACTAACAAGTAGAACACAGAAAAACACTTTCTGGCTTGTTAGCAATGAGCACCAGAAAGACAGTTTTATTAACTGAACTGCACTCAGTATTCAAGACTGTCAAAGAACAACTTGTTTTCAGCAAACTGCAACTTTGCTTATACAGACAAGAAGAGCAAAGAAAAACACTTTCTGGCTTGTTTGAAATGAGCACCAGAAAGACAGTTTTATTAACTGAACTGCACTCAGTATTCAAGACTGTCAAAGAACAACTTGTTTTCAGCAAACTGCAACTTTGCTTTTACAGTCCATTATGAAGCATAAAAACACTTTCGGGCTTGATTGCAATGAAAGGCAGAAAGAGTTTTATTAGCTGAACTGCACTCCATAAGAAAGACTGTCAGAGAACAGCTTGCTTTCAGCAGACTGCATATTTGTTTATGCTAACACGTAGAACACAGAAAAACACTTTCTGGCTTGTTTGCAAAGAGCACCAGAAAGACAGTTTTATTAACTGAACTGCACTCAGTATTCAAGACTGTCAAAAAACAACTTGTTTTCAGCAAACTGCAACTTTGCTTTTACAGTCCATTATGAAGCATAAAAACACTTTCGGGCTTGCTTGCAATGAAAGGCAGAAAGAGTTTTATTAGCTGAACTGCACTCCATAAGAAAGACTGTCAGAGTACAGCTCATTTCCAGCAAACTGCATCTTTGCTTATACAGACAAGAAGAACACAGAAAAGCACTTTCTGGCTTGTTTGCAAATAATGCCAGAAATAGTTTTATTAGCTTAACTGCACTCAGTATTCAAGACTGTCAAAGAACAGCTTGTTTCCAGCAAACTGTATCATTGCTTATACAGATGATTAGAGCACAGAAAAATACGTTCTGGCCTGTTTGCAATGAGCACCAGAAAGACAGTTTTATTAACTGAACTGCACTCAGTATTCAAGACTGTCAAAGAACAACTTGTTTTCAGCAAACTGCAACTTTGCTTAAACAGACAAGAAGAGCAAAGAAAAACACTTTCTGGCTTGTTTGAAATTAGCACCAGAAAGACAGTTTTATTAACTGAACTGCACTCAGTATTCAAGATTGTCAAAGAACAACTTGTTTTCAGCAAACAGCAACTTTGCTTTTACAATCCAGTATGAAGCATAAAAACACTTTCGGGCTTGCTTGCAATGAAAGGCAGAAAGAGTTTTATTAGCTGAACTGCACTCCATAAGAAAGACTATCAAAGAACAGCTTGCTTTCAGCAGATTGCATATTTGTTTATACTAACAAGTAGAACACAGAAAAACACTTTCTGGCTTGTTTGCAATGAGCACCAGAAAGACAGTTTTATTAACTGAACTGCACTCAGTATTCAAGACTGTCAAAGAACAACTTGTTTTCAGCAAACTGCAGCTTTGCTTATACAGACAAGAAGAGCAAAGAAAAACACTTTCTGGCTTGTTTGAAATGAGCACCAGAAAGACAGTTTTATTAACTGAACTGCACTCAGTATTCAAGACTGTCAAAGAACAACTTGTTTTCAGCAAACTGCAACTTTGCTTTTACAATCCATTATGGAGCATAAAAACACTTTCGGGCTTGCTTGCAATGAAAGGCAGAAAGAGTTTTATTAGCTGAACTGCACTCCATAAGAAAGACTATCAAAGAACAGCTTGCTTTCAGCAGACTGCATATTTGTTTATACTAACAAGTAGAACACAGAAAAACACTTTCTGGCTTGTTTGCAATGAGCACCAGAAAGACAGTTTTATTAACTGAACTGCACTCAGTATTCAAGACTGTCAAAGAACAACTTGTTTTCAGCAAACTGCAACTTTGCTTATACAGACAAGAAGAGCAAAGAAAAACACTTTCTGGCTTGTTTGAAATGAGCACCAGAAAGACAGTTTTATTAACTGAACTGCACTAAGTATTCAAGTTTGTCAAAGAACAACTTGTTTTCAGCAAACTGCAACTTTGCTTTTACAGTCCATTATGAAGCATAAAAACACTTTCGGGCTTGCTTGCAATGAAAGGCAGAAAGAGTTTTATTAGCTGAACTGCACTCCATAAGAAAGACTATCAAAGAACAGCTTGCTTTCAGCAGACTGCATATTTGTTTATACTAACAAGTAGAACACAGAAAAACACTTTCTGGCTTGTTAGCAATGAGCACCAGAAAGACAGTTTTATTAACTGAACTGCACTCAGTATTCAAGACTGTCAAAGAACAACTTGTTTTCAGCAAACTGCAACTTTGCTTATACAGACAAGAAGAGCAAAGAAAAACACTTTCTGGCTTGTTTGAAATGAGCACCAGAAAGACAGTTTTATTAACTGAACTGCACTCAGTATTCAAGACTGTCAAAGAACAACTTGTTTTCAGCGAACTGCAACTTTGCTTTTACAGTCCATTATGAAGCATAAAAACACTTTCGGGCTTGCTTGCAATGAAAGGCAGAAAGAGTTTTATTAGCTGAACTGCACTCCATAAGAAAGACTATCAAAGAACAGCTTGCTTTCAGCAGACTGCATATTTGTTTATACTAACAAGTAGAACACAGAAAAACACTTTCTGGCTTGTTAGCAATGAGCACCAGAAAGACAGTTTTATTAACTGAACTGCACTCAGTATTCAAGACTGTCAAAGAACAACTTGTTTTCAGCAAACTGCATCTTTGCTTATACAGACAAGAAGAACACAGAAAAGCACTTTCTGGCTTGTTTGCAAATAATGCCAGAAATAGTTTTATTAGCTTAATTGCACTCAGTATTCAAGACTGTCAAAGAACAACTTGTTTTCAGCAAACTGCAACTTTGCTTATACAGACAAGAAGAGCAAAGAAAAACACTTTCTGGCTTGTTTGAAATGAGCACCAGAAAGACAGTTTTATTAACTGAACTGCACTCAGTATTCAAGTTTGTCAAAGAACAACTTGTTTTCAGCAAACTGCAACTTTGCTTTTACAGTCCATTATGAAGCAAAAAAACACTTTCGGGTTTGCTTGCAATGAAAGGCAGAAAGAGTTTTATTAGCTGAACTGCACTCCATAAGAAAGACTATCAAAGAACAGCTTGCTTTCAGCAGACTGCATATTTGTTTATACTAACAAGTAGAACACAGAAAAACACTTTCTGGCATGTTTGCAATGAGCACCAGAAAGACAGTTTTATTAACTGAACTGCACTCAGTATTCAAGACTGTCAAAGAACAACTTGTTTTCAGCAAACTGCAACTTTGCTTATACAGACAAGAAGAGCAAAGAAAAACACTTTCTGGCTTGTTTGAAATGAGCACCAGAAAAACAGTTTTATTAACTGAACTGCACTCAGTATTCAAGTTTGTCAAAGAACAACTTGTTTTCAGCAAACTGCAACTTTGCTTTTACAGTCCATTATGAAGCATAAAAACACTTTCGGGCTTGCTTGCAATGAAAGGCAGAAAGAGTTTTATTAGCTGAACTGCACTCCATAAGAAAGACTGTCAGAGTACAGCTTATTTCCAGCAAACTGCATCTTTGCTCATACAGACAAGAAGAACACAGAAAAGCACTTTCTGGCTTGTTTGCAAATAATGCCAGAAATAGTTTTATTAGCTTAACTGCACTCAGTATTCAAGACTGTCAAAGAACAGCTTGTTTCCAGCAAACTGTATCATTGCTTATACACATGATTAGAGCACAGAAAAACACTTTCTGGCCTGTTTGCAATGAGCACCAGAAAGACAGTTTTATTAACTGAACTGCACTCAGTATTCAAGATTGTCAAAGAACAACTTGTTTTCAGCAAACAGCAACTTTGCTTTTACAGTCCAGTATGAAGCATAAAAACACTTTCGGTCTTGCTTGCAATGAAAGGCAGAAAGAGTTTTATTAGCTGTACTGCACTCCATAAGAAAGACTATCAAAGAACAGCTTGCTTTCAGCAGACTGCATATTTGTTTATACTAACAAGTAGAACACAGAAAAACACTTTCTGGCTTGTTTGCAAAGAGCACCAGAAAGACAGTTTTATTAACTGAACTGCACTCAGTATTCAAGACTGTCAAAGAACAACTTGTTTTCAGCAAACTACAACTTTGCTTATACAGACAAGGAGAGCAAAGAAAAACACTTTCTGGCTTGTTTGAAATGAGCACCAGAAAGACAGTTTTATTAACTGAACTGCACTCAGTATTCAAGTTTGTCAAAGAACAACTTGTTTTCAGCAAACAGCAACTTTGCTTTTACAATCCATTATGGAGCATAAAAACACTTTCGGGCTTGCTTGCAATGAAAGGCAGAAAGAGTTTTATTAGCTGAACTGCACTCCATAAGAAAGACTATCAAAGAACAGCTTGTTTTCAGCAGACTGCATATTTGTTTATACTAACAAGTAGAACACAGAAAAACACTTTCTGGCTTGTTTGCAATGAGCACCAGAAAGACAGTTTTATAAACTGAACTGCACTCAGTATTCAAGACTGTCAAAGAACAACTTGTTTTCAGCAAACTGCAACTTTGCTTATACAGACAAGAAGAGCAAAGAAAAACACTTTCTGGCTTGTTTGAAATGAGCACCAGAAAGACAGTTTTATTAACTGAACTGCACTCAGTATTGAAGTTTGTCAAAGAACAACTTGTTTTCAGCAAACTGCAACTTTGCTTTTACAGTCCATTATGAAGCGTATAAACACTTTCGGGCTCGCTTGCAATGAAAGGCAGAAAGAGTTTTATTAGCTGAACTGCACTCCATAAGAAAGACTATCAAAGAACAGCTTGCTTTCAGCAGACTGCATATTTGTTTATACTAACAAGTAGAACACAGAAAAACACTTTCTGGCTTGTTTGCAAAAAGCACCAGAAAGACAGTTTTATTAACTGAACTGCACTCAGTATTCAAGACTGTCAAAGAACAACTTGTTTTCAGCAAACTGCAACTTTGCTTTTACAGTCCAGTATGAAGCATAAAAACACTTTCGGGCTTGCTTGCAATGAAAGGCAGAAAGAGTTTTATTAGCTGAACTGCACTCCATAAGAAAGACTGTCAGAGTACAGCTTATTTCCAGCAAACTGCATTTTTGCTTATACAGACAAGAAGAACACAGAAAAGCACTTTCTGGCTTGTTTGCAAATAATGCCAGAAATAGTTTTATTAGCTTAACTGCACTCAGTATTCAAGACTGTCAAAGAACAGCTTGTTTCCAGCAAACTGTATCATTGCTTATACAGATGATTAGAGCACAGAAAAACACGTTCTGGCCTGTTTGCAATGAGCACCAGAAAGACAGTTTTATTAACTGAACTGCACTCAGTATTCAAGATTGTCAAAGAACAACTTGTTTTCAGCAAACAGCAACTTTGCTTTTACAATCCAGTATGAAGCATAAAAACACTTTCGGGCTTGCTTGCAATGAAAGGCAGAAAGAGTTTTATTAGCTGAACTGCACTCCATAAGAAAGACTATCAAAGAACAGCTTGCTTTCAGCAGACTGCATATTTGTTTATACTAACAAGTAGAACACAGAAAAACACTTTCTGGCTTGTTTGCAATGAGCACCAGAAAGACAGTTTTATTAACTGAACTGCACTCAGTATTCAAGACTGTCAAAGAACAACTTGTTTTCAGCAAACTGCAACTTTGCTTATACAGACAAGAAGAGCAAAGAAAAACACTTTCTGGCTTGTTAGAAATGAGCACCAGAAAAACAGTTTTATTAACTGAACTGCACTCAGTATTCAAGTTTGTCAAAGAACAACTTGTTTTCAGCAAACTGCAACTTTGCTTTTACAGTCCATTATGAAGCATAAAAACACTTTCGGGCTTGCTTGCAATGAAAGGCAGAAAGAGTTTTATTAGCTGAACTGCACTCCATAAGAAAGACTGTCAGAGTACAGCTTATTTCCAGCAAACTGCATCTTTGCTCATACAGACAAGAAGAACACAGAAAAGCACTTTCTGGCTTGTTTGCAAATAATGCCAGAAATAGTTTTATTAGCTGAACTGCACTCCATAAGAAAGACTGTCAGAGTACAGCTTATTTCCAGCAAACTGCATCTTTGATCATACAGACAAGAAGAACACAGAAAAGCACTTTCTGGCTTGTTTGCAAATAATGCCAGAAATAGTTTTATTAGCTTAACTGCACTCAGTATTCAAGACTGTCAAAGAACAGCTTGTTTCCAGCAAACTGTATCATTGCTTATACACATGATTAGAGCACAGAAAAACACTTTCTGGCCTGTTTGCAATGAGCACCAGAAAGACAGTTTTATTAACTGAACTGCACTCAGTATTCAAGATTGTCAAAGAACAACTTGTTTTCAGCAAACAGCAACTTTGCTTTTACAGTCCAGTATGAAGCATAAAAACACTTTCGGTCTTGCTTGCAATGAAAGGCAGAAAGAGTTTTATTAGCTGAACTGCACTCCATAAGAAAGACTATCAAAGAACAGCTTGCTTTCAGCAGACTGCATATTTGTTTATACTAACAAGTAGAACACAGAAAAACACTTTCTGGCTTGTTTGCAAAGAGCACCAGAAAGACAGTTTTATTAACTGAACAGCACTCAGTATTCAAGACTGTCAAAGAACAACTTGTTTTCAGCAAACTGCAACTTTGCTTATACAGACAAGGAGAGCAAAGAAAAACACTTTCTGGCTTGTTTGAAATGAGCACCAGAAAGACAGTTTTATTAACTGAACTGCACTCAGTATTCAAGTTTGTCAAAGAACAACTTGTTTTCAGCAAACTGCAACTTTGCTTTTACAATCCATTATGGAGCATAAAAACACTTTCGGGCTTGCTTGCAATGAAAGGCAGAAAGAGTTTTATTAGCTGAACTGCACTCCATAAGAAAGACTATCAAAGAACAGCTTGTTTTCAGCAGACTGCATATTTGTTTATACTAACAAGTAGAACACAGAAAAACACTTTCTGGCTTGTTTGCAATGAGCACCAGAAAGACAGTTTTATTAACTGAACTGCACTCAGTATTCAAGACTGTCAAAGAACAACTTGTTTTCAGCAAACTGCAACTTTGCTTATACAGACAAGAAGAGCAAAGAAAAACACTTTCTGGCTTGTTTGAAATGAGCACCAGAAAGACAGTTTTATTAACTGAACTGCACTCAGTATTGAAGTTTGTCAAAGAACAACTTGTTTTCAGCAAACTGCAACTTTGCTTTTACAGTCCATTATGAAGCGTATAAACACTTTCGGGCTTGCTTGCAATGAAAGGCAGAAAGAGTTTTATTAGCTGAACTGCACTCCATAAGAAAGACTATCAAAGAACAGCTTGCTTTCAGCAGACTGCATATTTGTTTATACTAACAAGTAGAACACAGAAAAACACTTTCTGGCTTGTTTGCAATGAGCACCAGAAAGACAGTTTTATTAACTGAACTGCACTCAGTATTCAAGACTGTCAAAGAACAACTTGTTTTCAGCAAACTGCAACTTTGCTTTTACAGTCCAGCATGAAGCATAAAAACACTTTCGGGTTTGCTTGCAATGAAAGGCAGAAAGAGTTTTATTAGCTGAACTGCACTCCATAAGAAAGACTGTCAGAGTACAGCTTATTTCCAGCAAACTGCATTTTTGCTTATACAGACAAGAAGAACACAGAAAAGCACTTTCTGGCTTGTTTGCAAATAATGCCAGAAATAGTTTTATTAGCTTAACTGCACTCAGTATTCAAGACTGTCAAAGAACAGCTTGTTTCCAGCAAACTGTATCATTGCTTATACAGATGATTAGAGCACAGAAAAACACTTTCTGGCCTGTTTGCAATGAGCACCAGAAAGACAGTTTTATTAACTGAACTGCACTCAGTATTCAAGATTGTCAAAGAACAACTTGTTTTCAGCAAACAGCAACTTTGCTTTTACAATCCAGTATGAAGCATAAAAACACTTTCGGGCTTGCTTGCAATGAAAGGCAGAAAGAGTTTTATTAGCTGAACTGCACTCCATAAGAAAGACTATCAAAGAACAGCTTGCTTTCAGCAGACTGCATATTTGTTTATACTAACAAGTAGAACACAGAAAAACACTTTCTGGCTTGTTTGCAATGAGCACCAGAAAGACAGTTTTATTAACTGAACTGCACTCAGTATTCAAGACTGTCAAAGAACAACTTGTTTTCAGCAAACTGCAACTTTGCTTATACAGACAAGAAGAGCAAAGAAAAACACTTTCTGGCTTGTTTGAAATGAGCACCAGAAAGACAGTTTTATTAACTGAACTGCACTCAGTATTCAAGTTTGTCAAAGAACAACTTGTTTTCAGCAAACTGCAACTTTGCTTTTACAGTCCATTATGAAGCATAAAAACACTTTCGGGCTTGCTTGCAATGAAAGGCAGAAAGAGTTTTATTAGCTGAACTGCACTCCATAAGAAAGACTATCAAAGAACAGCTTGCTTTCAGCAGACTGCATATTTGTTTATACTAACAAGTAGAACACAGAAAAACATTTTCTGGCTTGTTTGCAAAGAGCACCAGAAAGACAGTTTTATTAACTGATCTGAACTCAGTATTCAAGACTGTCAAAGAACAACTTGTTTTCAGCAAACTGCAACTTTGCTTATACAGACAAGAAGAGCAAAGAAAAACACTTTCTGGCTTGTTTGAAATGAGCACCAGAAAGACAGTTTTATTAATTGAACTGCACTCAGTATTCAAGATTGTCAAAGAACAACTTGTTTTCAGCAAACAGCAACTTTGCTTTTACAATCCAGTATGAAGCATAAAAACACTTTCGGGCTTGCTTGCAATGAAAGGCAGAAAGAGTTTTATTAGCTGAACTGCACTCCATAAGAAAGACTATCAAAGAACAGCTTGCTTTCAGCAGACTGCATATTTGTTTATACTAACAAGTAGAACACAGAAAAACACTTTCTGGCTTGTTTGCAATGAGCACCAGAAAGACAGTTTTATTAACTGAACTGCACTCAGTATTCAAGACTGTCAAAGAACAACTTGTTTTCAGCAAACTGCAACTTTGCTTATACAGACAAGAAGAGCAAAGAAAAACACTTTCTGGCTTGTTTGAAATGAGCACCAGAAAGACAGTTTTATTAACTGAACTGCACTCAGTATTCAAGTTTGTCAAAGAACAACTTGTTTTCAGCAAACTGCAACTTTGCTTTTACAGTCCATTATGAAGCATAAAAACACTTTCGGGCTTGCTTGCAATGAAAGGCAGAAAGAGTTTTATTAGCTGAACTGCACTCCATAAGAAAGACTATCAAAGAACAGCTTGCTTTCAGCAGACTGCATATTTGTTTATACTAACAAGTAGAACACAGAAAAACACTTTCTGGCTTGTTTGCAAAGAGCACCAGAAAGACAGTTTTATTAACTGAACTGCACTCAGTATTCAAGACTGTCAAAAAACAACTTGTTTTCAGCAAACTGCAACTTTGCTTTTACAGTCCATTATGAAGCATAAAAACACTTTCGGGCTTGCTTGCAATGAAAGGCAGAAAGAGTTTTATTAGCTGAGCTGCACTCCATAAGAAAGACTGTCAGAGTACAGCTTATTTCCAGCAAACTGCATCTTTGCTTATACAGACAAGAAGAACACAGAAAAGCACTTTCTGGCTTGTTTGCAAATAATGCCAGAAATAGTTTTATTAGCTTAACTGCACTCAGTATTCAAGACTGTCAAAGAACAGCTTGTTTCACGCAAACTGTATCATTGCTTATACAGATGATTAGAGCACAGAAAAACACTTTCTGGCCTGTTTGCAATGAGCACCAGAAAGACAGTTTTATTAACTGAACTGCACTCAGTATTCAAGATTGTCAAAGAACAACTTGTTTTCAGCAAACAGCAACTTTGCTTTTACAATCCAGTATGAAGCATAAAAACACTTTCGGGCTTGCTTGCAATGAAAGGCAGAAAGAGTTTTATTAGCTGAACTGCACTCCATAAGAAAGACTATCAAAGAACAGCTTGCTTTCAGCAGACTGCATATTTGTTTATACTAACAAGTAGAACACAGAAAAACACTTTCTGGCTTGTTTGCAATGAGCACCAGAAAGACAGTTTTATTAACTGAACTGCACTCAGTATTCAAGACTGTCAAAGAACAACTTGTTTTCAGCAAACTGCAACTTTGCTTTTACAGTCCATTATGAAGCATAAAAACACTTTCGGGCTTGCTTGCAATGAAAGGCAGAAAGAGTTTTATTAGCTGAACTGCACTCCATAAGAAAGACTATCAAAGAACAGCTTGCTTTCAGCAGACTGCATATTTGTTTATACTAACAAGTAGAACACAGAAAAACACTTTCTGGCTTGTTTGCAAAGAGCACCAGAAAGACAGTTTTATTAACTGAACTGCACTCAGTATTCAAGACTGTCAAAAAACAACTTGTTTTCAGCAAACTGCAACTTTGCTTTTACAGTCCATTATGAAGCATAAAAACACTTTCGGGCTTGCTTGCAATGAAAGGCAGAAAGAGTTTTATTAGCTGAACTGCACTCCATAAGAAAGACTGTCAGAGTACAGCTTATTTCCAGCAAACTGCATCTTTGCTTATACAGACAAGAAGAACACAGAAAAGCACTTTCTGGTTTGTTTGCAAATAATGCCAGAAATAGTTTTATTAGCTTAACTGCACTCAGTATTCAAGACTGTCAAAGAACAGCTTGTTTCCAGCAAACTGTATCATTGCTTATACAGATGATTAGAGCACAGAAAAACACTTTCTGGCCTGTTTGCAATGAGCACCAGAAAGACAGTTTTATTAACTGAACTGCACTCAGTATTCAAGATTGTCAAAGAACAACTTGTTTTCAGCAAACAGCAACTTTGCTTTTACTATCCAGTATGAAGCATAAAAACACTTTCGGGCTTGCTTGCAATGAAAGGCAGAAAGAGTTTTATTAGCTGAACTGCACTCCATAAGAAAGACTGTCAGAGTACAGCTTATTTCCAGCAAACTGCATCTTTGCTTATACAGACAAGAAGAGTAAAGAAAAACACTTTCTGGCTTGTTTGCAATGAATGACAGAAATACAGTTTTATTAACTGAACTGCACTCAGTATTGAAGTTTGTCAAAGAACAACTTGTTTTCAGCAAACTGCAACTTTGCTTTTACAGTCCATTATGAAGCATAAAAACACTTTCGGGCTTGCTTGCAATGAAAGGCAGAAAGAGTTTTATTAGCTGAACTGCACTCCATAAGAAAGACTATCAAAGAACAGCTTGCTTTCAGCAGACTGCATATTTGTTTATACTAACAAGTAGAACACAGAAAAACATTTTCTGGCTTGTTTGCAAAGAGCACCAGAAAGACAGTTTTATTAACTGATCTGCACTCAGTATTCAAGACTGTCAAAGAACAACTTGTTTTCAGCAAACTGCAACTTTGCTTATACAGACAAGAAGAGCAAAGAAAAACACTTTCTGGCTTGTTTGAAATGAGCACCAGAAAGACAGTTTTATTAATTGAACTGCACTCAGTATTCAAGATTGTCAAAGAACAACTTGTTTTCAGCAAACAGCAACTTTGCTTTTACAATCCAGTATGAAGCATAAAAACACTTTCGGGCTTGCTTGCAATGAAAGGCAGAAAGAGTTTTATTAGCTGAACTGCACTCCATAAGAAAGACTATCAAAGAACAGCTTGCTTTCAGCAGACTGCATATTTGTTTATACTAACAAGTAGAACACAGAAAAACACTTTCTGGCTTGTTTGCAATGAGCACCAGAAAGACAGTTTTATTAACTGAACTGCACTCAGTATTCAAGATTGTCAAAGAACAACTTGTTTTCAGCAAACAGCAACTTTGCTTTTACTATCCAGTATGAAGCATAAAAACACTTTCGGGCTTGCTTGCAATGAAAGGCAGAAAGAGTTTTATTAGCTGAACTGCACTCCATAAGAAAGACTGTCAGAGTACAGCTTATTTCCAGCAAACTGCATCTTTGCTTATACAGACAAGAAGAGTAAAGAAAAACACTTTCTGGCTTGTTTGCAATGAATGACAGAAATACAGTTTTATTAACTGAACTGCACTCAGTATTGAAGTTTGTCAAAGAACAACTTGTTTTCAGCAAACTGCAACTTTGCTTTTACAGTCCATTATGAAGCATAAAAACACTTTCGGGCTTGCTTGCAATGAAAGGCAGAAAGAGTTTTATTAGCTGAACTGCACTCCATAAGAAAGACTATCAAAGAACAGCTTGCTTTCAGCAGACTGCATATTTGTTTATACTAACAAGTAGAACACAGAAAAACATTTTCTGGCTTGTTTGCAAAGAGCACCAGAAAGACAGTTTTATTAACTGATCTGCACTCAGTATTCAAGACTGTCAAAGAACAACTTGTTTTCAGCAAACTGCAACTTTGCTTATACAGACAAGAAGAGCAAAGAAAAACACTTTCTGGCTTGTTTGAAATGAGCACCAGAAAGACAGTTTTATTAATTGAACTGCACTCAGTATTCAAGATTGTCAAAGAACAACTTGTTTTCAGCAAACAGCAACTTTGCTTTTACAATCCAGTATGAAGCATAAAAACACTTTCGGGCTTGCTTGCAATGAAAGGCAGAAAGAGTTTTATTAGCTGAACTGCACTCCATAAGAAAGACTATCAAAGAACAGCTTGCTTTCAGCAGACTGCATATTTGTTTATACTAACAAGTAGAACACAGAAAAACACTTTCTGGCTTGTTTGCAATGAGCACCAGAAAGACAGTTTTATTAACTGAACTGCACTCAGTATTCAAGACTGTCAAAGAACAACTTGTTTTCAGCAAACTGCAACTTTGCTTATACAGACAAGAAGAGCAAAGAAAAACACTTTCTGGCTTGTTTGAAATGAGCACCAGAAAGACAGTTTTATTAACTGAACTGCACTCAGTATTCAAGTTTGTCAAAGAACAACTTGTTTTCAGCAAACTGCAACTTTGCTTTTACAGTCCATTATGAAGCATAAAAACACTTTCGGGCTTGCTTGCAATGAAAGGCAGAAAGAGTTTTATTAGCTGAACTGCACTCCATAAGAAAGACTATCAAAGAACAGCTTGCTTTCAGCAGACTGCATTGTTGTTTATACTAACAAGTAGAACACAGAAAAACACTTTCTGGCTTGTTTGCAAAGAGCACCAGAAAGACAGTTTTATTAACTGAACTGCACTCAGTATTCAAGACTGTCAAAAAACAACTTGTTTTCAGCAAACTGCAACTTTGCTTTTACAGTCCATTATGAAGCATAAAAACACTTTCGGGCTTGCTTGCAATGAAAGGCAGAAAGAGTTTTATTAGCTGAACTGCACTCCATAAGAAAGACTGTCAGAGTACAGCTTATTTCCAGCAAACTGCATTTTTGCTTATACAGACAAGAAGAACACAGAAAAGCACTTTCTGGCTTGTTTGCAAATAATGCCAGAAATAGTTTTATTAGCTTAACTGCACTCAGTATTCAAGACTGTCAAAGAACAGCTTGTTTCCAGCAAACTGTACCATTGCTTATACAGATGATTAGAGCACAGAAAAACACTTTCTGGCCTGTTTGCAATGAGCACCAGAAAGACATTTTTATTAACTGAACTGCACTCAGTATTCAAGATTGTCAAAGAACAACTTGTTTTCAGCAAACAGCAACTTTGCTTTTACAATCCAGTATGAAGCATAAAAACACTTTCGGGCTTGCTTGCAATGAAAGGCAGAAAGAGTTTTATTAGCTGAACTGCACTCCATAAGAAAGACTGTCAGAGTACAGCTTATTTCCAGCAAACTGCATCTTTGCTTATACAGACAAGAAGAGTAAAGAAAAACACTTTCTGGCTTGTTTGCAATGAATGACAGAAATACAGTTTTATTAACTGAACTGCACTCAGTATTCAAGACTGTCAAAGAACAACTTGTTTTCAGCAAACTGCAACTTTGCTTATACAGACAAGAAGAGCAAAGAAAAACACTTTCTGGCTTGTTTGAAATGAGCACCAGAAAGACAGTTTTCTTAATTGAACTGCACTCAGTATTCAAGTTTGTCAAAGAACAACTTGTTTTCAGCAAACTGCAACTTTGCTTTTACAGTCCATTATGAAGCATAAAAACACTTTCGGGCTTGCTTGCAATGAAAGGCAGAAAGAGTTTTATTAGCTGAACTGCACTCCATAAGAAAGACTATCAAAGAACAGCTTGTTTTCAGCAGACTGCATATTTGTTTATACTAACAAGTAGAACACAGAAAAACACTTTCTGGCTTGTTTGCAATGAGCACCAGAAAGACAGTTTTATTAACTGAACTGCACTCAGTATTCAAGACTGTCAAAGAACAACTTGTTTTCAGCAAACTGCAACTTTGCTTATACAGACAAGAAGAGCAAAGAAAAACACTTTCTGGCTTGTTTGAAATGAGCACCAGAAAGACAGTTTTATTAACTGAACTGCACTCAGTATTGAAGTTTGTCAAAGAACAACTTGTTTTCAGCAAACTGCAACTTTGCTTTTACAGTCCATTATGAAGCATAAAAACACTTTCGGGCTTGCTTGCAATGAAAGGCAGAAAGAGTTTTATTAGCTGAACTGCACTCCATAAGAAAGACTATCAAAGAACAGCTTGCTTTCAGCAGACTGCATATTTGTTTATACTAACAAGTAGAACACAGAAAAACACTTTCTGGCTTGTTTGCAAAGAGCACCAGAAAGACAGTTTTATTAACTGAACTGCACTCAGTATTCAAGACTATCAAAAAACAACTTGTTTTCAGCAAACTGCAACTTTGCTTTTACAGTCCATTATGAAGCATAAAAACATTTTCGGGCTTGCTTGCAATGAAAGGCAGAAAGAGTTTTATTAGCTGAACTGCACTCCATAAGAAAGACTATCAAAGAACAGCTTGCTTTCAGCAGACTGCATATTTGTTTATACTAACAAGTAGAACACAGAAAAACATTTTCTGGCTTGTTTGCAAAGAGCACCAGAAAGACAGTTTTATTAACTGATCTGCACTCAGTATTCAAGACTGTCAAAGAACAACTTGTTTTCAGCAAACTGCAACTTTGCTTATACAGACAAGAAGAGCAAAGAAAAACATTTTCTGGCTTGTTTGCAAATAATGCCAGAAATAGTTTTATTAGCTTAACTGCACTCAGTATTCAAGACTGTCAAAGAACAGCTTGTTTCCAGCAAACTGTATCATTGCTTATACAGATGATTAGAGCACAGAAAAACACTTTCTGGCCTGTTTGCAATGAGCACCAGAAAGACAGTTTTATTAACTGAACTGCACTCAGTATTCAAGATTGTCAAAGAACAACTTGTTTTCAGCAAACAGCAACTTTGCTTTTACAATCCAGTATGAAGCATAAAATCACTTTCGGGCTTGCTTGCAATGAAAGGCAGAAAGAGTTTTATTAGCTGAACTGCACTCCATAAGAAAGACTATCAAAGAACAGCTTGCTTTCAGCAGACTGCATATTTGTTTATACTAACAAGTAGAACACAGAAAAACACTTTCTGGCTTGTTTGCAATGAGCACCAGAAAGACAGTTTTATTAACTGAACTGCACTCAGTATTCAAGACTGTCAAAGAACAACTTGTTTTCAGCAAACTGCAACTTTGCTTATACAGACAAGAAGAGCAAAGAAAAACACTTTCTGGCTGGTTTGAAATGAGCACCAGAAAGACAGTTTTATTAACTGAACTGCACTCAGTATTCAAGTTTGTCAAAGAACAACTTGTTTTCAGCAAACTGCAACTTTGCTTTTACAGTCCATTATGAAGCATAAAAACACTTTTGGGCTTGCTTGCAATGAAAGGCAGAAAGAGTTTTATTAGCTGAACTGCACTCCATAAGAAAGACTATCAAAGAACAGCTTGCTTTCAGCAGACTGCATATTTGTTTATACTAACAAGTAGAACACAGAAAAACACTTTCTGGCTTGTTTGCAAAGAGCACCAGAAAGACAGTTTTATTAACTGAACTGCACTCAGTATTCAAGACTGTCAAACAACAACTTGTTTTCAGCAAACTGCAACTTTGCTTTTACACTCCATTATGAAGCATAAAAACACTTTCGGGCTTGCTTGCAATGAAAGGCAGAAAGAGTTTTATTAGCTGAACTGCACTCCATAAGAAAGACTGTCAGAGTACAGCTTATTTCCAGCAAACTGCATCTTTGCTTATACAGACAAGAAGAACACAGAAAAGCACTTTCTGGCTTGTTTGCAAATAATGCCAGAAATAGTTTTATTAGCTTAACTGCACTCAGTATTCAAGACTGTCAAAGAACAGCTTGTTTCCAGCAAACTGTATCATTGCTTATACAGATGACTAGAGCACAGAAAAACACTTTCTGGCCTGTTTGCAATGAGCACCAGAAAGACAGTTTTATTAACTGAACTGCACTCAGTATTCAAGACTGTCAAAGAACAACTTGTTTTCAGCAAACTGCAACTTTGCTTATACAGACAAGAAGAGCAAAGAAAAACACTTTCTGGCTTGTTTGAAATGAGCACCAGAAAGACAGTTTTATTAATTGAACTGCACTCAGTATTCAAGTTTGTCAAAGAACAACTTGTTTTCAGCAAACTGCAACTTTGCTTTTACAGTCCATTATGAAGCATAAAAACACTTTTGGGCTTGCTTGCAATGAAAGGCAGAAAGAGTTTTATTAGCTGAACTGCACTCCATAAGAAAGACTATCAAAGAACAGCTTGCTTTCAGCAGACTGCATATTTGTTTATACTAACAAGTAGAACACAGAAAAACACTTTCTGGCTTGTTTGCAATGAGCACCAGAAAGACAGTTTTATTAACTGAACTGCACTCAGTATTCAAGACTGTCAAAGAACAACTTGTTTTCAGCAAACTGCAACTTTGCTTATACAGACAAGAAGAGCAAAGAAAAACACTTTCTGGCTTGTTTGAAATGAGCACCAGAAAGACAGTTTTATTAACTGAACTGCACTCAATATTCAAGTTTGTCAAAGAACAACTTGTTTTCAGCAAACTGCAACTTTGCTTTTACAGTCCATTATGAAGCATAAAAACACTTTCGGGCTTGCTTGCAATGAAAGGCAGAAAGAGTTTTATTAGCTGAACTGCACTCCATAAGAAAGACTATCAAAGAACAGCTTGCTTTCAGCAGACTGCATTGTTGTTTATACTAACAAGTAGAACACAGAAAAACACTTTCTGGCTTGTTTGCAATGAGCACCAGAAAGACAGTTTCATTAATTGAACTGCACTCAGTATTCAAGACTGTCAAAGAACAACTTGTTTTCAGCAAACTGCAACTTTGCTTTTACAATCCATTATGGAGCATAAAAACACTTTCGGGCTTGCTTGCAATGAAAGGCAGAAAGAGTTTTATTAGCTGAACTGCACTCCATAAGAAAGACTGTCAGAGTACAGCTTATTTCCAGCAAACTGCATCTTTGCTTATACAGACAAGAAGAACACAGAAAAGCACTTTCTGGCTTGTTTGCAAATAATGCCAGAAATAGTTTTATTAGCTTAACTGCACTCAGTATTCAAGACTGTCAAAGAACAGCTTGTTTCCATCAAACTGTATCATTGCTTATACAGATGATTAGAGCACAGAAAAACACTTTCTGGCCTGTTTGCAATGAGCACCAGAAAGACAGTTTTATTAACTGAACTGCACTCAGTATTCAAGATTGTCAAAGAACAACTTGTTTTCAGCAAACAGCAACTTTGCTTTTACAATCCAGTATGAAGCATAAAAACACTTTCGGGCTTGCTTGCAATGAAAGGCAGAAAGAGTTTTATTAGCTGAACTGCACTCCATAAGAAAGACTATCAAAGAAAAGCTTGCTTTCAGCAGACTGCATATTTGTTTATACTAACAAGTAGAACACAGAAAAACACTTTCTGGCTTGTTTGCAAAGAGCACCAGAAAGAGAGTTTTATTAACTGAACTGCACTCAGTATTCAAGACTGTCAAAGAACAACTTGTTTTCAGCAAACTGCAACTTTGCTTTTACAGTCCATTATGAAGCATAAAAACACTTTTGGGCTTGCTTGCAATGAAAGGCAGAAAGCGTTTTATTAGCTGAACTGCACTCCATAAGAAAGACTGTCAGAGTACAGCTTATTTCCAGCAAACTGCATCTTTGCTTATACAGACAAGAAGAACACAGAAAAGCATTTTCTGGCTTGTTTGCAAATAATGCCAGAAATTGTTTTATTAGCTTAACTGCACTCAGTATTCAAGACTGTCAAAGAACAGCTTGTTTCCAGCAAACTGTATCATTGCTTATACAGATGACTAGAGCACAGAAAAACACTTTCTGGCCTGTTTGCAATGAGCACCAGAAAGACAGTTTTATTAACTGAACTGCACTCAGTATTCAAGTTTGTCAAAGAACAACTTGTTTTCAGCAAACTGCAACTTTGCTTTTACAATCCATTATGGAGCATAAAAACACTTTCGGGCTTGCTTGCAATGAAAGGCAGAAAGAGTTTTATTAGCTGAACTGCACTCCATAAGAAAGACTATCAAAGAACAGCTTGCTTTCAGCAGACTGCATATTTGTTTATACTAACAAGTAGAACACAGAAAAACACTTTCCAGAAAATGTTTTTATGCTTCATACTGGATTGTAAAAGCAAAGTAGCAGTTTGCTGAAAACAAGTTGTTCTTTGAAAGTCTTGAATACTGAGTGCAGTTCAGTTAATAAAACTCTCTTTCTGGTGTTCATTGCAAACAATCCAGAAAGTGTTTTTCTGGGTTCTACTCATCTGTATAAGCAAAGATGCAGTTTGCTGAAAAAAAGGTTGTTTATTGACAGTCTTGAATTCTGACTGCAGTTCAGCCAATAAAAATGTATTTCTGTCATTCATTGCAAACAAGCCAGAAAGTGTTTTTCTTTACTCTTCTTGTCTGTATAAGCAAAGATGCAGTTTTCTGATAATAAACTGTACTCTGACAGTCTTTCTTATGGAGTGCAGTTCAGCTAATAAAACTCTTTCTGCCTTTCATTGCAAGCAAGCCAGAAAGTGTTTTTATGCTTCATACTGGATTGTAAAAGTAAAGTAGCAGTTTGCTGAAAACAAGTTGTTATTTGACATTCTTGAATAGTGAGTGCAGTTCAGTTAATAAAACTCTCTTTCTGGTGTTCATTGCTAACAAGCCAGAAAGTGTTTTTCTGTGTTCTACTCATCTGTATAAGCAAAGATGCAGTCTGCTGAAAAAAAGGTTGTTTTTTGACAGTCTTGAATTCTGACTGCAGTTCAGCCAATAAAAATGTATTTCTGTCATTCATTGCAAACAAGCCAGAAAGTGTTTTTCTTTACTCTTCTTGTCTGTATAAGCAAAGATGCAGTTTGCTGGAAATAAGCTGTACTCTGACAGTCTTTCTTATGGAGTGCAGTTCAGCTAATAAAACTCTTTCTGCCTTTCATTGCAAGCAAGCCAGAAAGTGTTCTTATGCTTCATACTGGATTGTAAAATCAAAGTAGCAGTTTGCTGAAAACAAGTTGTTCTTTGACAGTCTTGAATAGTGAGTGCAGTTCAGTTAATAAAACTCTCTTTCTGGTGTTCATTGCTAACAAGCCAGAAAGTGTTTTTCTGTGTTCTACTCATCTGTATAAGCAAAGATGCAGTTTGCTGGAAATGAGCTGTACTCTGACAGTCTTTCTTATGGAGTGCAGTTCAGCTAATAAAACTATTTCTGGCATTCATTGCAAACAAGCCAGAAAGTGTTTTTCTGTGTTCTACTTGTCTGTATAAGCAAAGATGCAGTTTACTAAATACAAGCTGTTCTTTGACAGTCTTGAATTCTGACTGCAGTTCAGCCAATAAAAATGTATTTCTGTCATTCATTGCAAACAAGCCGGAAAGTGTTTTTCTTTGTTCTTCTTGTTTGTATAAGCAAAGATGCAGTTTGCTGGAAATGAGCTGTACTCTGACAGTCTTTCTTATGGAGTGCAGTTCAGCTAATAAAACTATTTCTGGCATTTATTGCAAACAAGCCAGAAAGTGTTTTTCTGTGTTCTACTTGTCTGTATAAGCAAAGATGCAGTTTACTAAAAACAAGCTGTTCTTTGACAGTCTTGAATTCTGACTGCAGTTCAGCCAATAAAAATGTATTTCTGTCATTCATTGCAAACAACCCGGAAAGTGTTTTTCTTTGTTCTTCTTGTCTGTATAAGCAAAGATGCAGTTTGCTGAAAAAAAGGTTGTTTTTTGAAAGTCTTGGATTCTGACTGCAGTTCAGCCAATAAAAATGTATTTCTGTCATTCATTGCAAACAAGCCAGAAAGTGTTTTTCTTTACTCTTCTTGTCTGTATAAGCAAAGATGCAGTTTGCTGGAAATAAGCTGTACTCTGACAGTCTTTCTTATGGAGTGTAGTTCAGCTAATAAAACTCTTTCTGCCTTTCATTGCAAGCAAGCCAGAAAGTGTTTTTATGCTTCATACTGGATTGTAAAAGCAAAGTAGCAGTTTGCTGAAAACAAGTTGTTCTTTGACAGTCTTGAATAGTGAGTGCAGTTCAGTTAATAAAACTCTCTTTCTGGTGTTCATTGCTAACAAGCCAGAAAGTGTTTTTCTGTGTTCTACTCATCTGTATAAGCAAAGATGCAGTTTGCTGGAAATGAGCTGTACTTTGACAGTCTTTCTTATGGAGTGCAGTTCAGCTAATAAAACTATTTCTGGCATTCATTGCAAACAAGCCAGAAAGTGCTTTTCTGTGTTCTACTTGTCTGTATAAGCAAAGATGCAGTTTACTAAAAACAAGCTGTTCTTTGACAGTCTTGAATTCTGACTGCAGTTAAGCTAATAAAAATGTATTTCTGTCATTCATTGCAAACAAGACAGAAAGTGTTTTTCTTTACTCTTCTTGTGTGTATAAGCAAAGATGCAGTTTGCTGGAAATAAACTGTACTCTGACAGTCTTTCTTATGGAGTGCAGTTAAGCTAATAAAACTCTTTCTGCCTTTCACTGCAAGCAAGCCAGAAAATGTTTTTATGCTTCATACTGGATTGTAAAAGCAAAGTAGCAGTTTGCTGAAAACAAGTTGTTCTTTGACAGTCTTGAATACTGAGTGCAGTTCAGTTAATAAAACTGTCTTTCTGGTGCTCATTGCAAACAAGCCAGAAAGTGTTTTCTGTGTTCTACTCATCTGTATAAGCAAAGATGCAGTTTGCTGAAAAAAAGGTTGTTTTTTGACAGTCTTGAATTCTGACTGCAGTTCAGCCAATAAAAATTTATTTCTGTCATTCATTGCAAACAAGCCAGAAAGTGTTTTTCTTTACTCTTCTTGTCTGTATAAGCAAAGATGCAGTTTTCTGGAAATAAGCTGTACTCTGACAGTCTTTCTTATGGAGTGCAGTTCAGCTAATAAAACTCTTTCTGCCTTTCATTGCAAGCAAGCCAGAAAGTGTTTTTATGCTTCATACTGGATTGTAAAAGCAAAGTAGCAGTTTGCTGAAAACAAGTTGTTCTTTGACAGTCTTGAATAGTGAGTGCAGTTCAGCCAATAAAAAGGTATTTCTGTCATTCATTGCAAACAAGCCAGAAAGTGTTTTTCTGTGTTCTACTTGTCTGTATAAGCAAAGATGCAGTTTACTAAAAACAAGCTGTTCTTTGACAGTCTTGAATTCTGACTGCAGTTCAGCTAATAAAAATGTATTTCTGTCATTCATTGCAAACAAGCCGGAAAGTGTTTTTCTTTGTTCTTCTTGTCTGTATAAGCAAAGATGCAGTTTGCTGAAAAAAAGGTTGTTTTTTGAAAGTCTTGGATTCTGACTGCAGTTCAGCCAATAAAAATGTATTTCTGTCATTCATTGCAAACAAGCCAGAAAGTGTTTTTCTTTACTCTTCTTGTCTGTATAAGCAAAGATGCAGTTTGCTGGAAATAAGCTGTACTCTGACAGTCTTTCTTATGGAGTGCAGTTCAGCTAATAAAACTCTTTCTGCCTTTCATTGCAAGCAAGCCAGAAAGTGTTTTTATGCTTCATACTGGATTGTAAAAGCAAAGTAGCAGTTTGCTGAAAACAAGTTGTTCTTTGACAGTCTTGAATAGTGAGTGCAGTTCAGCCAATAAAAAGGTATTTCTGTCATTCATTGCAAACAAGCCGGAAAGTGTTTTTCTTTGTTCTTCTTGTTTGTATAAGCAAAGATGCAGTTTGCTGGAAATGAGCTGTACTCTGACAGTCTTTCTTATGGAGTGCAGTTCAGCTAATAAAACTATTTCTGGCATTCATTGCAAACAAGCCAGAAAGTGTTTTTCTGTGTTCTACTTGTCTGTATAAGCAAAGATGCAGTTTACTAAAAACAAGCTGTTCTTTGACAGTCTTGAATTCTGACTGCAGTTCAGCCAATAAAAATGTAATTCTGTCATTCATTGCAAACAAGCCGGAAAGTGTTTTTCTTTGTTCTTCTTGTCTGTATTAGCAAAGATGCAGTTTGCTGGAAATGAGCTGTACTCTGACAGTCTTTCTTATGGAGTGCAGGTCAGCTAATAAAACTATTTCTGGCATTCATTGCAAACAAGCCAAAAAGTGTTTTTCTGTGTTCTACTTGTCTGAATAAGCAAAGATGCAGTTTACTAAAAACAAGCTGTACTCTGACAGTCTTTCTTATGGAGTGCAGTTCAGCTAATAAAACTCTTTCTGCCTTTCATTGCAAGCAAGCCAGAAAGTGTTTTTATGCTTCATACTGGATTGTAAAAGCAAAGTAGCAGTTTGCTGAAAATAAGTTCTTCTTTGACAGTCTTGAATAGTGAGTGCAGTTCAGTTAATAAAACTCTCTTTCTGGTGTTCATTGCTAACAAGCCAGAAAGTGTTTTTCTGTGTTCTACTCATCTGTATAAGCAAAGATGCAGTTTGCTGGAAATGAGCTGTACTCTGACAGTCTTTCTTATGGAGTGCAGTTCAGCTAATAAAACTATTTCTGGCATTCATTGCAAACAAGCCAGAAAGTGTTTTTCTGTGTTCTACTTGTCTGTATAAGCAAAGATGCAGTTTACTAAAAACAAGCTGTTCTTTGACAGTCTTGAATTCTGACTGCAGTTAAGCTAATAAAAATGTATTTCTGTCATTCATTGCAAACAAGCCGGAAAGTGTTTTTCTTTGTTCTTCTTGTCTGTATAAGCAAAGATGCAGTTTGCTGAAAAAAAGGTTGTTTTTTGACAGTCTTGAATTCTGACTGCAGTTCAGCCAATAAAAATGTATTTCTGTCATTCATTGCAAACAAGACAGAAAGTGTTTTTCTTTACTCTTCTTGTGTGTATAAGCAAAGATGCAGTTTGCTGGAAATAAACTGTACTCTGACAGTCTTTCTTATGGAGTGTAGTTAAGCTAATAAAACTCTTTCTGCCTTTCACTGCAAGCAAGCCAGAAAATATTTTCATGCTTCATACTGGATTGTAAAAGCAAAGTAGCAGTTTGCTGAAAACAAGTTGTTCTTTGACAGTCTTGAATACTGAGTGCAGTTCAGTTAATAAAACTGTCTTTCTGGTGCTCATTGCAAACAAGCCAGAAAGTGTTTTCTGTGTTCTACTCATCTGTATAAGCAAAGATGCAGTTTGCTGAAAAAAAGGTTGTTTTTTGACAGTCTTGAATTCTGACTGCAGTTCAGCTAATAAAAATGTATTTCTGTCATTCATTGCAAACAAGCCGGAAAGTGTTTTTCATTGTTCTACTTGTCTGTATAAGCAAAGATGCAGTTTGCTGAAAAAAAGGTTGTTTTTTGACAGTCTTGAATTCTGACTGCAGTTCAGCCAATAAAAATGTATTTCTGTCATTCATTGCAAACAAGCCAGAAAGTGTTTTTCTTTGTTCTTCTCGTTTGTATAAGCAAAGATGCAGTTTGCTGGAAATGAGCTGTACTCTGACAGTCTTTCTTATGGAGTGCAGTTCAGCTAATAAAACTATTTCTGGCATTCATTGCAAACAAGCCAGAAAGTGCTTTTCTGTGTTCTACTTGTCTGTATAAGCAAAGATGCAGTTTACTAAAAACAAGCTGTTCTTTGACAGTCTTGAATTCTGACTGCAGTTCAGCTAATAAAAATGTATTTCTGTCATTCATTGCAAACAAGCCGGAAAGTGTTTTTCTTTGTTCTTCTTGTCTGTATAAGCAAAGATGCAGTTTGCTGAAAAAAAGGTTGTTTTTTGACAGTCTTGAATTCTGACTGCAGTTCAGCCAATAAAAATGTATTTCTGTCATTCATTGCAAACAAGCCAGAAAGTGTTTTTCTTTACTCTTCTTGTGTGTATAAGCAAAGATGCAGATTGCTGGAAATAAACTGTACTCTGACAGTCTTGAATACTGAGTGCAGTTCAGTTAATAAAACTGTCTTTCTGGTGCTCATTGCAAACAAGCCAGAAAGTGTTTTCTGTGTTCTACTCATCTGTATAAGCAAAGATGCAGTTTGCTGAAAAAAAGGTTGTTTTTTGACAGTCTTGAATTCTGACTGCAGTTCAGCCAATAAAAATGTATTTCTGTCATTAATTGCAAACAGGCCAGAAAGTGTTTTTCTTTACTCTTCTTGTGTGTATAAGCAAAGATGCAGATTGCTGGAAATAAACTGTACTCTGACAGTCTTGAATACTGAGTGCAGTTCAGTTAATAAAACTGTCTTTCTGGTGCTCATTGCAAACAAGCCAGAAAGTGTTTTCTGTGTTCTGCTCATCTGTATAAGCAAAGATGCAGTTTGCTGAAAAAAAGGTTGTTTTTTGACAGTCTTGAATTCTGACTGCAGTTCAGCCAATAAAAATGTATTTCTGTCATTCATTGCAAACAAGCCAGAAAGTGTTTTTCTTTACTCTTCTTGTCTGTATAAGCAAAGATGCAGTTTTCTGGAAATAAGCTGTACTCTGACAGTCTATCTTATGGAGTGCAGTTCAGCTAATAAAACTCTTTCTGCCTTTCATTGCAAGCAAGCCAGAAAGTGTTGTTATGCTTCATACTGGATTGTAAAAGCAAAGTAGCAGTTTGCTGAAAACAAGTTCTTCTTTGAAAGTCTTGAATAGTGAGTGCAGTTCAGTTAATAAAACTCTCTTTCTGGTGTTCATTGCTAACAAGCCAGAAAGTGTTTTCTGTGTTCTACTCATCTGTATAAGCAAAGATGCAGTTTGCTGAAAAAAAGGTTGTTTTTTGACAGTCTTGAATTCTGACTGCAGTTCAGCCAATAAAAATGTATTTCTGTCATTCATTGCAAACAAGCCAGAAAGTGTTTTTCTTTACTCTTCTTGTCTGTATAAGCAAAGATGCAGTTTTCTGGAAATAAGCTGTACTATGACAGTCTATCTTATGGAGTGCAGTTCAGCTAATAAAACTCTTTCTGCCTTTCATTGCAAGCAAGCCAGAAAGTGTTGTTATGCTTCATACTGGATTGTAAAAGCAAAGTAGCAGTTTGCTGAAAACAAGTTCTTCTTTGAAAGTCTTGAATAGTGAGTGCAGTTCAGTTAATAAAACTCTCTTTCTGGTGTTCATTGCTAACAAGCCAGAAAGTGTTTTTCTGTGTTCTACTCATCTGTATAAGCAAAGATGCAGTTTGCTGGAAATGAGCTGTACTCTGACAATCTTTCTTATGGAGTGCAGTTCAGCTAATAAAACTATTTCTGGCATTCATTGCAAACAAGCCAGAAAGTGTTTTTCTGTGTTCTACTTGTCTGTATAAGCAAAGATGCAGTTTAATAAAAACAAGCTGTTCTTTGACAGTCTTGAATTCTGACTGCAGTTCAGCTAATAAAAATGTATTTCTGTCATTCATTGCAAACAAGCCGGAAAGTGTTTTTCATTGTTCTACTTGTCTGTATAAGCAAAGATGCAGTTTGCTGAAAAAAAGGTTGTTTTTTGACAGTCTTGAATTCTGACTGCAGTTCAGCCAATAAAAATGTATTTCTGTCATTCACTGCAAACAAGCCAGAAAGTGTTTTTCTTTGTTCATCTCGTTTGTATAAGCAAAGATGCAGTTTGCTGGAAATGAGCTGTACTCTGACAGTCTTTCTTATGGAGTGCAGTTCAGCTAATAAAACTATTTCTGGCATTCATTGCAAACAAGCCAGAAAGTGTTTTTCTGTGTTCTACTTGTCTGTATAAGCAAAGATGCAGTTTACTAAAAACAAGCTGTTCTTTGACAGTCTTGAATTCTGACTGCAGTTCAGCTAATAAAAATGTATTTCTGTCATTCATTGCAAACAAGCCGGAAAGTGTTTTTCTTTGTTCTTCTTGTCTGTATAAGCAAAGATGCAGCTTGCTGAAAAAAAGGTTGTTTTTTGACAGTCTTGAATTCTGACTGCAGTTCAGCCAATAAAAATGTATTTCTGTCATTCATTGCAAACAAGCCAGAAGTGTTTTTCTTCACTCTTCTTGTCTGTATAAGCAAGGATGCAGTTTTCTGGAAATAAGCTGTACTCTGACAGTCTTTCTTATGGAGTGCAGTTCAGCTAATAAAACTCTTTCTGCCTTTCATTGCAAGCAAGCCAGAAAGTGTTTTTATGCTTCATACTGGATTGTAAATGTAAAGTAGCAGTTTGCTGAAAACAAGCTGTTCTTTGACAGTCTTGAATAGTGAGTGCAGTTCAGTTAATAACACTCTCTTTCTGGTGTTCATTGCTAACAAGCCAGAAAGTGTTTTTCTGTGTTCTACTCATCTGTATAAGCAAAGATGCAGTCTGCTGAAAAAAAGGTTGTTTTTTGACAGTCTTGAATTCTGACTGCAGTTCAGCCAATAAAAATGTATTTCTGTCATTCATTGCAAACAAGCCAGAAAGTGTTTTTCTTTACTCTTCTTGTCTGTATAAGCAAAGATGCAGTTTGCTGGAAATAAGCTGTACTCTGACAGTCTTTCTTATGGAGTGCAGTTCAGCTAATAAAACTCTTTCTGCCTTTCATTGCAAGCAAGCCAGAAAGTGTTTTTATGCATCATACTGGATTGTAAAAGCAAAGTAGCAGTTTGCTGAAAACAAGTTGTTCTTTGACAGTCTTGAATAGTGAGTGCAGTTCAGCCAATAAAAATGTATTTCTGTCATTCATTGCAAACAAGCCGGAAAGTGTTTTTCTTTGTTCTTCTTGTTTGTATACGCAAAGATGCAGTTTGCTGGAAATGAGCTGTACTCTGACAGTCTTTCTTATGGAGTGCAGTTCAGCTAATAAAACTATTTCTGGCATTCATTGCAAACAAGCCAGAAAGTGTTTTTCTGTGTTCTACTTGTCTGTATAACAAAGATGCAGTTTACTAAAAACAAGCTGTTCTTTGACAGTCTTGAATTCTGACTGCAGTTCAGCCAATAAAAATGTATTTCTGTCATTCATTGCAAACAACCCGGAAAGTGTTTTTCTTTGTTCTTCTTGTTTGTATAAGCAAAGATGCAGTTTGCTGGAAATGAGCTGTACTCTGACAGTCTTTCTTATGGAGTGCAGTTCAGCTAATAAAACTATTTCTGGCATTCATTGCAAACAAGCCAGAAAGTGTTTTTTCTGTGTTCCACTTGTCTGTATAAGCAAAGATGCAGTTTTCTGGAAATAAGCTGTACTCTGACAGTCTTTCTTATGGAGTGCAGTTCAGCTAATAAAACTCTTTCTGCCTTTCATTGCAAGCAAGCCAGAAAGTGTTTTTATGCTTCATACTGGATTGTAAAAGTAAAGTAGCAATTTGTTGAAAACAAGTTGTTCTTTGACAGTCTTGAATAGTGAGTGCAGTTCAGTTAATAAAACTCTCTTTCTGGTGTTCATTGCTAACAAGCCAGAAAGTGTTTTTCTGTGTTCTACTCATCTGTATAAGCAAAGATGCAGTCTGCTGAAAAAAAGGTTGTTTTTTGACAGTCTTGAATTCTGACTGCAGTTCAGCCAATAAAAATGTATTTCTATCATTCACTGCAAACAAGCCAGAAAGTGTTTTTCTTTGTTCTTCTCGTTTGTATAAGCAAAGATGCAGTTTGCTGGAAATGAGCTGTACTCTGACAGTCTTTCTTATGGAGTGCAGTTCAGCTAATAAAACTATTTCTGGCATTCATTGCAAACAAGCCAGAAAGTGTTTTTCTGTGTTCTACTTGTCTGTATAAGCAAAGATGCAGTTTACTAAAAACAAGCTGTTCTTTGACAGTCTTGAATTCTGACTGCAGTTCAGCTAATAAAAATGTATTTCTGTCATTCATTGCAAACAAGCCGGAAAGTGTTTTTCTTTGTTCTTCTTGTCTGTATAAGCAAAGATGCAGCTTGCTGAAAAAAAGGTTGTTTTTTGACAGTCTTGAATTCTGACTGCAGTTCAGCCAATAAAAATGTATTTCTGTCATTCATTGCAAACAAGCCAGAAGTGTTTTTCTTCACTCTTCTTGTCTGTATAAGCAAAGATGCAGTTTTCTGGAAATAAGCTGTACTCTGACAGTCTTTCTTATGGAGTGCAGTTCAGCTAATAAAACTCTTTCTGCCTTTCATTGCAAGCAAGCCAGAAAGTGTTTTTATGCTTCATACTGGATTGTAAATGTAAAGTAGCAGTTTGCTGAAAACAAGCTGTTCTTTGACAGTCTTGAATAGTGAGTGCAGTTCAGTTAATAACACTCTCTTTCTGGTGTTCATTGCTAACAAGCCAGAAAGTGTTTTTCTGTGTTCTACTCATCTGTATAAGCAAAGATGCAGTCTGCTGAAAAAAAGGTTGTTTTTTGACAGTCTTGAATTCTGACTGCAGTTCAGCCAATAAAAATGTATTTCTGTCATTCATTGCAAACAAGCCAGAAAGTGTTTTTCTTTACTCTTCTTGTCTGTATAAGCAAAGATGCAGTTTGCTGGAAATAAGCTGTACTCTGACAGTCTTTCTTATGGAGTGCAGTTCAGCTAATAAAACTCTTTCTGCCTTTCATTGCAAGCAAGCCAGAAAGTGTTTTTATGCATCATACTGGATTGTAAAAGCAAAGTAGCAGTTTGCTGAAAACAAGTTGTTCTTTGACAGTCTTGAATAGTGAGTGCAGTTCAGCCAATAAAAATGTATTTCTGTCATTCATTGCAAACAAGCCGGAAAGTGTTTTTCTTTGTTCTTCTTGTTTGTATACGCAAAGATGCAGTTTGCTGGAAATGAGCTGTACTCTGACAGTCTTTCTTATGGAGTGCAGTTCAGCTAATAAAACTATTTCTGGCATTCATTGCAAACAAGCCAGAAAGTGTTTTTCTGTGTTCTACTTGTCTGTATAAGCAAAGATGCAGTTTACTAAATACAAGCTGTTCTTTGACAGTCTTGAATTCTGACTGCAGTTCAGCCAATAAAAATGTATTTCTGTCATTCATTGCAAACAAGCCGGAAAGTGTTTTTCTTTGTTCTTCTTGTTTGTATAAGCAAAGATGCAGTTTGCTGGAAATGAGCTGTACTCTGACAGTCTTTCTTATGGAGTGCAGTTCAGCTAATAAAACTATTTCTGGCATTCATTGCAAACAAGCCAGAAAGTGTTTTTCTGTGTTCTACTTGTCTGTATAAGCAAAGATGCAGTTTACTAAAAACAAGCTGTTCTTTGACAGTCTTGAATTCTGACTGCAGTTCAGCTAATAAAAATGTATTTCTGTCATTCATTGCAAACAAGCCGGAAAGTGTTTTTCTTTGTTCTTCTTGTCTGTATAAGCAAAGATGCAGCTTGCTGAAAAAAAGGTTGTTTTTTGACAGTCTTGAATTCTGACTGCAGTTCAGCCAATAAAAATGTATTTCTGTCATTCATTGCAAACAAGCCAGAAGTGTTTTTCTTCACTCTTCTTGTCTGTATAAGCAAAGATGCAGTTTTCTGGAAATAAACTGTACTCTGACAGTCTTTCTTATGGAGTGCAGTTCAGCTAATAAAACTCTTTCTGCCTTTCATTGCAAGCAAGCCAGAAAGTGTTTTTATGCTTCATACTGGATTGTAAATGTAAAGTAGCAGTTTGCTGAAAACAAGCTGTTCTTTGACAGTCTTGAATAGTGAGTGCAGTTCAGTTAATAACACTCTCTTTCTGGTGTTCATTGCTAACAAGCCAGAAAGTGTTTTTCTGTGTTCTACTCATCTGTATAAGCAAAGATGCAGTCTGCTGAAAAAAAGGTTGTTTTTTGACAGTCTTGAATTCTGACTGCAGTTCAGCCAATAAAAATGTATTTCTGTCATTCATTGCAAACAAGCCAGAAAGTGTTTTTCTTTACTCTTCTTGTCTGTATAAGCAAAGATGCAGTTTGCTGGAAATAAGCTGTACTCTGACAGTCTTTCTTATGGAGTGCAGTTCAGCTAATAAAACTCTTTCTGCCTTTCATTGCAAGCAAGCCAGAAAGTGTTTTTATGCATCATACTGGATTGTAAAAGCAAAGTAGCAGTTTGCTGAAAACAAGTTGTTCTTTGACAGTCTTGAATAGTGAGTGCAGTTCAGCCAATAAAAATGTATTTCTGTCATTCATTGCAAACAAGCCGGAAAGTGTTTTTCTTTGTTCTTCTTGTTTGTATACGCAAAGATGCAGTTTGCTGGAAATGAGCTGTACTCTGACAGTCTTTCTTATGGAGTGCAGTTCAGCTAATAAAACTATTTCTGGCATTCATTGCAAACAAGCCAGAAAGTGTTTTTCTGTGTTCTACTTGTCTGTATAACAAAGATGCAGTTTACTAAAAACAAGCTGTTCTTTGACAGTCTTGAATTCTGACTGCAGTTCAGCCAATAAAAATGTATTTCTGTCATTCATTGCAAACAACCCGGAAAGTGTTTTTCTTTGTTCTTCTTGTTTGTATAAGCAAAGATGCAGTTTGCTGGAAATGAGCTGTACTCTGACAGTCTTTCTTATGGAGTGCAGTTCAGCTAATAAAACTATTTCTGGCATTCATTGCAAACAAGCCAGAAAGTGTTTTTTCTGTGTTCCACTTGTCTGTATAAGCAAAGATGCAGTTTTCTGGAAATAAGCTGTACTCTGACAGTCTTTCTTATGGAGTGCAGTTCAGCTAATAAAACTCTTTCTGCCTTTCATTGCAAGCAAGCCAGAAAGTGTTTTTATGCTTCATACTGGATTGTAAAAGTAAAGTAGCAATTTGTTGAAAACAAGTTGTTCTTTGACAGTCTTGAATAGTGAGTGCAGTTCAGTTAATAAAACTCTCTTTCTGGTGTTCATTGCTAACAAGCCAGAATGTGTTTTTCTGTGTTCTACTCATCTGTATAAGCAAAGATGCAGTCTGCTGAAAAAAAGGTTGTTTTTTGACAGTCTTGAATTCTGACTGCAGTTCAGCCAATAAAAATGTATTTCTATCATTCACTGCAAACAAGCCAGAAAGTGTTTTTCTTTGTTCTTCTCGTTTGTATAAGCAAAGATGCAGTTTGCTGGAAATGAGCTGTACTCTGACAGTCTTTCTTATGGAGTGCAGTTCAGCTAATAAAACTATTTCTGGCATTCATTGCAAACAAGCCAGAAAGTGTTTTTCTGTGTTCTACTTGTCTGTATAAGCAAAGATGCAGTTTACTAAAAACAAGCTGTTCTTTGACAGTCTTGAATTCTGACTGCAGTTCAGCTAATAAAAATGTATTTCTGTCATTCATTGCAAACAAGCCGGAAAGTGTTTTTCTTTGTTCTTCTTGTCTGTATAAGCAAAGATGCAGCTTGCTGAAAAAAAGGTTGTTTTTTGACAGTCTTGAATTCTGACTGCAGTTCAGCCAATAAAAATGTATTTCTGTCATTCATTGCAAACAAGCCAGAAGTGTTTTTCTTCACTCTTCTTGTCTGTATAAGCCAAGATGCAGTTTTCTGGAAATAAGCTGTACTCTGACAGTCTTTCTTATGGAGTGCAGTTCAGCTAATAAAACTCTTTCTGCCTTTCATTGCAAGCAAGCCAGAAAGTGTTTTTATGCTTCATACTGGATTGTAAATGTAAAGTAGCAGTTTGCTGAAAACAAGCTGTTCTTTGACAGTCTTGAATACTGAGTGCAGTTCAGTTAATAACACTCTCTTTCTGGTGTTCATTGCAAACAATCCAGAAAGTGTTTTTCTGGGTTCTACTCATCTGTATAAGCAAAGATGCAGTTTGCTGAAAAAAAGGTTGTTTATTGACAGTCTTGAATTCTGACTGCAGTTCAGCCAATAAAAATGTATTTCTGTCATTCATTGCAAACAAGCCAGAAAGTGTTTTTCTTTACTCTTCTTGTCTGTATAAGCAAAGATGCAGTTTTCTGATAATAAACTGTACTCTGACAGTCTTTCTTATGGAGTGCAGTTCAGCTAATAAAACTCTTTCTGCCTTTCATTGCAAGCAAGCCAGAAAGTGTTTTTATGCTTCATACTGGATTGTAAAAGTAAAGTAGCAGTTTGCTGAAAACAAGTTGTTATTTGACATTCTTGAATAGTGAGTGCAGTTCAGTTAATAAAACTCTCTTTCTGGTGTTCATTGCTAACAAGCCAGAAAGTGTTTTTCTGTGTTCTACTCATCTGTATAAGCAAAGATGCAGTCTGCTGAAAAAAAGGTTGTTTTTTTACAGTCTTGAATTCTGACTGCAGTTCAGCCAATAAAAATGTATTTCTGTCATTCATTGCAAACAAGCCAGAAAGTGTTTTTCTTTACTCTTCTTGTCTGTATAAGCAAAGATGCAGTTTGCTGGAAATAAGCTGTACTCTGACAGTCTTTCTTATGGAGTGCAGTTCAGTTAATAAAACTCTCTTTCTGGTGTTCATTGCTAACAAGCCAGAATGTGTTTTTCTGTGTTCTACTCATCTGTATAAGCAAAGATGCAGTCTGCTGAAAAAAAGGTTGTTTTTTGACAGTCTTGAATTCTGACTGCAGTTCAGCCAATAAAAATGTATTTCTATCATTCACTGCAAACAAGCCAGAAAGTGTTTTTCTTTGTTCTTCTCGTTTGTATAAGCAAAGATGCAGTTTGCTGGAAATGAGCTGTACTCTGACAGTCTTTCTTATGGAGTGCAGTTCAGCTAATAAAACTATTTCTGGCATTCATTGCAAACAAGCCAGAAAGTGTTTTTCTGTGTTCTACTTGTCTGTATAAGCAAAGATGCAGTTTACTAAAAACAAGCTGTTCTTTGACAGTCTTGAATTCTGACTGCAGTTCAGCTAATAAAAATGTATTTCTGTCATTCATTGCAAACAAGCCGGAAAGTGTTTTTCTTTGTTCTTCTTGTCTGTATAAGCAAAGATGCAGCTTGCTGAAAAAAAGGTTGTTTTTTGACAGTCTTGAATTCTGACTGCAGTTCAGCCAATAAAAATGTATTTCTGTCATTCATTGCAAACAAGCCAGAAAGTGTTTTTCTTTACTCTTCTTGTCTGTATAAGCAAAGATGCAGTTTGCTGGAAATAAGCTGTACTCTGACAGTCTTTCTTATGGAGTGCAGTTCAGCTAATAAAACTCTTTCTGCCTTTCATTGCAAGCAAGCCAGAAAGTGTTCTTATGCTTCATACTGGATTGTAAAATCAAAGTAGCAGTTTGCTGAAAACAAGTTGTTCTTTGACAGTCTTGAATAGTGAGTGCAGTTCAGTTAATAAAACTCTCTTTCTGGTGTTCATTGCTAACAAGCCAGAAAGTGTTTTTCTGTGTTCTACTCATCTGTATAAGCAAAGATGCAGTTTGCTGGAAATGAGCTGTACTCTGACAGTCTTTCTTATGGAGTGCAGTTCAGCTAATAAAACTATTTCTGGCATTCATTGCAAACAAGCCAGAAAGTGTTTTTCTGTGTTCTACTTGTCTGTATAAGCAAAGATGCAGTTTACTAAATACAAGCTGTTCTTTGACAGTCTTGAATTCTGACTGCAGTTCAGCCAATAAAAATGTATTTCTGTCATTCATTGCAAACAAGCCGGAAAGTGTTTTTCTTTGTTCTTCTTGTTTGTATAAGCAAAGATGCAGTTTGCTGGAAATGAGCTGTACTCTGACAGTCTTTCTTATGGAGTGCAGTTCAGCTAATAAAACTATTTCTGGCATTTATTGCAAACAAGCCAGAAAGTGTTTTTCTGTGTTCTACTTGTCTGTATAAGCAAAGATGCAGTTTACTAAAAACAAGCTGTTCTTTGACAGTCTTGAATTCTGACTGCAGTTCAGCCAATAAAAATGTATTTCTGTCATTCATTGCAAACAACCCGGAAAGTGTTTTTCTTTGTTCTTCTTGTCTGTATAAGCAAAGATGCAGTTTGCTGAAAAAAAGGTTGTTTTTTGAAAGTCTTGGATTCTGACTGCAGTTCAGCCAATAAAAATGTATTTCTGTCATTCATTGCAAACAAGCCAGAAAGTGTTTTTCTTTACTCTTCTTGTCTGTATAAGCAAAGATGCAGTTTGCTGGAAATAAGCTGTACTCTGACAGTCTTTCTTATGGAGTGTAGTTCAGCTAATAAAACTCTTTCTGCCTTTCATTGCAAGCAAGCCAGAAAGTGTTTTTATGCTTCATACTGGATTGTAAAAGCAAAGTAGCAGTTTGCTGAAAACAAGTTGTTCTTTGACAGTCTTGAATAGTGAGTGCAGTTCAGTTAATAAAACTCTCTTTCTGGTGTTCATTGCTAACAAGCCAGAAAGTGTTTTTCTGTGTTCTACTCATCTGTATAAGCAAAGATGCAGTTTGCTGGAAATGAGCTGTACTTTGACAGTCTTTCTTATGGAGTGCAGTTCAGCTAATAAAACTATTTCTGGCATTCATTGCAAACAAGCCAGAAAGTGCTTTTCTGTGTTCTACTTGTCTGTATAAGCAAAGATGCAGTTTACTAAAAACAAGCTGTTCTTTGACAGTCTTGAATTCTGACTGCAGTTAAGCTAATAAAAATGTATTTCTGTCATTCATTGCAAACAAGCCAGAAAGTGTTTTTCTTTACTCTTCTTGTGTGTATAAGCAAAGATGCAGTTTGCTGGAAATAAACTGTACTCTGACAGTCTTTCTTATGGAGTGCAGTTAAGCTAATAAAACTCTTTCTGCCTTTCACTGCAAGCAAGCCAGAAAATGTTTTTATGCTTCATACTGGATTGTAAAAGCAAAGTAGCAGTTTGCTGAAAACAAGTTGTTCTTTGACAGTCTTGAATACTGAGTGCAGTTCAGTTAATAAAACTGTCTTTCTGGTGCTCATTGCAAACAAGCCAGAAAGTGTTTTCTGTGTTCTACTCATCTGTATAAGCAAAGATGCAGTTTGCTGAAAAAAAGGTTGTTTTTTGACAGTCTTGAATTCTGACTGCAGTTCAGCCAATAAAAATTTATTTCTGTCATTCATTGCAAACAAGCCAGAAAGTGTTTTTCTTTACTCTTCTTGTCTGTATAAGCAAAGATGCAGTTTTCTGGAAATAAGCTGTACTCTGACAGTCTTTCTTATGGAGTGCAGTTCAGCTAATAAAACTCTTTCTGCCTTTCATTGCAAGCAAGCCAGAAAGTGTTTTTATGCTTCATACTGGATTGTAAAAGCAAAGTAGCAGTTTGCTGAAAACAAGTTGTTCTTTGACAGTCTTGAATAGTGAGTGCAGTTCAGCCAATAAAAAGGTATTTCTGTCATTCATTGCAAACAAGCCAGAAAGTGTTTTTCTGTGTTCTACTTGTCTGTATAAGCAAAGATGCAGTTTACTAAAAACAAGCTGTTCTTTGACAGTCTTGAATTCTGACTGCAGTTCAGCTAATAAAAATGTATTTCTGTCATTCATTGCAAACAAGCCGGAAAGTGTTTTTCTTTGTTCTTCTTGTCTGTATAAGCAAAGATGCAGTTTGCTGAAAAAAAGGTTGTTTTTTGAAAGTCTTGGATTCTGACTGCAGTTCAGCCAATAAAAATGTATTTCTGTCATTCATTGCAAACAAGCCAGAAAGTGTTTTTCTTTACTCTTCTTGTCTGTATAAGCAAAGATGCAGTTTGCTGGAAATAAGCTGTACTCTGACAGTCTTTCTTATGGAGTGCAGTTCAGCTAATAAAACTCTTTCTGCCTTTCATTGCAAGCAAGCCAGAAAGTGTTTTTATGCTTCATACTGGATTGTAAAAGCAAAGTAGCAGTTTGCTGAAAACAAGTTGTTCTTTGACAGTCTTGAATAGTGAGTGCAGTTCAGCCAATAAAAAGGTATTTCTGTCATTCATTGCAAACAAGCCGGAAAGTGTTTTTCTTTGTTCTTCTTGTTTGTATAAGCAAAGATGCAGTTTGCTGGAAATGAGCTGTACTCTGACAGTCTTTCTTATGGAGTGCAGTTCAGCTAATAAAACTATTTCTGGCATTCATTGCAAACAAGCAAGAAAGTGTTTTTCTGTGTTCTACTTGTCTGTATAAGCAAAGATGCAGTTTACTAAAAACAAGCTGTTCTTTGACAGTCTTGAATTCTGACTGCAGTTCAGCCAATAAAAATGTAATTCTGTCATTCATTGCAAACAAGCCGGAAAGTGTTTTTCTTTGTTCTTCTTGTCTGTATTAGCAAAGATGCAGTTTGCTGGAAATGAGCTGTACTCTGACAGTCTTTCTTATGGAGTGCAGGTCAGCTAATAAAACTATTTCTGGCATTCATTGCAAACAAGCCAAAAAGTGTTTTTCTGTGTTCTACTTGTCTGAATAAGCAAAGATGCAGTTTACTAAAAACAAGCTGTACTCTGACAGTCTTTCTTATGGAGTGCAGTTCAGCTAATAAAACTCTTTCTGCCTTTCATTGCAAGCAAGCCAGAAAGTGTTTTTATGCTTCATACTGGATTGTAAAAGCAAAGTAGCAGTTTGCTGAAAATAAGTTCTTTGACAGTCTTGAATAGTGAGTGCAGTTCAGTTAATAAAACTCTCTTTCTGGTGTTCATTGCTAACAAGCCAGAAAGTGTTTTTCTGTGTTCTACTCATCTGTATAAGCAAAGATGCAGTTTGCTGGAAATGAGCTGTACTCTGACAGTCTTTCTTATGGAGTGCAGTTCAGCTAATAAAACTATTTCTGGCATTCATTGCAAACAAGCCAGAAAGTGTTTTTCTGTGTTCTACTTGTCTGTATAAGCAAAGATGCAGTGTACTAAAAACAAGCTGTTCTTTGACAGTCTTGAATTCTGACTGCAGTTAAGCTAATAAAAATGTATTTCTGTCATTCATTGCAAACAAGCCGGAAAGTGTTTTTCTTTGTTCTTCTTGTCTGTATAAGCAAAGATGCAGTTTGCTGAAAAAAAGGTTGTTTTTTGACAGTCTTGAATTCTGACTGCAGTTCAGCCAATAAAAATGTATTTCTGTCATTCATTGCAAACAAGACAGAAAGTGTTTTTCTTTACTCTTCTTGTGTGTATAAGCAAAGATGCAGTTTGCTGGAAATAAACTGTACTCTGACAGTCTTTCTTATGGAGTGTAGTTAAGCTAATAAAACTCTTTCTGCCTTTCACTGCAAGCAAGCCAGAAAATATTTTCATGCTTCATACTGGATTGTAAAAGCAAAGTAGCAGTTTGCTGAAAACAAGTTGTTCTTTGACAGTCTTGAATACTGAGTGCAGTTCAGTTAATAAAACTGTCTTTCTGGTGCTCATTGCAAACAAGCCAGAAAGTGTTTTCTGTGTTCTACTCATCTGTATAAGCAAAGATGCAGTTTGCTGAAAAAAAGGTTGTTTTTTGACAGTCTTGAATTCTGACTGCAGTTCAGCTAATAAAAATGTATTTCTGTCATTCATTGCAAACAAGCCGGAAAGTGTTTTTCATTGTTCTACTTGTCTGTATAAGCAAAGATGCAGTTTGCTGAAAAAAAGGTTGTTTTTTGACAGTCTTGAATTCTGACTGCAGTTCAGCCAATAAAAATGTATTTCTGTCATTCATTGCAAACAAGCCAGAAAGTGTTTTTCTTTGTTCTTCTCGTTTGTATAAGCAAAGATGCAGTTTGCTGGAAATGAGCTGTACTCTGACAGTCTTTCTTATGGAGTGCAGTTCAGCTAATAAAACTATTTCTGGCATTCATTGCAAACAAGCCAGAAAGTGCTTTTCTGTGTTCTACTTGTCTGTATAAGCAAAGATGCAGTTTACTAAAAACAAGCTGTTCTTTGACAGTCTTGAATTCTGACTGCAGTTCAGCTAATAAAAATGTATTTCTGTCATTCATTGCAAACAAGCCGGAAAGTGTTTTTCTTTGTTCTTCTTGTCTGTATAAGCAAAGATGCAGTTTGCTGAAAAAAAGGTTGTTTTTTGACAGTCTTGAATTCTGACTGCAGTTCAGCCAATAAAAATGTATTTCTGTCATTCATTGCAAACAAGCCAGAAAGTGTTTTTCTTTACTCTTCTTGTGTGTATAAGCAAAGATGCAGATTGCTGGAAATAAACTGTACTCTGACAGTCTTGAATACTGAGTGCAGTTCAGTTAATAAAACTGTCTTTCTGGTGCTCATTGCAAACAAGCCAGAAAGTGTTTTCTGTGTTCTACTCATCTGTATAAGCAAAGATGCAGTTTGCTGAAAAAAAGGTTGTTTTTTGACAGTCTTGAATTCTGACTGCAGTTCAGCCAATAAAAATGTATTTCTGTCATTCATTGCAAACAAGCCAGAAAGTGTTTTTCTTTACTCTTCTTGTGTGTATAAGCAAAGATGCAGATTGCTGGAAATAAACTGTACTCTGACAGTCTTGAATACTGAGTGCAGTTCAGTTAATAAAACTGTCTTTCTGGTGCTCATTGCAAACAAGCCAGAAAGTGTTTTCTGTGTTCTACTCATCTGTATAAGCAAAGATGCAGTTTGCTGAAAAAAAGGTTGTTTTTTGACAGTCTTGAATTCTGACTGCAGTTCAGCCAATAAAAATGTATTTCTGTCATTCATTGCAAACAAGCCAGAAAGTGTTTTTCTTTACTCTTCTTGTCTGTATAAGCAAAGATGCAGTTTTCTGGAAATAAGCTGTACTCTGACAGTCTATCTTATGGAGTGCAGTTCAGCTAATAAAACTCTTTCTGCCTTTCATTGCAAGCAAGCCAGAAAGTGTTGTTATGCTTCATACTGGATTGTAAAAGCAAAGTAGCAGTTTGCTGAAAACAAGTTCTTCTTTGAAAGTCTTGAATAGTGAGTGCAGTTCAGTTAATAAAACTCTCTTTCTGGTGTTCATTGCTAACAAGCCAGAAAGTGTTTTCTGTGTTCTACTCATCTGTATAAGCAAAGATGCAGTTTGCTGAAAAAAAGGTTGTTTTTTGACAGTCTTGAATTCTGACTGCAGTTCAGCCAATAAAAATGTATTTCTGTCATTCATTGCAAACAAGCCAGAAAGTGTTTTTCTTTACTCTTCTTGTCTGTATAAGCAAAGATGCAGTTTTCTGGAAATAAGCTGTACTCTGACAGTCTATCTTATGGAGTGCAGTTCAGCTAATAAAACTCTTTCTGCCTTTCATTGCAAGCAAGCCAGAAAGTGTTGTTATGCTTCATACTGGATTGTAAAAGCAAAGTAGCAGTTTGCTGAAAACAAGTTCTTCTTTGAAAGTCTTGAATAGTGAGTGCAGTTCAGTTAATAAAACTCTCTTTCTGGTGTTCATTGCTAACAAGCCAGAAAGTGTTTTTCTGTGTTCTACTCATCTGTATAAGCAAAGATGCAGTTTGCTGGAAATGAGCTGTACTCTGACAATCTTTCTTATGGAGTGCAGTTCAGCTAATAAAACTATTTCTGGCATTCATTGCAAACAAGCCAGAAAGTGTTTTTCTGTGTTCTACTTGTCTGTATAAGCAAAGATGCAGTTTAATAAAAACAAGCTGTTCTTTGACAGTCTTGAATTCTGACTGCAGTTCAGCTAATAAAAATGTATTTCTGTCATTCATTGCAAACAAGCCGGAAAGTGTTTTTCATTGTTCTACTTGTCTGTATAAGCAAAGATGCAGTTTGCTGAAAAAAAGGTTGTTTTTTGACAGTCTTGAATTCTGACTGCAGTTCAGCCAATAAAAATGTATTTCTGTCATTCACTGCAAACAAGCCAGAAAGTGTTTTTCTTTGTTCATCTCGTTTGTATAAGCAAAGATGCAGTTTGCTGGAAATGAGCTGTACTCTGACAGTCTTTCTTATGGAGTGCAGTTCAGCTAATAAAACTATTTCTGGCATTCATTGCAAACAAGCCAGAAAGTGTTTTTCTGTGTTCTACTTGTCTGTATAAGCAAAGATGCAGTTTACTAAAAACAAGCTGTTCTTTGACAGTCTTGAATTCTGACTGCAGTTCAGCTAATAAAAATGTATTTCTGTCATTCATTGCAAACAAGCCGGAAAGTGTTTTTCTTTGTTCTTCTTGTCTGTATAAGCAAAGATGCAGCTTGCTGAAAAAAAGGTTGTTTTTTGACAGTCTTGAATTCTGACTGCAGTTCAGCCAATAAAAATGTATTTCTGTCATTCATTGCAAACAAGCCAGAAGTGTTTTTCTTCACTCTTCTTGTCTGTATAAGCAAAGATGCAGTTTTCTGGAAATAAGCTGTACTCTGACAGTCTTTCTTATGGAGTGCAGTTCAGCTAATAAAACTCTTTCTGCCTTTCATTGCAAGCAAGCCAGAAAGTGTTTTTATGCTTCATACTGGATTGTAAATGTAAAGTAGCAGTTTGCTGAAAACAAGCTGTTCTTTGACAGTCTTGAATAGTGAGTGCAGTTCAGTTAATAACACTCTCTTTCTGGTGTTCATTGCTAACAAGCCAGAAAGTGTTTTTCTGTGTTCTACTCATCTGTATAAGCAAAGATGCAGTCTGCTGAAAAAAAGGTTGTTTTTTGACAGTCTTGAATTCTGACTGCAGTTCAGCCAATAAAAATGTATTTCTGTCATTCATTGCAAACAAGCCAGAAAGTGTTTTTCTTTACTCTTCTTGTCTGTATAAGCAAAGATGCAGTTTGCTGGAAATAAGCTGTACTCTGACAGTCTTTCTTATGGAGTGCAGTTCAGCTAATAAAACTCTTTCTGCCTTTCATTGCAAGCAAGCCAGAAAGTGTTTTTATGCATCATACTGGATTGTAAAAGCAAAGTAGCAGTTTGCTGAAAACAAGTTGTTCTTTGACAGTCTTGAATAGTGAGTGCAGTTCAGCCAATAAAAATGTATTTCTGTCATTCATTGCAAACAAGCCGGAAAGTGTTTTTCTTTGTTCTTCTTGTTTGTATACGCAAAGATGCAGTTTGCTGGAAATGAGCTGTACTCTGACAGTCTTTCTTATGGAGTGCAGTTCAGCTAATAAAACTATTTCTGGCATTCATTGCAAACAAGCCAGAAAGTGTTTTTCTGTGTTCTACTTGTCTGTATAACAAAGATGCAGTTTACTAAAAACAAGCTGTTCTTTGACAGTCTTGAATTCTGACTGCAGTTCAGCCAATAAAAATGTATTTCTGTCATTCATTGCAAACAACCCGGAAAGTGTTTTTCTTTGTTCTTCTTGTTTGTATAAGCAAAGATGCAGTTTGCTGGAAATGAGCTGTACTCTGACAGTCTTTCTTATGGAGTGCAGTTCAGCTAATAAAACTATTTCTGGCATTCATTGCAAACAAGCCAGAAAGTGTTTTTTCTGTGTTCCACTTGTCTGTATAAGCAAAGATGCAGTTTTCTGGAAATAAGCTGTACTCTGACAGTCTTTCTTATGGAGTGCAGTTCAGCTAATAAAACTCTTTCTGCCTTTCATTGCAAGCAAGCCAGAAAGTGTTTTTATGCTTCATACTGGATTGTAAAAGTAAAGTAGCAATTTGCTGAAAACAAGTTGTTCTTTGACAGTCTTGAATAGTGAGTGCAGTTCAGTTAATAAAACTCTCTTTCTGGTGTTCATTGCTAACAAGCCAGAAAGTGTTTTTCTGTGTTCTACTCATCTGTATAAGCAAAGATGCAGTCTGCTGAAAAAAAGGTTGTTTTTTGACAGTCTTGAATTCTGACTGCAGTTCAGCCAATAAAAATGTATTTCTATCATTCACTGCAAACAAGCCAGAAAGTGTTTTTCTTTGTTCTTCTCGTTTGTATAAGCAAAGATGCAGTTTGCTGGAAATGAGCTGTACTCTGACAGTCTTTCTTATGGAGTGCAGTTCAGCTAATAAAACTATTTCTGGCATTCATTGCAAACAAGCCAGAAAGTGTTTTTCTGTGTTCTACTTGTCTGTATAAGCAAAGATGCAGTTTACTAAAAACAAGCTGTTCTTTGACAGTCTTGAATTCTGACTGCAGTTCAGCTAATAAAAATGTATTTCTGTCATTCATTGCAAACAAGCCGGAAAGTGTTTTTCTTTGTTCTTCTTGTCTGTATAAGCAAAGATGCAGCTTGCTGAAAAAAAGGTTGTTTTTTGACAGTCTTGAATTCTGACTGCAGTTCAGCCAATAAAAATGTATTTCTGTCATTCATTGCAAACAAGCCAGAAGTGTTTTTCTTCACTCTTCTTGTCTGTATAAGCAAAGATGCAGTTTTCTGGAAATAAGCTGTACTCTGACAGTCTTTCTTATGGAGTGCAGTTCAGCTAATAAAACTCTTTCTGCCTTTCATTGCAAGCAAGCCAGAAAGTGTTTTTATGCTTCATACTGGATTGTAAATGTAAAGTAGCAGTTTGCTGAAAACAAGCTGTTCTTTGACAGTCTTGAATAGTGAGTGCAGTTCAGTTAATAACACTCTCTTTCTGGTGTTCATTGCTAACAAGCCAGAAAGTGTTTTTCTGTGTTCTACTCATCTGTATAAGCAAAGATGCAGTCTGCTGAAAAAAAGGTTGTTTTTTGACAGTCTTGAATTCTGACTGCAGTTCAGCCAATAAAAATGTATTTCTGTCATTCATTGCAAACAAGCCAGAAAGTGTTTTTCTTTACTCTTCTTGTCTGTATAAGCAAAGATGCAGTTTGCTGGAAATAAGCTGTACTCTGACAGTCTTTCTTATGGAGTGCAGTTCAGCTAATAAAACTCTTTCTGCCTTTCATTGCAAGCAAGCCAGAAAGTGTTTTTATGCATCATACTGGATTGTAAAAGCAAAGTAGCAGTTTGCTGAAAACAAGTTGTTCTTTGACAGTCTTGAATAGTGAGTGCAGTTCAGCCAATAAAAATGTATTTCTGTCATTCATTGCAAACAAGCCGGAAAGTGTTTTTCTTTGTTCTTCTTGTTTGTATACGCAAAGATGCAGTTTGCTGGAAATGAGCTGTACTCTGACAGTCTTTCTTATGGAGTGCAGTTCAGCTAATAAAACTATTTCTGGCATTCATTGCAAACAAGCCAGAAAGTGTTTTTCTGTGTTCTACTTGTCTGTATAACAAAGATGCAGTTTACTAAAAACAAGCTGTTCTTTGACAGTCTTGAATTCTGACTGCAGTTCAGCCAATAAAAATGTATTTCTGTCATTCATTGCAAACAACCCGGAAAGTGTTTTTCTTTGTTCTTCTTGTTTGTATAAGCAAAGATGCAGTTTGCTGGAAATGAGCTGTACTCTGACAGTCTTTCTTATGGAGTGCAGTTCAGCTAATAAAACTATTTCTGGCATTCATTGCAAACAAGCCAGAAAGTGTTTTTTCTGTGTTCCACTTGTCTGTATGAGCAAAGATGCAGTTTTCTGGAAATAAGCTGTACTCTGACAGTCTTTCTTATGGAGTGCAGTTCAGCTAATAAAACTCTTTCTGCCTTTCATTGCAAGCAAGCCAGAAAGTGTTTTTATGCTTCATACTGGATTGTAAAAGTAAAGTAGCAATTTGCTGAAAACAAGTTGTTCTTTGACAGTCTTGAATAGTGAGTGCAGTTCAGTTAATAAAACTCTCTTTCTGGTGTTCATTGCTAACAAGCCAGAAAGTGTTTTTCTGTGTTCTACTCATCTGTATAAGCAAAGATGCAGTCTGCTGAAAAAAAGGTTGTTTTTTGACAGTCTTGAATTCTGACTGCAGTTCAGCCAATAAAAATGTATTTCTGTCATTCATTGCAAACAAGCCAGAAAGTGTTTTTCTTTACTCTTCTTGTCTGTATAAGCAAAGATGCAGTTTGCTGGAAATAAGCTGTACTCTGACAGTCTTTCTTATGCAGTGCAGTTCAGCTAATAAAACTCTTTCTGCCTTTCATTGCAAGCAAGTCAGAAAGTGTTTTTATGCATCATACTGGATTGTAAAAGCAAAGTAGCAGTTTGCTGAAAACAAGTTGTTCTTTGACAGTCTTGAATAGTGAGTGCAGTTCAGCCAATAAAAATGTATTTCTGGTGTTCATTGCTAACAAGCCAGAAAGTGTTTTTCTGTGTTCTACTCATCTGTATAAGCAAAGATGCAGTTTGCTGGAAATGAGCTGTACTCTGACAATCTTTCTTATGGAGTGCAGTTCAGCTAATAAAACTATTTCTGGCATTCATTGCAAACAAGCCAGAAAGTGTTTTTCTGTGTTCTACTTGTCTGTATAAGCAAAGATGCAGTTTACTAAAAACAAGCTGTTCTTTGACAGTCTTGAATTCTGACTGCAGTTCAGCCAATAAAAATGTATTTCTGTCATTCATTGCAAACAACCCGGAAAGTGTTTTTCTTTGTTCTTCTTGTTTGTATAAGCAAAGATGCAGTTTGCTGGAAATGAGCTGTACTCTGACAGTCTTTCTTATGGAGTGCAGTTCAGCTAATAAAAATATTTCTGGCATTCATTGCAAACAAGCCAGAAAGTGTTTTTTCTGTGTTCCACTTGTCTGTATAAGAAAAGATGCAGTTTTCTGGAAATAAGCTGTACTCTGACAGTCTTTCTTATGGAGTGCAGTTCAGCTAATAAAACTCTTTCTGCCTTTCATTGCAAGCAAGCCAGAAAGTGTTTTTATGCTTCATACTGGATTGTAAAAGTAAAGTAGCAATTTGCTGAAAACAAGTTGTTCTTTGACAGTCTTGAATAGTGAGTGCAGTTCAGTTAATAAAACTCTCTTTCTGGTGTTCATTGCTAACAAGCCAGAAAGTGTTTTTCTGTGTTCTACTCATCTGTATAAGCAAAGATGCAGTCTGCTGAAAAAAAGGTTGTTTTTTGACAGTCTTGAATTCTGACTGCAGTTCAGCCAATAAAAATGTATTTCTGTCATTCATTGCAAACAAGCCGGAAAGTGTTTTTCTTTTGTTCTTCTTGTTTGTATAAGCAAAGATGCAGTTTGCTGGAAATGAGCTGTACTCTGACAGTTTTTCTTATGGAGTGCAGTTCAGCTAATAAAACTATTTCTGGCATTCATTGCAAACAAGCCAGAAAGTGTTTTTCTGTGTTCTACTTGTCTGTATAAGCAAAGATGCAGTTTACTAAAAACAAGCTGTTCTTTGACAGTCTTGAATTCTGACTGCAGTTCAGCCAATAAAAATGTATTTCTGTCATTCATTGCAAACAACCCGGAAAGTGTTTTTCTTTGTTCTTCTTGTTTGTATAAGCAAAGATGCAGTTTGCTGAAAAAAAAAGGTTGTTTTTTGACAGTCTTGAATTCTGACTGCAGTTCAGCCAATAAAAATGTATTTCTGTCATTCATTGCAAACAAGCCAGAAAGTGTTTTTCTTTACTCTTCTTGTGTGTATAAGCAAAGATGCAGTTTGCTGGAAATAAACTGTACTCTGACAGTCTTTCTTATGGAGTGCAGTTAAGCTAATAAAACTGTTTCTGCCTTTCATTGCAAGCAAGCCAGAAAGTGTTTTTATGCTTCATACTGGATTGTAAAAGCAAAGTAGCAGTTTGCTGAAAACAAGTTGTTCTTTGACAGTCTTGAATAGTGAGTGCAGTTCAGTTAATAAAACTCTCTTTCTGGTGTTCATTGCTAACAAGCCAGAAAGTGTTTTTCTGTGTTCTACTCATCTGTATAAGCAAAGATGCAGTTTGCTGGAAATGAGCTGTACTCTGACAGTCTTTCTTATGGAGTGCAGTTCAGCTAATAAAACTATTTCTGGCATTCATTGCAAACAAGCCAGAAAGTGTTTTTCTGTGTTCTACTTGTCTGTATAAGCAAAGATGCAGTTTTCTAAAAACAAGTTGTTCTTTGACAGTCTTGAATTCTGACTGCAGTTCAGCCAATAAAAATGTATTTCTGTCATTCATTGCAAACAACCCGGAAAGTGTTTTTCTTTGTTCTTCTTGTTTGTATAAGCAAAGATGCAGTTTGCTGGAAATGAGCTGTACTCTGACAGTCTTTCTTATGGAGTGCAGTTCAGCTAATAAAACTATTTCTGGCATTCATTGCAAACAAGCCAGAAAGTGTTTTTCTGTGTTCTACTTGTCTGTATAAGCAAAGATGCAGTTTACTAAAAACAAGCTGTTCTTTGACAGTCTTGAATTCTGACTGCAGTTCAGCTAATAAAAATGTATTTCTGTCATTCATTGCAAACAAGCCGGAAAGTGTTTTTCTTTGTTCTTCTTGTCTGTATAAGCAAAGATGCAGTTTGCTGAAAAAAAAGGTTGTTTTTTGACAGTCTTGAATTCTGACTGCAGTTCAGCCAATAAAAATGTATTTCTGTCATTCATTGCAAACAAGCCAGAAAGTGTTTTTCTTTACTCTTCTTGTGTGTATAAGCAAAGATGCAGTTTGCTGGAAACAAGCTGTTCTTTGACAGTCTTGAATTCTGACTGCAGTTCAGCCAATAAAAATGTATTTCTGTCATTCATTGCAAACAAGCCGGAAAGTGTTTTTCTTTGTTCTTCTTGTCTGTTAGCAAAGATGCAGTTTGCTGGAAATAAGCTGTACTCTGACAGTCTTTCTTATGGAGTGCAGTTCAGCTAATAAAACTCTTCCTGCCTTTCATTGCAAGCAAGCCAGAAAGTGTTTTTATGCTTCATACTGGATTGTAAAAGCAAAGTAGCAGTTTGCTAAAAACAAGTTGTTCTTTGACAGTCTTGAATAGTGAGTGCAGTTCAGTTAATAAAACTCTCTTTCTGGTGTTCATTGCTAACAAGCCAGAAAGTGTTTTTCTGTGTTCTACTCATCTGTATAAGCAAAGATGCAGTTTGCTGGAAATGAGCTGTACTCTGACAGTCTTTCTTATGAAGTGCAGTTCAGCTAATAAAACTATTTCTGGCATTCATTGCAAACAAGCCAGAAAGTGTTTTTCTGTGTTCTACTTGTCTGTATAAGCAAAGATGCAGTTTACTAAAAACAAGCTGTTCTTTGACAGTCTTGAATTCTTACTACAGTTCAGCTAATAAAAATGTATTTCTGTCATTCATTGCAAACAAGCCGGAAAGTGTTTTTTTTTTTTTCTTCTTGTCTGTATAAGCAAAGATGCAGTTTGCTGAAAAAAAGGTTGTTTTTTGACAGTCTTTAATTCTGACTGCAGTTCAGCCAATAAAAATGTATTTCTGTCATTCATTGCAAACAAGCCAGAAAGTGTTTTTCTTTACTCTTCTTGTGTGTATAAGCAAAGATGCAGTTTGCTGGAAATAAGCTGTACTCTGACAGTCTTTCTTATGGAGTGCAGTTCAACTAATAAAACTCTTCCTGCCTTTCATTGCAAGCAAGCCAGAAAGTGTTTTTATGCTTCATACTGGATTGTAAAAGCAAAGTAGCAGTTTGCTGAAAACAAGTTGTTCTTTGACAGTCTTGAATAGTGAGTGCAGTTCAGTTAATAAAACTCTCTTTCTGGTGTTCATTGCTAACAAGCCAGAAAGTGTTTTTCTGTGTTCTACTCATCTGTATAAGCAAAGATGCAGTTTGCTGAAATAATTGTTGTTTTTTGACAGTCTTGAATTCTGACTGCAGTTCAGCCAATAAAAATGTATTTCTGTCATTCATTGCAAACAAGCCAGAAAGTGTTTTTCTTTACTCTTCTTGTGTGTATAAGCAAAGATGCAGTTTGCTGGAAATAAGCTGTACTCTGACAGTCTTTCTTATGGAGTGCAGTTCAGCTAATAAAACTCTTTCTGCCTTTCATTGCAAGCAAGCCAGAAAGTGTTTTTATGCTTCATACTGGATTGTAAAAGCAAAGTAGCAGTTTGCTAAAAACAAGTTGTTCTTTGACAGTCTTGAATAGTGAGTGCAGTTCAGTTAATAAAACTCTCTTTCTGGTGTTCATTGCTAACAAGCCAGAAAGTGTTTTTCTGTGTTCTACTCATCTGTATAAGCAAAGATGCAGTTTGCTGGAAATGAGCTGTACTCTGACAGTCTTTCTTATGAAGTGCAGTTCAGCTAATAAAACTATTTCTGGCATTCATTGCAAACAAGCCAGAAAGTGTTTTTCTGTGTTCTACTTGTCTGTATAAGCAAAGATGCAGTTTACTAAAAACAAGCTGTTCTTTGACAGTCTTGAATTCTGACTACAGTTCAGCTAATAAAAATGTATTTCTGTCATTCATTGCAAACAAGCCGGAAAGTGTTTTTTTTTTTCTTCTTGTCTGTATAAGCAAAGATGCAGTTTGCTGAAAAAAAGGTTGTTTTTTGACAGTCTTTAATTCTGACTGCAGTTCAGCCAATAAAAATGTATTTCTGTCATTCATTGCAAACAAGCCAGAAAGTGTTTTTCTTTACTCTTCTTGTGTGTATAAGCAAAGATGCAGTTTGCTGGAAATAAGCTGTACTCTGACAGTCTTTCTTATGGAGTGCAGTTCAGCTAATAAAACTCTTTCTGCCTTTCATTGCAAGCAAGCCAGAAAGTGTTTTTATGCTTCATACTGGATTGTAAAAGCAAAGTAGCAGTTTGCTAAAAACAAGTTGTTCTTTGACAGTCTTGAATAGTGAGTGCAGTTCAGTTAATAAAACTCTCTTTCTGGTGTTCATTGCTAACAAGCCAGAAAGTGTTTTTCTGTGTTCTACTCATCTGTATAAGCAAAGATGCAGTTTGCTGGAAATGAGCTGTACTCTGACAGTCTTTCTTATGAAGTGCAGTTCAGCTAATAAAACTATTTCTGGCATTCATTGCAAACAAGCCAGAAAGTGTTTTTCTGTGTTCTACTTGTCTGTATAAGCAAAGATGCAGTTTACTAAAAACAAGCTGTTCTTTGACAGTCTTGAATTCTGACTACAGTTCAGCTAATAAAAATGTATTTCTGTCATTCATTGCAAACAAGCCGGAAAGTGTTTTTTTTTTTTTTTCTTCTTGTCTGTATAAGCAAAGATGCAGTTTGCTGAAAAAAGGTTGTTTTTGACAGACTTTAATTCTGACTGCAGTTCAGCCAATAAAAATGTATTTCTGTCATTCATTGCAAACAAGCCAGAAAGTGTTTTTCTTTACTCTTCTTGTGTGTATAAGCAAAGATGCAGTTTGCTGGAAATAAGCTGTACTCTGACAGTCTTTCTTATGGAGTGCAGTTCAACTAATAAAACTCTTCCTGCCTTTCATTGCAAGCAAGCCAGAAAGTGTTTTTATGCTTCATACTGGATTGTAAAAGCAAAGTAGCAGTTTGCTGAAAACAAGTTGTTCTTTGACAGTCTTGAATAGTGAGTGCAGTTCAGTTAATAAAACTCTCTTTCTGGTGTTCATTGCTAACAAGCCAGAAAGTGTTTTTCTGTGTTCTACTCATCTGTATAAGCAAAGATGCAGTTTGCTGAAATAATTGTTGTTTTTTGACAGTCTTGAATTCTGACTGCAGTTCAGCCAATAAAAATGTATTTCTGTCATTCATTGCAAACAAGCCAGAAAGTGTTTTTCTTTACTCTTCTTGTGTGTATAAGCAAAGATGCAGTTTGCTGGAAATAAGCTGTACTCTGACAGTCTTTCTTATGGAGTGCAGTTCAGCTAATAAAACTCTTTCTGCCTTTCATTGCAAGCAAGCCAGAAAGTGTTTTTATGCTTCATACTGGATTGTAAAAGCAAAGTAGCAGTTTGCTGAAAACAAGTTGTTCTTTGACAGTCTTGAATAGTGAGTGCAGTTCAGCCAATAAAAAGGTATTTCTGGCATTCATTGCAAACAAGCCAGAAAGTGTTTTTCTGTGTTCTACTTGTCTGTATAAGCAAAGATGCAGTTTACTAAAAACAAGCTGTTCTTTGACAGTCTTGAATTCTGACTGCAGTTCAGCTAAAAAAATGTATTTCTGTCATTCATTGCAAACAAGCCAGAAAGTGTTTTTCTTTGCTCTTCTTGTCTGTATAAGCAAAGATGCAGTTTGCTGAAAAAAAGGTTGTTTTTTGACAGTCTTGAATTCTGACTGCAGTTCAGCCAATAAAAATGTATTTCTGTCATTCATTGCAAACAAGCCAGAAAGTGTTTTTCTTTACTCTTCTTGTGTGTATAAGCAAAGATGCAGTTTGCTGGAAATAAGCTGTACTCTGACAGTCTTTCTTATGGAGTGCAGTTCAGCTAATAAAACTCTTCCTGCCTTTCATTGCAAGAAAGCCAGAAAGTGTTTTTATGCTTCATACTGGATTGTAAAAGCAAAGTAGCAGTTTGCTGAAAACAAGTTGTTCTTTGACAGTCTTGAATAGTAAGTGCAGTTCAGTTAATAAAACTCTCTTTCTGGTGTTCATTGCTAACAAGCCAGAAGGTGTTTTTCTGTGTTCTACTCATCTGTATAAGCAAAGATGCAGTTTGCTGGAAACAAGCTGTTCTTTGACAGTCTTGAATTCTGACTGCAGTTCAGCAAAAAAAAAATTTTTTCTGTCATTCATTGGAAACATGCCGGAAAGTGTTTTTCTTTGTTCTTCTTGTCTGTATGAGCAAAGTAATAGTTTGCTGAAAACAAGTTGTTCTTTGACAGTCTTGAATAGTGAGTGCAGTTCAGTAAATAAAACTCTCTTTCTGGTGTTCATTGCTAACAAGACAGAAAGTGTTTTTCTGTGTTCTACTCATCTGTATAAGCAAAGATGCAGTTTGCTGGAAATTAGCTGTACTCTGACAGTCTTTCTTATGGAGTGCAGTTCATCTAATAAAACTATTTCTGTCATTCATTGCAAACAAGCCGGAAAGTGGTTTTCTTTGTTCTTCTTGTCTGTATAAGCAAAGATTCAGTTTGCTGAAAAAAAAGGTTGTTTTTTGACAGTCTTGAATTCTGACTACAGTTCAGCCAATAAAAATGTATTTCTGTCATTCATTGCAAACAAGCCAGAAAGTGTTTTTCTTTACTCTTCTTGTGTGTATAAGCAAAGATGCAGTTTGCTGGAAACAAGCTGTTCTTTGACAGTCTTGAATTCTGACTGCAGTTCAGCCAATAAAAATGTATTTCTGTCATTCATTGCAAACAAGCCGGAAAGTGTTTTTCTTTGTTCTTCTTGTCTGTTAGCAAAGATGCAGTTTGCTGGAAATAAGCTGTACTCTGACAGTCTTTCTTATGGAGTGCAGTTCAGCTAATAAAACTCTTTCTGCCTTTCATTGTAAGCAAGCCAGAAAGTGTTTTTATGCTTCATACTGGATTGTAAAAGCAAAGTAGCAGTTTGCTGAAAACAAGTTGTTCTTTGACAGTCTTGAATTCTGACTGCAGTTCAGCCAATAAAAATGTATTTCTGTCATTCATTGCAAACAAGCCAGAAAGTGTTTTTCATTGCTCTTCTTGTCTGTATAAGCAAATTAGCAGTTTGCTGAAAACAAGTTGTTCTTTGACAGTCTTGAATACTGAGTGCAGTTCAGTTAACAAAACTGTCTTTCTGGTGCTCATTGCAAACAAGCCAGAAAGTGTTTTTCTGTGTTCTACTCATTTGTATAAGCAAAGCTGCAGTTTCTTGGAAACAAGCTGTTCTTTGACAGTCTTGAATTCTGACTGCAGTTCAGCCAATAAAAATGTATTTCTGTCATTCATTGCAAACAAGCCGGAAAGTGTTTTTCTTTGTTCTTCTTGTTTGTATAAGCAAAGATGCAGTTTGCTGAAAAAAAAGGTTGTTTTTTGACAGTCTTGAATTCTGACTGCAGTTCAGCCAATAAAAATGTATTTCTGTCATTCATTGCAAACAAGCCAGAAAGTGTTTTTCTTTACTCTTCTTGTGTGTATAAGCAAAGATGCAGTTTGCTGGAAATAAGCTGTACTCTGACAGTCTTTCTTATGGAGTGCAGTTCAGCTAATAAAACTCTTCCTGCCTTTCATTGCAAGCAAGCCAGAAAGTGTTTTTATGCTTCATACTGGATTGTAAAAGCAAAGTAGCAGTTTGCTGAAAACAAGTTGTTCTTTGACAGTCTTGAATAGTGAGTGCAGTTCAGCCAATAAAAAGGTATTTCTGGCATTCATTGCAAACAAGCCAGAAAGTGTTTTTCTGTGTTCTACTTGTCTGTATAAGCAAAGATGCAGTTTACTAAAAACAAGCTGTTCTTTGACAGTCTTGAATTCTGACTGCAGTTCAGCTAAAAAAATGTATTTCTGTCATTCATTGCAAACAAGCCAGAAAGTGTTTTTCTTTGCTCTTCTTGTCTGTATAAGCAAAGATGCAGTTTGCTGAAAAAAAGGTTGTTTTTTGACAGTCTTGAATTCTGACTGCAGTTCAGCCAATAAAAATGTATTTCTGTCATTCATTGCAAACAAGCCAAAAAGTGTTTTTCTTTGCTCTTCTTGTCTGTATAAGCAAAGATGCAGTTTACTAAAAACAAGCTGTTCTTTGACAGTCTTGAATTCTGACTGCAGTTCAGCTAATAAAAATGTATTTCTGTCATTCATTGCAAACAAGCCAGAAAGTGTTTTTCTTTGCTCTTCTTGTCTGTATAAGCAAAGATGCAGTTTGCTGAAAAAAAGGTTGTTTTTTGACAGTCTTGAATTCTGACTGCAGTTCAGTCAATAAAAATGTATTTCTGTCATTCATTGCAAACAAGCCAGAAAGTGTTTTTCTTTACTCTTCTTGTGTGTATAAGCAAAGATGCAGTTTGCTGGAAATAAGCTGTACTCTGACAGTCTTTCTTATGGAGTGCAGTTCAGCTAATAAAACTCTTCCTGCCTTTCATTGCAAGAAAGCCAGAAAGTGTTTTTATGCTTCATACTGGATTGTAAAAGCAAAGTAGCAGTTTGCTGAAAACAAGTTGTTCTTTGACAGTCTTGAATAGTGAGTGCAGTTCAGTTAATAAAACTCTCTTTCTGGTGTTCATTGCTAACAAGCCAGAAGGTGTTTTTCTGTGTTCTACTCATCTGTATAAGCAAAGATGCAGTTTGCTGGAAACAAGCTGTTCTTTGACAGTCTTGAATTCTGACTGCAGTTCAGCAAAAAAAAAAAATTTTCTGTCATTCATTGGAAACAAGCCGGAAAGTGTTTTTCTTTGTTCTTCTTGTCTGTATGAGCAAAGTAATAGTTTGCTGAAAACAAGTTGTTCTTTGACAGTCTTGAATAGTGAGTGCAGTTCAGTAAATAAAACTCTCTTTCTGGTGTTCATTGCTAACAAGACAGAAAGTGTTTTTCTGTGTTCTACTCATCTGTATAAGCAAAGATGCAGTTTGCTGGAAATTAGCTGTACTCTGACAGTCTTTCTTATGGAGTGCAGTTCATCTAATAAAACTATTTCTGTCATTCATTGCAAACAAGCCGGAAAGTGGTTTTCTTTGTTCTTCTTGTCTGTATAAGCAAAGATTCAGTTTGCTGAAAAAAAAGGTTGTTTTTTGACAGTCTTGAATTCTGACTACAGTTCAGCCAATAAAAATGTATTTCTGTCATTCATTGCAAACAAGCCAGAAAGTGTTTTTCTTTACTCTTCTTGTGTGTATAAGCAAAGATGCAGTTTGCTGGAAACAAGCTGTTCTTTGACAGTCTTGAATTCTGACTGCAGTTCAGCCAATAAAAATGTATTTCTGTCATTCATTGCAAACAAGCCGGAAAGTGTTTTTCTTTGTTCTTCTTGTCTGTTAGCAAAGATGCAGTTTGCTGGAAATAAGCTGTACTCTGACAGTCTTTCTTATGGAGTGCAGTTCAGCTAATAAAACTCTTTCTGCCTTTCATTGTAAGCAAGCCAGAAAGTGTTTTTATGCTTCATACTGGATTGTAAAAGCAAAGTAGCAGTTTGCTGAAAACAAGTTGTTCTTTGACAGTCTTGAATTCTGACTGCAGTTCAGCCAATAAAAATGTATTTCTGTCATTCATTGCAAACAAGCCAGAAAGTGTTTTTCATTGCTCTTCTTGTCTGTATAAGCAAATTAGCAGTTTGCTGAAAACAAGTTGTTCTTTGACAGTCTTGAATACTGAGTGCAGTTCAGTTAACAAAACTGTCTTTCTGGTGCTCATTGCAAACAAGCCAGAAAGTGTTTTTCTGTGTTCTACTCATTTGTATAAGCAAAGCTGCAGTTTCTTGGAAACAAGCTGTTCTTTGACAGTCTTGAATTCTGACTGCAGTTCAGCCAATAAAAATGTATTTCTGTCATTCATTGCAAACAAGCCGGAAAGTGTTTTTCTTTGTTCTTCTTGCCTGTATAAGCAAAGATGCAATTTGCTGGAAATGAGCTGTACTCTGACAGTCTTTCTTATGGAGTGCAAATCAGCTAATAAAACTGTTTCTGCCTTTCATTGCAAGCAAGCCAGAAAGTGTTTTTATGCTTCATACTGGACTGTAAAAGCAAAGTAGCAGTTTGCTGAAAACAAGTTGTTATTTGACAGTCTTGAATAGTGAGTGCAGTTCAGTAAATAAAACTCTCTTTCTGGTGTTCATTGCTAACAAGACAGAAAGTGTTTTTCTGTGTTCTACTCATCTGTATAAGCAAAGATGCAGTTTGCTGGAAATGAGCTGTACTCTGACAGCCTTTCTTATGGAGTGCAGTTCAGCTAATAAAACTCTTTCTGCCTTTCATTGCAAGCAAGCCAGAAAGTGTTTGTATGCTTCATACTGGATTGTAAAAGCAAAGTAGCAGTTTGCTGAAAACAAGTTGTTCTTTGACAGTCTTGAATTCTGACTGCAGTTCAGCCAATAAAAATGTATTTCTGTCATTCATTGCAAACAAGCCAGAAAGTGTTTTTCTTTGCTCTTCTTGTCTGTATAAGCAAAGTTGCAGTTTGCTGAAAACAAGTTGTTCTTTGACAGTCTTGAATTCTGAATGCAGTTCAGCCAATAAAAATGTATTTCTGTCATTCATTGCAAACAAGCCGGAAAGTGTTTTTCTTTGTTCTTCTTGCCTGTATAAGCAAAGATGCAGTTTGCTGGAAATGAGCTGTACTCTGACAGTCTTTCTTATGGAGTGCAAATCAGCTAATAAAACTCTTTCTGCCTTTCATTGCAAGCAAGCCAGAAAGTGTTTTTATGCTTCATACTGGATTGTAAAAGCAAAGAAGCAGTTTGCTGAAAACAAGTTGTTCTTTGACAGTCTTGAATACTGAGTGCAGTTCAGTTAATAAAACTGTCTTTCTGGTGCTCATTGCAAACAAGCCAGAAAGTGTTTTTCTGTGTTCTACTCATCTGAATAAGCAAAGATGCAGTTTGCTGGAAAAAAGCTGTACTCTGACAGTCTTTCTTATGGAGTGCAGTTCAGCTAATAAAACTCTTTCTGCCTTTCATTGCAAGCAAGCCAGAAAGTGTTTTTATGCTTCATACTGGATTGTAAAAGCAAAGTAGCAGTTTGCTGAAAACAAGTTGTTCTTTGACAGTCTTGAATTCTGACTGCAGTTCAGCCAATAAAAATGTATTTCTGTCATTCATTGCAAACAAGCCAGAAAGTGTTTTTCTTTGCTCTTCTTGTCTGTATAAGCAAAGTTGCAGTTTTCTGAAAACAAGTTGTTCTTTGACAGTCTTGAATACTGAGTGCAGTTCTGTTAATAAAACTGTCTTTCTGGTGCTCATTGCAAACAAGCCAGAAAGTGTTTTTCTGTGTTCTACTCATTTGTATAAGCAAAGATGCAGTTTGCTGGAAACAAGCTGTTCTTTGACAGTCTTGAATTCTAACTGCAGTTCAGCCAATAAAAATGTATTTCTGTCATTCATTACAAACAAGCCGGAAATTGTTTTTCTTTGTTCTTCTTGTCTGTATTAGCAAAGATGCAGTTTGCTGGAAATAAGCTGTACTCTGACAGTCTTTCTTATGGAGTGCAGTTCAGCTAATAAAACTCTTTCTGCCTTTCATTGTAAGCAAGACAGAAAGTGTTTTTATGCTTCATACTGGATTGTAAAAGCAAAGTAGCAGTTTGCTGAAAACAAGTTGTTCTTTGACAGTCTTGAATTCTGACTGCAGTTCAGCCAATAAAAATGTATTTCTGTCATTCATTGCAAACAAGCCAGAAAGTGTTTTTCATTGCTCTTCTTGTCTGTATAAGCAAAGTTGCAGTTTGCTGAAAACAAGTTGTTCTTTGACAGTCTTGAATACTGAGTGTAGTTCGTTAACAAAACTGTCTTTCTGGTGCTCATTGCAAACAAGCCAGAAAGTGTTTTTCTGTGTTCTACTCATTTGTATAAGCAAAGATGCAGTTTGCTGGAAATGAGCTGTACTCTGACAGTCTTTCTTATGGAGTGCAGTTCAGCTAATAAAACTCTTTCTGCCTTTCATTGTAAGCAAGACAGAAAGTGTTTTTATGCTTCATACTGGATTGTAAAAGCAAAGTAGCAGTTTGCTGAAAACAAGTTGTTCTTTGACAGTCTTGAATTCTGACTGCAGTTCAGCCAATAAAAATGTATTTCTGTCATTCATTGCAAACAAGCCAGAAAGTGTTTTTCATTGCTCTTCTTGTCTGTATAAGCAAAGTTGCAGTTTGCTGAAAACAAGTTGTTCTTTGACAGTCTTGAATACTGAGTGTAGTTCGTTAACAAAACTGTCTTTCTGGTGCTCATTGCAAACAAGCCAGAAAGTGTTTTTCTGTGTTCTACTCATTTGTATAAGCAAAGATGCAGTTTGCTGGAAATGAGCTGTACTCTGACAGTCTTTCTTATGGAGTGCAGTTCAGCTAATAAAACTCTTTCTGACTTTCATTGCAAGCAAGCCAGAAAGTGTTTTTATGCTTCATACTGGATTGTAAAAGCAAAGTAGCAGTTTGCTGAAAACAAGTTGTTCTTTGACAGTCTTGAATAGTGAGTGCAGTTCAGTTAATAAAACTCTCTTTCTGGTGTTCATTGCTAACAAGCCAGAAAGTGTTTTTCTGTGTTCTACTCATCTGTATAAGCAAAGATGCAGTTTGCTGAAATAAAGGTTGTTTTTTGACAGTCTTGAATTCTGACTGCAGTTCAGCCAATAAAAATGTATTTCTGTCATTCATTGCAAACAAGCCAGAAAGTGTTTTTCTCTACTCTTCTTGCCTGTATAAGCAAAGATGCAGTTTGCTGGAAATAAGCTGTACTCTGACAGTCTTTCTTATGGAGTGCAGTTCAGCTAATAAAACTCTTTCTGCCTTTCATTGCAAGCAAGCCAGAAAGTGTTTTTATGCTTCATACTGGATTGTAAAAGCAAAGAAGCAGTTTGCTGAAAACAAGTTGTTCTTTGACAGTCTTGAATACTGAGTGCAGTTCAGTTAATAAAACTGTCTTTCTGGTGCTCATTGCAAACAAGCCAGAAAGTGTTTTTCTGTGTTCTACTCATCTGAATAAGCAAAGATGCAGTTTGCTGGAAAAAAGCTGTACTCTGACAGTCTTTCTTGTGGAGTGCAGTTCAGCTAATAAAACTCTTTCTGCCTTTCATTGCAAGCAAGCCAGAAAGTGTTTTTATGCTTCATACTGGATTGTAAAAGCAAAGTAGCAGTTTGCTGAAAACAAGTTGTTCTTTGACAGTCTTGAATTCTGACTGCAGTTCAGCCAATAAAAATGTATTTCTGTCATTCATTGCAAACAAGCCAGAAAGTGTTTTTCTTTGCTCTTCTTGTCTGTATAAGCAAAGTTGCAGTTTTCTGAAAACAAGTTGTTCTTTGACAGTCTTGAATACTGAGTGCAGTTCTGTTAATAAAACTGTCTTTCTGGTGCTCATTGCAAACAAGCCAGAAAGTGTTTTTCTGTGTTCTACTCATTTGTATAAGCAAAGATGCAGTTTGCTGGAAACAAGCTGTTTTTGACAGTCTTGAATTCTGACTGCAGTTCAGCCAATAAAAATGTATTTCTGTCATTCATTGCAAACAAGCCAGAAAGTGTTTTTCTTTGCTCTTCTTGTCTGTATAAGCAAAGTTGCAGTTTTCTGAAAACAAGTTGTTCTTTGACAGTCTTGAATACTGAGTGCAGTTCTGTTAATAAAACTGTCTTTCTGGTGCTCATTGCAAACAAGCCAGAAAGTGTTTTTCTGTGTTCTACTCATTTGTATAAGCAAAGATGCAGTTTGCTGGAAACAAGCTGTTCTTTGACAGTCTTGAATTCTGACTGCAGTTCAGCCAATAAAAATGTATTTCTGTCATTCATTACAAACAAGCTGGAAATTGTTTTTCTTTGTTCTTCTTGTCTGTATTAGCAAAGATGCAGTTTGCTGGAAATAAGCTGTACTCTGACAGTCTTTCTTATGGAGTGCAGTTCAGCTAATAAAATTCTTTCTGCCTTTCATTGTAAGCAAGCCAGAAAGTGTTTTTATGCTTCATACTGGATTGTAAAAAGCAAAGTAGCAGTTTGCTGAAAACAAGTTGTTCTTTGACAGTCTTGAATTCTGACTGCAGTTCAGCCAATAAAAATGTATTTCTGTCATTCATTGCAAACAAGCCAGAAAGTGTTTTTCATTGCTCTTCTTGTCTGTATAAGCAAAGTTGCAGTTTGCTGAAAACAAGTTGTTCTTTGACTGTCTTGAATGCTGAGTGTAGTTCGTTAACAAAACTGTCTGTCTGGTGCTCATTGCAAACAAGCCAGAAAGTGTTTTTCTGTGTTCTACTCATTTGTATAAGCAAAGATGCAGTTTGCTGAAATAAAGGTTGTTTTTTGACAGTCTTGAATTCTGACTGCAGTTCAGCCAATAAAAATGTATTTCTGTCATTCATTGCAAACAAGCCAGAAAGTGTTTTTCTTTACTCTTCTTGCCTGTATAAGCAAAGATGCAGTTTGCTGGAAATAAGCTGTACTCTGACAGTCTTTCTTATGGAGTGCAGTTCAGCTAATAAAACTCTTTCTGCCTTTCATTGCAAGCAAGCCAGAAAGTGTTTTTATGCTTCATACTGGATTGTAAAAGCAAAGTAGCAGTTTGCTAAAAACAAGTTGTTCTTTGACAGTCTTGAATAGTGAGTGCAGTTCAGTTAATAAAACTCTCTTTCTGGTGTTCATTGCTAACAAGCCAGAAAGTGTTTTTCTGTGTTCTACTCATCTGTATAAGCAAAGATGCAGTTTGCTGGAAATGAGCTGTACTCTGACAGTCTTTCTTATGAAGTGCAGTTCAGCTAATAAAACTATTTCTGGCATTCATTGCAAACAAGCCAGAAAGTGTTTTTCTGTGTTCTACTTGTCTGTATAAGCAAAGATGCAGTTTACTAAAAACAAGCTGTTCTTTGACAGTCTTGAATTCTGACTGCAGTTCAGCTAATAAAAATGTATTTCTGACTTTCATTGCAAACAAGCCGGAAAGTGTTTTTTTTTTTCTTGTTGTCTGTATAAGCAAAGATGCAGTTTGCTGAAAAAAAGGTTGTTTTTTGACAGTCTTGAATTCTGACTACAGTTCAGCCAATAAAAATGTATTTCTGTCATTCATTGCAAACAAGCCAGAAAGTGTTTTTCTTTACTCTTCTTGTGTGTATAAGCAAAGATGCAGTTTGCTGGAAACAAGCTGTTCTTTGACAGTCTTGAATTCTGACTGCAGTTCAGCCAATAAAAATGTATTTCTGTCATTCATTGCAAACAAGCCGGAAAGTGTTTTTCTTTGTTCTTCTTGTCTGTTAGCAAAGATGCAGTTTGCTGGAAATAAGCTGTACTCTGACAGTCTTTCTTATGGAGTGCAGTTCAGCTAATAAAACTCTTTCTGCCTTTCATTGTAAGCAAGCCAGAAAGTGTTTTTATGCTTCATACTGGATTGTAAAAGCAAAGTAGCAGTTTGCTGAAAACAAGTTGTTCTTTGACAGTCTTGAATTCTGACTGCAGTTCAGCCAATAAAAATGTATTTCTGTCATTCATTGCAAACAAGCCAGAAAGTGTTTTTCATTGCTCTTCTTGTCTGTATAAGCAAATTAGCAGTTTGCTGAAAACAAGTTGTTCTTTGACAGTCTTGAATACTGAGTGCAGTTCAGTTAACAAAACTGTCTTTCTGGTGCTCATTGCAAACAAGCCAGAAAGTGTTTTTCTGTGTTCTACTCATTTGTATAAGCAAAGATGCAGTTTGCTGGAAACAAGCTGTTCTTTGACAGTCTTGAATTCTGACTGCAGTTCAGCCAATAAAAATGTATTTCTGTCATTCATTACAAACAAGCTGGAAATTGTTTTTCTTTGTTCTTCTTGTCTGTATTAGCAAAGATGCAGTTTGCTGGAAATAAGCTGTACTCTGACAGTCTTTCTTATGGAGTGCAGTTCAGCTAATAAAATTCTTTCTGCCTTTCATTGTAAGCAAGCCAGAAAGTGTTTTTATGCTTCATACTGGATTGTAAAAGCAAAGTAGCAGTTTGCTGAAAACAAGTTGTTCTTTGACAGTCTTGAATTCTGACTGCAGTTCAGCCAATAAAAATGTATTTCTGTCATTCATTGCAAACAAGCCAGAAAGTGTTTTTCATTGCTCTTCTTGTCTGTATAAGCAAAGTTGCAGTTTGCTGAAAACAAGTTGTTCTTTGACTGTCTTGAATGCTGAGTGTAGTTCGTTAACAAAACTGTCTGTCTGGTGCTCATTGCAAACAAGCCAGAAAGTGTTTTTCTGTGTTCTACTCATTTGTATAAGCAAAGATGCAGTTTGCTGAAATAAAGGTTGTTTTTTGACAGTCTTGAATTCTGACTGCAGTTCAGCCAATAAAAATGTATTTCTGTCATTCATTGCAAACAAGCCAGAAAGTGTTTTTCTTTACTCTTCTTGCCTGTATAAGCAAAGATGCAGTTTGCTGGAAATAAGCTGTACTCTGACAGTCTTTCTTATGGAGTGCAGTTCAGCTAATAAAACTCTTCCTGCCTTTCATTGCAAGCAAGCCAGAAAGTGTTTTTATGCTTCATACTGGATTGTAAAAGCAAAGTAGCAGTTTGCTAAAAACAAGTTGTTCTTTGACAGTCTTGAATAGTGAGTGCAGTTCAGTTAATAAAACTCTCTTTCTGGTGTTCATTGCTAACAAGCCAGAAAGTGTTTTTCTGTGTTCTACTCATCTGTATAAGCAAAGATGCAGTTTGCTGGAAATGAGCTGTACTCTGACAGTCTTTCTTATGAAGTGCAGTTCAGCTAATAAAACTATTTCTGGCATTCATTGCAAACAAGCCAGAAAGTGTTTTTCTGTGTTCTACTTGTCTGTATAAGCAAAGATGCAGTTTACTAAAAACAAGCTGTTCTTTGACAGTCTTGAATTCTGACTGCAGTTCAGCTAATAAAAATGTATTTCTGACTTTCATTGCAAACAAGCCGGAAAGTGTTTTTTTTTTCTTGTTGTCTGTATAAGCAAAGATGCAGTTTGCTGAAAAAAAGGTTGTTTTTTGACAGTCTTTAATTCTGACTGCAGTTCAGCCAATAAAAATGTATTTCTGTCATTCATTGCAAACAAGCCAGAAAGTGTTTTTCTTTACTCTTCTTGTGTGTATAGGCAAAGATGCAGTTTGCTGGAAATAAGCTGTACTCTGACAGTCTTTCTTATGGAGTGAAGTTCAACTAATAAAACTCTTCCTGCCTTTCATTGCAAGCAAGCCGAGAAAGTGTTTTTATGCTTCATACTGGATTGTAAAAGCAAAGTAGCGGTTTGCTGAAAACAAGTTGTTCTTTGACAGTCTTGAATAGTGAGTGCAGTTCAGTTAATAAAACTCTCTTTCTGGTGTTCATTGCTAACAAGCCAGAAAGTGTTTTTCTGTGTTCTACTCATCTGTATAAGCAAAGATGCAGTTTGCTGAAATAATTGTTGTTTTTTGACAGTCTTGAATTCTGACTGCAGTTCAGCCAATAAAAATGTATTTCTGTCATTCATTGCAAACAAGCCAGAAAGTGTTTTTCTTTACTCTTCTTGTGTGTATAAGCAAAGATGCAGTTTGCTGGAAATAAGCTGTACTCTGACAGTCTTTCTTATGGAGTGCAGTTCAGCTAATAAAACTCTTTCTGCCTTTCATTGCAAGCAAGCCAGAAAGTGTTTTTATGCTTCATACTGGATTGTAAAAGCAAAGTAGCAGTTTGCTAAAAACAAGTTGTTCTTTGACAGTCTTGAATAGTGAGTGCAGTTCAGTTAATAAAACTCTCTTTCTGGTGTTCATTGCTAACAAGCCAGAAAGTGTTTTTCTGTGTTCTACTCATCTGTATAAGCAAAGATGCAGTTTGCTGGAAATGAGCTGTACTCTGACAGTCTTTCTTATGGAGTGCAGTTCAGCTAATAAAACTATTTCTGGTATTCATTGCAAACAAGCCAGAAAGTGTTTTTCTGTGTTCTACTTGTCTGTATAAGCAAAGATGCAGTTTACTAAAAACAAGCTGTTCTTTGACAGTCTTGAATTCTGACTGCAGTTCAGCTAATGAAAATGTATTTCTGTCATTCATTGCAAACAAGCCGGAAAGTGTTTTCCTTTGTTCTTCTTGTCTGTATTAGCAAAGATGCAGTTTGCTGGAAATAAGCTGTACTCTGACAGTCTTTCTTATGGAGTGCAGTTCAGCTAATAAAACTCTTTCTGCCTTTCATTGCAAACAAGCCAGAAAGTGTTTTTCTGTGTTCTACTTGTCTGCATAAGCAAAGATGCAGTTTACTAAAAACAAGCTGTTCTTTGACAGTCTTGAATTCTGACTGCAGTTCAGCTAAAAAAATGTATTTCTGTCATTCATTGCAAACAAGCCAGAAAGTGTTTTTCTTTGCTCTTCTTGTCTGTATAAGCAAAGATGCAGTTTGCTGAAAAAAAGGTTGTTTTTTGACAGTCTTGAATTCTGACTGCAGTTCAGCCAATAAAAATGTATTTCTGTCATTCATTGCAAACAAGCCAGAAAGTGTTTTTCTTTGCTCTTCTTGTCTGTATAAGCAAAGATGCAGTTTACTAAAAACAAGTTGTTCTTTGACAGTCTTGAATTCTGACTGCAGTTCAGCTAATAAAAATGTATTTCTGTCATTCATTGCAAACAAGCCAGAAAGTGTTTTTCTTTGCTCTTCTTGTCTGTATAAGCAAAGATGCAGTTTGCTGAAAAAAAGGTTGTTTTTTGACAGTCTTGAATTCTGACTGCAGTTCAGCCAATAAACAAACAAGCCAGAAAGTGTTTTTCTTTACTCTTCTTGTGAGTATAAGAAAAGATGCAGTTTGCTGGAAATAAGCTGTACTCTGACAGTCTTTCTTATGGAGTGCAGTTCAGCTAATAAAACTATTTCTGGCATTCATTGCAAACAAGCCAGAAAGTGTTTTTCTGTGTTCTACTTGTCTGTATAAGCAAAGATGCAGTTTACTAAAAACAAGCTGTTCTTTGACAGTCTTGAATTCTGACTGCATTTCAGCCAATAAAAATGTATTTCTGTCATTCATTGTAAACAAGCCAGAAAGTGTTTTTCTTTGCTCTTCTTGTCTGTATAAGCAAAGATGCAGTTTACTGAAAAAAAGGTTGTTTTTTGACAGTCTTGAATTCTGACTGCAGTTCAGCCAATAAAAATGTATTTCTGTCATTCATTGCAAACAAGCCAGAAAGTGTTTTTCTTTGCTCTTCTTGTCTGTATAAGCAAAGATGCAGTTTACTAAAAACAAGCTGTTCTTTGACAGTCTTGAATTCTGACTGCAGTTCAGCTAATAAAAATGTATTTCTGTCATTCATTGCAAACAAGCCAGAAAGTGTTTTTCTTTGCTCTTCTTGTCTGTATAAGCAAAGATGCAGTTTGCTGAAAAAAAGGTTGTTTTTTGACAGTCTTGAATTCTGACTGCAGTTCAGCCAATAAAAATGTATTTCTGTCATTCATTGCAAACAAGCCGGAAGGTGTTTTTCTTTGTTCTTCTTGCCTGTATAAGCAAAGATGCAGTTTGCTGGAAATAAGCTGTACTCTGACAGTCTTTCTTATGGAGTGCAGTTCAGCTAATAAAACTCTTTCTGCCTTTCATTGTAAGCAAGCCAGAAAGTGTTTTTATGCTTCATACTGGATTGTAAAAGCAAAGTAGCAGTTTGCTGAAAACAAGTTGTTCTTTGACAGTCTTGAACAGTGAGTGCAGTTCAGTTAATAAAACTCTCTTTCTGGTGTTCATTGCAAACAAGCCAGAAAGTGTTTTTCTGTGTTCTACTCATCTGTATAAGCAAAGATGCAGTTTGCTGAAAAAAAGGTTGTTTTTTGACAGTCTTGAATTCTGACTGCAGTTCAGCCAATAAACAAACAAGCCAGAAAGTGTTTTTCTTTACTCTTCTTGTGAGTATAAGAAAAGATGCAGTTTGCTGGAAATAAGCTGTACTCTGACAGTCTTTCTTATGGAGTGCAGTTCAGCTAATAAAACTATTTCTGGCATTCATTGCAAACAAGCCAGAAAGTGTTTTTCTGTGTTCTACTTGTCTGTATAAGCAAAGATGCAGTTTACTAAAAACAAGCTGTTCTTTGACAGTCTTGAATTCTGACTGCATTTCAGCCAATAAAAATGTATTTCTGTCATTCATTGTAAACAAACCGGAAAGTGTTTTTCTGTGTTCTACTTGTCTGAATAAGCAAAGATGCAGTTTACTAAAAACAAGCTGTTCCTTGACAGTCTTCAATTCTGACTGCAGTTCAGCCAATAAAAATGTATTTCTGTCATTCATTACAAACAAGCCGGAAAGTGTTTTTCTTTGTTCTTCTTGTCTGTATTAGCAAAGATGCAGTTTGCTGGAAATAAGCTGTACTCTGACAGTCTTTCTTATGGAGTGCAGTTCAGCTAATAAAACTCTTTCTGCCTTTCATTGTAAGCAAGCCAGAAAGTGTTTTTATGCTTCATACTGGATTGTAAAAGCAAAGTAGCAGTTTGCTGAAAACAAGTTGTTCTTTGACAGTCTTGAATTCTGACTGCAGTTCAGCCAATAAAAATGTATTTCTGTCATTCATTGCAAACAAGCCGGAAAGTGTTTTTCGTTGTTCTTCTTGCCTGTATAAGCAAAGATGCAGTTTGCTGGAAATGAGCTGTACTCTGACAGTCTTTCTTATGGAGTGCAAATCAGCTAAAAAAACTCTTTCTGCCTTTCATTGCAAGCAAGCCAGAAAGTGTTTTTATGCTTCATACTGGATTGTAAAAGCAAAGAAGCAGTTTGCTGAAAACAAGTTGTTCTTTGACAGTCTTGAATACTGAGTGCAGTTCAGTTAATAAAACTGACTTTCTGGTGCTCATTGCAAACAAGCCAGAAAGTGTTTTTCTGTGTTCTACTCATCTGAATAAGCAAAGATGCAGTTTGCTGGAAATAAGCTGTACTCTGACAGTCTTTCTTATGGAGTGCAGTTCAGCTAATAAAACTCTTTATGCCTTTCACTGCAAGCAAGCCAGAAAGTGTTTTTATGCTTCATACTGGATTGTAAAAGCAAAGTAGCAGTTTACTGAAAACAAGTTGCTCTTTGACTGTCTTAAATAGTGAGTGCAGTTCAGTTAATAAAACTCTTTTTCTGGTGTTCATTGCAAACAAGCCAGAAAGTGTTTTTCTGTGTTCTACTCATCTGTATAAGCAAAGATGCAGTTTGCTGAAAAAAAAGGTTGTTTTTTGACAGTCTTGAATTCTGACTGCAGTTCAGCCAATAAAAATGTATTTCTGTCATTCATTGCAAACAAGCCGGAAGGTGTTTTTCTTTGTTCTTCTTGCCTGTATAAGCAAAGATGCAGTTTGCTGGAAATAAGCTGTACTCTGACAGTCTTTCTTATGGAGTGCAGTTCAGCTAATAAAACTCTTTCTGCCTTTCATTGTAAGCAAGCCAGAAAGTGTTTTTATGCTTCATACTGCATTGTAAAAGCAAAGTAGCAGTTTGCTGAAAACAAGTTGTTCTTTGACAGTCTTGAATAGTGAGTGCAGTTCAGTTAATAAAACTCTCTTTCTGGTGTTCATTGCAAACAAACCAGAAAGTGTTTTTCTGTGTTCTACTCATCTGTATAAGCAAAGATGCAGTTTGCTGAAAAAAAAGGTTGTTTTTTGACAGTCTTGAATTCTGACTGCAGTTCAGCCAATAAACAAACAAGCCAGAAAGTGTTTTTCTTTACTCTTCTTGTGAGCATAAGAAAAGATGCAGTTTGCTGGAAATAAGCTGTACTCTGACAGTCTTTCTTATGGAGTGCAGTTCAGCTAATAAAACTATTTCTGGCATTCATTGCAAACAAGCCAGAAAGTGTTTTTCTGTGTTCTACTTGTCTGTATAAGCAAAGATGCAGTTTACTAAAAACAAGCTGTTCTTTGACAGTCTTGAATTCTGACTGCATTTCAGCCAATAAAAATGTATTTCTGTCATTCAAAACAAACAAGCCAGAAAGTGTTTTTCTTTACTCTTCTTGTGAGTATAAGAAAAGATGCAGTTTGCTGGAAATAAGCTGTACTCTGACAGTCTTTCTTATGGAGTGCAGTTCAGCTAATAAAACTATTTCTGGCATTCATTGCAAACAAGCCAGAAAGTGTTTTTCTTTGTTCTTCTTGTTTGTATAAGCAAAGATGCAGTTTGCTGAAAAAAAAGTTGTTTTTTGACAGTCTTGAATTCTGACTGCAGTTCAGCCAATAAAAATGTATTTCTGTCATTCATTGCAAACAAGCCAGAAAGTGTTTTTCTTTACTCTTCTTGTGTGTATAAGCAAAGATGCAATTTGCTGGAAATAAACTGTACTCTGACAGTCTTTCTTATGGAGTGCAGTTAAGCTAATAAAACTGTTTCTGCCTTTCATTGCAAGCAAGCCAGAAAGTGTTTTTATGCTTCATACTGGATTGTAAAAGCAAAGTAGCAGTTTGCTGAAAACAAGTTGTTCTTTGACAGTCTTGAATAGTGAGTGCAGTTCAGTTAATAAAACTCTCTTTCTGGTGTTCATTGCTAACAAGCCAGAAAGTGTTTTTCTGTGTTCTACTCATCTGTATAAGCAAAGATGCAGTTTGCTGGAAATGAGCTGTACTCTGACAGTCTTTCTTATGAAGTGCAGTTCAGCTAATAAAACTATTTCTGGCATTCATTGCAAACAAGCCAGAAAGTGTTTTTCTGTGTTCTACTTGTCTGTATAAGCAAAGATGCAGTTTACTAAAAACAAGCTGTTCTTTGACAGTCTTGAATTCTGACTGCAGTTCAGCTAATAAAAATGTATTTCTGACTTTCATTGCAAACAAGCCGGAAAGTGGTTTTTTTTTCTTGTTGTCTGTATAAGCAAAGATGCAGTTTGCTGAAAAAAAGGTTGTTTTTTGACAGTCTTTAATTCTGACTGCAGTTCAGCCAATAAAAATGTATTTCTGTCATTCATTGCAAACAAGCCAGAAAGTGTTTTTCTTTACTCTTCTTGTGTGTATAGGCAAAGATGCAGTTTGCTGGAAATAAGCTGTACTCTGACAGTCTTTCTTATGGAGTGAAGTTCAACTAATAAAACTCTTCCTGCCTTTCATTGCAAGCAAGCCGAGAAAGTGTTTTTATGCTTCATACTGGATTGTAAAAGCAAAGTAGCGGTTTGCTGAAAACAAGTTGTTCTTTGACAGTCTTGAATAGTGAGTGCAGTTCAGTTAATAAAACTCTCTTTCTGGTGTTCATTGCTAACAAGCCAGAAAGTGTTTTTCTGTGTTCTACTCATCTGTATAAGCAAAGATGCAGTTTGCTGAAAAAAAGGTTGTTTTTTGACAGTCTTGAATTCTGACTGCAGTTCAGCCAATAAACAAACAAGCCAGAAAGTGTTTTTCTTTACTCTTCTTGTGAGTATAAGAAAAGATGCAGTTTGCTGGAAATAAGCTGTACTCTGACAGTCTTTCTTATGGAGTGCAGTTCAGCTAATAAAACTATTTCTGGCATTCATTGCAAACAAGCCAGAAAGTGTTTTTCTGTGTTCTACTTGTCTGTATAAGCAAAGATGCAGTTTACTAAAAACAAGCTGTTCTTTGACAGTCTTGAATTCTGACTGCATTTCAGCCAATAAAAATGTATTTCTGTCATTCATTGTAAACAAGCCAGAAAGTGTTTTTCTTTGCTCTTCTTGTCTGTATAAGCAAAGATGCAGTTTACTGAAAAAAAGGTTGTTTTTTGACAGTCTTGAATTCTGACTGCAGTTCAGCCAATAAAAATGTATTTCTGTCATTCATTGCAAACAAGCCAGAAAGTGTTTTTCTTTGCTCTTCTTGTCTGTATAAGCAAAGATGCAGTTTACTAAAAACAAGCTGTTCTTTGACAGTCTTGAATTCTGACTGCAGTTCAGCTAATAAAAATGTATTTCTGTCATTCATTGCAAACAAGCCAGAAAGTGTTTTTCTTTGCTCTTCTTGTCTGTATAAGCAAAGATGCAGTTTGCTGAAAAAAAGGTTGTTTTTTGACAGTCTTGAATTCTGACTGCAGTTCAGCCAATAAAAATGTATTTCTGTCATTCATTGCAAACAAGCCGGAAGGTGTTTTTCTTTGTTCTTCTTGCCTGTATAAGCAAAGATGCAGTTTGCTGGAAATAAGCTGTACTCTGACAGTCTTTCTTATGGAGTGCAGTTCAGCTAATAAAACTCTTTCTGCCTTTCATTGTAAGCAAGCCAGAAAGTGTTTTTATGCTTCATACTGGATTGTAAAAGCAAAGTAGCAGTTTGCTGAAAACAAGTTGTTCTTTGACAGTCTTGAACAGTGAGTGCAGTTCAGTTAATAAAACTCTCTTTCTGGTGTTCATTGCAAACAAGCCAGAAAGTGTTTTTCTGTGTTCTACTCATCTGTATAAGCAAAGATGCAGTTTGCTGAAAAAAAGGTTGTTTTTTGACAGTCTTGAATTCTGACTGCAGTTCAGCCAATAAACAAACAAGCCAGAAAGTGTTTTTCTTTACTCTTCTTGTGAGTATAAGAAAAGATGCAGTTTGCTGGAAATAAGCTGTACTCTGACAGTCTTTCTTATGGAGTGCAGTTCAGCTAATAAAACTATTTCTGGCATTCATTGCAAACAAGCCAGAAAGTGTTTTTCTGTGTTCTACTTGTCTGTATAAGCAAAGATGCAGTTTACTAAAAACAAGCTGTTCTTTGACAGTCTTGAATTCTGACTGCATTTCAGCCAATAAAAATGTATTTCTGTCATTCATTGTAAACAAACCGGAAAGTGTTTTTCTGTGTTCTACTTGTCTGAATAAGCAAAGATGCAGTTTACTAAAAACAAGCTGTTCCTTGACAGTCTTCAATTCTGACTGCAGTTCAGCCAATAAAAATGTATTTCTGTCATTCATTACAAACAAGCCGGAAAGTGTTTTTCTTTGTTCTTCTTGTCTGTATTAGCAAAGATGCAGTTTGCTGGAAATAAGCTGTACTCTGACAGTCTTTCTTATGGAGTGCAGTTCAGCTAATAAAACTCTTTCTGCCTTTCATTGTAAGCAAGCCAGAAAGTGTTTTTATGCTTCATACTGGATTGTAAAAGCAAAGTAGCAGTTTGCTGAAAACAAGTTGTTCTTTGACAGTCTTGAATTCTGACTGCAGTTCAGCCAATAAAAATGTATTTCTGTCATTCATTGCAAACAAGCCGGAAAGTGTTTTTCGTTGTTCTTCTTGCCTGTATAAGCAAAGATGCAGTTTGCTGGAAATGAGCTGTACTCTGACAGTCTTTCTTATGGAGTGCAAATCAGCTAAAAAAACTCTTTCTGCCTTTCATTGCAAGCAAGCCAGAAAGTGTTTTTATGCTTCATACTGGATTGTAAAAGCAAAGAAGCAGTTTGCTGAAAACAAGTTGTTCTTTGACAGTCTTGAATACTGAGTGCAGTTCAGTTAATAAAACTGACTTTCTGGTGCTCATTGCAAACAAGCCAGAAAGTGTTTTTCTGTGTTCTACTCATCTGAATAAGCAAAGATGCAGTTTGCTGGAAATAAGCTGTACTCTGACAGTCTTTCTTATGGAGTGCAGTTCAGCTAATAAAACTCTTTATGCCTTTCACTGCAAGCAAGCCAGAAAGTGTTTTTATGCTTCATACTGGATTGTAAAAGCAAAGTAGCAGTTTACTGAAAACAAGTTGCTCTTTGACTGTCTTAAATAGTGAGTGCAGTTCAGTTAATAAAACTCTTTTTCTGGTGTTCATTGCAAACAAGCCAGAAAGTGTTTTTCTGTGTTCTACTCATCTGTATAAGCAAAGATGCAGTTTGCTGAAAAAAAAGGTTGTTTTTTGACAGTCTTGAATTCTGACTGCAGTTCAGCCAATAAAAATGTATTTCTGTCATTCATTGCAAACAAGCCGGAAGGTGTTTTTCTTTGTTCTTCTTGCCTGTATAAGCAAAGATGCAGTTTGCTGGAAATAAGCTGTACTCTGACAGTCTTTCTTATGGAGTGCAGTTCAGCTAATAAAACTCTTTCTGCCTTTCATTGTAAGCAAGCCAGAAAGTGTTTTTATGCTTCATACTGCATTGTAAAAGCAAAGTAGCAGTTTGCTGAAAACAAGTTGTTCTTTGACAGTCTTGAATAGTGAGTGCAGTTCAGTTAATAAAACTCTCTTTCTGGTGTTCATTGCAAACAAACCAGAAAGTGTTTTTCTGTGTTCTACTCATCTGTATAAGCAAAGATGCAGTTTGCTGAAAAAAAAGGTTGTTTTTTGACAGTCTTGAATTCTGACTGCAGTTCAGCCAATAAACAAACAAGCCAGAAAGTGTTTTTCTTTACTCTTCTTGTGAGCATAAGAAAAGATGCAGTTTGCTGGAAATAAGCTGTACTCTGACAGTCTTTCTTATGGAGTGCAGTTCAGCTAATAAAACTATTTCTGGCATTCATTGCAAACAAGCCAGAAAGTGTTTTTCTGTGTTCTACTTGTCTGTATAAGCAAAGATGCAGTTTACTAAAAACAAGCTGTTCTTTGACAGTCTTGAATTCTGACTGCATTTCAGCCAATAAAAATGTATTTCTGTCATTCAAAACAAACAAGCCAGAAAGTGTTTTTCTTTACTCTTCTTGTGAGTATAAGAAAAGATGCAGTTTGCTGGAAATAAGCTGTACTCTGACAGTCTTTCTTATGGAGTGCAGTTCAGCTAATAAAACTATTTCTGGCATTCATTGCAAACAAGCCAGAAAGTGTTTTTCTTTGTTCTTCTTGTTTGTATAAGCAAAGATGCAGTTTGCTGAAAAAAAAGTTGTTTTTTGACAGTCTTGAATTCTGACTGCAGTTCAGCCAATAAAAATGTATTTCTGTCATTCATTGCAAACAAGCCAGAAAGTGTTTTTCTTTACTCTTCTTGTGTGTATAAGCAAAGATGCAATTTGCTGGAAATAAACTGTACTCTGACAGTCTTTCTTATGGAGTGCAGTTAAGCTAATAAAACTGTTTCTGCCTTTCATTGCAAGCAAGCCAGAAAGTGTTTTTATGCTTCATACTGGATTGTAAAAGCAAAGTAGCAGTTTGCTGAAAACAAGTTGTTCTTTGACAGTCTTGAATAGTGAGTGCAGTTCAGTTAATAAAACTCTCTTTCTGGTGTTCATTGCTAACAAGCCAGAAAGTGTTTTTCTGTGTTCTACTCATCTGTATAAGCAAAGATGCAGTTTGCTGGAAATGAGCTGTACTCTGACAGTCTTTCTTATGAAGTGCAGTTCAGCTAATAAAACTATTTCTGGCATTCATTGCAAACAAGCCAGAAAGTGTTTTTCTGTGTTCTACTTGTCTGTATAAGCAAAGATGCAGTTTATTAAAAACAAGCTGTTCTTTGACAGTCTTGAATTCTGACTGCAGTTCAGCTAATAAAAATGTATTTCTGACTTTCATTGCAAACAAGCCGGAAAGTGTTTTTTTTTTCTTGTTGTCTGTATAAGCAAAGATGCAGTTTGCTGAAAAAAAGGTTGTTTTTTGACAGTCTTTAATTCTGACTGCAGTTCAGCCAATAAAAATGTATTTCTGTCATTCATTGCAAACAAGCCAGAAAGTGTTTTTCTTTACTCTTCTTGTGTGTATAGGCAAAGATGCAGTTTGCTGGAAATAAGCTGTACTCTGACAGTCTTTCTTATGGAGTGAAGTTCAACTAATAAAACTCTTCCTGCCTTTCATTGCAAGCAAGCCGAGAAAGTGTTTTTATGCTTCATACTGGATTGTAAAAGCAAAGTAGCGGTTTGCTGAAAACAAGTTGTTCTTTGACAGTCTTGAATAGTGAGTGCAGTTCAGTTAATAAAACTCTCTTTCTGGTGTTCATTGCTAACAAGCCAGAAAGTGTTTTTCTGTGTTCTACTCATCTGTATAAGCAAAGATGCAGTTTGCTGAAATAATTGTTGTTTTTTGACAGTCTTGAATTCTGACTGCAGTTCAGCCAATAAAAATGTATTTCTGTCATTCATTGCAAACAAGCCAGAAAGTGTTTTTCTTTACTCTTCTTGTGTGTATAAGCAAAGATGCAGTTTGCTGGAAATAAGCTGTACTCTGACAGTCTTTCTTATGGAGTGCAGTTCAGCTAATAAAACTCTTTCTGCCTTTCATTGCAAGCAAGCCAGAAAGTGTTTTTATGCTTCATACTGGATTGTAAAAGCAAAGTAGCAGTTTGCTAAAAACAAGTTGTTCTTTGACAGTCTTGAATAGTGAGTGCAGTTCAGTTAATAAAACTCTCTTTCTGGTGTTCATTGCTAACAAGCCAGAAAGTGTTTTTCTGTGTTCTACTCATCTGTATAAGCAAAGATGCAGTTTGCTGGAAATGAGCTGTACTCTGACAGTCTTTCTTATGGAGTGCAGTTCAGCTAATAAAACTATTTCTGGCATTCATTGCAAACAAGCCAGAAAGTGTTTTTCTGTGTTCTACTTGTCTGTATAAGCAAAGATGCAGTTTACTAAAAACAAGCTGTTCTTTGACAGTCTTGAATTCTGACTGCAGTTCAGCTAATGAAAATGTATTTCTGTCATTCATTGCAAACAAGCCGGAAAGTGTTTTCCTTTGTTCTTCTTGTCTGTATTAGCAAAGATGCAGTTTGCTGGAAATAAGCTGTACTCTGACAGTCTTTCTTATGGAGTGCAGTTCAGCTAATAAAACTCTTTCTGCCTTTCATTGCAAACAAGCCAGAAAGTGTTTTTCTGTGTTCTACTTGTCTGCATAAGCAAAGATGCAGTTTACTAAAAACAAGCTGTTCTTTGACAGTCTTGAATTCTGACTGCAGTTCAGCTAAAAAAATGTATTTCTGTCATTCATTGCAAACAAGCCAGAAAGTGTTTTTCTTTGCTCTTCTTGTCTGTATAAGCAAAGATGCAGTTTGCTGAAAAAAAGGTTGTTTTTTGACAGTCTTGAATTCTGACTGCAGTTCAGCCAATAAAAATGTATTTCTGTCATTCATTGCAAACAAGCCAGAAAGTGTTTTTCTTTGCTCTTCTTGTCTGTATAAGCAAAGATGCAGTTTACTAAAAACAAGCTGTTCTTTGACAGTCTTGAATTCTGACTGCAGTTCAGCTAATAAAAATGTATTTCTGTCATTCATTGCAAACAAGCCAGAAAGTGTTTTTCTTTGCTCTTCTTGTCTGTATAAGCAAAGATGCAGTTTGCTGAAAAAAAGGTTGTTTTTTGACAGTCTTGAATTCTGACTGCAGTTCAGCCAATAAACAAACAAGCCAGAAAGTGTTTTTCTTTACTCTTCTTGTGAGTATAAGAAAAGATGCAGTTTGCTGGAAATAAGCTGTACTCTGACAGTCTTTCTTATGGAGTGCAGTTCAGCTAATAAAACTATTTCTGGCATTCATTGCAAACAAGCCAGAAAGTGTTTTTCTGTGTTCTACTTGTCTGTATAAGCAAAGATGCAGTTTACTAAAAACAAGCTGTTCTTTGACAGTCTTGAATTCTGACTGCATTTCAGCCAATAAAAATGTATTTCTGTCATTCATTGTAAACAAGCCAGAAAGTGTTTTTCTTTGCTCTTCTTGTCTGTATAAGCAAAGATGCAGTTTACTGAAAAAAAGGTTGTTTTTTGACAGTCTTGAATTCTGACTGCAGTTCAGCCAATAAAAATGTATTTCTGTCATTCATTGCAAACAAGCCAGAAAGTGTTTTTCTTTGCTCTTCTTGTCTGTATAAGCAAAGATGCAGTTTACTAAAAACAAGCTGTTCTTTGACAGTCTTGAATTCTGACTGCAGTTCAGCTAATAAAAATGTATTTCTGTCATTCATTGCAAACAAGCCAGAAAGTGTTTTTCTTTGCTCTTCTTGTCTGTATAAGCAAAGATGCAGTTTGCTGAAAAAAAGGTTGTTTTTTGACAGTCTTGAATTCTGACTGCAGTTCAGCCAATAAAAATGTATTTCTGTCATTCATTGCAAACAAGCCGGAAGGTGTTTTTCTTTGTTCTTCTTGCCTGTATAAGCAAAGATGCAGTTTGCTGGAAATAAGCTGTACTCTGACAGTCTTTCTTATGGAGTGCAGTTCAGCTAATAAAACTCTTTCTGCCTTTCATTGTAAGCAAGCCAGAAAGTGTTTTTATGCTTCATACTGGATTGTAAAAGCAAAGTAGCAGTTTGCTGAAAACAAGTTGTTCTTTGACAGTCTTGAACAGTGAGTGCAGTTCAGTTAATAAAACTCTCTTTCTGGTGTTCATTGCAAACAAGCCAGAAAGTGTTTTTCTGTGTTCTACTCATCTGTATAAGCAAAGATGCAGTTTGCTGAAAAAAAGGTTGTTTTTTGACAGTCTTGAATTCTGACTGCAGTTCAGCCAATAAACAAACAAGCCAGAAAGTGTTTTTCTTTACTCTTCTTGTGAGTATAAGAAAAGATGCAGTTTGCTGGAAATAAGCTGTACTCTGACAGTCTTTCTTATGGAGTGCAGTTCAGCTAATAAAACTATTTCTGGCATTCATTGCAAACAAGCCAGAAAGTGTTTTTCTGTGTTCTACTTGTCTGTATAAGCAAAGATGCAGTTTACTAAAAACAAGCTGTTCTTTGACAGTCTTGAATTCTGACTGCATTTCAGCCAATAAAAATGTATTTCTGTCATTCATTGTAAACAAACCGGAAAGTGTTTTTCTGTGTTCTACTTGTCTGAATAAGCAAAGATGCAGTTTACTAAAAACAAGCTGTTCCTTGACAGTCTTCAATTCTGACTGCAGTTCAGCCAATAAAAATGTATTTCTGTCATTCATTACAAACAAGCCGGAAAGTGTTTTTCTTTGTTCTTCTTGTCTGTATTAGCAAAGATGCAGTTTGCTGGAAATAAGCTGTACTCTGACAGTCTTTCTTATGGAGTGCAGTTCAGCTAATAAAACTCTTTCTGCCTTTCATTGTAAGCAAGCCAGAAAGTGTTTTTATGCTTCATACTGGATTGTAAAAGCAAAGTAGCAGTTTGCTGAAAACAAGTTGTTCTTTGACAGTCTTGAATTCTGACTGCAGTTCAGCCAATAAAAATGTATTTCTGTCATTCATTGCAAACAAGCCGGAAAGTGTTTTTCGTTGTTCTTCTTGCCTGTATAAGCAAAGATGCAGTTTGCTGGAAATGAGCTGTACTCTGACAGTCTTTCTTATGGAGTGCAAATCAGCTAAAAAAACTCTTTCTGCCTTTCATTGCAAGCAAGCCAGAAAGTGTTTTTATGCTTCATACTGGATTGTAAAAGCAAAGAAGCAGTTTGCTGAAAACAAGTTGTTCTTTGACAGTCTTGAATACTGAGTGCAGTTCAGTTAATAAAACTGACTTTCTGGTGCTCATTGCAAACAAGCCAGAAAGTGTTTTTCTGTGTTCTACTCATCTGAATAAGCAAAGATGCAGTTTGCTGGAAATAAGCTGTACTCTGACAGTCTTTCTTATGGAGTGCAGTTCAGCTAATAAAACTCTTTATGCCTTTCACTGCAAGCAAGCCAGAAAGTGTTTTTATGCTTCATACTGGATTGTAAAAGCAAAGTAGCAGTTTACTGAAAACAAGTTGCTCTTTGACTGTCTTAAATAGTGAGTGCAGTTCAGTTAATAAAACTCTTTTTCTGGTGTTCATTGCAAACAAGCCAGAAAGTGTTTTTCTGTGTTCTACTCATCTGTATAAGCAAAGATGCAGTTTGCTGAAAAAAAAGGTTGTTTTTTGACAGTCTTGAATTCTGACTGCAGTTCAGCCAATAAAAATGTATTTCTGTCATTCATTGCAAACAAGCCGGAAGGTGTTTTTCTTTGTTCTTCTTGCCTGTATAAGCAAAGATGCAGTTTGCTGGAAATAAGCTGTACTCTGACAGTCTTTCTTATGGAGTGCAGTTCAGCTAATAAAACTCTTTCTGCCTTTCATTGTAAGCAAGCCAGAAAGTGTTTTTATGCTTCATACTGCATTGTAAAAGCAAAGTAGCAGTTTGCTGAAAACAAGTTGTTCTTTGACAGTCTTGAATAGTGAGTGCAGTTCAGTTAATAAAACTCTCTTTCTGGTGTTCATTGCAAACAAACCAGAAAGTGTTTTTCTGTGTTCTACTCATCTGTATAAGCAAAGATGCAGTTTGCTGAAAAAAAAGGTTGTTTTTTGACAGTCTTGAATTCTGACTGCAGTTCAGCCAATAAACAAACAAGCCAGAAAGTGTTTTTCTTTACTCTTCTTGTGAGCATAAGAAAAGATGCAGTTTGCTGGAAATAAGCTGTACTCTGACAGTCTTTCTTATGGAGTGCAGTTCAGCTAATAAAACTATTTCTGGCATTCATTGCAAACAAGCCAGAAAGTGTTTTTCTGTGTTCTACTTGTCTGTATAAGCAAAGATGCAGTTTACTAAAAACAAGCTGTTCTTTGACAGTCTTGAATTCTGACTGCATTTCAGCCAATAAAAATGTATTTCTGTCATTCAAAACAAACAAGCCAGAAAGTGTTTTTCTTTACTCTTCTTGTGAGTATAAGAAAAGATGCAGTTTGCTGGAAATAAGCTGTACTCTGACAGTCTTTCTTATGGAGTGCAGTTCAGCTAATAAAACTATTTCTGGCATTCATTGCAAACAAGCCAGAAAGTGTTTTTCTTTGTTCTTCTTGTTTGTATAAGCAAAGATGCAGTTTGCTGAAAAAAAAGTTGTTTTTTGACAGTCTTGAATTCTGACTGCAGTTCAGCCAATAAAAATGTATTTCTGTCATTCATTGCAAACAAGCCAGAAAGTGTTTTTCTTTACTCTTCTTGTGTGTATAAGCAAAGATGCAGTTTGCTGGAAATAAACTGTACTCTGACAGTCTTTCTTATGGAGTGCAGTTAAGCTAATAAAACTGTTTCTGCCTTTCATTGCAAGCAAGCCAGAAAGTGTTTTTATGCTTCATACTGGATTGTAAAAGCAAAGTAGCAGTTTGCTGAAAACAAGTTGTTCTTTGACAGTCTTGAATAGTGAGTGCAGTTCAGTTAATAAAACTCTCTTTCTGGTGTTCATTGCTAACAAGCCAGAAAGTGTTTTTCTGTGTTCTACTCATCTATATAAGCAAAGATGCAGTTTGCTGGAAATGAGCTGTACTCTGACAGTCTTTCTTATGGAGTGCAGTTCAGCTAATAAAACTATTTCTGGCATTCATTGCAAACAAGCCAGAAAGTGTTTTTCTGTGTTCTACTTGTCTGTATAAGCAAAGATGCAGTTTAATAAAAACAAGCTGTTCTTTGACAGTCTTGAATTCTGACTGCAGTTCAGCTAATAAAAATGTATTTCTGTCATTCATTGCAAACAAGCCGGAAAGTGTTTTTCATTGTTCTACTTGTCTGTATAAGCAAAGATGCAGTTTGCTGAAAAAAAGGTTGTTTTTTGACAGTCTTGAATTCTGACTGCAGTTCAGCCAATAAAAATGTATTTCTGTCATTCATTGCAAACAAGCCAGAAAGTGTTTTTCTTTACTGTTCTTGTGTGTATAAGCAAAGATGCAGTTTGCTGGAAATAAACTGTACTCTGACAGTCTTTCTTATGGAGTGCAGTTAAGCTAATAAAACTCTTTCTGCCTTTCACTGCAAGCAAGCCAGAAAATGTTTTTATGCTTCATACTGGATTGTAAAAGCAAAGTAGCAGTTTGCTGAAAACAAGTTGTTCTTTGACAGTCTTGAATACTGAGTGCAGTTCAGTTAATAAAACTGTCTTTCTGGTGCTCATTGCAAACAAGCCAGAAAGTGTTTTCTGTGTTCTACTCATCTGTATAAGCAAAGATGCAGTTTGCTGAAAAAAAGGTTGTTTTTTGACAGTCTTGAATTCTGACTGCAGTTCAGCCAATAAAAATGTATTTCTGTCATTCATTGCAAACAAGCCAGAAAGTGTTTTTCTTTACTCTTCTTGTCTGTATAAGCAAAGATGCAGTTTTCTGGAAATAAGCTGTACTCTGACAGTCTATCTTATGGAGTGCAGTTCAGCTAATAAAACTCTTTCTGCCTTTCATTGCAAGCAAGCCAGAAAGTGTTGTTATGCTTCATACTGGATTGTAAAAGCAAAGTAGCAGTTTGCTGAAAACAAGTTCTTCTTTGACAGTCTTGAATAGTGAGTACAGTTCAGTTAATAAAACTCTCTTTCTGGTGTTCATTGCTAACAAGCCAGAAAGTGTTTTTCTGTGTTCTACTCATCTGTATAAGCAAAGATGCAGTTTGCTGGAAATGAGCTGTACTCTGACCGTCTTTCTTATGGAGTGCAGTTCAGCTAATAAAACTATTTCTGGCATTCATTGCAAACAAGCCAGAAAGTGTTTTTCTTTACTCTTCTTGTGTGTATAAGCAAAGATGCAGTTTGCTGGAAATAAACTGTACTCTGACAGTCTTTCTTATGGAGTGCAGTTAAGCTAATAAAACTGTTTCTGCCTTTCATTGCAAGCAAGCCAGAAAGTGTTTTTATGCTTCATACTGGATTGTAAAAGCAAAGTAGCAGTTTGCTGAAAACAAGTTGTTCTTTGACAGTCTTGAATAGTGAGTGCAGTTCAGTTAATAAAACTCTCTTTCTGGTGTTCATTGCTAACAAGCCAGAAAGTGTTTTTCTGTGTTCTACTCATCTATATAAGCAAAGATGCAGTTTGCTGGAAATGAGCTGTACTCTGACAGTCTTTCTTATGGAGTGCAGTTCAGCTAATAAAACTATTTCTGGCATTCATTGCAAACAAGCCAGAAAGTGTTTTTCTGTGTTCTACTTGTCTGTATAAGCAAAGATGCAGTTTAATAAAAACAAGCTGTTCTTTGACAGTCTTGAATTCTGACTGCAGTTCAGCTAATAAAAATGTATTTCTGTCATTCATTGCAAACAAGCCGGAAAGTGTTTTTCATTGTTCTACTTGTCTGTATAAGCAAAGATGCAGTTTGCTGAAAAAAAGGTTGTTTTTTGACAGTCTTGAATTCTGACTGCAGTTCAGCCAATAAAAATGTATTTCTGTCATTCATTGCAAACAAGCCAGAAAGTGTTTTTCTTTACTGTTCTTGTGTGTATAAGCAAAGATGCAGTTTGCTGGAAATAAACTGTACTCTGACAGTCTTTCTTATGGAGTGCAGTTAAGCTAATAAAACTCTTTCTGCCTTTCACTGCAAGCAAGCCAGAAAATGTTTTTATGCTTCATACTGGATTGTAAAAGCAAAGTAGCAGTTTGCTGAAAACAAGTTGTTCTTTGACAGTCTTGAATACTGAGTGCAGTTCAGTTAATAAAACTGTCTTTCTGGTGCTCATTGCAAACAAGCCAGAAAGTGTTTTCTGTGTTCTACTCATCTGTATAAGCAAAGATGCAGTTTGCTGAAAAAAAGGTTGTTTTTTGACAGTCTTGAATTCTGACTGCAGTTCAGCCAATAAAAATGTATTTCTGTCATTCATTGCAAACAAGCCAGAAAGTGTTTTTCTTTACTCTTCTTGTCTGTATAAGCAAAGATGCAGTTTTCTGGAAATAAGCTGTACTCTGACAGTCTATCTTATGGAGTGCAGTTCAGCTAATAAAACTCTTTCTGCCTTTCATTGCAAGCAAGCCAGAAAGTGTTGTTATGCTTCATACTGGATTGTAAAAGCAAAGTAGCAGTTTGCTGAAAACAAGTTCTTCTTTGACAGTCTTGAATAGTGAGTACAGTTCAGTTAATAAAACTCTCTTTCTGGTGTTCATTGCTAACAAGCCAGAAAGTGTTTTTCTGTGTTCTACTCATCTGTATAAGCAAAGATGCAGTTTGCTGGAAATGAGCTGTACTCTGACCGTCTTTCTTATGGAGTGCAGTTCAGCTAATAAAACTATTTCTGGCATTCATTGCAAACAAGCCAGAAAGTGTTTTTCTGTGTTCTACTTGTCTGTACAAGCAAAGATGCAGTTTACCTAAAACAAGCTGTTCTTTGACAGTCTTGAATTCTGACTGCAGTTCAGCTAATAAAAATGTATTTCTGTCATTCATTGCAAACAAGCCAGAAAGTGTTTTTCTTTGTTCTTCTCGTTTGTATAAGCAAAGATGCAGTTTGCTGGAAATGAGCTGTACTCTGACAGTCTTTCTTATGGAGTGCAGTTCAGCTAATAAAACTATTTATGGCATTCATTGCAAACAAGCCAGAAAGGTGTTTTTCTGTGTTCTACTTGTCTGTATAAGCAAAGATGCAGTTTACTAAAAACAAGCTGTTCTTTGACAGTCTTGAATTCTGACTGCAGTTCAGCTAATAAAAATGTATTTCTGTCATTCATTGCAAACAAGCCGGAAAGTGTTTTTCTTTGTTCTTCTTGTCTGTATAAGCAAAGATGCAGTTTGCTGAAAAAAAGGTTGTTTTTTGACAGTCTTGAATTCTGACTGCAGTTCAGCTAATAAAAATGTATTTCTGTCATTCATTGCAAACAAGCCAGAAAGTGTTTTTCTTTACTCTTCTTGTGTGTATAAGCAAAGATGCAGTTTGCTGGAAATAAGCTGTACGCTGACAGTCTTTCTTATGGAGTGCAGTTAAGCTAATAAAACTCTTTCTGCCTTTCATTGCAAGCAAGCCAGAAAATATTTTTATGCTTCATACTGGATTGTAAAAGCAAAGTAGCAGTTTGCTGAAAACAAGTTGTTCTTTGACAGTCTTGAATACAGAGTGCAGTTCAGTTAATAAAACTGTCTTTCTGGTGCTCATTGCAAACAAGCCAGAAAGTGTTTTTCTGGGTTCTACTCATCTGTATAAGCAAAGATGCAGTTTGCTGAAAAAAAGGTTGTTTATTGACAGTCTTGAATTCTGACTGCAGTTCAGCCAATAAAAATGTATTTCTGTCATTCATTGCAAACAAGCCAGAAGTTTTTTTCTTCACTCTTCTTGTCTGTATAAGCAAAGATGCAGTTTTCTGGAAATAAGCTGTACTCTGACAGTCTTTCTTATGGAGTGCAGTTCAGCTAATAAAACTCTTTCTGCCTTTCATTGCAAGCAAGCCAGAAAGTGTTTTTATGCTTCATACTGGATTGTAAATGTAAAGTAGCAGTTTGCTGAAAACAAGCTGTTCTTTGACAGTCTTGAATAGTGAGTGCAGTTCAGTTAATAAAACTCTCTTTCTGGTGTTCATTGCTAACAAGCCAGAAAGTGTTTTTCTGTGTTCTACTCATCTGTATAAGCAAAGATGCAGTCTGCTGAAAAAAAGGTTGTTTTTTGACAGTCTTGAATTCTGACTGCAGTTCAGCCAATAAAAATGTATTTCTGTCATTCATTGCAAACAAGCCAGAAAGTGTTTTTCTTTACTCTTCTTGTCTGTATAAGCAAAGATGCAGTTTGCTGGAAATAAGCTGTACTCTGACAGTCTTTCTTATGGAGTGCAGTTCAGCTAATAAAACTCTTTCTGCCTTTCATTGCAAGCAAGCCAGAAAGTGTTTTTATGCTTCATACTGGATTGTAAAAGCAAAGTAGCAGTTTGCTGAAAACAAGTTGTTCTTTGACAGTCTTGAATAGTGAGTGCAGTTCAGCCAATAAAAATGTATGTCTGACATTCATTGCAAACAAGCCGGAAAGTGTTTTTCTTTGTTCTTCTTGTTTGTATAAGCAAAGATGCAGTTTGCTGGAAATGAGCTGTACTCTGACAGTCTTTCTTATGGAGTGCAGTTCAGCTAATAAAACTATTTCTGGCATTCATTGCAAACAAGCCAGAAAGTGTTTTTCTGTGTTCTACTTGTCTGTATAAGCAAAGATGCAGTTTACTAAAAACAAGCTGTTCTTTGACAGTCTTGAATTCTGACTGCAGTTCAGCCAATAAAAATGTATTTCTGTCATTCATTGCAAACAACCCGGAAAGTGTTTTTCTTTGTTCTTCTTGTTTGTATAAGCAAAGATGCAGTTTGCTGGAAATGAGCTGTACTCTGACAGTCTTTCTTATGGAGTGCAGTTCAGCTAATAAAACTATTTCTGGCATTCATTGCAAACAAGCCAGAAAGTGTTTTTTCTGTTTTCCACTTGTCTGTATAAGCAAAGATGCAGTTTTTTGGAAATAAGCTGTACTCTGACAGTCTTTCTTATGGAGTGCAGTTCAGCTAATAAAACTCTTTCTGCCTTTCATTGCAAGCAAGCCAGAAAGTGTTTTTATGCTTCATACTGGATTGTAAAAGTAAAGTAGCAATTTGCTGAAAACAAGTTGTTCTTTGACAGTCTTGAATAGTGAGTGCAGTTCAGTTAATAAAACTCTCTTTCTGGTGTTCATTGCTAACATGCCAGAAAGTGTTTTTCTGTGTTCTACTCATCTGTATAAGCAAAGATGCAGTCTGCTGAAAAAAAGGTTGTTTTTTGACAGTCTTGAATTCTGACTGCAGTTCAGCCAATAAAAATGTATTTCTGTCATTCATTGCAAACAAGCCAGAAAGTGTTTTTCTTTACTCTTCTTGTGTGTATAAGCAAAGATGCAGTTTGCTGGAAATAAGCTGTACGCTGACAGTCTTTCTTATGGAGTGCAGTTAAGCTAATAAAACTCTTTCTGGCATTCATTGCAAGCAAGCCAGAAAATATTTTTATGCTTCATACTGGATTGTAAAAGCAAAGTAGCAGTTTGCTGAAAACAAGTTGTTCTTTGACAGTCTTGAATAGTGAGTGCAGTTCAGCCAATAAAAATGTATGTCTGACATTCATTGCAAACAAGCCGGAAAGTGTTTTTCTTTGTTCTTCTTGTTTGTATAAGCAAAGATGCAGTTTGCTGGAAATGAGCTGTACTCTGACAGTCTTTCTTATGGAGTGCAGTTCAGCTAATAAAACTATTTCTGGCATTCATTGCAAACAAGCCAGAAAGTGTTTTTCTGTGTTCTACTTGTCTGTATAAGCAAAGATGCAGTTTACTAAAAACAAGCTGTTCTTTGACAGTCTTGAATTCTGACTGCAGTTCAGCCAATAAAAATGTATTTCTGTCATTCATTGCAAACAACCCGGAAAGTGTTTTTCTTTGTTCTTCTTGTTTGTATAAGCAAAGATGCAGTTTGCTGGAAATGAGCTGTACTCTGACAGTCTTTCTTATGGAGTGCATTTCAGCTAATAAAACTATTTCTGGCATTCATTGCAAACAAGCCAGAAAGTGTTTTTTCTGTTTTCCACTTGTCTGTATAAGCAAAGATGCAGTTTGCTGGAAATGAGCTGTTCTCTGACAGTCTTTCTTATGGAGTGCAGTTCAGCTAATAAAACTCTTTCTGCCTTTCATTGCAAGCAAGCCAGAAAGTGTTTTTATGCTTCATACTGGATTGTAAAAGTAAAGTAGCAATTTGCTGAAAACAAGTTGTTCTTTGACAGTCTTGAATAGTGAGTGCAGTTCAGTTAATAAAACTCTCTTTCTGGTGTTCATTGCTAACAAGCCAGAAAGTGTTTTTCTGTGTTCTACTCATCTGTATAAGCAAAGATGCAGTCTGCTGAAAAAAAGTTTGTTTTTTGACAGTCTTGAATTCTGACTGCAGTTCAGCCAATAAAAATGTATTTCTGTCATTCATTGCAAACAAGCCAGAAAGTGTTTTTCTTTACTCTTCTTGTTTGTATAAGCAAAGATGCAGTTTGCTGGAAATGAGCTGTACTCTGACAGTCTTTCTTATGGAGTGCAGTTCAGCTAATAAAACTATTTCTGGCATTCATTGCAAACAAGCCAGAAAGTGTTTTTCTGTGTTCTACTTGTCTGTATAAGCAAAGATGCAGTTTACTAAAAACAAGCTGTTCTTTGACAGTCTTGAATTCTGACTGCAGTTCAGCCAATAAAAATGTATTTCTATCATTCATTGCAAACAACCCGGAAAGTGTTTTTCTTTGTTCTTCTTGTTTGTATAAGCAAAGATGCAGTTTGCTGAAAAAAAGGTTGTTTTTTGACAGTCTTGAATTCTGACTGCAGTTCAGCCAATAAAAATGTATTTCTGTCATTCATTGCAAACAAGCCAGAAAGTGTTTTTCTTTACTCTTCTTGTGTGTATAAGCAAAGATGCAGTTTGCTGGAAATAAACTGTACTCTGACAGTCTTTCTTATGGAGTGCAGTTAAGCTAATAAAACTCTTTCTGCCTTTCACTGCAAGCAAGCCAGAAAATGTTTTTATGCTTCATACTGGATTGTAAAAGCAAAGTAGCAGTTTGCTGAAAACAAGTTGTTCTTTGACAGTCTTGAATACTGAGTGCAGTTCAGTTAATAAAACTGTCTTTCTGGTGCTCATTGCAAACAAGCCAGAAAGTGTTTTCTGTGTTCTACTCATCTGTATAAGCAAAGATGCAGTTTGCTGAAAAAAAGGTTGTTTTTTGACAGTCTTGAATTCTGACTGCAGTTCAGCCAATAAAAATGTATTTCTGTCATTCATTGCAAACAAGCCAGAAAGTGTTTTTCTTTACTCTTCTTGTCTGTATAAGCAAAGATGCAGTTTTCTGGAAATAAGCTGTACTCTGACAGTCTATCTTATGGAGTGCAGTTCAGCTAATAAAACTCTTTCTGCCTTTCATTGCAAGCAAGCCAGAAAGTGTTGTTATGCTTCATACTGGATTGTAAAAGCAAAGTAGCAGTTTGCTGAAAACAAGTTCTTCTTTGACAGTCTTGAATAGTGAGTACAGTTCAGTTAATAAAACTCTCTTTCTGGTGTTCATTGCTAACAAGCCAGAAAGTGTTTTTCTGTGTTCTACTCATCTGTATAAGCAAAGATGCAGTTTGCTGGAAATGAGCTGTACTCTGACCGTCTTTCTTATGGAGTGCAGTTCAGCTAATAAAACTATTTCTGGCATTCATTGCAAACAAGCCAGAAAGTGTTTTTCTGTGTTCTACTTGTCTGTACAAGCAAAGATGCAGTTTACCTAAAACAAGCTGTTCTTTGACAGTCTTGAATTCTGACTGCAGTTCAGCTAATAAAAATGTATTTCTGTCATTCATTGCAAACAAGCCAGAAAGTGTTTTTCTTTGTTCTTCTCGTTTGTATAAGCAAAGATGCAGTTTGCTGGAAATGAGCTGTACTCTGACAGTCTTTCTTATGGAGTGCAGTTCAGCTAATAAAACTATTTATGGCATTCATTGCAAACAAGCCAGAAAGGTGTTTTTCTGTGTTCTACTTGTCTGTATAAGCAAAGATGCAGTTTACTAAAAACAAGCTGTTCTTTGACAGTCTTGAATTCTGACTGCAGTTCAGCTAATAAAAATGTATTTCTGTCATTCATTGCAAACAAGCCGGAAAGTGTTTTTCTTTGTTCTTCTTGTCTGTATAAGCAAAGATGCAGTTTGCTGAAAAAAAGGTTGTTTTTTGACAGTCTTGAATTCTGACTGCAGTTCAGCTAATAAAAATGTATTTCTGTCATTCATTGCAAACAAGCCAGAAAGTGTTTTTCTTTACTCTTCTTGTGTGTATAAGCAAAGATGCAGTTTGCTGGAAATAAGCTGTACGCTGACAGTCTTTCTTATGGAGTGCAGTTAAGCTAATAAAACTCTTTCTGCCTTTCATTGCAAGCAAGCCAGAAAATATTTTTATGCTTCATACTGGATTGTAAAAGCAAAGTAGCAGTTTGCTGAAAACAAGTTGTTCTTTGACAGTCTTGAATACAGAGTGCAGTTCAGTTAATAAAACTGTCTTTCTGGTGCTCATTGCAAACAAGCCAGAAAGTGTTTTTCTGGGTTCTACTCATCTGTATAAGCAAAGATGCAGTTTGCTGAAAAAAAGGTTGTTTATTGACAGTCTTGAATTCTGACTGCAGTTCAGCCAATAAAAATGTATTTCTGTCATTCATTGCAAACAAGCCAGAAGTTTTTTTCTTCACTCTTCTTGTCTGTATAAGCAAAGATGCAGTTTTCTGGAAATAAGCTGTACTCTGACAGTCTTTCTTATGGAGTGCAGTTCAGCTAATAAAACTCTTTCTGCCTTTCATTGCAAGCAAGCCAGAAAGTGTTTTTATGCTTCATACTGGATTGTAAATGTAAAGTAGCAGTTTGCTGAAAACAAGCTGTTCTTTGACAGTCTTGAATAGTGAGTGCAGTTCAGTTAATAAAACTCTCTTTCTGGTGTTCATTGCTAACAAGCCAGAAAGTGTTTTTCTGTGTTCTACTCATCTGTATAAGCAAAGATGCAGTCTGCTGAAAAAAAGGTTGTTTTTTGACAGTCTTGAATTCTGACTGCAGTTCAGCCAATAAAAATGTATTTCTGTCATTCATTGCAAACAAGCCAGAAAGTGTTTTTCTTTACTCTTCTTGTCTGTATAAGCAAAGATGCAGTTTGCTGGAAATAAGCTGTACTCTGACAGTCTTTCTTATGGAGTGCAGTTCAGCTAATAAAACTCTTTCTGCCTTTCATTGCAAGCAAGCCAGAAAGTGTTTTTATGCTTCATACTGGATTGTAAAAGCAAAGTAGCAGTTTGCTGAAAACAAGTTGTTCTTTGACAGTCTTGAATAGTGAGTGCAGTTCAGCCAATAAAAATGTATGTCTGACATTCATTGCAAACAAGCCGGAAAGTGTTTTTCTTTGTTCTTCTTGTTTGTATAAGCAAAGATGCAGTTTGCTGGAAATGAGCTGTACTCTGACAGTCTTTCTTATGGAGTGCAGTTCAGCTAATAAAACTATTTCTGGCATTCATTGCAAACAAGCCAGAAAGTGTTTTTCTGTGTTCTACTTGTCTGTATAAGCAAAGATGCAGTTTACTAAAAACAAGCTGTTCTTTGACAGTCTTGAATTCTGACTGCAGTTCAGCCAATAAAAATGTATTTCTGTCATTCATTGCAAACAACCCGGAAAGTGTTTTTCTTTGTTCTTCTTGTTTGTATAAGCAAAGATGCAGTTTGCTGGAAATGAGCTGTACTCTGACAGTCTTTCTTATGGAGTGCAGTTCAGCTAATAAAACTATTTCTGGCATTCATTGCAAACAAGCCAGAAAGTGTTTTTTCTGTTTTCCACTTGTCTGTATAAGCAAAGATGCAGTTTTTTGGAAATAAGCTGTACTCTGACAGTCTTTCTTATGGAGTGCAGTTCAGCTAATAAAACTCTTTCTGCCTTTCATTGCAAGCAAGCCAGAAAGTGTTTTTATGCTTCATACTGGATTGTAAAAGTAAAGTAGCAATTTGCTGAAAACAAGTTGTTCTTTGACAGTCTTGAATAGTGAGTGCAGTTCAGTTAATAAAACTCTCTTTCTGGTGTTCATTGCTAACATGCCAGAAAGTGTTTTTCTGTGTTCTACTCATCTGTATAAGCAAAGATGCAGTCTGCTGAAAAAAAGGTTGTTTTTTGACAGTCTTGAATTCTGACTGCAGTTCAGCCAATAAAAATGTATTTCTGTCATTCATTGCAAACAAGCCAGAAAGTGTTTTTCTTTACTCTTCTTGTGTGTATAAGCAAAGATGCAGTTTGCTGGAAATAAGCTGTACGCTGACAGTCTTTCTTATGGAGTGCAGTTAAGCTAATAAAACTCTTTCTGGCATTCATTGCAAGCAAGCCAGAAAATATTTTTATGCTTCATACTGGATTGTAAAAGCAAAGTAGCAGTTTGCTGAAAACAAGTTGTTCTTTGACAGTCTTGAATAGTGAGTGCAGTTCAGCCAATAAAAATGTATGTCTGACATTCATTGCAAACAAGCCGGAAAGTGTTTTTCTTTGTTCTTCTTGTTTGTATAAGCAAAGATGCAGTTTGCTGGAAATGAGCTGTACTCTGACAGTCTTTCTTATGGAGTGCAGTTCAGCTAATAAAACTATTTCTGGCATTCATTGCAAACAAGCCAGAAAGTGTTTTTCTGTGTTCTACTTGTCTGTATAAGCAAAGATGCAGTTTACTAAAAACAAGCTGTTCTTTGACAGTCTTGAATTCTGACTGCAGTTCAGCCAATAAAAATGTATTTCTGTCATTCATTGCAAACAACCCGGAAAGTGTTTTTCTTTGTTCTTCTTGTTTGTATAAGCAAAGATGCAGTTTGCTGGAAATGAGCTGTACTCTGACAGTCTTTCTTATGGAGTGCATTTCAGCTAATAAAACTATTTCTGGCATTCATTGCAAACAAGCCAGAAAGTGTTTTTTCTGTTTTCCACTTGTCTGTATAAGCAAAGATGCAGTTTGCTGGAAATGAGCTGTTCTCTGACAGTCTTTCTTATGGAGTGCAGTTCAGCTAATAAAACTCTTTCTGCCTTTCATTGCAAGCAAGCCAGAAAGTGTTTTTATGCTTCATACTGGATTGTAAAAGTAAAGTAGCAATTTGCTGAAAACAAGTTGTTCTTTGACAGTCTTGAATAGTGAGTGCAGTTCAGTTAATAAAACTCTCTTTCTGGTGTTCATTGCTAACAAGCCAGAAAGTGTTTTTCTGTGTTCTACTCATCTGTATAAGCAAAGATGCAGTCTGCTGAAAAAAAGTTTGTTTTTTGACAGTCTTGAATTCTGACTGCAGTTCAGCCAATAAAAATGTATTTCTGTCATTCATTGCAAACAAGCCAGAAAGTGTTTTTCTTTACTCTTCTTGTTTGTATAAGCAAAGATGCAGTTTGCTGGAAATGAGCTGTACTCTGACAGTCTTTCTTATGGAGTGCAGTTCAGCTAATAAAACTATTTCTGGCATTCATTGCAAACAAGCCAGAAAGTGTTTTTCTGTGTTCTACTTGTCTGTATAAGCAAAGATGCAGTTTACTAAAAACAAGCTGTTCTTTGACAGTCTTGAATTCTGACTGCAGTTCAGCCAATAAAAATGTATTTCTATCATTCATTGCAAACAACCCGGAAAGTGTTTTTCTTTGTTCTTCTTGTTTGTATAAGCAAAGATGCAGTTTGCTGAAAAAAAGGTTGTTTTTTGACAGTCTTGAATTCTGACTGCAGTTCAGCCAATAAAAATGTATTTCTGTCATTCATTGCAAACAAGCCAGAAAGTGTTTTTCTTTACTCTTCTTGTGTGTATAAGCAAAGATGCAGTTTGCTGGAAATAAACTGTACTCTGACAGTCTTTCTTATGGAGTGCAGTTAAGCTAATAAAACTCTTTCTGCCTTTCACTGCAAGCAAGCCAGAAAATGTTTTTATGCTTCATACTGGATTGTAAAAGCAAAGTAGCAGTTTGCTGAAAACAAGTTGTTCTTTGACAGTCTTGAATACTGAGTGCAGATCAGTTAATAAAACTGTCTTTCTGGTGCTCATTGCAAACAAGCCAGAAAGTGTTTTCTGTGTTCTACTCATCTGTATAAGCAAAGATGCAGTTTGCTGAAAAAAAGGTTGTTTTTTGACAGTCTTGAATTCTGACTGCAGTTCAGCCAATAAAAATGTATTTCTGTCATTCATTGCAAACAAGCCAGAAAGTGTTTTTCTTTACTCTTCTTGTCTGTATAAGCAAAGATGCAGTTTTCTGGAAATAAGCTGTACTCTGACAGTCTATCTTATGGAGTGCAGTTCAGCTAATAAAACTCTTTCTGCCTTTCATTGCAAGCAAGCCAGAAAGTGTTGTTATGCTTCATACTGGATTGTAAAAGCAAAGTAGCAGTTTGCTGAAAACAAGTTCTTCTTTGACAGTCTTGAATAGTGACTACAGTTCAGTTAATAAAACTCTCTTTCTGGTGTTCATTGCTAACAAGCCAGAAAGTGTTTTTCTGTGTTCTACTCATCTGTATAAGCAAAGATGCAGTTTGCTGGAAATGAGCTGTACTCTGACAGTCTTTCTTATGGAGTGCAGTTCAGCTAATAAAACTATTTCTGGCATTCATTGCAAGCAAGCCAGAAAGTGTTTTTATGCTTCATACTGGATTGTAAAAGCAAAGTAGCAGTTTGCTGAAAACAAGTTGTTCTTTGACAGTCTTGAATAGTGAGTGCAGTTCAGCCAATAAAAATGTATTTCTGTCATTCATTGCAAACAAGCCGGAAAGTGTTTTTCTTTGTTCTTCTTGTTTGTATAAGCAAAGATGCAGTTTGCTGGAAATAAGCTGTACTCTGACAGTCTTTCTTATGGAGTGCAGTTAAGCTAATAAAACTCTTTCTGCCTTTCATTGCAAGCAAGCCAGAAAGTGTTTTTATGCTTCATACTGGATTGTAAAAGCAAAGTAGCAGTTTGCTGAAAACAAGTTGTTCTTTGACAGTCTTGAATAGTGAGTGCAGTTCAGCCAATAAAAATGTATTTCTGTCATTCATTGCAAACAAGCCGGAAAGTGTTTTTCTTTGTTCTTCTTGTTTGTATAAGCAAAGATGCAGTTTGCTGGAAATGAGCTGTACTCTGACAGTCTTTCTTATGGAGTGCAGTTCAGCTAATAAAACTATTTCTGGCATTCATTGCAAACAAGCCAGAAAGTGTTTTTCTGTGTTCTACTTGTCTGTATAAGCAAAGATGCAGTTTACTAAAAACAAGCTGTTCTTTGACAGTCTTGAATTCTGACTGCAGTTCAGCCAATAAAAATGTATTTCTGTCATTCATTGCAAACAACCCGGAAAGTGTTTTTCTTTGTTCTTCTTGTTTGTATAAGCAAAGATGCAGTTTGCTGGAAATGAGCTGTACTCTGACAGTCTTTCTTATGGAGTGCAGTTCAGCTAATAAAACTATTTCTGGCATTCATTGCAAACAAGCCAGAAAGTGTTTTTTCTGTGTTCCACTTGTCTGTATAAGCAAAGATGCAGTTTTCTGGAAATAAGCTGTACTCTGACAGTCTTTCTTATGGAGTGCAGTTCAGCTAATAAAACTCTTTCTGCCTTTCATTGCAAGCAAGCCAGAAAGTGTTTTTATGCTTCATACTGGATTGTAAAAGTAAAGTAGCAATTTGCTGAAAACAAGTTGTTCTTTGACAGTCTTGAATAGTGAGTGCAGTTCAGTTAATAAAACTCTCTTTCTGGTGTTCATTGCTAACAAGCCAGAAAGTGTTTTTCTGTGTTCTACTCATCTGTATAAGCAAAGATATAGTCTGCTGAAAAAAAGGTTGTTTCTTGACAGTCTTGAATTCTGACTGCAGTTCAGCCAATAAAAATGTATTTCTGTCATTCATTGCAAACAAGCCAGAAAGTGTTTTTCTTTACTCTTCTTGTCTGTATAAGCAAAGATGCAGTTTGCTGGAAATAAGCTGTACTCTGACAGTCTTTCTTATGGAGTGCAGTTCAGCTAATAAAACTATTTCTGGCATTCATTGCAAACAAGCCAGAAAGTGTTTTTCTGTGTTCTACTTGTCTGTATAAGCAAAGATGCAGTTTTCTAAAAACAAGTTGTTCTTTGACAGTCTTAAATTCTGACTGCAGTTCAGCCAATAAAAATGTATTTCTGTCATTCATTGCAAACAACCCGGAAAGTGTTTTTCTTTGTTCTTCTTGTTTGTATAAGCAAAGATGCAGTTTGCTGGAAATGAGCTGTACTCTGACAGTCTTTCTTATGGAGTGCAGTTCAGCTAATAAAACTATTTCTGGCATTCATTGCAAACAAGCCAGAAAGTGTTTTTCTGTGTTCTACTTGTCTGTATAAGCAAAGATGCAGTTTGCTGAAAAAAGGTTGTTTTTTGACAGTCTTGAATTCTGACTGCAGTTCAGCCAATAAAAATGTATTTCTGTCATTCATTGCAAACAAGCCAGAAAGTGTTTTTCTTTACTCTTCTTGTGTGTATAAGCAAAGATGCAGTTTTCTGGAAATTAGCTGTACTCTGACAGTCTTTCTTATGGAGTGCAGTTAAGCTAATAAAACTCTTTCTGCCTTTCATTGCAAGCAAGCCAGAAAATGTTTTTATGCTTCATACTGGATTGTAAAAGCAAAATAGCAGTTTGCTGAAAACAAGTTGTTCTTTGACAGTCTTGAATACTGAGTGCAGTTCAGTTAATAAAACTGTCTTTCTGGTGCTCATTGCAAACAAGCCAGAAAGTGTTTTTCTGGGTTCTACTCATCTGTATAAGCAAAGATGCAGTTTGCTGGAAATGAGCTGTACTCTGACAGTCTTTCTTATGGATTGCAGTTCAGCTAATAAAACTATTTCTGGCATTCATTGCAAGCAAGCCAGAAAGTGTTTTTCTGTGTTCTACTTGTCTGTATAAGCAAAGATGCAGTTTATTAAAAACAAGTTGTTCTTTGACAATCTTGAATACTGAGTGCAGTTCAGTTAATTAAACTGTATTTCTGGTGCTCATTGCAAACAAGCCAGAAAGTGTTTTTCTGGTTCTACTCATCTGTATAAGCAAAGATGCAGTTTACTAAAAACAAGCTGTTCTTTGACAGTCTTGAATAGTGAGTGCAGTTCAGTTAATAAAACTTTCTTTCTGGTGCTCATTGCAAACAAGCCAGAAAGTGTTTTTCTGTGTTCTACTCATCTGTATAAGCAAATATGCAGTTTGCTTGAAATGAGCTGTACTCTGACAGTCTTTCTTATGGAGTGCAGTTCAGCTAATAAAACTATTTCTGGCATTCATTGCAAACAAGCCAGAAAGTGTTTTTCTGTGTTCTACTTGTCTGTATAAGCAAAGATGCAGTTTACTAAAAACAAGCTGTTCTTTGACAGTCTTGAATTCTGACTGCAGTTCAGCCAATAAAAATGTATTTCTGTCATTCATTGCAAACAAGCCAGAAAGTGTTTTTCTTTACTCTTCTTGTGAGTATAAGAAAAGATGCAGTTTGCTGGAAATAAGCTGTACTCTGACAGTCTTTTTTATGGAGTGCAGTTCAGCTAATAAAACTATTTCTGGCATTCATTGCAAACAAGCCAGAAAGTGTTTTTCTGTGTTCTACTTGTCTGTATATGCAAAGATGCAGTTTACTAAAAACAAGCTGTTTTTTGACAGTCTTGAATAGTGAGTGCAGTTCAGTTAATAAAACTCTCTTTCTGGTGTTCATTGCTAACAAGCCAGAAAGTGTTTTTCTGTGTTCTACTCATCTGTATAAGCAAAGATGCAGTTTGCTGGAAATGAGCTGTACTCTGACAGTCTTTCTTATGGAGTGCAAAACAGCTAATAAAACTCTTTCTGCCTTTCATTGCAAGCAAGCCAAAAAGTGTTTTTATGCTTCATACTGGATTGTAAAAGCAAAGAAGCAGTTTGCTGAAAACAAGATGTTCTTTGACAGTCTTGAATACTGAGTGCAGTTCAGTTAATAAAACTGTCTTTCTGGTGCTCATTGCAAACAAGCCAGAAAGTGTTTTTCTGTGTTCTACTCATCTGAATAAGCAAAGATGCAGTTTGCTGGAAAAAAGCTGTACTCTGACAGTCTTTCTTATGGAGTGCAGTTCAGCTAATAAAACTCTTTCTGCCTTTCATTGCAAGCAAGCCAGAAAGTGTTTTTATGCTTCATACTGGATTGTAAAAGTAAAGTAGCAATTTGCTGAAAACAAGTTGTTCTTTGACAGTCTTGAATAGTGAGTGCAGTTCAGTTAATAAAACTCTCTTTCTGGTGTTCATTGCTAACAAGCCAGAAAGTGTTTTTCTGTGTTCTACTCATCTGTATAAGCAAAGATGCAGTCTGCTGAAAAAAAGGTTGTTTTTTGACAGTCTTGAATTCTGACTGCAGTTAGGCCAATAAAAATGTATTTCTGTCATTCATTGCAAACAAGCCAGAAAGTGTTTTTCTTTACTCTTCTTGTCTGTATAAGCAAAGATGCAGTTTGCTGGAAATAAGCTGTACTCTGACAGTCTTTCTTATGGAGTGCAGTTAAGCTAATAAAACTCTTTCTGCCTTTCATTGCAAGCAAGCCAGAAAGTGTTTTTATGCTTCATACTGGATTGTAAAAGCAAAGTAGCAGTTTGCTGAAAACAAGTTGTTCTTTGACAGTCTTGAATAGTGAGTGCAGTTCAGCCAATAAAAATGTATTTCTGTCATTCATTGCAAACAAGCCGGAAAGTGTTTTTCTTTGTTCTTCTTGTTTGTATAAGCAAAGATGCAGTTTGCTGGAAATGAGCTGTACTCTGACAGTCTTTCTTATGGAGTGCAGTTCAGCTAATAAAACTATTTCTGGCATTCATTGCAAACAAGCCAGAAAGTGTTTTTTCTGTGTTCCACTTGTCTGTATAAGCAAAGATGCAGTTTTCTGGAAATAAGCTGTACTCTGACAGTCTTTCTTATGGAGTGCAGTTCAGCTAATAAAACTCTTTCTGCCTTTCATTGCAAGCAAGCCAGAAAGTGTTTTTATGCTTCATACTGGATTGTAAAAGTAAAGTAGCAATTTGCTGAAAACAAGTTGTTCTTTGACAGTCTTGAATAGTGAGTGCAGTTCAGTTAATAAAACTCTCTTTCTGGTGTTCATTGCTAACAAGCCAGAAAGTGTTTTTCTGTGTTCTACTCATCTGTATAAGCAAAGATATAGTCTGCTGAAAAAAAGGTTGTTTCTTGACAGTCTTGAATTCTGACTGCAGTTCAGCCAATAAAAATGTATTTCTGTCATTCATTGCAAACAAGCCAGAAAGTGTTTTTCTTTACTCTTCTTGTCTGTATAAGCAAAGATGCAGTTTGCTGGAAATAAGCTGTACTCTGACAGTCTTTCTTATGGAGTGCAGTTCAGCTAATAAAACTATTTCTGGCATTCATTGCAAACAAGCCAGAAAGTGTTTTTCTGTGTTCTACTTGTCTGTATAAGCAAAGATGCAGTTTTCTAAAAACAAGTTGTTCTTTGACAGTCTTAAATTCTGACTGCAGTTCAGCCAATAAAAATGTATTTCTGTCATTCATTGCAAACAACCCGGAAAGTGTTTTTCTTTGTTCTTCTTGTTTGTATAAGCAAAGATGCAGTTTGCTGGAAATGAGCTGTACTCTGACAGTCTTTCTTATGGAGTGCAGTTCAGCTAATAAAACTATTTCTGGCATTCATTGCAAACAAGCCAGAAAGTGTTTTTCTGTGTTCTACTTGTCTGTATAAGCAAAGATGCAGTTTGCTGAAAAAAGGTTGTTTTTTGACAGTCTTGAATTCTGACTGCAGTTCAGCCAATAAAAATGTATTTCTGTCATTCATTGCAAACAAGCCAGAAAGTGTTTTTCTTTACTCTTCTTGTGTGTATAAGCAAAGATGCAGTTTTCTGGAAATTAGCTGTACTCTGACAGTCTTTCTTATGGAGTGCAGTTAAGCTAATAAAACTCTTTCTGCCTTTCATTGCAAGCAAGCCAGAAAATGTTTTTATGCTTCATACTGGATTGTAAAAGCAAAATAGCAGTTTGCTGAAAACAAGTTGTTCTTTGACAGTCTTGAATACTGAGTGCAGTTCAGTTAATAAAACTGTCTTTCTGGTGCTCATTGCAAACAAGCCAGAAAGTGTTTTTCTGTGTTCTACTCATCTGTATAAGCAAAGATGCAGTTTGCTGGAAATGAGCTGTACTCTGACAGTCTTTCTTATGGATTGCAGTTCAGCTAATAAAACTATTTCTGGCATTCATTGCAAGCAAGCCAGAAAGTGTTTTTCTGTGTTCTACTTGTCTGTATAAGCAAAGATGCAGTTTATTAAAAACAAGTTGTTCTTTGACAATCTTGAATACTGAGTGCAGTTCAGTTAATTAAACTGTATTTCTGGTGCTCATTGCAAACAAGCCAGAAAGTGTTTTTCTGGTTCTACTCATCTGTATAAGCAAAGATGCAGTTTACTAAAAACAAGCTGTTCTTTGACAGTCTTGAATAGTGAGTGCAGTTCAGTTAATAAAACTTTCTTTCTGGTGCTCATTGCAAACAAGCCAGAAAGTGTTTTTCTGTGTTCTACTCATCTGTATAAGCAAATATGCAGTTTGCTTGAAATGAGCTGTACTCTGACAGTCTTTCTTATGGAGTGCAGTTCAGCTAATAAAACTATTTCTGGCATTCATTGCAAACAAGCCAGAAAGTGTTTTTCTGTGTTCTACTTGTCTGTATAAGCAAAGATGCAGTTTACTAAAAACAAGCTGTTCTTTGACAGTCTTGAATTCTGACTGCAGTTCAGCCAATAAAAATGTATTTCTGTCATTCATTGCAAACAAGCCAGAAAGTGTTTTTCTTTACTCTTCTTGTGAGTATAAGAAAAGATGCAGTTTGCTGGAAATAAGCTGTACTCTGACAGTCTTTTTTATGGAGTGCAGTTCAGCTAATAAAACTATTTCTGGCATTCATTGCAAACAAGCCAGAAAGTGTTTTTCTGTGTTCTACTTGTCTGTATATGCAAAGATGCAGTTTACTAAAAACAAGCTGTTTTTTGACAGTCTTGAATAGTGAGTGCAGTTCAGTTAATAAAACTCTCTTTCTGGTGTTCATTGCTAACAAGCCAGAAAGTGTTTTTCTGTGTTCTACTCATCTGTATAAGCAAAGATGCAGTTTGCTGGAAATGAGCTGTACTCTGACAGTCTTTCTTATGGAGTGCAAAACAGCTAATAAAACTCTTTCTGCCTTTCATTGCAAGCAAGCCAAAAAGTGTTTTTATGCTTCATACTGGATTGTAAAAGCAAAGAAGCAGTTTGCTGAAAACAAGATGTTCTTTGACAGTCTTGAATACTGAGTGCAGTTCAGTTAATAAAACTGTCTTTCTGGTGCTCATTGCAAACAAGCCAGAAAGTGTTTTTCTGTGTTCTACTCATCTGAATAAGCAAAGATGCAGTTTGCTGGAAAAAAGCTGTACTCTGACAGTCTTTCTTATGGAGTGCAGTTCAGCTAATAAAACTCTTTCTGCCTTTCATTGCAAGCAAGCCAGAAAGTGTTTTTATGCTTCATACTGGATTGTAAAAGTAAAGTAGCAATTTGCTGAAAACAAGTTGTTCTTTGACAGTCTTGAATAGTGAGTGCAGTTCAGTTAATAAAACTCTCTTTCTGGTGTTCATTGCTAACAAGCCAGAAAGTGTTTTTCTGTGTTCTACTCATCTGTATAAGCAAAGATGCAGTCTGCTGAAAAAAAGGTTGTTTTTTGACAGTCTTGAATTCTGACTGCAGTTAGGCCAATAAAAATGTATTTCTGTCATTCATTGCAAACAAGCCAGAAAGTGTTTTTCTTTACTCTTCTTGTCTGTATAAGCAAAGATGCAGTTTGCTGGAAATAAGCTGTACTCTGACAGTCTTTCTTATGGAGTGCAGTTAAGCTAATAAAACTCTTTCTGCCTTTCATTGCAAGCAAGCCAGAAAGTGTTTTTATGCTTCATACTGGATTGTAAAAGCAAAGTAGCAGTTTGCTGAAAACAAGTTGTTCTTTGACAGTCTTGAATAGTGAGTGCAGTTCAGCCAATAAAAATGTATTTCTGTCATTCATTGCAAACAAGCCGGAAAGTGTTTTTCTTTGTTCTTCTTGTTTGTATAAGCAAAGATGCAGTTTGCTGGAAATGAGCTGTACTCTGACAGTCTTTCTTATGGAGTGCAGTTCAGCTAATAAAACTATTTCTGGCATTCATTGCAAACAAGCCAGAAAGTGTTTTTCTGTGTTCTACTTGTCTGTATAAGCAAAGATGCAGTTTACTAAAAACAAGCTGTTCTTTGACAGTCTTGAATTCTGACTGCAGTTCAGCCAATAAAAATGTATTTCTATCATTCATTGCAAACAACCCGGAAAGTGTTTTTCTTTGTTCTTCTTGTTTGTATAAGCAAAGATGCAGTTTGCTGAAAAAAAAGGTTGTTTTTTGACAGTCTTGAATTCTGACTGCAGTTCAGCCAATAAAAATGTATTTCTGTCATTCATTGCAAACAAGCCAGAAAGTGTTTTTCTTTACTCTTCTTGTGTGTATAAGCAAAGATGCAGTTTGCTGGAAATAAACTGTACTCTGACAGTCTTTCTTATGGAGTGCAGTTAAGCTAATAAAACTCTTTCTGCCTTTCATTGCAAGCAAGCCAGAAAGTGTTTTTATGCTTCATACTGGATTGTAAAAGCAAAGTAGCAGTTTGCTGAAAACAAGTTGTTCTTTGACAGTCTTGAATAGTGAGTGCAGTTCAGTTAATAAAACTCTCTTTCTGGTGTTCATTGCTAACAAGCCAGAAAGTGTTTTTCTGTGTTCTACTCATCTGTATAAGCAAAGATGCAGTTTGCTGGAAACAAGCTGTTCTTTGACAGTCTTGAATAGTGAGTGCAGTTCAGTTAATAAAACTCTCTTTCTGGTGTTCATTGCTAACAAGCCAGAAAGTGTTTTTCTGTGTTCTACTCATCTGTATAAGCAAATATGCAGTTTGCTGGAAATGAGCTGTACTCTGACAGTCTTTCTTATGGAGTGCAGTTCAGCTAATAAAACTATTTCTGGCATTCATTGCAAACAAGCCAGAAAGTGTTTTTCTGTGTTCTACTTGTCTGTATAAGCAAAGATGCAGTTTTCTAAAAACAAGTTGTTCTTTGACAGTCTTGAATTCTGACTGCAGTTCAGCCAATAAAAATGTATTTCTGTCATTCATTGCAAACAACCCGGAAAGTGTTTTTCTTTGTTCTTCTTGTTTGTATAAGCAAAGATGCAGTTTGCTGGAAATGACCTGTACTCTGACAGTCTTTCTTATGGAGTGCAGTTCAGCTAATAAAACTATTTCTGGCATTCATTGCAAACAAGCCAGAAAGTGTTTTTCTGTGTTCTACTTGTCTGTATAAGCAAAGATGCAGTTTACTAAAAACAAGCTGTTCTTTGACAGTCTTGAATTCTGACTGCAGTTCAGCTAATAAAAATGTATTTCTGTCATTCATTGCAAACAAGCCAGAAAGTGTTTTTCTTTGTTCTTCTTGTCTGTATAAGCAAAGATGCAGTTTGCTGAAAAAAGGTTGTTTTTTGACAGTCTTGAATTCTGACTGCAGTTCAGCCAATAAAAATGTATTTCTGTCATTCATTGCAAACAAGCCAGAAAGTGTTTTTCTTTACTCTTCTTGTGTGTATAAGCAAAGATGCAGTTTTCTGGAAATTAGCTGTACTCTGACAGTCTTTCTTATGGAGTGCAGTTAAGCTAATAAAACTCTTTCTGCCTTTCATTGCAAGCAAGCCAGAAAATGTTTTTATGCTTCATACTGGATTGTAAAAGCAAAATAGCAGTTTGCTGAAAACAAGTTGTTCTTTGACAGTCTTGAATACTGAGTGCAGTTCAGTTAATAAAACTGTCTTTCTGGTGCTCATTGCAAACAAGCCAGAAAGTGTTTTTCTGGGTTCTACTCATCTGTATAAGCAAAGATGCAGTTTGCTGGAAATGAGCTGTACTCTGACAGTCTTTCTTATGGATTGCAGTTCAGCTAATAAAACTATTTCTGGCATTCATTGCAAGCAAGCCAGAAAGTGTTTTTCTGTGTTCTACTTGTCTGTATAAGCAAAGATGCAGTTTATTAAAAACAAGTTGTTCTTTGACAATCTTGAATACTGAGTGCAGTTCAGTTAATTAAACTGTATTTCTGGTGCTCATTGCAAACAAGCCAGAAAGTGTTTTTCTGGTTCTACTCATCTGTATAAGCAAAGATGCAGTTTACTAAAAACAAGCTGTTCTTTGACAGTCTTGAATAGTGAGTGCAGTTCAGTTAATAAAACTTTCTTTCTGATGCTCATTGCAAACAAGCCAGAAAGTGTTTTTCTGTGTTCTACTCATCTGTATAAGCAAATATGCAGTTTGCTTGAAATGAGCTGTACTCTGACAGTCTTTCTTATGGAGTGCAGTTCAGCTAATAAAACTATTTCTGGCATTCATTGCAAACAAGCCAGAAAGTGTTTTTCTGTGTTCTACTTGTCTGTATAAGCAAAGATGCAGTTTACTAAAAACAAGCTGTTCTTTGACAGTCTTGAATTCTGACTGCAGTTCAGCCAATAAAAATGTATTTCTGTCATTCATTGCAAACAAGCCAGAAAGTGTTTTTCTTTACTCTTCTTGTGAGTATAAGAAAAGATGCAGTTTGCTGGAAATAAGCTGTACTCTGACAGTCTTTCTTATGGAGTGCAGTTCAGCTAATAAAACTATTTCTGGCATTCATTGCAAACAAGCCAGAAAGTGTTTTTCTGTGTTCTACTTGTCTGTATAAGCAAAGATGCAGTTTACTAAAAACAAGCTGTTTTTTGACAGTCTTGAATAGTGAGTGCAGTTCAGTTAATAAAACTCTCTTTCTGGTGTTCATTGCTAACAAGCCAGAAAGTGTTTTTCTGTGTTCTACTCATCTGTATAAGCAAAGATGCAGTTTGCTGGAAATGAGCTGTACTCTGACAGTCTTTCTTATGGAGTGCAAAACAGCTAATAAAACTCTCTGCCTTTCATTGCAAGCAAGCCAGAAAGTGTTTTTATGCTTCATACTGGATTGTAAAAGCAAAGAAGCAGTTTGCTGAAAACAAGATGTTCTTTGACAGTCTTGAATACTGAGTGCAGTTCAGTTAATAAAACTGTCTTTCTGGTGCTCATTGCAAACAAGCCAGAAAGTGTTTTTCTGTGTTCTACTCATCTGAATAAGCAAAGATGCAGTTTGCTGGAAAAAAGCTGTACTCTGACAGTCTTTCTTATGGAGTGCAGTTCAGCTAATAAAACTCTTTCTGCCTTTCATTGCAAGCAAGCCAGAAAGTGTTTTTCTGTGTTCTACTCATCGGTATAAGCAAAGATGCAGTCTGCTGAAAAAAAGGTTGTTTTTTGACAGTCTTGAATTCTGACTGCGGTTCAGCCAATAAAAATGTATTTCTGTCATTCATTGCAAACAAGCCAGAAAGTGTTTTTCTTTACTCTTCTTGTCTGTATAAGCAAAGATGCAGTTTGCTGGAAATAAGCTGTACTCTGACCGTCTTTCTTATGGAGTGCAGTTCAGCTAATAAAACTCTTTCTGCCTTTCATTGCAAGCAAGCCAGAAAGTGTTTTTATGCTTCATACTGGATTGTAAAAGCAAAGTAGCAGTTTGCTGAAAACAAGTTGTTCTTTGACAGTCTTGAATAGTGAGTGCAGTTCAGCCAATAAAAATGTATTTCTGTCATTCATTGCAAACAAGCCGGAAAGTGTTTTTCTTTGTTCTTCTTGTTTGTATAAGCAAAGATGCAGTTTGCTGGAAATGAGCTGTACTCTGACAGTCTTTCTTATGGAGTGCAGTTCAGCTAATAAAACTATTTCTGGCATTCATTGCAAACAAGCCAGAAAGTGTTTTTCTGTGTTCTACTTGTCTGTATAAGCAAAGATGCAGTTTACTAAAAACAAGCTGTTCTTTGACAGTCTTGAAATCTGACTGCAGTTCAGCCAATAAAAATGTATTTCTGTCATTCATTGCAAACAACCCGGAAAGTGTTTTTCTTTGTTCTTCTTGTTTGTATGAGCAAAGATGCAGTTTGCTGGAAATGAGCTGTACTCTGACAGTCTTTCTTATGGAGTACAGTTCAGCTAATACAACTATTTCTGGCATTCATTGCAAACAAGCCAGAAAGTGTTTTTCTGTGTTCTACTTGTCTGTATAAGCAAAGATGCAGTTTACCTAAAACAAGCTGTTCTTTGACAGTCTTGAATTCTGAGTGCAGTTCAGTTAATAAAACTTTCTTTCTGGTGCTCATTGCAAACAAGCCAGAAAGTGTTTTTCTGTGTTCTACTCATCTGTATAAGCAAATATGCAGTTTGCTTGAAATGAGCTGTACTCTGACAGTCTTTCTTATGGAGTGCAGTTCAGCTAATAAAACTATTTCTGGCATTCATTGCAAACAAACCAGAAAGTGTTTTTCTGTGTTCTACTTGTCTGTATAAGCAAAGATGCAGTTTACTAAAAACAAGCTGTTTTTTGACAGTCTTGAATTCTGACTGCAGTTCAGCCAATAAAAATGTATTTCTGTCATTCATTGCAAACAAGCCAGAAAGTGTTTTTCTTTACTCTTCTTGTGTGTATAAGCAAAGATGCAGTTTGCTGGAAATAAACTGTACTCTGACAGTCTTTCTTATGGAGTGCAGTTCAGCTAATAAAACTCTTCCTGCCTTTCATTGCAAGCAAGCCAGAAAGTGTTTTTATGCTTCATACTGGATTGTAAAAGCAAAGTAGCAGTTTGCTAAAAACAAGTTGTTCTTTGACAGTCTTGAATAGTGAGTGCAGTTCAGTTAATAAAACTCTCTTTCTGGTGTTCATTGCTAACAAGCCAGAAAGTGTTTTTCTGTGTTCTACTCATCTGTATAAGCAAAGATGCAGTTTGCTGGAAATGAGCTGTACTCTGACAGTCTTTCTTATGGAGTGCAAAACAGCTAATAAAACTCTCTGCCTTTCATTGCAAGCAAGCCAGAAAGTGTTTTTATGCTTCATACTGGATTGTAAAAGCAAAGAAGCAGTTTGCTGAAAACAAGTTGTTCTTTGAAAGTCTTGAATAGTGAGTGCAGTTCAGTTAATAAAACTCTCTTTCTGGTGTTCATTGCTAACAAGCCAGAAAATGTTTTTCTGTGTTCTAATCATCTGTATAAGCAAAGATGCAGTTTGCTGGAAATGAGCTGTACTCTGACAGTCTTTCTTATGGAGTGCAGTTCAGCTAATAAAACTATTTCTGGCATTCATTGCAAACAAGCCAGAAAGTGTTTTTCTGTGTTCTACTTGTCTGTATAAGCAAAGATGCAGTTTACTAAATACAAGATGTTCTTTGACAGTCTTGAATTCTGACTACAGTTCAGCCAATGAAAATGTATTTCTGTCATTCATTGCAAACAATCCGGAAAGTGTTTTCCTTTGTTCTTCTTGTCTGTATTAGCAAAGATGCAGTTTGCTTGAAATAAGCTGTACTCTGACAGTCTTTCTTATGGAGTGCAGTTCAGCTAATAAAACTCTTTCTGCCTTTCATTGCAAACAAGCCAGAAAGTGTTTTTCTGTGTTCTACTTGTCTGCATAAGCAAAGATGCAGTTTACTAAAAACAAGCTGTTCTTTGACAGTCTTGAATTCTGACTGCAGTTCAGCTAATAAAAATGTATTTCTGTCATTCATTGCAAACAAGCCAGAAAGTGTTTTTCTTTGCTCTTCTTGTCTGTATAAGCAAAGATGCAGTTTACTAAAAACAAGCTGTTCTTTGACAGTCTTGAATTCTGACTGCAGTTCAGCCAATAAAAATGTATTTCTGTCATTCATTGCAAACAAGCCGGAAAGTGTTTTCCTTTGTTCTTCTTGTCTGTATTAGCAAAGATGAAGTTTGCTGGAAATAAGCTGTACTCTGACAGTCTTTCTTATGGAGTGCAGTTCATCTAATAAAACTCTTCCTGCCTTTCATTGCAAGCAAGCCAGAAAGTGTTTTTATGCTTCATACTGGATTGTAAAAGCAAAGTAGCAGTTTGCTGAAAACAAGTTGTTCTTTGACAGTCTTGAATAGTGAGTGCAGTTCAGTTAATAAAACTCTCTTTCTGGTGTTCATTGCTAACAAGCCAGAAAGTGTTTTTCTGTGTTCTACTCATCTGTATAAGCAAAGATGCAGTTTGCTGGAAACAAGCTGTTCTTTGACAGTCTTGAATTCTGACTGCAGTTCAGCAAATAAAAAATTATTTCTGTCATTCATTGGAAACAAGCCGGAAAGTGTTTATCTTTGTTCTTCTTGTCTGTATAAGCAAAGTAACAGTTTGCTGAAAACAAGTTGTTCTTTGACAGTCTTGAATAGTGAGTGCAGTTCAGTAAATAAAACTCTCTTTCTGGTGTTCATTGCTAACAAGACAGAAAGTGTTTTTCTGTGTTCTTCTCATCTGTATAAGCAAAGATGCAGTTTGCTGGAAATGAGCTGTACTCTGACAGTCTTTCTTATGGAGTGCAGTTCAGCTAATAAAACTATTTCTGGCATTCATTGCAAACAAGCCAGAAAGTGTTTTTCTGTGTTCTACTTGTCTGTATAAGCAAAGATGCAGTTTACTAAAAACAAGCTGTTCTTTGACAGTCTTGAATTCTGACTGCAGTTCAGCTAATAAAAATGTATTTCTGTCATTCATTGCAAACAAGCCGGAAAGTGTTTTTCTTTGTTCTTCTTGTTTGTATAAGCAAAGATGCAGTTTGCTGAAAAAAAAAGGTTGTTTTTTGACAGTCTTGAATTCTGACTGCAGTTCAGCCAATAAAAATGTATTTCTGTCATTCATTGCAAACAAGCCAGAAAGTGTTTTTCTTTACTCTTCTTGTGTGTATAAGCAAAGATGCAGTTTGCTGGAAATAAGCTGTACTCTGACAGTCTTTCTTATGGAGTGCAGTTCAGCTAATAAAACTCTTTCTGCCTTTCATTGCAAGCAAGCCAGAAAATGTATTTATGCTTCATACTGGATTGTAAAAGCAAAGTAGCAGTTTGCTGAAAACAAGTTGTTCTTTGACAGTCTTGATTAGTGAGTACAATTTAGTTAATAAAACTCTCTTTCTGGTGTTCATTGCTAACAAGCCAGAAAGTGTTTTTCTGTGTTCTACTCATCTGTATAAGCAAAGATGCAGTTTGCTGGAAATGAGCTGTACTCTGACAGTCTTTCTTATGGAGTGCAGTTCAGCTAATAAAACTATTTCTGGCATTCATTGCAAACAAGCCAGAAAGTGTTTTTCTGTGTTCTACTTGTCTGTATAAGCAAAGATGCAGTTTACTAAAAACAAGCTGTTCTTTGACAGTCTTGAATTCTGACTGCAGTTCAGCCAATAAAAATGTATTTCTGTCATTCATTGCAAACAAGCCGGAAAGTGTTTTTCTTTGTTCTTCTTGTTTGTATAAGCAAAGATGCAGTTTGCTGAAAAAAAAAGGTTGTTTTTTGACAGTCTTGAATTCTGACTGCAGTTCAGCCAATAAAAATGTATTTCTGTCATTCATTGCAATCAAGCCAGAAAGTGTTTTTCTTTACTCTTCTTGTGTGTATAAGCAAAGATGCAGTTTGCTGGAAATAAGCTGTACTCTGACAGTCTTTCTTATGGAGTGCAGTTCAGCTAATAAAACTATTTCTGGCATTCATTGCAAACAAGCCAGAAAGTGTTTTTCTGTGTTCTACTTGTCTGTATAAGCAAAGATGCAGTTTACTAAAAACGAGCTGTTCTTTGACAGTCTTGAATTCTGACTGCAGTTCAGCCAATAAAAATGTATTTCTGTCATTCATTGCAAACAAGCCGGAAAGTGTTTTTCTTTGTTCTTCTTGTTTGTATAAGCAAAGTTGCAGTTTGCTGAAAAAAAAAGGTTGTTTTTTGACAGTCTTGAATTCTGACTGCAGTTCAGCCAATAAAAATATATTTCTGTCATTCATTGCAAACAAGCCAGAAAGTGTTTTTCTTTACTCTTCTTGTGTGTATAAGCAAAGATGCAGTTTGCTGGAAATAAGCTGTACTCTGACAGTCTTTCTTATGGAGTGCAGTTCAGCTAATAAAACTCTTCCTGCCTTTCATTGCAAGCAAGCCAGAAAGTGTTTTTATGCTTCATACTGGATTGTAAAAGCAAAGTAGCAGTTTGCTGAAAACAAGTTGTTCTTTGACAGTCTTGAATAGTGAGTGCAGTTCAGTTAATAAAACTCTCTTTCTGGTGTTCATTGCTAACAAGCCAGAAGGTGTTTTTCTGTGTTCTACTCATCTGTATAAGCAAAGATGCAGTTTGCTGGAAACAAGCTGTTCTTTGACAGTCTTGAATTCTGACTGCAGTTCAGCAAAAAAAAAATTTTTTCTGTCATTCATTGGAAACAAGCCGGAAAGTGTTTTTCTTTGTTCTTCTTGTCTGTATGAGCAAAGTAATAGTTTGCTGAAAACAAGTTGTTCTTTGACAGTCTTGAATAGTGAGTGCAGTTCAGTAAATAAAACTCTCTTTCTGGTGTTCATTGCTAACAAGACAGAAAGTGTTTTTCTGTGTTCTACTCATCTGTATAAGCAAAGATGCAGTTTGCTGGAAATGAGCTGTACTCTGACAGTCTTTCTTATGGAGTGCAGTTCAGCTAATAAAACTATTTCTGGCATTCATTGCAAACAAGCCGGAAAGTGTTTTTCTTTGTTCTTCTTGTTTGTATAAGCAAAGATGCAGTTTGCTGAAAAAAAAGGTTGTTTTTTGACAGTCTTGAATTCTGACTGCAGTTCAGCCAATAAAAATGTATTTCTGTCATTCATTGCAAACAAGCCAGAAAGTGTTTTTCTTTGCTCTTCTTGTCTGTATAAGCAAAGATGCAGTTTACTAAAAACAAGCTGTTCTTTGACAGTCTTGAATTCTGACTGCAGTTCAGCCAATAAAAATGTATTTCTGTCATTCATTGCAAACAAGCCGGAAAGTGTTTTCCTTTGTTCTTCTTGTCTGTATTAGCAAAGATGAAGTTTGCTGGAAATAAGCTGTACTCTGACAGTCTTTCTTATGGAGTGCAGTTCATCTAATAAAACTCTTCCTGCCTTTCATTGCAAGCAAGCCAGAAAGTGATTTTATGCTTCATACTGGATTGTAAAAGCAAAGTAGCAGTTTGCTGAAAACAAGTTGTTCTTTGACAGTCTTGAATAGTGAGTGCAGTTCAGTTAATAAAACTCTCTTTCTGGTGTTCATTGCTAACAAGCCAGAAAGTGTTTTTCTGTGTTCTACTCATCTGTATAAGCAAAGATGCAGTTTGCTGGAAACAAGCTGTTCTTTGACAGTCTTGAATTCTGACTGCAGTTCAGCAAATAAAAAATTATTTCTGTCATTCATTGGAAACAAGCCGGAAAGTGTTTTTCTTTGTTCTTCTTGTCTGTATAAGCAAAGTAACAGTTTGCTGAAAACAAGTTGTTCTTTGACAGTCTTGAATAGTGAGTGCAGTTCAGTTAATAAAACTCTCTTTCTGGTGTTCATTGCTAACAAGACAGAAAGTGTTTTTCTGTGTTCTTCTCATCTGTATAAGCAAAGATGCAGTTTGCTGGAAATGAGCTGTACTCTGACAGTCTTTCTTATGGAGTGCAGTTCAGCTAATAAAACTATTTCTGGCATTCATTGCAAACAAGCCAGAAAGTGTTTTTCTGTGTTCTACTTGTCTGTATAAGCAAAGATGCAGTTTACTAAAAACAAGCTGTTCTTTGACAGTCTTGAATTCTGACTGCAGTTCAGCTAATAAAAATGTATTTCTGTCATTCATTGCAAACAAGCCGGAAAGTGTTTTTCTTTGTTCTTCTTGTTTGTATAAGCAAAGATGCAGTTTGCTGAAAAAAAGGTTGTTTTTTGACAGTCTTGAATTCTGACTGCAGTTCAGCCAATAAAAATGTATTTCTGTCATTCATTGCAAACAAGCCAGAAAGTGTTTTTCTTTACTCTTCTTGTCTGTATAAGCAAAGATGCAGTTTGCTGGAAATAAGCTGTACTCTGACAGTCTTTCTTATGGAGTGCAGTTCAGCTAATAAAACTCTTTATGCCTTTCATTGCAAGCAAGCCAGAAAGTGTTTTTATGCTTCATACAGGATTGTAAAAGCAAAGTAGCAGTTTGCTGAAAACAAGTTGTTCTTTGACTGTCTTGAATAGTGAGTGCAGTTCAGTTAATAAAAATCTTTTTCTGGTGTTCATTGCTAACAAGCCAGAAAGTGTTTTTCTGTGTTCTACTCATCTGTATAAGCAAAGATGCAGTTTGCTGAAAAAAAAGGTTGTTTTTTGACAGTCTTGGATTCTGACTGCAGTTCAGCCAATAAAAATGTATTTCTGTCATTCATTGCAATCAAGCCGGAAAGTGTTTTTCGTTGTTCTTCTTGCCTGTATAAGCAAAGATGCAGTTTGCTGGAAATGAGCTGTACTCTGACAGTCTTTCTTATGGAGTGCAAATCAGCTAATAAAACTCTTTCTGCCTTTCATTGCAAGCAAGCCAGAAAGTGTTTTTCTGTGTTCTACTTGTCTGTATAAGCAAAGATGCAGTTTACTAAAAACAAGCTGTTCTTTGACAGTCTTGAATTCTGACTGCAGTTCAGCCAATAAAAATGTATTTCTGTCATTCATTGCAAACAAGCCAGAAAGTGTTTTTCTTTACTCTTCTTGTCTGTATAAGCAAAGATGCAGTTTGCTGGAAATAAGCTGTACTCTGACAGTCTTTCTTATGGAGTGCAGTTCAGCTAATAAAACTCTTTATGCCTTTCATTGCAAGCAAGCCAGAAAGTGTTTTTATGCTTCATACAGGATTGTAAAAGCAAAGTAGCAGTTTGCTGAAAACAAGTTGTTCTTTGACTGTCTTGAATAGTGAGTGCAGTTCAGTTAATAAAAATCTTTTTCTGGTGTTCATTGCTAACAAGCCAGAAAGTGTTTTTCTGTGTTCTACTCATCTGTATAAGCAAAGATGCAGTTTGCTGAAAAAAAAGGTTGTTTTTTGACAGTCTTGGATTCTGACTGCAGTTCAGCCAATAAAAATGTATTTCTGTCATTCATTGCAATCAAGCCGGAAAGTGTTTTTCGTTGTTCTTCTTGCCTGTATAAGCAAAGATGCAGTTTGCTGGAAATGAGCTGTACTCTGACAGTCTTTCTTATGGAGTGCAAATCAGCTAATAAAACTCTTTCTGCCTTTCATTGCAAGCAAGCCAGAAAGTGTTTTTCTGTGTTCTACTTGTCTGTATAAGCAAAGATGCAGTTTACTAAAAACAAGCTGTTCTTTGACAGTCTTGAATTCTGACTGCAGTTCAGCCAATAAAAATGTATTTCTGTCATTCATTGCAAACAAGCCAGAAAGTGTTTTTCTTTACTCTTCTTGTGTGTATAAGCAAAGATGCAGTTTGCTGGAAATAAGCTGTACTCTGACAGTCTTTCTTATGGAGTGCAGTTCAGCTAATAAAACTATTTCTGGCATTCATTGCAAACAAGCCAGAAAGTGTTTTTCTGTGTTCTACTTGTCTGTATAAGCAAAGATGCAGTTTACTAAAAACAAGCTGTTCTTTGACAGTCTTGAATTCTGACTGCAGTTCAGCCAATAAAAATGTATTTCTGTCATTCAATTCAAACAAGCCGGAAAGTGTTTTTCTTTGTTCTTCTTGTTTGTATAAGCAAAGATGCAGTTTGCTGAAAAAAAAAGGTTGTTTTTTGACAGTCTTGAATTCTGACTGCAGTTCAGCCAATAAAAATGTATTTCTGTCATTCATTGCAAACAAGCCAGAAAGTGTTTTTCTTTACTCTTCTTGTGTGTATAAGCAAAGATGCAGTTTGCTGGAAATAAGCTGTACTCTGACAGTCTTTCTTATGGAGTGCAGTTCAGCTAATAAAACTCTTCCTGCCTTTCATTGCAAGCAAGCCAGAAAGTGTTTTTATGCTTCATACTGGATTGTAAAAGCAAAGTAGCAGTTTGCTGAAAACAAGTTGTTCTTTGACAGTCTTGAATAGTGAGTGCAGTTCAGTTAATAAAACTCTCTTTCTGGTGTTCATTGCTAACAAGCCAGAAGGTGTTTTTCTGTGTTCTACTCATCTGTATAAGCAAAGATGCAGTTTGCTGGAAACAAGCTGTTCTTTGACAGTCTTGAATTCTGACTGCAGTTCAGCAAAAAAAAAAAAATTTCTGTCATTCATTGGAAACAAGCCGGAAAGTGTTTTTCTTTGTTCTTCTTGTCTGTATGAGGAAAGTAATAGTTTGCTGAAAACAAGTTGTTCTTTGACAGTCTTGAATAGTGAGTGCAGTTCAGTAAATAAAACTCTCTTTCTGGTGTTCATTGCTAACAAGACAGAAAGTGTTTTTCTGTGTTCTACTCATCTGTATAAGCAAAGATGCAGTTTGCTGGAAATGAGCTGTACTCTGACAGTCTTTCTTATGGAGTGCAGTTCAGCTAATAAAACTATTTCTGGCATTCATTGCAAACAAGCCAGAAAGTGTTTTTCTGTGTTCTACTTGTCTGTATAAGCAAAGATGCAGTTTACTAAAAACAAGCTGTTCTTTGACAGTCTTGAATTCTGACTGCAGTTCAGCTAATAAAAATGTATTTCTGTCATTCATTGCAAACAAGCCGGAAAGTGTTTTTCTTTGTTCTTCTTGTTTGTATAAGCAAAGATGCAGTTTGCTGAAAAAAAAAGGTTGTTTTTTGACAGTCTTGAATTCTGACTGCAGTTCAGCCAATAAAAATGTATTTCTGTCATTCATTGCAAACAAGCCAGAAAGTGTTTTTCTTTACTCTTCTTGTGTGTATAAGCAAAGATGCAGTTTGCTGGAAATAAGCTGTACTCTGACAGTCTTTCTTATGGAGTGCAGTTCAGCTAATAAAACTCTTTCTGCCTTTCATTGCAAGCAAGCCAGAAAATGTTTTTATGCTTCATACTGGATTGTAAAAGCAAAGTAGCAGTTTGCTGAAAACAAGTTGTTCTTTGACAGTCTTGATTAGTGAGTACAATTCAGTTAATAAAACTCTCTTTCTGGTGTTCATTGCTAACAAGCCAGAAAGTGTTTTTCTGTGTTCTACTCATCTGTATAAGCAAAGATGCAGTTTGCTGGAAATGAGCTGTACTCTGACAGTCTTTCTTATGGAGTGCAGTTCAGCTAATAAAACTATTTCTGGCATTCATTGCAAACAAGCCAGAAAGTGTTTTTCTGTGTTCTACTTGTCTGTATAAGCAAAGATGCAGTTTACTAAAAACAAGCTGTTCTTTGACAGTCTTGAAATCTGACTGCAGTTCAGCTAATAAAAATGTATTTCTGTCATTCATTGCAAACAAGCCGGAAAGTGTTTTTCTTTGTTCTTCTTGTTTGTATAAGCAAAGATGCAGTTTGCTGAAAAAAAAAGGTTGTTTTTTGACAGTCTTGAATTCTGACTGCAGTTCAGCCAATAAAAATGTATTTCTGTCATTCATTGCAATCAAGCCAGAAAGTGTTTTTCTTTACTCTTCTTGTGTGTATAAGCAAAGATGCAGTTTGCTGGAAATAAGCTGTACTCTGACAGTCTTTCTTATGGAGTGCAGTTCAGCTAATAAAACTATTTCTGGCATTCATTGCAAACAAGCCAGAAAGTGTTTTTCTGTGTTCTACTTGTCTGTATAAGCAAAGATGCAGTTTACTAAAAACAAGCTGTTCTTTGACAGTCTTGAATTCTGACTGCAGTTCAGCCAATAAAAATGTATTTCTGTCATTCATTGCAAACAAGCCGGAAAGTGTTTTTCTTTGTTCTTCTTGTTTGTATAAGCAAAGTTGCAGTTTGCTGAAAAAAAAAGGTTGTTTTTTGACAGTCTTGAATTCTGACTGCAGTTCAGCCAATAAAAATATATTTCTGTCATTCATTGCAAACAAGCCAGAAAGTGTTTTTCTTTACTCTTCTTGTGTGTATAAGCAAAGATGCAGTTTGCTGGAAATAAGCTGTACTCTGACAGTCTTTCTTATGGAGTGCAGTTCAGCTAATAAAACTCTTCCTGCCTTTCATTGCAAGCAAGCCAGAAAGTGTTTTTATGCTTCATACTGGATTGTAAAAGCAAAGTAGCAGTTTGCTGAAAACAAGTTGTTCTTTGACAGTCTTGAATAGTGAGTGCAGTTCAGTTAATAAAACTCTCTTTCTGGTGTTCATTGCTAACAAGCCAGAAGGTGTTTTTCTGTGTTCTACTCATCTGTATAAGCAAAGATGCAGTTTGCTGGAAACAAGCTGTTCTTTGACAGTCTTGAATTCTGACTGCAGTTCAGCAAATAAAAAATTATTTCTGTCATTCATTGGAAACAAGCCGGAAAGTGTTTTTCTTTGTTCTTCTTGTCTGTATAAGCAAAGTAACAGTTTGCTGAAAACAAGTTGTTCTTTGACAGTCTTGAATAGTGAGTGCAGTTCAGTAAATAAAACTCTCTTTCTGGTGTTCATTGCTAACAAGACAGAAAGTGTTTTTCTGTGTTCTTCTCATCTGTATAAGCAAAGATGCAGTTTGCTGGAAATGAGCTGTACTCTGACAGTCTTTCTTATGGAGTGCAGTTCAGCTAATAAAACTATTTCTGGCATTCATTGCAAACAAGCCAGAAAGTGTTTTTCTGTGTTCTACTTGTCTGTATAAGCAAAGATGCAGTTTACTAAAAACAAGCTGTTCTTTGACAGTCTTGAATTCTGACTGCAGTTCAGCCAATAAAAATGTATTTCTGTCATTCATTGCAAACAAGCCAGAAAGTGTTTTTCTTTACTCTTCTTGTGTGTATTAGCAAAGATGCAGTTTGCTGGAAATAAGCTGTACTCTGACAGTCTTTCTTATGGAGTGCAGTTCAGCTAATAAAACTCTTTCTGCCTTTCATTGCAAGCAAGCCAGAAAATGTTTTTATGCTTCATACTGGATTGTAAAAGCAAAGTAGCAGTTTGCTGAAAACAAGTTGTTCTTTGACAGTCTTGATTAGTGAGTACAATTCAGTTAATAAAACTCTCTTTCTGGTGTTCATTGCTAACAAGCCAGAAAGTGTTTTTCTGTGTTCTACTCATCTGTATAAGCAAAGATGCAGTTTGCTGGAAATGAGCTGTACTCTGACAGTCTTTCTTATGGAGTGCAGTTCAGCTAATAAAACTATTTCTGGCATTCATTGCAAACAAGCCAGAAAGTGTTTTTCTGTGTTCTACTTGTCTGTATAAGCAAAGATGCAGTTTACTAAAAACAAGCTGTTCTTTGACAGTCTTGAATTCTGACTGCAGTTCAGCCAATAAAAATGTATTTCTGTCATTCATTGCAAACAAGCCGGAAAGTGTTTTTCTTTGTTCTTCTTGTTTGTATAAGCAAAGATGCAGTTTGCTGAAAAAAAAGGTTGTTTTTTGACAGTCTTGAATTCTGACTGCAGTTCAGCCAATAAAAATGTATTTCTGTCATTCATTGCAAACAAGCCAGAAAGTGTTTTTCTTTACTCTTCTTGTGTGTATAAGCAAAGATGCAGTTTGCTGGAAATAAGCTGTACTCTGACAGTCTTTCTTATGGAGTGCAGTTCAGCTAATAAAACTATTTCTGGCATTCATTGCAAACAAGCCAGAAAGTGTTTTTCTTTGTTCTTCTTGTTTGTATAAGCAAAGATGCAGTTTGCTGAAAAAAAAGGTTGTTTTTTGACAGTCTTGAATTCTGACTGCAGTTCAGCCAATAAAAATGTATTTCTGTCATTCATTGCAAACAAGCCAGAAAGTGTTTTTCTTTGCTCTTCTTGTCTGTATAAGCAAAGATGCAGTTTACTAAAAACAAGCTGTTCTTTGACAGTCTTGAATTCTGACTGCAGTTCAGCCAATAAAAATGTATTTCTGTCATTCATTGCAAACAAGCCGGAAAGTGTTTTCCTTTGTTCTTCTTGTCTGTATTAGCAAAGATGAAGTTTGCTGGAAATAAGCTGTACTCTGACAGTCTTTCTTATGGAGTGCAGTTCATCTAATAAAACTCTTCCTGCCTTTCATTGCAAGCAAGCCAGAAAGTGATTTTATGCTTCATACTGGATTGTAAAAGCAAAGTAGCAGTTTGCTGAAAACAAGTTGTTCTTTGACAGTCTTGAATAGTGAGTGCAGTTCAGTTAATAAAACTCTCTTTCTGGTGTTCATTGCTAACAAGCCAGAAAGTGTTTTTCTGTGTTCTACTCATCTGTATAAGCAAAGATGCAGTTTGCTGGAAACAAGCTGTTCTTTGACAGTCTTGAATTCTGACTGCAGTTCAGCAAATAAAAAATTATTTCTGTCATTCATTGGAAACAAGCCGGAAAGTGTTTTTCTTTGTTCTTCTTGTCTGTATAAGCAAAGTAACAGTTTGCTGAAAACAAGTTGTTCTTTGACAGTCTTGAATAGTGAGTGCAGTTCAGTTAATAAAACTCTCTTTCTGGTGTTCATTGCTAACAAGACAGAAAGTGTTTTTCTGTGTTCTTCTCATCTGTATAAGCAAAGATGCAGTTTGCTGGAAATGAGCTGTACTCTGACAGTCTTTCTTATGGAGTGCAGTTCAGCTAATAAAACTATTTCTGGCATTCATTGCAAACAAGCCAGAAAGTGTTTTTCTGTGTTCTACTTGTCTGTATAAGCAAAGATGCAGTTTACTAAAAACAAGCTGTTCTTTGACAGTCTTGAATTCTGACTGCAGTTCAGCTAATAAAAATGTATTTCTGTCATTCATTGCAAACAAGCCGGAAAGTGTTTTTCTTTGTTCTTCTTGTTTGTATAAGCAAAGATGCAGTTTGCTGAAAAAAAGGTTGTTTTTTGACAGTCTTGAATTCTGACTGCAGTTCAGCCAATAAAAATGTATTTCTGTCATTCATTGCAAACAAGCCAGAAAGTGTTTTTCTTTACTCTTCTTGTCTGTATAAGCAAAGATGCAGTTTGCTGGAAATAAGCTGTACTCTGACAGTCTTTCTTATGGAGTGCAGTTCAGCTAATAAAACTCTTTATGCCTTTCATTGCAAGCAAGCCAGAAAGTGTTTTTATGCTTCATACAGGATTGTAAAAGCAAAGTAGCAGTTTGCTGAAAACAAGTTGTTCTTTGACTGTCTTGAATAGTGAGTGCAGTTCAGTTAATAAAAATCTTTTTCTGGTGTTCATTGCTAACAAGCCAGAAAGTGTTTTTCTGTGTTCTACTCATCTGTATAAGCAAAGATGCAGTTTGCTGAAAAAAAAGGTTGTTTTTTGACAGTCTTGGATTCTGACTGCAGTTCAGCCAATAAAAATGTATTTCTGTCATTCATTGCAATCAAGCCGGAAAGTGTTTTTCGTTGTTCTTCTTGCCTGTATAAGCAAAGATGCAGTTTGCTGGAAATGAGCTGTACTCTGACAGTCTTTCTTATGGAGTGCAAATCAGCTAATAAAACTCTTTCTGCCTTTCATTGCAAGCAAGCCAGAAAGTGTTTTTCTGTGTTCTACTTGTCTGTATAAGCAAAGATGCAGTTTACTAAAAACAAGCTGTTCTTTGACAGTCTTGAATTCTGACTGCAGTTCAGCCAATAAAAATGTATTTCTGTCATTCATTGCAAACAAGCCAGAAAGTGTTTTTCTTTACTCTTCTTGTCTGTATAAGCAAAGATGCAGTTTGCTGGAAATAAGCTGTACTCTGACAGTCTTTCTTATGGAGTGCAGTTCAGCTAATAAAACTCTTTATGCCTTTCATTGCAAGCAAGCCAGAAAGTGTTTTTATGCTTCATACAGGATTGTAAAAGCAAAGTAGCAGTTTGCTGAAAACAAGTTGTTCTTTGACTGTCTTGAATAGTGAGTGCAGTTCAGTTAATAAAAATCTTTTTCTGGTGTTCATTGCTAACAAGCCAGAAAGTGTTTTTCTGTGTTCTACTCATCTGTATAAGCAAAGATGCAGTTTGCTGAAAAAAAAGGTTGTTTTTTGACAGTCTTGGATTCTGACTGCAGTTCAGCCAATAAAAATGTATTTCTGTCATTCATTGCAATCAAGCCGGAAAGTGTTTTTCGTTGTTCTTCTTGCCTGTATAAGCAAAGATGCAGTTTGCTGGAAATGAGCTGTACTCTGACAGTCTTTCTTATGGAGTGCAAATCAGCTAATAAAACTCTTTCTGCCTTTCATTGCAAGCAAGCCAGAAAGTGTTTTTCTGTGTTCTACTTGTCTGTATAAGCAAAGATGCAGTTTACTAAAAACAAGCTGTTCTTTGACAGTCTTGAATTCTGACTGCAGTTCAGCCAATAAAAATGTATTTCTGTCATTCATTGCAAACAAGCCAGAAAGTGTTTTTCTTTACTCTTCTTGTGTGTATAAGCAAAGATGCAGTTTGCTGGAAATAAGCTGTACTCTGACAGTCTTTCTTATGGAGTGCAGTTCAGCTAATAAAACTATTTCTGGCATTCATTGCAAACAAGCCAGAAAGTGTTTTTCTGTGTTCTACTTGTCTGTATAAGCAAAGATGCAGTTTACTAAAAACAAGCTGTTCTTTGACAGTCTTGAATTCTGACTGCAGTTCAGCCAATAAAAATGTATTTCTGTCATTCATTGCAAACAAGCCGGAAAGTGTTTTTCTTTGTTCTTCTTGTTTGTATAAGCAAAGATGCAGTTTGCTGAAAAAAAAAGGTTGTTTTTTGACAGTCTTGAATTCTGACTGCAGTTCAGCCAATAAAAATGTATTTCTGTCATTCATTGCAAACAAGCCAGAAAGTGTTTTTCTTTACTCTTCTTGTGTGTATAAGCAAAGATGCAGTTTGCTGGAAATAAGCTGTACTCTGACAGTCTTTCTTATGGAGTGCAGTTCAGCTAATAAAACTCTTCCTGCCTTTCATTGCAAGCAAGCCAGAAAGTGTTTTTATGCTTCATACTGGATTGTAAAAGCAAAGTAGCAGTTTGCTGAAAACAAGTTGTTCTTTGACAGTCTTGAATAGTGAGTGCAGTTCAGTTAATAAAACTCTCTTTCTGGTGTTCATTGCTAACAAGCCAGAAGGTGTTTTTCTGTGTTCTACTCATCTGTATAAGCAAAGATGCAGTTTGCTGGAAACAAGCTGTTCTTTGACAGTCTTGAATTCTGACTGCAGTTCAGCAAAAAAAAAAAAATTTCTGTCATTCATTGGAAACAAGCCGGAAAGTGTTTTTCTTTGTTCTTCTTGTCTGTATGAGGAAAGTAATAGTTTGCTGAAAACAAGTTGTTCTTTGACAGTCTTGAATAGTGAGTGCAGTTCAGTAAATAAAACTCTCTTTCTGGTGTTCATTGCTAACAAGACAGAAAGTGTTTTTCTGTGTTCTACTCATCTGTATAAGCAAAGATGCAGTTTGCTGGAAATGAGCTGTACTCTGACAGTCTTTCTTATGGAGTGCAGTTCAGCTAATAAAACTATTTCTGGCATTCATTGCAAACAAGCCAGAAAGTGTTTTTCTGTGTTCTACTTGTCTGTATAAGCAAAGATGCAGTTTACTAAAAACAAGCTGTTCTTTGACAGTCTTGAATTCTGACTGCAGTTCAGCTAATAAAAATGTATTTCTGTCATTCATTGCAAACAAGCCGGAAAGTGTTTTTCTTTGTTCTTCTTGTTTGTATAAGCAAAGATGCAGTTTGCTGAAAAAAAAAGGTTGTTTTTTGACAGTCTTGAATTCTGACTGCAGTTCAGCCAATAAAAATGTATTTCTGTCATTCATTGCAAACAAGCCAGAAAGTGTTTTTCTTTACTCTTCTTGTGTGTATAAGCAAAGATGCAGTTTGCTGGAAATAAGCTGTACTCTGACAGTCTTTCTTATGGAGTGCAGTTCAGCTAATAAAACTCTTTCTGCCTTTCATTGCAAGCAAGCCAGAAAATGTTTTTATGCTTCATACTGGATTGTAAAAGCAAAGTAGCAGTTTGCTGAAAACAAGTTGTTCTTTGACAGTCTTGATTAGTGAGTACAATTCAGTTAATAAAACTCTCTTTCTGGTGTTCATTGCTAACAAGCCAGAAAGTGTTTTTCTGTGTTCTACTCATCTGTATAAGCAAAGATGCAGTTTGCTGGAAATGAGCTGTACTCTGACAGTCTTTCTTATGGAGTGCAGTTCAGCTAATAAAACTATTTCTGGCATTCATTGCAAACAAGCCAGAAAGTGTTTTTCTGTGTTCTACTTGTCTGTATAAGCAAAGATGCAGTTTACTAAAAACAAGCTGTTCTTTGACAGTCTTGAAATCTGACTGCAGTTCAGCTAATAAAAATGTATTTCTGTCATTCATTGCAAACAAGCCGGAAAGTGTTTTTCTTTGTTCTTCTTGTTTGTATAAGCAAAGATGCAGTTTGCTGAAAAAAAAAGGTTGTTTTTTGACAGTCTTGAATTCTGACTGCAGTTCAGCCAATAAAAATGTATTTCTGTCATTCATTGCAATCAAGCCAGAAAGTGTTTTTCTTTACTCTTCTTGTGTGTATAAGCAAAGATGCAGTTTGCTGGAAATAAGCTGTACTCTGACAGTCTTTCTTATGGAGTGCAGTTCAGCTAATAAAACTATTTCTGGCATTCATTGCAAACAAGCCAGAAAGTGTTTTTCTGTGTTCTACTTGTCTGTATAAGCAAAGATGCAGTTTACTAAAAACAAGCTGTTCTTTGACAGTCTTGAATTCTGACTGCAGTTCAGCCAATAAAAATGTATTTCTGTCATTCATTGCAAACAAGCCGGAAAGTGTTTTTCTTTGTTCTTCTTGTTTGTATAAGCAAAGTTGCAGTTTGCTGAAAAAAAAAGGTTGTTTTTTGACAGTCTTGAATTCTGACTGCAGTTCAGCCAATAAAAATATATTTCTGTCATTCATTGCAAACAAGCCAGAAAGTGTTTTTCTTTACTCTTCTTGTGTGTATAAGCAAAGATGCAGTTTGCTGGAAATAAGCTGTACTCTGACAGTCTTTCTTATGGAGTGCAGTTCAGCTAATAAAACTCTTCCTGCCTTTCATTGCAAGCAAGCCAGAAAGTGTTTTTATGCTTCATACTGGATTGTAAAAGCAAAGTAGCAGTTTGCTGAAAACAAGTTGTTCTTTGACAGTCTTGAATAGTGAGTGCAGTTCAGTTAATAAAACTCTCTTTCTGGTGTTCATTGCTAACAAGCCAGAAGGTGTTTTTCTGTGTTCTACTCATCTGTATAAGCAAAGATGCAGTTTGCTGGAAACAAGCTGTTCTTTGACAGTCTTGAATTCTGACTGCAGTTCAGCAAATAAAAAATTATTTCTGTCATTCATTGGAAACAAGCCGGAAAGTGTTTTTCTTTGTTCTTCTTGTCTGTATAAGCAAAGTAACAGTTTGCTGAAAACAAGTTGTTCTTTGACAGTCTTGAATAGTGAGTGCAGTTCAGTAAATAAAACTCTCTTTCTGGTGTTCATTGCTAACAAGACAGAAAGTGTTTTTCTGTGTTCTTCTCATCTGTATAAGCAAAGATGCAGTTTGCTGGAAATGAGCTGTACTCTGACAGTCTTTCTTATGGAGTGCAGTTCAGCTAATAAAACTATTTCTGGCATTCATTGCAAACAAGCCAGAAAGTGTTTTTCTGTGTTCTACTTGTCTGTATAAGCAAAGATGCAGTTTACTAAAAACAAGCTGTTCTTTGACAGTCTTGAATTCTGACTGCAGTTCAGCCAATAAAAATGTATTTCTGTCATTCATTGCAAACAAGCCAGAAAGTGTTTTTCTTTACTCTTCTTGTGTGTATTAGCAAAGATGCAGTTTGCTGGAAATAAGCTGTACTCTGACAGTCTTTCTTATGGAGTGCAGTTCAGCTAATAAAACTCTTTCTGCCTTTCATTGCAAGCAAGCCAGAAAATGTTTTTATGCTTCATACTGGATTGTAAAAGCAAAGTAGCAGTTTGCTGAAAACAAGTTGTTCTTTGACAGTCTTGATTAGTGAGTACAATTCAGTTAATAAAACTCTCTTTCTGGTGTTCATTGCTAACAAGCCAGAAAGTGTTTTTCTGTGTTCTACTCATCTGTATAAGCAAAGATGCAGTTTGCTGGAAATGAGCTGTACTCTGACAGTCTTTCTTATGGAGTGCAGTTCAGCTAATAAAACTATTTCTGGCATTCATTGCAAACAAGCCAGAAAGTGTTTTTCTGTGTTCTACTTGTCTGTATAAGCAAAGATGCAGTTTACTAAAAACAAGCTGTTCTTTGACAGTCTTGAATTCTGACTGCAGTTCAGCCAATAAAAATGTATTTCTGTCATTCATTGCAAACAAGCCGGAAAGTGTTTTTCTTTGTTCTTCTTGTTTGTATAAGCAAAGATGCAGTTTGCTGAAAAAAAAGGTTGTTTTTTGACAGTCTTGAATTCTGACTGCAGTTCAGCCAATAAAAATGTATTTCTGTCATTCATTGCAAACAAGCCAGAAAGTGTTTTTCTTTACTCTTCTTGTGTGTATAAGCAAAGATGCAGTTTGCTGGAAATAAGCTGTACTCTGACAGTCTTTCTTATGGAGTGCAGTTCAGCTAATAAAACTATTTCTGGCATTCATTGCAAACAAGCCAGAAAGTGTTTTTCTGTGTTCTACTTGTCTGTATAAGCAAAGATGCAGTTTACTAAAAACAAGCTGTTCTTTGACAGTCTTGAATTCTGACTGCAGTTCAGCCAATAAAAATGTATTTCTGTCATTCATTGCAAACAAGCCGGAAAGTGTTTTTCTTTGTTCTTCTTGTTTGTATAAGCAAAGATGCAGTTTGCTGAAAAAAAAAAGGTTGTTTTTTGACAGTCTTGAATTCTGACTGCAGTTCAGCCAATAAAAATGTATTTCTGTCATTCATTGCAAACAAGCCAGAAAGTGTTTTTCTTTACTCTTCTTGTGTGTATAAGCAAAGATGCAGTTTGCTGGAAATAAGCTGTACTCTGACAGTCTTTCTTATGGAGTGCAGTTCAGCTAATAAAACTCTTCCTGCCTTTCATTGCAAGCAAGCCAGAAAGTGTTTTTATGCTTCATACTGGATTGTAAAAGCAAAGTAGCAGTTTGCTGAAAACAAGTTGTTCTTTGACAGTCTTGAATAGTGAGTGCAGTTCAGTTAATAAAACTCTCTTTCTGGTGTTCATTGCTAACAAGCCAGAAGGTGTTTTTCTGTGTTCTACTCATCTGTATAAGCAAAGATGCAGTTTGCTGGAAACAAGCTGTTCTTTGACAGTCTTGAATTCTGACTGCAGTTCAGCAAAAAAAAAAATTTTTCTGTCATTCATTGGAAACAAGCCGGAAAGTGTTTTTCTTTGTTCTTCTTGTCTGTATGAGCAAAGTAATAGTTTGCTGAAAACAAGTTGTTCTTTGACAGTCTTGAATAGTGAGTGCAGTTCAGTAAATAAAACTCTCTTTCTGGTGTTCATTGCTAACAAGACAGAAAGTGTTTTTCTGTGTTCTACTCATCTGTATAAGCAAAGATGCAGTTTGCTGGAAATGAGCTGTACTCTGACAGTCTTTCTTATGGAGTGCAGTTCAGCTAATAAAACTATTTCTGGCATTCATTGCAAACAAGCCAGAAAGTGTTTTTCTGTGTTCTACTTGTCTGTATAAGCAAAGATGCAGTTTACTAAAAACAAGCTGTTCTTTGACAGTCTTGGATTCTGACTGCAGTTCAGCCAATAAAAATGTATTTCTGTCATTCATTGCAAACAAGCCAGAAAGTGTTTTTCTTTGCTCTTCTTGTCTGTATAAGCAAAGATGCAGTTTACTAAAAACAAGCTGTTCTTTGACAGTCTTGAATTCTGACTGCAGTTCAGCCAATAAAAATGTATTTCTGTCATTCATTGCAAACAAGCCGGAAAGTGTTTTTCTTTGTTCTTCTTGTTTGTATAAGCAAAGATGCAGTTTGCTGAAAAAAAGGTTGTTTTTTGACAGTCTTGAATTCTGACTGCAGTTCAGCCAATAAAAATGTATTTCTGTCATTCATTGCAAACAAGCCGGAAAGTGTTTTCCTTTGTTCTTCTTGTCTGTATTAGCAAAGATGCAGTTTGCTGGAAATAAGCTGTACTCTGACAGTCTTTCTTATGGAGTGCAGTTCATCTAATAAAACTCTTCCTGCCTTTCATTGCAAGCAAGCCAGAAAGTGTTTTTATGCTTCATACTGGATTGTAAAAGCAAAGTAGCAGTTTGCTGAAAACAAGTTGTTCTTTGACAGTCTTGAATAGTGTGTGCAGTTCAGTTAATAAAACTCTCTTTCTGGTGTTCATTGCTAACAAGCCAGAAAGTGTTTTTCTGTGTTCTACTCATCTGTATAAGCAAAGATGCAGTTTGCTGGAAACAAGCTGTTCTTTGACAGTCTTGAATTCTGACTGCAGTTCAGCAAATAAAAAATTATTTCTGTCATTCATTGGAAACAAGCCGGAAAGTGTTTTTCTTTGTTCTTCTTGTCTGTATAAGCAAAGTAACAGTTTGCTGAAAACAAGTTGTTCTTTGACAGTCTTGAATAGTGAGTGCAGTTCAGTAAATAAAACTCTCTTTCTGGTGTTCATTGCTAACAAGACACAAAGTGTTTTTCTGTGTTCTACTCATCTGTATAAGCAAAGATGCAGTTTGCTGGAAATGAGCTGTACTCTGACAGTCTTTCTTATGGAGTGCAGTTCAGCTAATAAAACTATTTCTGGCATTCATTGCAAACAAGCCAGAAAGTGTTTTTCTGTGTTCTACTTGTCTGTATAAGCAAAGATGCAGTTTACTAAAAACAAGCTGTTCTTTGACAGTCTTGAATTCTGACTGCAGTTCAGCCAATAAAAATGTATTTCTGTCATTCATTGCAAACAAGCCGGAAAGTGTTTTTCTTTGTTCTTCTTGTTTGTATAAGCAAAGATGCAGTTTGCTGAAAAAAAAGGTTGTTTTTTGACAGTCTTGAATTCTGACTGCAGTTCAGCCAATAAAAATGTATTTCTGTCATTCATTGCAAACAAGCCAGAAAGTGTTTTTCTTTACTCTTCTTGTGTGTATAAGCAAAGATGCAGTTTGCTGGAAATAAGCTGTACTCTGACATTCTTTCTTATGGAGTGCAGTTCAGCTAATAAAACTCTTCCTGCCTTTCATTGCAAGCAAGCCAGAAAGTGTTTTTATGCTTCATACTGGATTGTAAAAGCAAAGTAGCAGTTTGCTGAAAACAAGTTGTTCTTTGACAGTCTTGAATAGTGAGTGCAGTTCAGTTAATAAAACTCTCTTTCTGGTGTTCATTGCTAACAAGCCAGAAGGTGTTTTTCTGTGTTCTACTCATCTGTATAAGCAAAGATGCAGCTTGCTGGAAACAAGCTGTTCTTTGACAGTCTTGAATTCTGACTGCAGTTCAGCAAAAAAAAAAATTTTTCTGTCATTCATTGGAAACAAGCCGGAAAGTGTTTTTCTTTGTTCTTCTTGTCTGTATGAGCAAAGTAATAGTTTGCTGAAAACAAGTTGTTCTTTGACAGTCTTGAATAGTGAGTGCAGTTCAGTAAATAAAACTCTCTTTCTGGTGTTCATTGCTAACAAGACAGAAAGTGTTTTTCTGTGTTCTACTCATCTGTATAAGCAAAGATGCAGTTTGCTGGAAATGAGCTGTACTCTGACAGTCTTTCTTATGGAGTGCAGTTCAGCTAATAAAACTATTTCTGGCATTCATTGCAAACAAGCCAGAAAGTGTTTTTCTGTGTTCTACTTGTCTGTATAAGCAAAGATGCAGTTTACTAAAAACAAGCTGTTCTTTGACAGTCTTTAATTCTGACTGCAGTTCAGCCAATAAAAATGTATTTCTGTCATTCATTGCAAACAAGCCAGAAAGTGTTTTTCTTTGCTCTTCTTGTCTGTATAAGCAAAGATGCAGTTTACTAAAAACAAGTTGTTCTTTGACAGTCTTGAATTCTGACTGCAGTTCAGCCAATAAAAATGTATTTCTGTCATTCATTGCAAACAAGCCGGAAAGTGTTTTTCTTTGTTCTTCTTGTTTGTATAAGCAAAGATGCAGTTTGCTGAAAAAAAGGTTGTTTTTTGACAGTCTTGAATTCTGACTGCAGTTCAGCCAATAAAAATGTATTTCTGTCATTCATTGCAAACAAGCCGGAAAGTGTTTTCCTTTGTTCTTCTTGTCTGTATTAGCAAAGATGCAGTTTGCTGGAAATAAGCTGTACTCTGACAGTCTTTCTTATGGAGTGCAGTTCATCTAATAAAACTCTTCCTGCCTTTCATTGCAAGCAAGCCAGAAAGTGTTTTTATGCTTCATACTGGATTGTAAAAGCAAAGTAGCAGTTTGCTGAAAACAAGTTGTTCTTTGACAGTCTTGAATAGTGAGTGCAGTTCAGTTAATAAAACTCTCTTTCTGGTGTTCATTGCTAACAAGCCAGAAGGTGTTTTTCTGTGTTCTACTCATCTGTATAAGCAAAGATGCAGCTTGCTGGAAACAAGCTGTTCTTTGACAGTCTTGAATTCTGACTGCAGTTCAGCAAAAAAAAAAAAAATTTCTGTCATTCATTGGAAACAAGCCGGAAAGTGTTTTTCTTTGTTCTTCTTGTCTGTATGAGCAAAGTAATAGTTTGCTGAAAACAAGTTGTTCTTTGACAGTCTTGAATAGTGAGTGCAGTTCAGTAAATAAAACTCTCTTTCTGGTGTTCATTGCTAACAAGACAGAAAGTGTTTTTCTGTGTTCTACTCATCTGTATAAGCAAAGATGCAGTTTGCTGGAAATGAGCTGTACTCTGACAGTCTTTCTTATGGAGTGCAGTTCAGCTAATAAAACTATTTCTGGCATTCATTGCAAACAAGCCAGAAAGTGTTTTTCTGTGTTCTACTTGTCTGTATAAGCAAAGATGCAGTTTACTAAAAACAAGCTGTTCTTTGACAGTCTTGAATTCTGACTGCAGTTCAGCCAATAAAAATGTATTTCTGTCATTCATTGCAAACAAGCCAGAAAGTGTTTTTCTTTGCTCTTCTTGTCTGTATAAGCAAAGATGCAGTTTACTAAAAACAAGTTGTTCTTTGACAGTCTTGAATTCTGACTGCAGTTCAGCCAATAAAAATGTATTTCTGTCATTCATTGCAAACAAGCCGGAAAGTGTTTTTCTTTGTTCTTCTTGTTTGTATAAGCAAAGATGCAGTTTGCTGAAAAAAAGGTTGTTTTTTGACAGTCTTGAATTCTGACTGCAGTTCAGCCAATAAAAATGTATTTCTGTCATTCATTGCAAACAAGCCGGAAAGTGTTTTCCTTTGTTCTTCTTGTCTGTATTAGCAAAGATGCAGTTTGCTGGAAATAAGCTGTACTCTGACAGTCTTTCTTATGGAGTGCAGTTCATCTAATAAAACTCTTCCTGCCTTTCATTGCAAGCAAGCCAGAAAGTGTTTTTATGCTTCATACTGGATTGTAAAAGCAAAGTAGCAGTTTGCTGAAAACAAGTTGTTCTTTGACAGTCTTGAATAGTGAGTGCAGTTCAGTTAATAAAACTCTCTTTCTGGTGTTCATTGCTAACAAGCCAGAAAGTGTTTTTCTGTGTTCTACTCATCTGTATAAGCAAAGATGCAGTTTGCTGGAAACAAGCTGTTCAATGACAGTCTTGAATTCTGACTGCAGTTCAGCAAATAAAAAATTATTTCTGTCATTCATTGGAAACAAGCCGGAAAGTGTTTTTCTTTGTTCTTCTTGTCTGTATAAGCAAAGTAACAGTTTGCTGAAAACAAGTTGTTCTTTGACAGTCTTGAATAGTGAGTGCAGTTCAGTAAATAAAACTCTCTTTCTGGTGTTCATTGCTAACAAGACACAAAGTGTTTTTCTGTGTTCTACTCATCTGTATAAGCAAAGATGCAGTTTGCTGGAAATGAGCTGTACTCTGACAGTCTTTCTTATGGAGTGCAGTTCAGCTAATAAAACTATTTCTGGCATTCATTGCAAACAAGCCAGAAAGTGTTTTTCTGTGTTCTACTTGTCTGTATAAGCAAAGATGCAGTTTACTAAAAACAAGCTGTTCTTTGACAGTCTTGAATTCTGACTGCAGTTCAGCCAATAAAAATGTATTTCTGTCATTCATTGCAAACAAGCCGGAAAGTGTTTTTCTTTGTTCTTCTTGTTTGTATAAGCAAAGATGCAGTTTGCTGAAAAAAAAGGTTGTTTTTTGACAGTCTTGAATTCTGACTGCAGTTCAGCCAATAAAAATGTATTTCTGTCATTCATTGCAAACAAGCCAGAAAGTGTTTTTCTTTACTCTTCTTGTGTGTATAAGCAAAGATGCAGTTTGCTGGAAATAAGCTGTACTCTGACATTCTTTCTTATGGAGTGCAGTTCAGCTAATAAAACTCTTCCTGCCTTTCATTGCAAGCAAGCCAGAAAGTGTTTTTATGCTTCATACTGGATTGTAAAAGCAAAGTAGCAGTTTGCTGAAAACAAGTTGTTCTTTGACAGTCTTGAATAGTGAGTGCAGTTCAGTTAATAAAACTCTCTTTCTGGTGTTCATTGCTAAAAAGCCAGAAAGTGTTTTTCTGGGTTCTAGTCATCTGTATAAGCAAAGATGCAGTTTGCTGGAAATGAGCTGTACACTGACAGTCTTTCTTATGGAGTGCAGTTCAGCTAATAAAACTATTTCTGGCATTCATTGCAAACAAGCCAGAAAGTGTTTTTCTGTGTTCTACTTGTCTGTATAAGCAAAGATGCAGTTTACTAAAAACATGCTGTTCTTTGACAGTCTTTAATTCTGACTGCAGTTCAGCCAATAAAAATGTATTTCTGTCATTCATTGCAAACAAGCCAGAAAGTGTTTTTCTTTGCTCTTCTTGTCTGTATAAGCAAAGATGCAGTTTACTAAAAACAAGTTGTTCTTTGACAGTCTTGAATTCTGACTGCAGTTCAGCCAATAAAAATGTATTTCTGTCATTCATTGCAAACAAGCCGGAAAGTGTTTTTCTTTGTTCTTCTTGTTTGTATAAGCAAAGATGCAGTTTGCTGAAAAAAAGGTTGTTTTTTGACAGTCTTGAATTCTGACTGCAGTTCAGCCAATAAAAATGTATTTCTGTCATTCATTGCAAACAAGCCGGAAAGTGTTTTCCTTTGTTCTTCTTGTCTGTATTAGCAAAGATGCAGTTTGCTGGAAATAAGCTGTACTCTGACAGTCTTTCTTATGGAGTGCAGTTCATCTAATAAAACTCTTCCTGCCTTTCATTGCAAGCAAGCTAGAAAGTGTTTTTATGCTTCATACTGGATTGTAAAAGCAAAGTAGCAGTTTGCTGAAAACAAGTTGTTCTTTGACAGTCTTGAATAGTGAGTGCAGTTCAGTTAATAAAACTCTCTTTCTGGTGTTCATTGCTAACAAGCCAGAAGGTGTTTTTCTGTGTTCTACTCATCTGTATAAGCAAAGATGCAGCTTGCTGGAAACAAGCTGTTCTTTGACAGTCTTGAATTCTGACTGCAGTTCAGCAAAAAAAAAAAAAATTTCTGTCATTCATTGGAAACAAGCCGGAAAGTGTTTTTCTTTGTTCTTCTTGTCTGTATGAGCAAAGTAATAGTTTGCTGAAAACAAGTTGTTCTTTGACAGTCTTGAATAGTGAGTGCAGTTCAGTAAATAAAACTCTCTTTCTGGTGTTCATTGCTAACAAGACAGAAAGTGTTTTTCTGTGTTCTACTCATCTGTATAAGCAAAGATGCAGTTTGCTGGAAATGAGCTGTACTCTGACAGTCTTTCTTATGGAGTGCAGTTCAGCTAATAAAACTATTTCTGGCATTCATTGCAAACAAGCCAGAAAGTGTTTTTCTGTGTTCTACTTGTCTGTATAAGCAAAGATGCAGTTTACTAAAAACAAGCTGTTCTTTGACAGTCTTGAATTCTGACTGCAGTTCAGCCAATAAAAATGTATTTCTGTCATTCATTGCAAACAAGCCAGAAAGTGTTTTTCTTTGCTCTTCTTGTCTGTATAAGCAAAGATGCAGTTTACTAAAAACAAGTTGTTCTTTGACAGTCTTGAATTCTGACTGCAGTTCAGCCAATAAAAATGTATTTCTGTCATTCATTGCAAACAAGCCGGAAAGTGTTTTTCTTTGTTCTTCTTGTTTGTATAAGCAAAGATGCAGTTTGCTGAAAAAAAGGTTGTTTTTTGACAGTCTTGAATTCTGACTGCAGTTCAGCCAATAAAAATGTATTTCTGTCATTCATTGCAAACAAGCCGGAAAGTGTTTTCCTTTGTTCTTCTTGTCTGTATTAGCAAAGATGCAGTTTGCTGGAAATAAGCTGTACTCTGACAGTCTTTCTTATGGAGTGCAGTTCATCTAATAAAACTCTTCCTGCCTTTCATTGCAAGCAAGCCAGAAAGTGTTTTTATGCTTCATACTGGATTGTAAAAGCAAAGTAGCAGTTTGCTGAAAACAAGTTGTTCTTTGACAGTCTTGAATAGTGAGTGCAGTTCAGTTAATAAAACTCTCTTTCTGGTGTTCATTGCTAACAAGCCAGAAAGTGTTTTTCTGTGTTCTACTCATCTGTATAAGCAAAGATGCAGTTTGCTGGAAACAAGCTGTTCTTTGACAGTCTTGAATTCTGACTGCAGTTCAGCAAATAAAAAATTATTTCTGTCATTCATTGGAAACAAGCCGGAAAGTGTTTTTCTTTGTTCTTCTTGTCTGTATAAGCAAAGTAACAGTTTGCTGAAAACAAGTTGTTCTTTGACAGTCTTGAATAGTGAGTGCAGTTCAGTAAATAAAACTCTCTTTCTGGTGTTCATTGCTAACAAGACACAAAGTGTTTTTCTGTGTTCTACTCATCTGTATAAGCAAAGATGCAGTTTGCTGGAAATGAGCTGTACTCTGACAGTCTTTCTTATGGAGTGCAGTTCAGCTAATAAAACTATTTCTGGCATTCATTGCAAACAAGCCAGAAAGTGTTTTTCTGTGTTCTACTTGTCTGTATAAGCAAAGATGCAGTTTACTAAAAACAAGCTGTTCTTTGACAGTCTTGAATTCTGACTGCAGTTCAGCCAATAAAAATGTATTTCTGTCATTCATTGCAAACAAGCCGGAAAGTGTTTTTCTTTGTTCTTCTTGTTTGTATAAGCAAAGATGCAGTTTGCTGAAAAAAAAAGGTTGTTTTTTGACAGTCTTGAATTCTGACTGCAGTTCAGCCAATAAAAATGTATTTCTGTCATTCATTGCAAACAAGCCAGAAAGTGTTTTTCTTTACTCTTCTTGTGTGTATAAGCAAAGATGCAGTTTGCTGGAAATAAGCTGTACTCTGACATTCTTTCTTATGGAGTGCAGTTCAGCTAATAAAACTCTTCCTGCCTTTCATTGCAAGCAAGCCAGAAAGTGTTTTTATGCTTCATACTGGATTGTAAAAGCAAAGTAGCAGTTTGCTGAAAACAAGTTGTTCTTTGACAGTCTTGAATAGTGAGTGCAGTTCAGTTAATAAAACTCTCTTTCTGGTGTTCATTGCTAAAAAGCCAGAAAGTGTTTTTCTGGGTTCTAGTCATCTGTATAAGCAAAGATGCAGTTTGCTGGAAATGAGCTGTACACTGACAGTCTTTCTTATGGAGTGCAGTTCAGCTAATAAAACTATTTCTGGCATTCATTGCAAACAAGCCAGAAAGTGTTTTTCTGTGTTCTACTTGTCTGTATAAGCAAAGATGCAGTTTACTAAAAACAAGCTATTCTTTGACAGTCTTGAATTCTGACTGCAGTTCAGCCAATAAAAATGTATTTCTGTCATTCATTGCAAACAAACCGGAAAGTGTTTTTCTTTGTTCTTCTTGTCTGTATAAGCAAAGATGCAGGTTGCTGAAAAAAAGGTTGTTGTTTGACAGTCTTGAATTCTGACTGCAGTTCAGCCAATAAAAATGTATTTCTGTCATTCATTGCAAACAAGCCAGAAAGTGTTATTCTTTACTCTTCTTGTGTGTATAAGAAAAGATGCAGTTTGCTGGAAATAAGCTGTACTCTGACAGTCTTTCTTATGGAGTGCAGTTCAGCTAATAAAACTATTTCTGCCTTTCATTGCAAGCAAGCCAGAAAGTGTTTTTATGCTTCATACTGGATTGTAAAAGCAAAGTAGCAGTTTGCTGAAAACAAGTTTTTCTTTGACAGTCTTGAATAGTGAGTGCAGTTCAGTTAATAAAACTCTCTTTCTGGTGTTCATTGCTAACAAGCCAGAAAGCGTTTTTCTGTGTTCTACTCATCTGAATAAGCAAAGATGCAGTTTGCTGGAAATAAGCTGTACTCTGACAGTCTTTCTTATGGAGTGCAGTTCAGCTAATAAAACTCTTTATGCCTTTCATTGCAAGCAAGCCAGAAAGTGTTTTTATGCTTCATACTGGATTGTAAAAGCAAAGTAGCAGTTTACTGAAAACAAGTTGTTCTTTGACTGTCTTGAATAGTGAGTGCAGTTCAGTTAATAAAACTCTTTTTCTGGTGTTCATTGCTAACAAGCCAGAAAGTGTTTTTCTGTGTTCTACTCATCTGTATAAGCAAAGATGCAGTTTGCTGAAAAAAAGGTTGTTTTTTGACAGTCTTGAATTCTGACTGCAGTTCAGCCAATAAAAATGTATTTCTGTCATTCATTGCAAACAAGCCAGAAAGTGTTTTTCTTTACTCTTCTTGTGTGTATAAGAAAAGATGCAGTTTGCTGGAAATAAGCTGTACTCTGACAGTCTTTCTTATGGAGTGCAGTTCAGCTAATAAAACTCTTTCTGCCTTTCATTGCAAGCAAGCCAGAAAGTGTTTTTATGCTTCATACTGGATTGTAAAAGCAAAGTAGCAGTTTGCTGAAAACAAGTTGTTCTTTGACAGTCTTGAATACTGAGTGCAGTTCAGTTAATAAAACTCTCTTTCTGGTGTTCATTGCTAACAAACCAGAAAGTGTTTTTTTCTGTGTTCTACTCATCTGTATAAGCAAAGATGGAGTTTGCTGAAAAAAAGGTTGTTTTTTTGACAGTCTTGAATTCTGACTGCAGTTCAGCCAATAAAAATGTATTTCTGTAATTAATTGCAAACAAGCCAGAAAGTGTTTTTCTTTGTTCTTCTTGTCTGTATTAGCAAAGATGCAGTTTGCTGGAAATAAGCTGTACTCTGACAGTCTTTCTTATGGAGTGCAGTTCAGCTAATAAGACTCTTTCTGCCTTTCATTGCAAGCTAGCCAGAAAGTGTTTTATGCTTCATACTGGATTGTAAAAGCAAAGTAGCAGTTTGCTGAAAACAAGTTGTTCTTTGACAGTCTTGAATAGTGAGTGCAGTTCAGTTAATAAAACTCTCTTTCTGGTGTTCATTGCCAAAAAGCCAGAAAGTGTTTTTCTGTGTTCTACTCATCTGTATAAGCAAAGATGCAGTTTGCTGAAAAAAAAAGGTTGTTTTTTGACAGTCTTGAATTCTGACTGCAGTTCAGCCAATAAAAATGTATTTCTGTCATTCATTGCAAACAAGCCAGAAAGTGTTTTTCTTTACTCTTCTTGTGTGTATAAGAAAAGATGCAGTTTTCTGGAAATAAGCTGTACTCTGACAGTCTTTCTTATGGAGTGCAGTTCAGCTAATAAAACTATTTCTGGCATTCATTGCAAACAAGCCAGAAAGTGTTTTTCTGTGTTCTACTTGTCTGTATAAGCAAAGATGCAGTTTACTAAAAACAAGCTGTTCTTTGACAGTCTTGAATTCTGACTGCAGTTCAGCCAATAAAAATGTATTTCTGTCATTCATTGCAAACAAGCCGGAAAGTGTTTTTCTTTGTTCTTCTTGTTTGTATAAGCAAAGATGCAGTTTGCTGAAAAAAAAAGGTTGTTTTTTGACAGTCTTGAATTCTGACTGCAGTTCAGCCAATAAAAATGTATTTCTGTCATTCATTGCAAACAAGCCAGAAAGTGTTTTTCTTTACTCTTCTTGTGTGTATAAGCAAAGATGCAGTTTGCTGGAAATAAGCTGTACTCTGACAGTCTTTCTTATGGAGTGCAGTTCAGCTAATAAAACTCTTCCTGCCTTTCATTGCAAGCAAGCCAGAAAGTGTTTTTATGCTTCATACTGGATTGTAAAAGCAAAGTAGCAGTTTGCTGAAAACAAGTTGTTCTTTGACAGTCTTGAATAGTGAGTGCAGTTCAGTTAATAAAACTCTCTTTCTGGTGTTCATTGCTAACAAGCCAGAAGGTGTTTTTCTGTGTTCTACTCATCTGTATAAGCAAAGATGCAGTTTGCTGGAAACAAGCTGTTCTTTGACAGTCTAGAATTCTGACTGCAGTTCAGCAAAAAAAAAAATTTTTCTGTCATTCATTGGAAACAAGCCGGAAAGTGTTTTTCTTTGTTCTTCTTGTCTGTATGAGCAAAGTAATAGTTTGCTGAAAACAAGTTGTTCTTTGACAGTCTTGAATAGTGAGTGCAGTTCAGTAAATAAAACTCTATTTCTGGTGTTCATTGCTAACAAGACAGAAAGTGTTTTTCTGTGTTCTACTCATCTGTATAAGCAAAGATGCAGTTTGCTGGAAATGAGCTGTACTCTGACAGTCTTTCTTATGGAGTGCAGTTCAGCTAATAAAACTATTTCTGGCATTCATTGCAAACAAGCCAGAAAGTGTTTTTCTGTGTTCTACTTGTCTGTATAAGCAAAGATGCAGTTTACTAAAAACAAGCTGTTCTTTGACAGTCTTGAATTCTGACTGCAGTTCAGCCAATAAAAATGTATTTCTGTCATTCATTGCAAACAAGCCAGAAAGTGTTTTTCTTTGCTCTTCTTGTCTGTATAAGCAAAGATGCAGTTTACTAAAAACAAGCTGTTCTTTGACAGTCTTGAATTCTGACTGCAGTTCAGCCAATAAAAATGTATTTCTGTCATTCATTGCAAACAAGCCGGAAAGTGTTTTTCTTTGTTCTTCTTGTTTGTATAAGCAAAGATGCAGTTTGCTGAAAAAAAGGTTGTTTTTTGACAGTCTTGAATTCTGACTGCAGTTCAGCCAATAAAAATGTATTTCTGTCATTCATTGCAAACAAGCCGGAAAGTGTTTTCCTTTGTTCTTCTTGTCTGTATTAGCAAAGATGCAGTTTGCTGGAAATAAGCTGTACTCTGACAGTCTTTCTTATGGAGTGCAGTTCATCTAATAAAACTCTTCCTGCCTTTCATTGCAAGCAAGCCAGAAAGTGTTTTTATGCTTCATACTGGATCCATCCATCCATTATCTGTACCGCTTATCCAATTTAGGGTCGCGGGGGGTCCAGAGCCTACCTGGAATCATTGGGCGCAAGGCGGGAATACACCCTGGAGGGGGCGCCAGTCCTTCACAGGGCAACACAGACACACACACATTCACTCACACACTCATACCTACGGACACTTTCGAGTCGCCAATCCACCTGCAACGTGTGTTTTTGGACTGTGGGAGGAAACCGGAGCACCCGGAGGAAACCCACGCGGACACGGGGAGAACACACCAACTCCTCACAGTTCATACTGGATTGTAAAAGCAAAGTAGCAGTTTGCTGAAAACAAGTTGTTCTTTGACAGTCTTGAATAGTGTGTGCAGTTCAGTTAATAAAACTCTCTTTCTGGTGTTCATTGCTAACAAGCCAGAAAGTGTTTTTCTGTGTTCTACTCATCTGTATAAGCAAAGATGCAGTTTGCTGGAAACAAGCTGTTCTTTGACAGTCTTGAATTCTGACTGCAGTTCAGCAAATAAAAAATTATTTCTGTCATTCATTGGAAACAAGCCGGAAAGTGTTTTTCTTTGTTCTTCTTGTCTGTATAAGCAAAGTAACAGTTTGCTGAAAACAAGTTGTTCTTTGACAGTCTTGAATAGTGAGTGCAGTTCAGTAAATAAAACTCTCTTTCTGGTGTTCATTGCTAACAAGACACAAAGTGTTTTTCTGTGTTCTACTCATCTGTATAAGCAAAGATGCAGTTTGCTGGAAATGAGCTGTACTCTGACAGTCTTTCTTATGGAGTGCAGTTCAGCTAATAAAACTATTTCTGGCATTCATTGCAAACAAGCCAGAAAGTGTTTTTCTGTGTTCTACTTGTCTGTATAAGCAAAGATGCAGTTTACTAAAAACAAGCTGTTCTTTGACAGTCTTGAATTCTGACTGCAGTTCAGCCAATAAAAATGTATTTCTGTCATTCATTGCAAACAAGCCGGAAAGTGTTTTTCTTTGTTCTTCTTGTTTGTATAAGCAAAGATGCAGTTTGCTGAAAAAAAAGGTTGTTTTTTGACAGTCTTGAATTCTGACTGCAGTTCAGCCAATAAAAATGTATTTCTGTCATTCATTGCAAACAAGCCAGAAAGTGTTTTTCTTTACTCTTCTTGTGTGTATAAGCAAAGATGCAGTTTGCTGGAAATAAGCTGTACTCTGACATTCTTTCTTATGGAGTGCAGTTCAGCTAATAAAACTCTTCCTGCCTTTCATTGCAAGCAAGCCAGAAAGTGTTTTTATGCTTCATACTGGATTGTAAAAGCAAAGTAGCAGTTTGCTGAAAACAAGTTGTTCTTTGACAGTCTTGAATAGTGAGTGCAGTTCAGTTAATAAAACTCTCTTTCTGGTGTTCATTGCTAACAAGCCAGAAGGTGTTTTTCTGTGTTCTACTCATCTGTATAAGCAAAGATGCAGCTTGCTGGAAACAAGCTGTTCTTTGACAGTCTTGAATTCTGACTGCAGTTCAGCAAAAAAAAAAATTTTTCTGTCATTCATTGGAAACAAGCCGGAAAGTGTTTTTCTTTGTTCTTCTTGTCTGTATGAGCAAAGTAATAGTTTGCTGAAAACAAGTTGTTCTTTGACAGTCTTGAATAGTGAGTGCAGTTCAGTAAGTAAAACTCTCTTTCTGGTGTTCATTGCTAACAAGACAGAAAGTGTTTTTCTGTGTTCTACTCATCTGTATAAGCAAAGATGCAGTTTGCTGGAAATGAGCTGTACTCTGACAGTCTTTCTTATGGAGTGCAGTTCAGCTAATAAAACTATTTCTGGCATTCATTGCAAACAAGCCAGAAAGTGTTTTTCTGTGTTCTACTTGTCTGTATAAGCAAAGATGCAGTTTACTAAAAACAAGCTGTTCTTTGACAGTCTTTAATTCTGACTGCAGTTCAGCCAATAAAAATGTATTTCTGTCATTCATTGCAAACAAGCCAGAAAGTGTTTTTCTTTGCTCTTCTTGTCTGTATAAGCAAAGATGCAGTTTACTAAAAACAAGTTGTTCTTTGACAGTCTTGAATTCTGACTGCAGTTCAGCCAATAAAAATGTATTTCTGTCATTCATTGCAAACAAGCCGGAAAGTGTTTTTCTTTGTTCTTCTTGTTTGTATAAGCAAAGATGCAGTTTGCTGAAAAAAAGGTTGTTTTTTGACAGTCTTGAATTCTGACTGCAGTTCAGCCAATAAAAATGTATTTCTGTCATTCATTGCAAACAAGCCGGAAAGTGTTTTCCTTTGTTCTTCTTGTCTGTATTAGCAAAGATGCAGTTTGCTGGAAATAAGCTGTACTCTGACAGTCTTTCTTATGGAGTGCAGTTCATCTAATAAAACTCTTCCTGCCTTTCATTGCAAGCAAGCCAGAAAGTGTTTTTATGCTTCATACTGGATTGTAAAAGCAAAGTAGCAGTTTGCTGAAAACAAGTTGTTCTTTGACAGTCTTGAATAGTGAGTGCAGTTCAGTTAATAAAACTCTCTTTCTGGTGTTCATTGCTAACAAGCCAGAAGGTGTTTTTCTGTGTTCTACTCATCTGTATAAGCAAAGATGCAGCTTGCTGGAAACAAGCTGTTCTTTGACAGTCTTGAATTCTGACTGCAGTTCAGCAAAAAAAAAAAAAATTTCTGTCATTCATTGGAAACAAGCCGGAAAGTGTTTTTCTTTGTTCTTCTTGTCTGTATGAGCAAAGTAATAGTTTGCTGAAAACAAGTTGTTCTTTGACAGTCTTGAATAGTGAGTGCAGTTCAGTAAATAAAACTCTCTTTCTGGTGTTCATTGCTAACAAGACGGAAAGTGTTTTTCTGTGTTCTACTCATCTGTATAAGCAAAGATGCAGTTTGCTGGAAATGAGCTGTACTCTGACAGTCTTTCTTATGGAGTGCAGTTCAGCTAATAAAACTATTTCTGGCATTCATTGCAAACAAGCCAGAAAGTGTTTTTCTGTGTTCTACTTGTCTGTATAAGCAAAGATGCAGTTTACTAAAAACAAGCTGTTCTTTGACAGTCTTGAATTCTGACTGCAGTTCAGCCAATAAAAATGTATTTCTGTCATTCATTGCAAACAAGCCAGAAAGTGTTTTTCTTTGCTCTTCTTGTCTGTATAAGCAAAGATGCAGTTTACTAAAAACAAGTTGTTCTTTGACAGTCTTGAATTCTGACTGCAGTTCAGCCAATAAAAATTTATTTCTGTCATTCATTGCAAACAAGCCGGAAAGTGTTTTTCTTTGTTCTTCTTGTTTGTATAAGCAAAGATGCAGTTTGCTGAAAAAAAGGTTGTTTTTTGACAGTCTTGAATTCTGACTGCAGTTCAGCCAATAAAAATGTATTTCTGTCATTCATTGCAAACAAGCCGGAAAGTGTTTTCCTTTGTTCTTCTTGTCTGTATTAGCAAAGATGCAGTTTGCTGGAAATAAGCTGTACTCTGACAGTCTTTCTTATGGAGTGCAGTTCATCTAATAAAACTCTTCCTGCCTTTCATTGCAAGCAAGCCAGAAAGTGTTTTTATGCTTCATACTGGATTGTAAAAGCAAAGTAGCAGTTTGCTGAAAACAAGTTGTTCTTTGACAGTCTTGAATAGTGAGTGCAGTTCAGTTAATAAAACTCTCTTTCTGGTGTTCATTGCTAACAAGCCAGAAAGTGTTTTTCTGTGTTCTACTCATCTGTATAAGCAAAGATGCAGTTTGCTGGAAACAAGCTGTTCTTTGACAGTCTTGAATTCTGACTGCAGTTCAGCAAATAAAAAATTATTTCTGTCATTCATTGGAAACAAGCCGGAAAGTGTTTTTCTTTGTTCTTCTTGTCTGTATAAGCAAAGTAACAGTTTGCTGAAAACAAGTTGTTCTTTGACAGTCTTGAATAGTGAGTGCAGTTCAGTAAATAAAACTCTCTTTCTGGTGTTCATTGCTAACAAGACACAAAGTGTTTTTCTGTGTTCTACTCATCTGTATAAGCAAAGATGCAGTTTGCTGGAAATGAGCTGTACTCTGACAGTCTTTCTTATGGAGTGCAGTTCAGCTAATAAAACTATTTCTGGCATTCATTGCAAACAAGCCAGAAAGTGTTTTTCTTTGTTCTTCTTGTTTGTATAAGCAAAGATGCAGTTTACTAAAAACAAGCTGTTCTTTGACAGTCTTGAATTCTGACTGCAGTTCAGCCAATAAAAATGTATTTCTGTCATTCATTGCAAACAAGCCGGAAAGTGTTTTTCTTTGTTCTTCTTGTTTGTATAAGCAAAGATGCAGTTTACTAAAAACAAGCTATTCTTTGACAGTCTTGAATTCTGACTGCAGTTCAGCCAATAAAAATGTATTTCTGTCATTCATTGCAAACAAACCGGAAAGTGTTTTTCTTTGTTCTTCTTGTCTGTATAAGCAAAGATGCAGGTTGCTGAAAAAAAGGTTGTTGTTTGACAGTCTTGAATTCTGACTGCAGTTCAGCCAATAAAAATGTATTTCTGTCATTCATTGCAAACAAGCCAGAAAGTGTTATTCTTTACTCTTCTTGTGTGTATAAGAAAAGATGCAGTTTGCTGGAAATAAGCTGTACTCTGACAGTCTTTCTTATGGAGTGCAGTTCAGCTAATAAAACTATTTCTGCCTTTCATTGCAAGCAAGCCAGAAAGTGTTTTTATGCTTCATACTGGATTGTAAAAGCAAAGTAGCAGTTTGCTGAAAACAAGTTTTTCTTTGACAGTCTTGAATAGTGAGTGCAGTTCAGTTAATAAAACTCTCTTTCTGGTGTTCATTGCTAACAAGCCAGAAAGCGTTTTTCTGTGTTCTACTCATCTGAATAAGCAAAGATGCAGTTTGCTGGAAATAAGCTGTACTCTGACAGTCTTTCTTATGGAGTGCAGTTCAGCTAATAAAACTCTTTATGCCTTTCATTGCAAGCAAGCCAGAAAGTGTTTTTATGCTTCATACTGGATTGTAAAAGCAAAGTAGCAGTTTACTGAAAACAAGTTGTTCTTTGACTGTCTTGAATAGTGAGTGCAGTTCAGTTAATAAAACTCTTTTTCTGGTGTTCATTGCTAACAAGCCAGAAAGTGTTTTTCTGTGTTCTACTCATCTGTATAAGCAAAGATGCAGTTTGCTGAAAAAAAGGTTGTTTTTTGACAGTCTTGAATTCTGACTGCAGTTCAGCCAATAAAAATGTATTTCTGTCATTCATTGCAAACAAGCCAGAAAGTGTTTTTCTTTACTCTTCTTGTGTGTATAAGAAAAGATGCAGTTTGCTGGAAATAAGCTGTACTCTGACAGTCTTTCTTATGGAGTGCAGTTCAGCTAATAAAACTCTTTCTGCCTTTCATTGCAAGCAAGCCAGAAAGTGTTTTTATGCTTCATACTGGATTGTAAAAGCAAAGTAGCAGTTTGCTGAAAACAAGTTGTTCTTTGACAGTCTTGAATACTGAGTGCAGTTCAGTTAATAAAACTCTCTTTCTGGTGTTCATTGCTAACAAACCAGAAAGTGTTTTTTTCTGTGTTCTACTCATCTGTATAAGCAAAGATGGAGTTTGCTGAAAAAAAGGTTGTTTTTTTGACAGTCTTGAATTCTGACTGCAGTTCAGCCAATAAAAATGTATTTCTGTAATTAATTGCAAACAAGCCAGAAAGTGTTTTTCTTTGTTCTTCTTGTCTGTATTAGCAAAGATGCAGTTTGCTGGAAATAAGCTGTACTCTGACAGTCTTTCTTATGGAGTGCAGTTCAGCTAATAAGACTCTTTCTGCCTTTCATTGCAAGCTAGCCAGAAAGTGTTTTATGCTTCATACTGGATTGTAAAAGCAAAGTAGCAGTTTGCTGAAAACAAGTTGTTCTTTGACAGTCTTGAATAGTGAGTGCAGTTCAGTTAATAAAACTCTCTTTCTGGTGTTCATTGCCAAAAAGCCAGAAAGTGTTTTTCTGTGTTCTACTCATCTGTATAAGCAAAGATGCAGTTTGCTGAAAAAAAAAGGTTGTTTTTTGACAGTCTTGAATTCTGACTGCAGTTCAGCCAATAAAAATGTATTTCTGTCATTCATTGCAAACAAGCCAGAAAGTGTTTTTCTTTACTCTTCTTGTGTGTATAAGAAAAGATGCAGTTTGCTGGAAATAAGCTGTACTCTGACAGTCTTTCTTATGGAGTGCAGTTCAGCTAATAAAACTCTTTATGCCTTTCATTGCAAGCAAGCCAGAAAGTGTTTTTATGCTTCATACTGGATTGTAAAAGCAAAGTAGCAGTTTGCTGAAAACAAGTTGTTCTTTGACAGTCTTGAATAGTGAGTGCAGTTCAGTTAATAAAACTATTTCTGGCATTCATTGCAAACAAGCCAGAAAGTGTTTTTCTGTGTTCTACTTGTCTGTATAAGCAAAGATGCAGTTTACTAAAAACAAGCTGTTCTTTGACAGTCTTGAATTCTGACTGCAGTTCAGCCAATAAAAATGTATTTCTGTCATTCATTGCAAACAAACCGGAAAGTGTTTTTCTTTGTTCTTCTTGTCTGTATAAGCAAAGATGCAGGTTGCTGAAAAAAAGGTTATTTTTTGACAGTCTTGAATTCTGACTGCAGTTCAGCCAATAAAAATGTATTTCTGTCATTCATTGCAAACAAGCCAGAAAGTGTTTTTCTTTACTCTTCTTGTGTGTATAAGAAAAGATGCAGTTTGCTGGAAATAAGCTGTACTCTGACAGTCTTTCTTATGGAGTGCAGTTCAGCTAATAAAACTATTTCTGCCTTTCATTGCAAGCAAGCCAGAAAGTGTTTTTATGCTTCATACTGGATTGTAAAAGCAAAGTAGCAGTTTGCTGAAAACAAGTTGTTCTTTGACAGTCTTGAATAGTGAGTGCAGTTCAGTTAATAAAACTCTCTTTCTGGTGTTCATTGCTAACAAGCCAGAAAGCGTTTTTCTGGGTTCTAGTCATCTGTATAAGCAAAGATGCAGTTTGCTGGAAATGAGCTGTACTCTGACAGTCTTTCTTATGGAGTGCAGTTCAGCTAATAAAACTATTTCTGGCATTCATTGCAAACAAGCCAGAAAGTGTTTTTCTGTGTTCTACTTGTCTGTATAAGCAAAGATGCAGTTTACTAAAAACAAGCTGTTCTTTGACAGTCTTGAATTCTGACTGCATTTCAGCCAATAAAAATGTATTTCTGTCATTCATTGCAATCAAACCGGAAAGTGTTTTTCTGTGTTCTACTTGTCTGTGTTAGCAAAGATGCAGTTTGCTGGAAATAAGCTGTTCTTTGACAGTCTTGAATTCTGACTGCAGTTCAGCCAATAAAAATGAATTTCTGTCATTCATTGCAAACAAGCCGGAAAGTGTTTTTCTTTGTTCTTCTTGTCTGTGTTAGCAAAAATGCAGTTTGCTGGAAATAAGCTGTACTCTGACAGTCTTTCTTATGGAGTGCAGTTCAGCTAATAAAACTCTTTCTGCCTTTCATTGTAAGCAAGCCAGAAAGTGTTTTTATGCTTCATACTGGATTGTAAAAGCAAAGTAGCAGTTTGCTGAAAACAAGTTGTTCTTTGACAGTCTTGAATTCTGACTGCGGTTCAGCCAATCAAAATGTATTTCTGTCATTCATTGCAAACAAGCCAGAAAGTGTTTTTCTTTACTCTTCTTGTCTGTATAAGCAAAGATGCAGTTTGCTGGAAATAAGCTGTACTCTGACAGTCTTTCTTATGGAGTGCAGTTCAGCTAATAAAACTCTTTATGCCTTTCATTGCAAGCAAGCCAGAAAGTGTTTTTATGCTTTATCCTGGATTGTAAAAGCAAAGAAGCAGTTTGCTGAAAACAAGTTGTTCTTTGACAGTCTTGAATACTGAGTGCAGTTCAGTTAATAAAACTGACTTTCTGGTGCTCATTGCAAACAAGCCAGAAAGTGTTTTTCTGTGTTCTACTCATCTGAATAAGCAAAGATGCAGTTTGCTGGAAATAAGCTGTACTCTGACAGTCTTGAATACTGAGTGCTGTTCAGTTAATAAAACTCTCTTTCTGGTGTTCATTGCTAACAAACCAGAAAGTGTTTTTTTCTGTGTTCTACTCATCTGTATAAGCAAAGATGCAGTTTGCTGAAAAAAAGGTTGTTTTTTGACAGTCTTGAATTCTGACTGCAGTTCAGCCAATAAAAATGTATTTCTGTCATTCATTGCAAACAAGCCAGAAAGTGTTTTTCTTTACTCTTCTTGTGTGTATAAGAAAAGATGCAGTTTGCTGGAAATAAGCTGTACTCTGACAGTCTTTCTTATGGAGTGCAGTTCAGCTAATAAAACTATTTCTGCCTTTCATTGCAAGCAAGCCAGAAAGTGTTTTTATGCTTCATACTGGATTGTAAAAGCAAAGTAGCAGTTTGCTGAAAACAAGTTTTTCTTTGACAGTCTTGAATAGTGAGTGCAGTTCAGTTAATAAAACTCTCTTTCTGGTGTTCATTGCTAACAAGCCAGAAAGCGTTTTTCTGGGTTCTAGTCATCTGTATAAGCAAAGATGCAGTTTGCTGGAAATGAGCTGTACTCTGACAGTCTTTCTTATGGAGTGCAGTTCAGCCAATAAAACTATTTCTGGCATTCATTGCAAACAAGCCAGAAAGTGTTTTTCTGTGTTCTACTTGTCTGTATAAGCAAAGATGCAGTTTACTAAGAACAAGCTGTTCTTTGACAGTCTTGAATTCTGACTGCATTTCAGCCAATAAAAATGTGATTCTGTCATTCATTGCAAACAAACCGGAAAGTGTTTTTCTGTGTTCTACTTGTCTGAATAAGCAAAGATGCAGTTTACTAAAAACAAGCTGTTCTTTGACAGTCTTGAATTCTGACTGCAGTTCAGCCAATAAAAATGTATTTCTGTCATTCATTACAAACAAGCCGGAAAGTGTTTTTCTTTGTTCTTCTTGTCTGTATTAGCAAAGATGCAGTTTGCTGGAAATAAGCTGTACTCTGACAGTCTTTCTTATGGAGTGCAGTTCAGCTAATAAAACTCTTTCTGCCTTTCATTGTAAGCAAGCCAGAAAGTGTTTTTATGCTTCATACTGGATTGTAAAAGCAAAGTAGCAGTTTGCTGAAAACAAGTTGTTCTTTGACAGTCTTGAATTCTGACTGCAGTTCAGCCAATAAAAATGTATTTCTGTCATTCATTGCAAACAAGCCGGAAAGTGTTTTTCGTTGTTCTTCTTGCCTGTATAAGCAAAGATGCAGTTTGCTGGAAATGAGCTGTACTCTGACAGTCTTTCTTATGGAGTGCAAATCAGCTAATAAAACTCTTTCTGCCTTTCATTGCAAGCAAGCCAGAAAGTGCTTTTATGCTTCATACTGGATTGTAAAAGCAAAGAAGCAGTTTGCTGAAAACAAGTTGTTCTTTGACAGTCTTGAATACTGAGTGCAGTTCAGTTAATAAAACTGTCTTTCTGGTGCTCATTGCAAACAAGCCAGAAAGTGTTTTTCTGTGTTCTACTCATCTGAATAAGCAAAGATGCAGTTTGCTGGAAATAAGCTGTACTCTGACAGTCTTTCTTATGGAGTGCAGTTCAGCTAATAAAACTCTTTATGCCTTTCATTGCAAGCAAGCCAGAAAGTGTTTTTATGCTTCATACTGGATTGTAAAAGCAAAGTAGCAGTTTACTGAAAACAAGTTGTTCTTTGACTGTCTTGAATAGTGAGTGCAGTTCAGTTAATAAAACTCTTTTTCTGGTGTTCATTGCTAACAAGCCAGAAAGTGTTTTTCTGTGTTCTACTCATCTGTATAAGCAAAGATGCAGTTTGCTGAAAAAAAAGGTTGTTTTTTGACAGTCTTGAATTCTGACTGCAGTTCAGCCAATAAAGATGTATTTCTGTCATTCATTGCAAACAAGCCAGAAAGTGTTTTTCTTTACTCTTCTTGTGTGTATAAGAAAAGATGCAGTTTGCTGGAAATAAGCTGTACTCTGACAGTCTTTCTTATGGAGTGCAGTTCAGCTAATAAAACTCTTTCTGCCTTTCATTGTAAGCAAGCCAGAAAGTGTTTTTATGCTTCATACTGGATTGTAAAAGCAAAGTAGCAGTTTGCTGAAAAGAAGTTGTTCTTTGACAGTCTTGAATTCTGACTGCAGTTCAGCCAATAAAAATGTATTTCTGTCATTCATTGCAAACAAGCCGGAAAGTGTTTTTCGTTGTTCTTCTTGCCTGTATAAGCAAAGATGCAGTTTGCTGGAAATGAGCTGTACTCTGACAGTCTTTCTTATGGAGTGCAAATCAGCTAATAAAACTCTTTATGCCTTTCATTGCAAGCAAGCCAGAAAGTGTTTTTATGCTTCATACTGGATTGTAAAAGCAAAGAAGCAGTTTGCTGAAAACAAGTTGTTCTTTGACAGTCTTGAATACTGAGTGCAGTTCAGTTAATAAAACTGTCTTTCTGGTGCTCATTGCAAACAAGCCAGAAAGTGTTTTTCTGTGTTCTACTCATCTGAATAAGCAAAGATGCAGTTTGCTGGAAATAAGCTGTACTCTGACAGTCTTTCTTATGGAGTGCAGTTCAGCTAATAAAACTCTTTATGCCTTTCATTGCAAGCAAGCCAGAAAGTGTTTTTATGCTTCATACTGGATTGTAAAAGCAAAGTAGCAGTTTACTGAAAACAAGTTGTTCTTTGACTGTCTTGAATAGTGAGTGCAGTTCAGTTAATAAAACTCTTTTTCTGGTGTTCATTGCTAACAAGCCAGAAAGTGTTTTTCTGTGTTCTACTCATCTGTATAAGCAAAGATGCAGTTTGCTGAAAAAAAGGTTGTTTTTTGACAGTCTTGAATTCTGACTGCAGTTCAGCCAATAAAAATGTATTTCTGTCATTCATTGCAAACAAGCCAGAAAGTGTTTTTCTTTGTTCTTCTTGTGTGTATAAGAAAAGATGCAGTTTGCTGGAAATAAGCTGTACTCTGACAGTCTTTCTTATGGAGTGCAGTTCAGCTAATAAAACTCTTTCTGCCTTTCATTGCAAGCAAGCCAGAAAGTGTTTTTATGCTTCATACTGGATTGTAAAAGCAAAGTAGCAGTTTGCTGAAAACAAGTTGTTCTTTGACAGTCTTGAATACTGAGTGCAGTTCAGTTAATAAAACTCTCTTTCTGGTGTTCATTGCTAACAAACCAGAAAGTGTTTTTTTCTGTGTTCTACTCATCTGTATAAGCAAAGATGGAGTTTGCTGAAAAAAAGGTTGTTTTTTTGACAGTCTTGAATTCTGACTGCAGTTCAGCCAATAAAAATGTATTTCTGTAATTAATTGCAAACAAGCCAGAAAGTGTTTTTCTTTGTTCTTCTTGTCTGTATTAGCAAAGATGCAGTTTGCTGGAAATAAGCTGTACTCTGACAGTCTTTTTTATGGAGTGCAGTTCAGCTAATAAGACTCTTTCTGCCTTTCATTGCAAGCTAGCCAGAAAGTGTTTTATGCTTCATACTGGATTGTAAAAGCAAAGTAGCAGTTTGCTGAAAACAAGTTGTTCTTTGACAGTCTTGAATAGTGAGTGCAGTTCAGTTAATAAAACTCTCTTTCTGGTGTTCATTGCCAAAAAGCCAGAAAGTGTTTTTCTGTGTTCTACTCATCTGTATAAGCAAAGATGCAGTTTGCTGAAAAAAAAAGGTTGTTTTTTGACAGTCTTGAATTCTGACTGCAGTTCAGCCAATAAAAATGTATTTCTGTCATTCATTGCAAACAAGCCAGAAAGTGTTTTTCTTTACTCTTCTTGTGTGTATAAGAAAAGATGCAGTTTGCTGGAAATAAGCTGTACTCTGACAGTCTTTCTTATGGAGTGCAGTTCAGCTAATAAAACTCTTTATGCCTTTCATTGCAAGCAAGCCAGAAAGTGTTTTTATGCTTCATACTGGATTGTAAAAGCAAAGTAGCAGTTTGCTGAAAACAAGTTGTTCTTTGACAGTCTTGAATAGTGAGTGCAGTTCAGTTAATAAAACTATTTCTGGCATTCATTGCAAACAAGCCAGAAAGTGTTTTTCTGTGTTCTACTTGTCTGTATAAGCAAAGATGCAGTTTACTAAAAACAAGCTGTTCTTTGACAGTCTTGAATTCTGACTGCAGTTCAGCCAATAAAAATGTATTTCTGTCATTCATTGCAAACAAACCGGAAAGTGTTTTTCTTTGTTCTTCTTGTCTGTATAAGCAAAGATGCAGGTTGCTGAAAAAAAGGTTATTTTTTGAAAGTCTTGGATTCTGACTGCAGTTCAGCCAATAAAAATGTATTTCTGTCATTCATTGCAAACAAGCCAGAAAGTGTTTTTCTTTACTCTTCTTGTGTGTATAAGAAAAGATGCAGTTTGCTGGAAATAAGCTGTACTCTGACAGTCTTTCTTATGGAGTGCAGTTCAGCTAATAAAACTATTTCTGCCTTTCATTGCAAGCAAGCCAGAAAGTGTTTTTATGCTTCATACTGGATTGTAAAAGCAAAGTAGCAGTTTGCTGAAAACAAGTTGTTCTTTGACAGTCTTGAATAGTGAGTGCAGTTCAGTTAATAAAACTCTCTTTCTGGTGTTCATTGCTAACAAGCCAGAAAGCGTTTTTCTGGGTTCTAGTCATCTGTATAAGCAAAGATGCAGTTTGCTGGAAATGAGCTGTACTCTGACAGTCTTTCTTATGGAGTGCAGTTCAGCTAATAAAACTATTTCTGGCATTCATTGCAAACAAGCCAGAAAGTGTTTTTCTGTGTTCTACTTGTCTGTATAAGCAAAGATGCAGTTTACTAAAAACAAGCTGTTCTTTGACAGTCTTGAATTCTGACTGCATTTCAGCCAATAAAAATGTATTTCTGTCATTCATTGCAAACAAACCGGAAAGTGTTTTTCTGTGTTCTACTTGTCTGTGTTAGCAAAGATGCAGTTTGCTGGAAATAAGCTGTTCTTTGACAGTCTTGAATTCTGACTGCAGTTCAGCCAATAAAAATGAATTTCAGTCATTCATTGCAAACAAGCCGGAAAGTGTTTTTCTTTGTTCTTCTTGTCTGTGTTAGCAAAAATGCAGTTTGCTGGAAATAAGCTGTACTCTGACAGTCTTTCTTATGGAGTGCAGTTCAGCTAATAAAACTCTTTCTGCCTTTCATTGTAAGCAAGCCAGAAAGTGTTTTTATGCTTCATACTGGATTGTAAAAGCAAAGTAGCAGTTTGCTGAAAACAAGTTGTTCTTTGACAGTCTTGAATTCTGACTGCAGTTCAGCCAATCAAAATGTATTTCTGTCATTCATTGCAAACAAGCCAGAAAGTGTTTTTCTTTACTCTTCTTGTCTGTATAAGCAAAGATGCAGTTTGCTGGAAATAAGCTGTACTCTGACAGTCTTTCTTATGGAGTGCAGTTCAGCTAATAAAACTCTTTATGCCTTTCATTGCAAGCAAGCCAGAAAGTGTTTTTATGCTTTATCCTGGATTGTAAAAGCAAAGAAGCAGTTTGCTGAAAACAAGTTGTTCTTTGACAGTCTTGAATACTGAGTGCAGTTCAGTTAATAAAACTGACTTTCTGGTGCTCATTGCAAACAAGCCAGAAAGTGTTTTTCTGTGTTCTACTTGTCTGTATAAGCAAAGATGCAGTTTACTAAAAACAAGCTGTTCTTTGACAGTCTTGAATTCTGACTGCAGTTCAGCCAATAAAAATGTATTTCTGTCATTCATTACAAACAAGCCGGAAAGTGTTTTTCTTTGTTCTTCTTGTCTGTATTAGCAAAGATGCAGTTTGCTGGAAATAAGCTGTACTCTGACAGTCTTTCTTATGGAGTGCAGTTCAGCTAATAAAACTATTTCTGCCTTTCATTGCAAGCAAGCCAGAAAGTGTTTTTATGCTTCATACTGGATTGTAAAAGCAAAGTAGCAGTTTGCTGAAAACAAGTTGTTCTTTGACAGTCTTGAATAGTGAGTGCAGTTCAGTTAATAAAACTCTCTTTCTGGTGTTCATTGCTAACAAGCCAGAAAGCGTTTTTCTGGGTTCTAGTCATCTGTATAAGCAAAGATGCAGTTTGCTGGAAATGAGCTGTACTCTGACAGTCTTTCTTATGGAGTGCAGTTCAGCTAATAAAACTATTTCTGGCATTCATTGCAAACAAGCCAGAAAGTGTTTTTCTGTGTTCTACTTGTCTGTATAAGCAAAGATGCAGTTTACTAAAAACAAGCTGTTCTTTGACAGTCTTGAATTCTGACTGCATTTCAGCCAATAAAAATGTATTTCTGTCATTCATTGCAAACAAACCGGAAAGTGTTTTTCTGTGTTCTACTTGTCTGTGTTAGCAAAGATGCAGTTTGCTGGAAATAAGCTGTTCTTTGACAGTCTTGAATTCTGACTGCAGTTCAGCCAATAAAAATGAATTTCAGTCATTCATTGCAAACAAGCCGGAAAGTGTTTTTCTTTGTTCTTCTTGTCTGTGTTAGCAAAAATGCAGTTTGCTGGAAATAAGCTGTACTCTGACAGTCTTTCTTATGGAGTGCAGTTCAGCTAATAAAACTCTTTCTGCCTTTCATTGTAAGCAAGCCAGAAAGTGTTTTTATGCTTCATACTGGATTGTAAAAGCAAAGTAGCAGTTTGCTGAAAACAAGTTGTTCTTTGACAGTCTTGAATTCTGACTGCAGTTCAGCCAATCAAAATGTATTTCTGTCAATCATTGCAAACAAGCCAGAAAGTGTTTTTCTTTACTCTTCTTGTCTGTATAAGCAAAGATGCAGTTTGCTGGAAATAAGCTGTACTCTGACAGTCTTTCTTATGGAGTGCAGTTCAGCTAATAAAACTCTTTATGCCTTTCATTGCAAGCAAGCCAGAAAGTGTTTTTATGCTTTATCCTGGATTGTAAAAGCAAAGAAGAAGTTTGCTGAAAACAAGTTGTTCTTTGACAGTCTTGAATACTGAGTGCAGTTCAGTTAATAAAACTGACTTTCTGGTGCTCATTGCAAACAAGCCAGAAAGTGTTTTTCTGTGTTCTACTTGTCTGTATAAGCAAAGATGCAGTTTACTAAAAACAAGCTGTTCTTTGACAGTCTTGAATTCTGACTGCAGTTCAGCCAATAAAAATGTATTTCTGTCATTCATTACAAACAAGCCGGAAAGTGTTTTTCTTTGTTCTTCTTGTCTGTATTAGCAAAGATGCAGTTTGCTGGAAATAAGCTGTACTCTGACAGTCTTTCTTATGGAGTGCAGTTCAGCTAATAAAACTCTTTCTGCCTTTCATTATAAGCAAGCCAGAAAGTGTTTTTATGCTTCATACTGGATTGTAAAAGCAAAGTAGCAGTTTGCTGAAAACAAGTTGTTCTTTGACAGTCTTGAATTCTGACTGCAGTTCAGCCAATAAAAATGTATTTCTGTCATTCATTGCAAACAAGCCGGAAAGTGTTTTTCGTTGTTTTTCTTGCCTGTATTAGCAAAGATGCAGTTTGCTGGAAATGAGCTGTACTCTGACAGTCTTTCTTATGGAGTGCAAATCAGCTAATAAAACTCTTTCTGCCTTTCATTGCAAGCAAGCCAGAAAGTGTTTTTATGCTTCATACTGGATTGTAAAAGCAAAGTAGCAGTTTGCTGAAAACAAGTTGTTCTTTGACAGTCTTGAATTCTGACTGCAGTTCAGCCAATAAAAATGTATTTCTGTCATTCATTGCAAACAAGCCGGAAAGTGTTTTTCGTTGTTCTTCTTGCCTGTATAAGCAAAGATGCAGTTTGCTGGAAATGAGCTGTACTCTGACAGTCTTTCTTATGGAGTGCAAATCAGCTAATAAAACTCTTTCTGCCTTTCATTGCAAGCAAGCCAGAAAGTGTTTTTATGCTTCATACTGGATTGTAAAAGCAAAGAAGCAGTTTGCTGAAAACAAGTTGTTCTTTGACAGTCTTGAATACTGAGTGCAGTTCAGTTAATAAAACTGTCTTTCTGTCATTCATTGCAAACAAGCCAGAAAGTGTTTTTCTGTGTTCTACTCATCTGAATAAGCAAAGATGCAGTTTGCTGGAAATAAGCTGTACTCTGACAGTCTTTCTTATGGAGTGCAGTTCAGCTAATAAAACTCTTTATGCCTTTCATTGCAAGCAAGCCAGAAAGTGTTTTTATGCTTCATACTGGATTGTAAAAGCAAAGTAGCAGTTTACTGAAAACAAGTTGTTCTTTGACTGTCTTGAATAGTGAGTGCAGTTCAGTTAATAAAACTCTTTTTCTGGTGTTCATTGCTAACAAGCCAGAAATTGTTTTTCTGTGTTCTACTCATCTGTATAAGCAAAGATGCAGTTTGCTGAAAAAAAGGTTGTTTTTTGACAGTCTTGAATTCTGACTGCAGTTCAGCCAATAAAAATGTATTTCTGTCATTCATTGCAAACAAGCCAGAAAGTGTTTTTCTTTACTCTTCTTGTGTGTATAAGAAAAGATGCAGTTTGCTGGAAATAAGCTGTACTCTGACAGTCTTTCTTATGGAGTGCAGTTCAGCTAATAAAACTATTTCTGCCTTTCATTGCAAGCAAGCCAGAAAGTGTTTTTATGCTTCATACTGGATTGTAAAAGCAAAGTAGCAGTTTGCTGAAAACAAGTTGTTCTTTGACAGTCTTGAATACTGAGTGCAGTTCAGTTAATAAAACTCTCTGTCTGGTGTTCATTGCTAACAAACCAGAAAGTGTTTTTTTCTGTGTTCTAATCATCTGTATAAGCAAAGATGGAGTTTGCTGAAAAAAAGGTTGTTTTTTTGACAGTCTTGAATTCTGACTGCAGTTCAGCCAATAAAAATGTATTTCTGTAATTAATTGCAAACAAGCCAGAAAGTGTTTTTCTTTGTTCTTCTTGTCTGTATTAGCAAAGATGCAGTTTGCTGGAAATAAGCTGTACTCTGACAGTCTTTCTTATGGAGTGCAGTTCAGCTAATAAGACTCTTTCTGCCTTTCATTGCAAGCTAGCCAGAAAGTGTTTTTATGCTTCATACTGGATTGTAAAAGCAAAGTAGCAGTTTGCTGAAAACAAGTTGTTCTTTGACAGTCTTGAATAGTGAGTGCAGTTCAGTTAATAAAACTCTCTTTCTGGTGTTCATTGCCAAAAAGCCAGAAAGTGTTTTTCTGTGTTCTACTCATCTGTATAAGCAAAGATGCAGTTTGCTGAAAAAAAAGGTTGTTTTTTGACAGTCTTGAATTCTGACTGCAGTTCAGCCAATAAAAATGTATTTCTGTCATTCATTGCAAACAAGCCAGAAAGTGTTTTTCTTTACTCTTCTTGTGTGTATAAGAAAAGATGCAGTTTGCTGGAAATAAGCTGTACTCTGACAGTCTTTCTTATGGAGTGCAGTTCAGCTAATAAAACTCTTTATGCCTTTCATTGCAAGCAAGCCAGAAAGTGTTTTTATGCTTCATACTGGATTGTAAAAGCAAAGAAGCAGTTTGCTGAAAACAAGTTGTTCTTTGACAGTCTTGAATACTGAGTGCAGTTCAGTTAATAAAACTGACTTTCTGGTGCTCATTGCAAACAAGCCAGAAAGTGTTTTTCTGTGTTCTACTCATCTGAATAAGCAAAGATGCAGTTTGCTGGAAATAAGCTGTACTCTGACAGTCTTTCTTATGGAGTGCAGTTCAGCTAATAAAACTCTTTATGCCTTTCATTGCAAGCAAGCCAGAAAGTGTTTTTATGCTTCATACTGGATTGTAAAAGCAAAGTAGCAGTTTACTGAAAACAAGTTGTTCTTTGACTGTCTTGAATAGTGAGTGCAGTTCAGTTAATAAAAATCTTTTTCTGGTGTTCATTGCTAACAAGCCAGAAAGTGTTTTTCTTTGTTCTACTCATCTGTATAAGCAAAGATGCAGTTTGCTGAAAAAAAGGTTGTTTTTTGACAGTCTTGAATTCTGACTGCAGTTCAGCCAATAAAAATGTATTTCTGTCATTCATTGCAAACAAGCCAGAAAGTGTTTTTCTTTACTCTTCTTGTGTGTATAAGAAAAGATGCAGTTTGCTGGAAATAAGCTGTACTCTGACAGTCTTTCTTATGGAGTGCAGTTCAGCTAATAAAACTCTTTCTGCCTTTCATTGCAAGCAAGCCAGAAAGTGTTTTTATGCTTCATACTGGATTGTAAAAGCAAAGTAGCAGTTTGCTGAAAACAAGTTGTTCTTTGACAGTCTTGAATACTGAGTGCAGTTCAGTTAATAAAACTCTCTTTCTGGTGTTCATTGCTAACAAACCAGAAAGTGTTTTTTTCTGTGTTCTACTCATCTGTATAAGCAAAGATGGAGTTTGCTGAAAAAAAGGTTGTTTTTTTGACAGTCTTGAATTCTGACTGCAGCTCAGCCAATAAAAATGTATTTCTGTAATTAATTGCAAACAAGCCAGAAAGTGTTTTTCTTTGTTCTTCTTGTCTGTATTAGCAAAGATGCAGTTTGCTGGAAATAAGCTGTACTCTGACAGTCTTTCTTATGGAGTGCAGTTCAGCTAATAAAACTCTTTATGCCTTTCATTGCAAGCAAGCCAGAAAGTGTTTTTATGCTTCATACTGGATTGTAAAAGCAAAGTAGCAGTTTGCTGAAAACAAGTTGTTCTTTGACAGTCTTGAATAGTGAGTGCAGTTCAGTTAATAAAACTATTTCTGGCATTCATTGCAAACAAGCCAGAAAGTGTTTTTCTGTGTTCTACTTGTCTGTATAAGCAAAGATGCAGTTTACTAAAAACAAGCTGTTCTTTGACAGTCTTGAATTCTGACTGCAGTTCAGCCAATAAAAATGTATTTCTGTCATTCATTGCAAACAAACCGGAAAGTGTTTTTCTTTGTTCTTCTTGTCTGTATAAGCAAAGATGCAGGTTGCTGAAAAAAAGGTTGTTTTTTGACAGTCTTGAATTCTGACTGCAGTTCAGCCAATAAAAATGTATTTCTGTCATTCATTGCAAACAAGCCAGAAAATGTTTTTCTTTACTCTTCTTGTGTGTATAAGAAAAGATGCAGTTTGCTGGAAATAAGCTGTACTCTGACAATCTTTCTTATGGAGTGCAGTTCAGCTAATAAAACTATTTCTGCCTTTCATTGCAAGCAAGCCAGAAAGTGTTTTTATGCTTCATACTGGATTGTAAAAGCAAAGTAGCAGTTTGCTGAAAACAAGTTGTTCTTTGACAGTCTTGAATAGTGAGTGCAGTTCAGTTAATAAAACTCTTCTACTGGTGTTCATTGCTAACAAGCCAGAAAGCGTTTTTCTGGGTTCTAGTCATCTGTATAAGCAAAGATGCAGTTTGCTGGAAATGAGCTGTACTCTGACAGTCTTTCTTATGGAGTGCAGCTCAGCTAATAAAACTATTTCTGGCATTCATTGCAAACAAGCCAGAAAGTGTTTTTCTGTGTTCTACTTGTCTGTATAAGCAAAGATGCAGTTTACTAAAAACAAGCTGTTCTTTGACAGTCTTGAATTCTGACTGCATTTCAGCCAATAAAAATGTATTTCTGTCATTCATTGCAAACAAACCGGAAAGTGTTTTTCTGTGTTCTACTTGTCTGTGTTAGCAAAGATGCAGTTTGCTGGAAATAAGCTGTTCTTTGACAGTCTTGAATTCTGACTGCAGTTCAGCCAATAAAAATGAATTTCTGTCATTCATTGCAAACAAGCCGGAAAGTGTTTTTCTTTGTTCTTCTTGTCTGTGTTAGCAAAAATGCAGTTTGCTGGAAATAAGCTGTACTCTGACAGTCTTTCTTATGGAGTGCAGTTCAGCTAATAAAACTCTTTCTGCCTTTCATTGTAAGCAAGCCAGAAAGTGTTTTTATGCTTCATACTGGATTGTAAAAGCAAAGTAGCAGTTTGCTGAAAACAAGTTGTTCTTTGACAGTCTTGAATTCTGACTGCAGTTCAGCCAATAAAAATGTATTTCTGTCATTCATTGCAAACAAGCCAGAAAGTGTTTTTCTTTGCTCTTCTTGTCTGTATAAGCAAAGTTGCAGTTTGCTGAAAACAAGTTGTTCTTTGACAGTCTTGAATTCTGACTGCAGTTCAGCCAATCAAAATGTATTTCTGTCATTCATTGCAAACAAGCCAGAAAGTGTTTTTCTTTACTCTTCTTGTCTGTATAAGCAAAGATGCAGTTTGCTGGAAATAAGCTGTACTCTGACAGTCTTTCTTATGGAGTGCAGTTCAGCTAATAAAACTCTTTATGCCTTTCATTGCAAGCAAGCCAGAAAGTGTTTTTATGCTTTATCCTGGATTGCAAAAGCAAAGAAGCAGTTTGCTGAAAACAAGTTGTTCTTTGACAGTCTTGAATACTGAGTGCAGTTCAGTTAATAAAACTGACTTTCTAGTGCTCATTGCAAACAAGCCAGAAAGTGTTTTTCTGTGTTCTACTCATCTGAATAAGCAAAGATGCAGTTTGCTGGAAATAAGCTGTACTCTGACAGTCTTGAATACTGAGTGCAGTTCAGTTAATAAAACTCTCTTTCTGGTGTTCATTGCTAACAAACCAGAAAGTGTTTTTTTCTGTGTTCTACTCATCTGTATAAGCAAAGATGCAGTTTGCTGAAAAAAAGGTTGTTTTTTGACAGTCTTGAATTCTGACTGCAGTTCAGCCAATAAAAATGTATTTCTGTCATTCATTGCAAACAAGCCAGAAAGTGTTTTTCTTTACTCTTCTTGTCTGTATAAGCAAAGATGCAGTTTGCTGGAAATAAGCTGTACTCTGACAGTCTTTCTTATGGAGTGCAGTTCAGCTAATAAAACTCTTTATGCCTTTCATTGCAAGCAAGCCAGAAAGTGTTTTTATGCTTCATACTGGATTGTAAAAGCAAAGTAGCAGTTTGCTGAAAACAAGTTGTTCTTTGACAGTCTTGAATAGTGAGTGCAGTTCAGTTAATAAAACTCTCTTTCTGGTGTTCATTGCCAAAAAGCCAGAAAGTGTTTTTCTGTGTTCTACTCATCTGTATAAGCAAAGATGCAGTTTGCTGAAAAAAAAGGTTGTTTTTTGACAGTCTTGAATTCTGACTGCAGTTCAGCCAATAAAAATGTATTTCTGTCATTCATTGCAAACAAGCCAGAAAGTGTTTTTCTTTACTCTTCTTGTGTGTATAAGAAAAGATGCAGTTTGCTGGAAATAAGCTGTACTCTGACAGTCTTTCTTATGGAGTGCAGTTCAGCTAATAAAACTCTTTATGCCTTTCATTGCAAGCAAGCCAGAAAGTGTTTTTATGCTTCATACTGGATTGTAAAAGCAAAGTAGCAGTTTGCTGAAAACAAGTTGTTCTTTGACAGTCTTGAATAGTGAGTGCAGTTCAGTTAATAAAACTATTTCTGGCATTCATTGCAAACAAGCCAGAAAGTGTTTTTCTGTGTTCTACTTGTCTGTATAAGCAAAGATGCAGTTTACTAAAAACAAGCTGTTCTTTGACAGTCTTGAATTCTGACTGCAGTTCAGCCAATAAAAATGTATTTCTGTCATTCATTGCAAACAAACCGGAAAGTGTTTTTCTTTGTTCTTCTTGTCTGTATAAGCAAAGATGCAGGTTGCTGAAAAAAAGGTTGTTTTTTGACAGTCTTGAATTCTGACTGCAGTTCAGCCAATAAAAATGTATTTCTGTCATTCATTGCAAACAAGCCAGAAAATGTTTTTCTTTACTCTTCTTGTGTGTATAAGAAAAGATGCAGTTTGCTGGAAATAAGCTGTACTCTGACAGTCTTTCTTATGGAGTGCAGTTCAGCTAATAAAACTATTTCTGCCTTTCATTGCAAGCAAGCCAGAAAGTGTTTTTATGCTTCATACTGGATTGTAAAAGCAAAGTAGCAGTTTGCTGAAAACAAGTTGTTCTTTGACAGTCTTGAATAGTGAGTGCAGTTCAGTTAATAAAACTCTCTTTCTGGTGTTCATTGCTAACAAGCCAGAAAGCGTTTTTCTGGGTTCTAGTCATCTGTATAAGCAAAGATGCAGTTTGCTGGAAATGAGCTGTACTCTGACAGTCTTTCTTATGGAGTGCAGTTCAGCTAATAAAACTATTTCTGGCATTCATTGCAAACAAGCCAGAAAGTGTTTTTCTGTGTTCTACTTGTCTGTATAAGCAAAGATGCAGTTTACTAAAAACAAGCTGTTCTTTGACAGTCTTGAATTCTGACTGCATTTCAGCCAATAAAAATGTATTTCTGTCATTCATTGCAAACAAACCGGAAAGTGTTTTTCTGTGTTCTACTTGTCTGTGTTAGCAAAGATGCAGTTTGCTGGAAATAAGCTGTTCTTTGACAGTCTTGAATTCTGACTGCAGTTCAGCCAATAAAAATGAATTTCTGTCATTCATTGCAAACAAGCCGGAAAGTGTTTTTCTTTGTTCTTCTTGTCTGTGTTAGCAAAAATGCAGTTTGCTGGAAATAAGCTGTACTCTGACAGTCTTTCTTATGGAGTGCAGTTCAGCTAATAAAACTCTTTCTGCCTTTCATTGTAAGCAAGCCAGAAAGTGTTTTTATGCTTCATACTGGATTGTAAAAGCAAAGTAGCAGTTTGCTGAAAACAAGTTGTTCTTTGACAGTCTTGAATTCTGACTGCAGTTCAGCCAATAAAAATGTATTTCTGTCATTCATTGCAAACAAGCCAGAAAGTGTTTTTCTTTGCTCTTCTTGTCTGTATAAGCAAAGTTGCAGTTTGCTGAAAACAAGTTGTTCTTTGACAGTCTTGAATTCTGACTGCAGTTCAGCCAATCAAAATGTATTTCTGTCATTCATTGCAAACAAGCCAGAAAGTGTTTTTCTTTACTCTTCTTGTCTGTATAAGCAAAGATGCAGTTTGCTGGAAATAAGCTGTACTCTGACAGTCTTTCTTATGGAGTGCAGTTCAGCTAATAAAACTCTTTATGCCTTTCATTGCAAGCAAGCCAGAAAGTGTTTTTATGCTTTATCCTGGATTGTAAAAGCAAAGAAGCAGTTTGCTGAAAACAAGTTGTTCTTTGACAGTCTTGAATACTGAGTGCAGTTCAGTTAATAAAACTGACTTTCTGGTGCTCATTGCAAACAAGCCAGAAAGTGTTTTTCTGTGTTCTACTCATCTGAATAAGCAAAGATGCAGTTTGCTGGAAATAAGCTGTACTCTGACAGTCTTGAATACTGAGTGCAGTTCAGTTAATAAAACTCTCTTTCTGGTGTTCATTGCTAACAAACCAGAAAGTGTTTTTTTCTGTGTTCTACTCATCTGTATAAGCAAAGATGCAGTTTGCTGAAAAAAAGGTTGTTTTTTGACAGTCTTGAATTCTGACTGCAGTTCAGCCAATAAAAATGTATTTCTGTCATTCATTGCAAACAAGCCAGAAAGTGTTTTTCTTTACTCTTCTTGTCTGTATAAGCAAAGATGCAGTTTGCTGGAAATAAGCTGTACTCTGACAGTCTTTCTTATGGAGTGCAGTTCAGCTAATAAAACTCTTTATGCCTTTCATTGCAAGCAAGCCAGAAAGTGTTTTTATGCTTCATACAGGATTGTAAAAGCAAAGTAGCAGTTTGCTGAAAACAAGTTGTTCTTTGACTGTCTTGAATAGTGAGTGCAGTTCAGTTAATAAAAATCTTTTTCTGGTGTTCATTGCTAACAAGCCAGAAAGTGTTTTTCTGTGTTCTACTCATCTGTATAAGCAAAGATGCAGTTTGCTGAAAAAAAAGGTTGTTTTTTGACAGTCTTGGATTCTGACTGCAGTTCAGCCAATAAAAATGTATTTCTGTCATTCATTGCAAACAAGCCAGAAAGTGTTTTTCTTTACTCTTCTTGTGTGTATAAGAAAAGATGCAGTTTGCTGGAAATAAGCTGTACTCTGACAGTCTTTCTTATGGAGTGCAGTTCATCTAATAAAACTATTTCTGCCTTTCATTGCAAGCAAGCCAGAAAGTGTTTTTATGCTTCATACTGGATTGTAAAAGCAAAGTAGCAGTTTGCTGAAAACAAGTTGTTCTTTGACAGTCTTGAATAGTGAGTGCAGTTCAGTTAATAAAACTCTCTTTCTGGTGTTCATTGCTAACAAGCCAGAAAGCGTTTTTCTGGGTTCTAGTCATCTGTATAAGCAAAGATGCAGTTTGCTGGAAATGAGCTGTACTCTGACAGTCTTTCTTATGGAGTGCAGTTCAGCTAATAAAACTATTTCTGGCATTCATTGCAAACAAGCCAGAAAGTGTTTTTCTGTGTTCTACTTGTCTGTATAAGCAAAGATGCAGTTTACTAAAAACAAGCTGTTCTTTGACAGTCTTGAATTCTGACTGCATTTCAGCCAATAAAAATGTATTTCTGTCATTCATTGCAAACAAACCGGAAAGTGTTTTTCTGTGTTCTACTTGTCTGAATAAGCAAAGATGCAGTTTACTAAAAACAAGCTGTTCTTTGACAGTCTTGAATTCTGACTGCAGTTCAGCCAATAAAAATGTATTTCTGTCATTCATTACAAACAAGCCGGAAAGTGTTTTTCTTTGTTCTTCTTGTCTGTATTAGCAAAGATGCAGTTTGCTGGAAATAAGCTGTACTCTGACAGTCTTTCTTATGGAGTGCAGTTCAGCTAATAAAACTCTTTCTGCCTTTCATTGTAAGCAAGCCAGAAAGTGTTTTTATGCTTCATACTGGATTGTAAAAGCAAAGTAGCAGTTTGCTGAAAACAAGTTGTTCTTTGACAGTCTTGAATTCTGACTGCAGTTCAGCCAATAAAAATGTATTTCTGTCATTCATTGCAAACAAGCCGGAAAGTGTTTTTCGTTGTTTTTCTTGCCTGTATTAGCAAAGATGCAGTTTGCTGGAAATGAGCTGTACTCTGACAGTCTTTCTTATGGAGTGCAAATCAGCTAATAAAACTCTTTCTGCCTTTCATTGCAAGCAAGCCAGAAAGTGTTTTTATGCTTCATACTGGATTGTAAAAGCAAAGAAGCAGTTTGCTGAAAACAAGTTGTTCTTTGACAGTCTTGAATACTGAGTGCAGTTCAGTTAATAAAACTGACTTTCTGGTGCTCATTGCAAACAAGCCAGAAAGTGTTTTTCTGTGTTCTACTCATCTGAATAAGCAAAGATGCAGTTTGCTGGAAATAAGCTGTACTCTGACAGTCTTTCTTATGGAGTGCAGTTCAGCTAATAAAACTCTTTATGCCTTTCATTGCAAGCAAGCCAGAAAGTGTTTTTATGCTTCATACTGGATTGTAAAAGCAAAGTAGCAGTTTGCTGAAAACAAGTTGTTCTTTGACAGTCTTGAATAGTGAGTGCAGTTCAGTTAATAAAACTCTCTTTCTGGTGTTCATTGCTAACAAGCCAGAAAGTGTTTTTCTGGGTTCTAGTCATCTGTATAAGCAAAGATGCAGTTTGCTGGAAATGACCTGTACACTGACAGTCTTTCTTATGGAGTGCAGTTCAGCTAATAAAACTATTTCTGGCATTCATTGCAAACAAGCCAGAAAGTGTTTTTCTGTGTTCTACTTGTCTGTATAAGCAAAGATGCAGTTTACTAAAAACAAGCTGTTCTTTGACAGTCTTGAATTCTGACTGCAGTTCAGCCAATAAAAATGTATTTCTGTCATTCATTGCAAACAAACCGGAAAGTGTTTTTCTTTGTTCTTCTTGTCTGTATAAGCAAAGATGCAGGTTGCTGAAAAAAAGGTTGTTTTTTGACAGTCTTGAATTCTGACTGCAGTTCAGCCAATAAAAATGTATTTCTGTCATTCATTGCAAACAAGCCAGAAAATGTTTTTCTTTACTCTTCTTGTCTGTATAAGCAAAGATGCAGTTTGCTGGAAATAAGCTGTACTCTGACAGTCTTTCTTATGGAGTGCAGTTCAGCTAATAAAACTCTTTCTGCCTTTCATTGCAAGCAAGCCAGAAAGTGTTTTTATGCTTCATACAGGATTGTAAAAGCAAAGTAGCAGTTTGCTGAAAACAAGTTGTTCTTTGACTGTCTTGAATAGTGAGTGCAGTTCAGTTAATAAAAATCTTTTTCTGGTGTTCATTGCTAACAAGCCAGAAAGTGTTTTTCTGTGTTCTACTCATCTGTATAAGCAAAGATGCAGTTTGCTGAAAAAAAAGGTTGTTTTTTGACAGTCTTGGATTCTGACTGCAGTTCAGCCAATAAAAATGTATTTCTGTCATTCATTGCAAACAAGCCAGAAAGTGTTTTTCTTTACTCTTCTTGTGTGTATAAGAAAAGATGCAGTTTGCTGGAAATAAGCTGTACTCTGACAGTCTTTCTTATGGAGTGCAGTTCATCTAATAAAACTATTTCTGCCTTTCATTGCAAGCAAGCCAGAAAGTGTTTTTATGCTTCATACTGGATTGTAAAAGCAAAGTAGCAGTTTGCTGAAAACAAGTTGTTCTTTGACAGTCTTGAATACTGAGTGCAGTTCAGTTAATAAAACTCTCTTTCTGGTGTTCATTGCTAACAAGCCAGAAAGCGTTTTTCTGGGTTCTAGTCATCTGTATAAGCAAAGATGCAGTTTGCTGGAAATGAGCTGTACTCTGACAGTCTTTCTTATGGAGTGCAGTTCAGCTAATAAAACTATTTCTGGCATTCATTGCAAACAAGCCAGAAAGTGTTTTTCTGTGTTCTACTTGTCTGTATAAGCAAAGATGCAGTTTACTAAAAACAAGCTGTTCTTTGACAGTCTTGAATTCTGACTGCATTTCAGCCAATAAAAATGTATTTCTGTCATTCATTGCAAACAAACCGGAAAGTGTTTTTCTGTGTTCTACTTGTCTGAATAAGCAAAGATGCAGTTTACTAAAAACAAGCTGTTCTTTGACAGTCTTGAATTCTGACTGCAGTTCAGCCAATAAAAATGTATTTCTGTCATTCATTACAAACAAGCCGGAAAGTGTTTTTCTTTACTCTTCTTGTCTGTATTAGCAAAGATGCAGTTTGCTGGAAATAAGCTGTACTCTGACAGTCTTTCTTATGGAGTGCAGTTCATCTAATAAAACTATTTCTGCCTTTCATTGCAAGCAAGCCAGAAAGTGTTTTTATGCTTCATACTGGATTGTAAAAGCAAAGTAGCAGTTTGCTGAAAACAAGTTGTTCTTTGACAGTCTTGAATAGTGAGTGCAGTTCAGTTAATAAAACTCTCTTTCTGGTGTTCATTGCTAACAAGCCAGAAAGCGTTTTTCTGGGTTCTAGTCATCTGTATAAGCAAAGATGCAGTTTGCTGGAAATGAGCTGTACTCTGACAGTCTTTCTTATGGAGTGCAGTTCAGCTAATAAAACTATTTCTGGCATTCATTGCAAACAAGCCAGAAAGTGTTTTTCTGTGTTCTACTTGTCTGTATAAGCAAAGATGCAGTTTACTAAAAACAAGCTGTTCTTTGACAGTCTTGAATTCTGACTGCATTTCAGCCAATAAAAATGTATTTCTGTCATTCATTGCAAACAAACCGGAAAGTGTTTTTCTGTGTTCTACTTGTCTGAATAAGCAAAGATGCAGTTTACTAAAAACAAGCTGTTCTTTGACAGTCTTGAATTCTGACTGCAGTTCAGCCAATAAAAATGTATTTCTGTCATTCATTACAAACAAGCCGGAAAGTGTTTTTCTTTGTTCTTCTTGTCTGTATTAGCAAAGATGCAGTTTGCTGGAAATAAGCTGTACTCTGACAGTCTTTCTTATGGAGTGCAGTTCAGCTAATAAAACTCTTTCTGCCTTTCATTGTAAGCAAGCCAGAAAGTGTTTTTATGCTTCATACTGGATTGTAAAAGCAAAGTAGCAGTTTGCTGAAAACAAGTTGTTCTTTGACAGTCTTGAATTCTGACTGCAGTTCAGCCAATAAAAATGTATTTCTGTCATTCATTGCAAACAAGCCGGAAAGTGTTTTTCGTTGTTTTTCTTGCCTGTATTAGCAAAGATGCAGTTTGCTGGAAATGAGCTGTACTCTGACAGTCTTTCTTATGGAGTGCAAATCAGCTAATAAAACTCTTTCTGCCTTTCATTGCAAGCAAGCCAGAAAGTGTTTTTATGCTTCATACTGGATTGTAAAAGCAAAGAAGCAGTTTGCTGAAAACAAGTTGTTCTTTGACAGTCTTGAATACTGAGTGCAGTTCAGTTAATAAAACTGACTTTCTGGTGCTCATTGCAAACAAGCCAGAAAGTGTTTTTCTGTGTTCTACTCATCTGAATAAGCAAAGATGCAGTTTGCTGGAAATAAGCTGTACTCTGACAGTCTTTCTTATGGAGTGCAGTTCAGCTAATAAAACTCTTTATGCCTTTCATTGCAAGCAAGCCAGAATGTGTTTTCATGCTTCATACTGGATTGTAAAAGCAAAGTAGCAGTTTGCTGAAAACAAGTTGTTCTTTGACAGTCTTGAATAGTGAGTGCAGTTCAGTTAATAAAACTCTCTTTCTGGTGTTCATTGCTAACAAGCCAGAAAGTGTTTTTCTGGGTTCTAGTCATCTGTATAAGCAAAGATGCAGTTTGCTGGAAATGACCTGTACACTGACAGTCTTTCTTATGGAGTGCAGTTCAGCTAATAAAACTATTTCTGGCATTCATTGCAAACAAGCCAGAAAGTGTTTTTCTGTGTTCTACTTGTCTGTATAAGCAAAGATGCAGTTTACTAAAAACAAGCTGTTCTTTGACAGTCTTGAATTCTGACTGCAGTTCAGCCAATAAAAATGTATTTCTGTCATTCATTGCAAACAAACCGGAAAGTGTTTTTCTTTGTTCTTCTTGTCTGTATAAGCAAAGATGCAGGTTGCTGAAAAAAAGGTTGTTTTTTGACAGTCTTGAATTCTGACTGCAGTTCAGCCAATAAAAATGTATTTCTGTCATTCATTGCAAACAAGCCAGAAAGTGTTTTTCTTTACTCTTCTTGTGTGTATAAGAAAAGATGCAGTTTGCTGGAAATAAGCTGTACTCTGACAGTCTTTCTTATGGAGTGCAGTTCATCTAATAAAACTATTTCTGCCTTTCATTGCAAGCAAGCCAGAAAGTGTTTTTATGCTTCATACTGGATTGTAAAAGCAAAGTAGCAGTTTGCTGAAAACAAGTTGTTCTTTGACAGTCTTGAATAGTGAGTGCAGTTCAGTTAATAAAACTCTCTTTCTGGTGTTCATTGCTAACAAGCCAGAAAGCGTTTTTCTGGGTTCTAGTCATCTGTATAAGCAAAGATGCAGTTTGCTGGAAATGAGCTGTACTCTGACAGTCTTTCTTATGGAGTGCAGTTCAGCTAATAAAACTATTTCTGGCATTCATTGCAAACAAGCCAGAAAGTGTTTTTCTGTGTTCTACTTGTCTGTATAAGCAAAGATGCAGTTTACTAAAAACAAGCTGTTCTTTGACAGTCTTGAATTCTGACTGCATTTCAGCCAATAAAAATGTATTTCTGTCATTCATTGCAAACAAACCGGAAAGTGTTTTTCTGTGTTCTACTTGTCTGAATAAGCAAAGATGCAGTTTACTAAAAACAAGCTGTTCTTTGACAGTCTTGAATTCTGACTGCAGTTCAGCCAATAAAAATGTATTTCTGTCATTCATTACAAACAAGCCGGAAAGTGTTTTTCTTTGTTCTTCTTGTCTGTATTAGCAAAGATGCAGTTTGCTGGAAATAAGCTGTACTCTGACAGTCTTTCTTATGGAGTGCAGTTCAGCTAATAAAACTCTTTCTGCCTTTCATTGTAAGCAAGCCAGAAAGTGTTTTTATGCTTCATACTGGATTGTAAAAGCAAAGTAGCAGTTTGCTGAAAACAAGTTGTTCTTTGACAGTCTTGAATTCTGACTGCAGTTCAGCCAATAAAAATGTATTTCTGTCATTCATTGCAAACAAGCCGGAAAGTGTTTTTCGTTGTTCTTCTTGCCTGTATTAGCAAAGATGCAGTTTGCTGGAAATGAGCTGTACTCTGACAGTCTTTCTTATGGAGTGCAAATCAGCTAATAAAACTCTTTCTGCCTTTCATTGCAAGCAAGCCAGAAAGTGTTTTTATGCTTCATACTGGATTGTAAAAGCAAAGAAGCAGTTTGCTGAAAACAAGTTGTTCTTTGACAGTCTTGAATACTGAGTGCAGTTCAGTTAATAAAACTGACTTTCTGGTGCTCATTGCAAACAAGCCAGAAAGTGTTTTTCTGTGTTCTACTCATCTGAATAAGCAAAGATGCAGTTTGCTGGAAAAGAGCTGTACACTGACAGTCTTTCTTATGGAGTGCAGTTCAGCTAATAAGACTATTTCTGGCATTCATTGCAAACAAGCCAGAAAGTGTTTTTCTGTGTTCTACTTGTCTGTATAAGCAAAGATGCAGTTTACTAAAAACAAGCTGTTCTTTGACAGTCTTGAATTCTGACTGCAGTTCAGCCAATAAAAATGTATTTCTGTCATTCATTGCAAACAAACCGGAAAGTGTTTTTCTTTGTTCTTCTTGTCTGTATAAGCAAAGATGCAGGTTGCTGAAAAAAAGGTTGTTTTTTGACAGTCTTGAATTCTGACTGCAGTTCAGCCAATAAAAATGTATTTCTGTCATTCATTGCAAACAAGCCAGAAAGTGTTTTTCTTTACTCTTCTTGTGTGTATAAGAAAAGATGCAGTTTGCTGGAAATAATCTGTACTCTGACAGTCTTTCTTATGGAGTGCAGTTCAGCTAATAAAACTATTTCTGCCTTTCATTGCAAGCAAGCCAGAAAGTGTTTTTATGCTTCATACTGGATTGTAAAAGCAAAGTAGCAGTTTGCTGAAAACAAGTTGTTCTTTGACAGTCTTGAATAGTGAGTGCAGTTCAATTAATAAAACTCTCTTTCTGGTGTTCATTGCTAACAAGCCAGAAAGCGTTTTTCTGGGTTCTAGTCATCTGTATAAGCAAAGATGCAGTTTGCTGGAAATGAGCTGTACTCTGACAGTCTTTCTTATGGAGTGCAGTTCAGCTAATAAAACTATTTCTGGCATTCATTGCAAACAAGCCAGAAAGTGTTTTTCTGTGTTCTACTTGTCTGTATAAGCAAAGATGCAGTATACTAAAAACAAGCTGTTCTTTGACAGTCTTGAATTCTGACTGCATTTCAGCCAATAAAAATGTATTTCTGTCATTCATTGCAAACAAACCGGAAAGTGTTTTTCTGTGTTCTACTTGTCTGAATAAGCAAAGATGCAGTTTACTAAAAACAAGCTGTTCTTTGACAGTCTTGAATTCTGACTGCAGTTCAGCCAATAAAAATGTATTTCTGTCATTCATTACAAACAAGCCGGAAAGTGTTTTTCTTTGTTCTTCTTGTCTGTATTAGCAAAGATGCAGTTTGCTGGAAATAAGCTGTACTCTGACAGTCTTTCTTATGGAGTGCAGTTCAGCTAATAAAACTCTTTCTGCCTTTCATTGTAAGCAAGCCAGAAAGTGTTTTTATGCTTCATACTGGATTGTAAAAGCAAAGTAGCAGTTTGCTGAAAACAAGTTGTTCTTTGACAGTCTTGAATTCTGACTGCAGTTCAGCCAATAAAAATGTATTTCTGTCATTCATTGCAAACAAGCCGGAAAGTGTTTTTCGTTGTTCTTCTTGCCTGTATAAGCAAAGATGCAGTTTGCTGGAAATGAGCTGTACTCTGACAGTCTTTCTTATGGAGTGCAAATCAGCTAATAAAACTCTTTCTGCCTTTCATTGCAAGCAAGCCAGAAAGTGTTTTTATGCTTCATACTGGATTGTAAAAGCAAAGAAGCAGTTTGCTGAAAACAAGTTGTTCTTTGACAGTCTTGAATACTGAGTGCAGTTCAGTTAATAAAACTGACTTTCTGGTGCTCATTGCAAACATGCCAGAAAGTGTTTTTCTGTGTTCTACTCATCTGAATAAGCAAAGATGCTGTTTGCTGGAAATAAGCTGTACTCTGACAGTCTTTCTTATGGAGTGCAGTTCAGCTAATAAAACTCTTTATGCCTTTCATTGCAAGCAAGCCAGAAAGTGTTTTTATGCTTCATACTGGATTGTAAAAGCAAAGTAGCAGTTTGCTGAAAACAAGTTGTTCTTTGACAGTCTTGAATAGTGAGTGCATTTCAGTTAATAAAACTCTCTTTCTGGTGTTCATTGCTAACAAGCCAGAAAGTGTTTTTCTGGGTTCTAGTCATCTGTATAAGCAAAGATGCAGTTTGCTGGAAATGAGCTGTACACTGACAGTCTTTCTTATGGAGTGCAGTTCAGCTAATAAAACTATTTCTGGCATTCATTGCAAACAAGCCAGAAAGTGTTTTTCTGTGTTCTACTTGTCTGTATAAGCAAAGATGCAGTTTACTAAAAACAAGCTGTTCTTTGACAGTCTTGAATTCTGACTGCAGTTCAGCCAATAAAAATGTATTTCTGTCATTCATTGCAAACAAACCGGAAAGTGTTTTTCTTTGTTCTTCTTGTCTGTATAAGCAAACATGCAGGTTGCTGAAAAAAAGGTTGTTTTTTGACAGTCTTGAATTCTGACTGCAGTTCAGCCAATAAAAATGTATTTCTGTCATTCATTGCAAACAAGCCAGAAAGTGTTTTTCTTTACTCTTCTTGTGTGTATAAGAAAAGATGCAGTTTGCTGGAAATAAGCTGTACTCTGACAGTCTTTCTTATGGAGTGCAGTTCAGCTAATAAAACTATTTCTGCCTTTCATTGCAAGCAAGCCAGAAAGTGTTTTTATGCTTCATACTGGATTGTAAAAGCAAAGTAGCAGTTTGCTGAAAACAAGTTGTTCTTTGACAGTCTTGAATAGTGAGTGCAGTTCAGTTAATAAAACTCTCTTTCTGGTGTTCATTGCTAACAAGCCAGAAAGCGTTTTTCTGGGTTCTAGTCATCTGTATAAGCAAAGATGCAGTTTGCTGGAAATGAGCTGTACTCTGACAGTCTTTCTTATGGAGTGCAGTTCAGCTAATAAAACTATTTCTGGCATTCATTGCAAACAAGCCAGAAAGTGTTTTTCTGTGTTCTACTTGTCTGTATAAGCAAAGATGCAGTTTACTAAAAACAAGCTGTTCTTTGACAGTCTTGAATTCTGACTGCATTTCAGCCAATAAAAATGTATTTCTGTCATTCATTGCAAACAAACCGGAAAGTGTTTTTCTGTGTTCTACTTGTCTGAATAAGCAAAGATGCAGTTTACTAAAAACAAGCTGTTCTTTGACAGTCTTGAATTCTGACTGCAGTTCAGCCAATAAAAATGTATTTCTGTCATTCATTACAAACAAGCCGGAAAGTGTTTTTCTTTGTTCTTCTTGTCTGTATTAGCAAAGATGCAGTTTGCTGGAAATGAGCTGTACTCTGACAGTCTTTCTTATGGAGTGCAGTTCAGCTAATAAAACTCTTTCTGCCTTTCATTGTAAGCAAGCCAGAAAGTGTTTTTATGCTTCATACTGGATTGTAAAAGCAAAGTAGCAGTTTGCTGAAAACAAGTTGTTCTTTGACAGTCTTGAATTCTGACTGCAGTTCAGCCAATAAAAATGTATTTCTGTCATTCATTGCAAACAAGCCGGAAAGTGTTTTTCGTTGTTCTTCTTGCCTGTATAAGCAAAGATGCAGTTTGCTGGAAATGAGCTGTACTATGACAGTCTTTCTTATGGAGTGCAAATCAGCTAATAAAACTCTTTCTGCCTTTCATTGCAAGCAAGCCAGAAAGTGTTTTTATGCTTCATACTGGATTGTAAAAGCAAAGAAGCAGTTTGCTGAAAACAAGTTGTTCTTTGACAGTCTTGAATACTGAGTGCAGTTCAGTTAATAAAACTGACTTTCTGGTGCTCATTGCAAACAAGCCAGAAAGTGTTTTTCTGTGTTCTACTCATCTGAATAAGCAAAGATGCAGTTTGCTGGAAATAAGCTGTACTCTGACAGTCTTTCTTATGGAGTGCAGTTCAGCTAATAAAACTCTTTATGCCTTTCATTGCAAGCAAGCCAGAAAGTGTTTTTATGCTTCATACTGGATTGTAAAAGCAAAGTAGCAGTTTGCTGAAAACAAGTTGTTCTTTGACAGTCTTGAATAGTGAGTGCAGTTCAGTTAATAAAACTCTCTTTCTGGTGTTCATTGCTAACAAGCCAGAAAGTGTTTTTCTGGGTTCTAGTCATCTGTATAAGCAAAGATGCAGTTTGCTGGAAATGAGCTGTACACTGACAGTCTTTCTTATGGAGTGCAGTTCAGCTAATAAAACTATTTCTGGCATTCATTGCAAACAAGCCAGAAAGTGTTTTTCTGTGTTCTACTTGTCTGTATAAGCAAAGATGCAGTTTGCTAAAAACAAGCTGTTCTTTGACAGTCTTGAATTCTGACTGCAGTTCAGCCAATAAAAATGTATTTCTGTCATTCATTGCAAACAAACCGGAAAGTGTTTTTCTTTGTTCTTCTTGTCTGTATAAGCAAAGATGCAGGTTGCTGAAAAAAGGTTGTTTTTTGACAGTCTTGAATTCTGACTGCAGTTCAGCCAATAAAAATGTATTTCTGTCATTCATTGCAAACAAGCCAGAAAGTGTTTTTCTTTACTCTTCTTCTGTGTATAAGAAAAGATGCAGTTTGCTGGAAATAAGCTGTACTCTGACAGTCTTTCTTATGGAGTGAAGTTCAGCTAATAAAACTATTTCTGCCTTTCATTGCAAGCAAGCCAGAAAGTGTTTTTATGCTTCATACTGGATTGTAAAAGCAAAGTAGCAGTTTGCTGAAAACAAGTTGTTCTTTGACAGTCTTGAATAGTGAGTGCAGTTCAGTTAATAAAACTCTCTTTCTGGTGTTCATTGCTAACAAGCCAGAAAGCGTTTTTCTGGGTTCTAGTCATCTGTATAAGCAAAGATGCAGTTTGCTGGAAATGAGCTGTACTCTGACAGTCTTTCTTATGGAGTGCAGTTCAGCTAATAAAACTATTTCTGGCATTCATTGCAAACAAGCCAGAAAGTGTTTTTCTGTGTTCTACTTGTCTGTATAAGCAAAGATGCAGTTTACTAAAAACAAGCTGTTCTTTGAGAGTCTTGAATTCTGACTGCATTTCAGCCAATAAAAATGTATTTCTGTCATTCATTGCAAACAAACCGGAAAGTGTTTTTCTGTGTTCTACTTGTCTGAATAAGCAAAGATGCAGTTTACTAAAAACAAGCTGTTCTTTGACAGTCTTGAATTCTGACTGCAGTTCAGCCAATAAAAATGTATTTCTGTCATTCATTACAAACAAGCCGGAAAGTGTTTTTCTTTGTTCTTCTTGTCTGTATTAGCAAAGATGCAGTTTCCTGGAAATAAGCTGTACTCTGACAGTCTTTCTTATGGAGTGCAGTTCAGCTAATAAAACTCTTTCTGCCTTTCATTGTAAGCAAGCCAGAAAGTGTTTTTATGCTTCATACTGGATTGTAAAAGCAAAGTAGCAGTTTGCTGAAAACAAGTTGTTCTTTGACAGTCTTGAACTCTGACTGCAGTTCAGCCAATAAAAATGTATTTCTGTCATTCATTGCAATCAAGCCAGAAAGTGTTTTTCGTTGTTCTTCTTGCCTGTATAAGCAAAGATGCAGTTTGCTGGAAATGAGCTGTACTCTGACAGTCTTTCTTATGGAGTGCAAATCAGCTAATAAAACTCTTTCTGCCTTTCATTGCAAGCAAGCCAGAAAGTGTTTTTATGCTTCATACTGGATTGTAAAAGCAAAGAAGCAGTTTGCTGAAAACAAGTTGTTCTTTGACAGTCTTGAATACTGAGTGCAGTTCAGTTAATAAAACTGACTTTCTGGTGCTCATTGCAAACAAGCCAGAAAGTGTTTTTCTGTGTTCTACTCATCTGAATAAGCAAAGATGCAGTTTGCTGGAAATAAGCTGTACTCTGACAGTCTTTCTTATGGAGTGCAGTTCAGCTAATAAAACTCTTTATGCCTTTCCTTGCAAGCAAGCCAGAAAGTGTTTTTATGCTTCATACTGGATTGTAAAAGCAAAGTAGCAGTTTGCTGAAAACAAGTTGTTCTTTGACAGTCTTGAATAGTGAGTGCAGTTCAGTTAATAAAACTCTCTTTCTGGTGTTCATTGCTAACAAGCCAGAAAGTGTTTTTCTGGGTTCTAGTCATCTGTATAAGCAAAGATGCAGTTTGCTGGAAATGAGCTGTACACTGACAGTCTTTCTTATGGAGTGCAGTTCAGCTAATAAAACTATTTCTGGCATTCATTGCAAACAAGCCAGAAAGTGTTTTTCTGTGTTCTACTTGTCTGTATAAGCAAAGATGCAGTTTGCTAAAAACAAGCTGTTCTTTGACAGTCTTGAATTCTGACTGCAGTTCAGCCAATAAAAATGTATTTCTGTCATTCATTGCAAACAAACCGGAAAGTGTTTTTCTTTGTTCTTCTTGTCTGTATAAGCAAAGATGCAGGTTGCTGAAAAAAGGTTGTTTTTTGACAGTCTTGAATTCTGACTGCAGTTCAGCCAATAAAAATGTATTTCTGTCATTCATTGCAAACAAGCCAGAAAGTGTTTTTCTTTACTCTTCTTCTGTGTATAAGAAAAGATGCAGTTTGCTGGAAATAAGCTGTACTCTGACAGTCTTTCTTATGGAGTGAAGTTCAGCTAATAAAACTCTTTCTGCCTTTCATTGCAAGCAAGCCAGAAAGTGTTTTTATGCTTCATACTGGATTGTAAAAGCAAAGTAGCAGTTTGCTGAAAACAAGTTGTTCTTTGACAGTCTTGAATAGTGAGTGCAGTTCAGTTAATAAAACTCTCTTTCTGGTGTTCATTGCTAACAAGCCAGAAAGCGTTTTTCTGGGTTCTAGTCATCTGTATAAGCAAAGATGCAGTTTGCTGGAAATGAGCTGTACTCTGACAGTCTTTCTTATGGAGTGCAGTTCAGCTAATAAAACTATTTCTGGCATTCATTGCAAACAAGCCAGAAAGTGTTTTTCTGTGTTCTACTTGTCTGTATAAGCAAAGATGCAGTTTACTAAAAACAAGCTGTTCTTTGAGAGTCTTGAATTCTGACTGCATTTCAGCCAATAAAAATGTATTTCTGTCATTCATTGCAAACAAACCGGAAAGTGTTTTTCTGTGTTCTACTTGTCTGAATAAGCAAAGATGCAGTTTACTAAAAACAAGCTGTTCTTTGACAGTCTTGAATTCTGACTGCAGTTCAGCCAATAAAAATGTATTTCTGTCATTCATTACAAACAAGCCGGAAAGTGTTTTTCTTTGTTCTTCTTGTCTGTATTAGCAAAGATGCAGTTTGCTGGAAATAAGCTGTACTCTGACAGTCTTTCTTATGGAGTGCAGTTCAGCTAATAAAACTCTTTCTGCCTTTCATTGTAAGCAAGCCAGAAAGTGTTTTTATGCTTCATACTGGATTGTTAAAGCAAAGTAGCAGTTTGCTGGAAACAAGCTGTTCTTTGACAGTCTTGAATTCTGACTGCAGTTCAGCCAATAAAAATGTATTTCTGTCATTCATTGCAAACAAGCCGGAAAGTGTTTTTTTTGTTCTTCTTGCCTGTATAAGCAAAGATGCAGTTTGCTGGAAATGAGCTGTACTCTGACAGTCTTTCTTATGGAGTGCAAATCAGCTAATAAAACTCTTTCTGCCTTTCATTGCAAGCAAGCCAGAAAGTGTTTTTATGCTTCATACTGGATTGTAAAAGCAAAGTAGCAGTTTGCTGAAAACAAGTTGTTCTTTGACAGTCTTGAATAGTGAGTGCAGTTCAGTTAATAAAACTCTCTTTCTGGTGTTCATTGCTAACAAGCCAGAAAGCGTTTTTCTGGGTTCTAGTCATCTGTATAAGCAAAGATGCAGTTTGCTGGAAATGAGCTGTACTCTGACAGTCTTTCTTATGGAGTGCAGTTCAGCTAATAAAACTATTTCTGGCATTCATTGCAAACAAGCCAGAAAGTGTTTTTCTGTGTTCTACTTGTCTGTATAAGCAAAGATGCAGTTTACTAAAAACAAGCTGTTCTTTGAGAGTCTTGAATTCTGACTGCATTTCAGCCAATAAAAATGTATTTCTGTCATTCATTGCAAACAAACCGGAAAGTGTTTTTCTGTGTTCTACTTGTCTGAATAAGCAAAGATGTAGTTTACTAAAAACAAGCTGTTCTTTGACAGTCTTGAATTCTGACTGCAGTTCAGCCAATAAAAATGTATTTCTGTCATTCATTACAAACAAGCCGGAAAGTGTTTTTCTTTGTTCTTCTTGTCTGTATTAGCAAAGATGCAGTTTCCTGGAAATAAGCTGTACTCTGACAGTCTTTCTTATGGAGTGCAGTTCAGCTAATAAAACTCTTTCTGCCTTTCATTGCAAGCAAGCCAGAAAGTGTTTTTATGCTTCATACTGGATTGTAAAAGCAAAGTAGCAGTTTGCTGAAAACAAGTTGTTCTTTGACAGTCTTGAATACTGAGTGCAGTTCAGTTAATAAAACTCTCTTTCTGGTGTTCATTGCTAACAAGCCAGAAAGCGTTTTTCTGGGTTCTAGTCATCTGTATAAGCAAAGATGCAGTTTACTAAAAACAAGCTGTTCTTTGAGAGTCTTGAATTCTGACTGCATTTCAGCCAATAAAAATGTATTTCTGTCATTCATTGCAAACAAACCGGAAAGTGTTTTTCTGTGTTCTACTTGTCTGAATAAGCAAAGATGCAGTTTACTAAAAACAAGCTGTTCTTTGACAGTCTTGAATTCTGACTGCAGTTCAGCCAATAAAAATGTATTTCTGTCATTCATTACAAACAAGCCGGAAAGTGTTTTTCTTTGTTCTTCTTGTCTGTATTAGCAAAGATGCAGTTTCCTGGAAATAAGCTGTACTCTGACAGTCTTTCTTATGGAGTGCAGTTCAGCTAATAAAACTCTTTCTGCCTTTCATTGTAAGCAAGCCAGAAAGTGTTTTTATGCTTCATACTGGATTGTAAAAGCAAAGTAGCAGTTTGCTGAAAACAAGTTGTTCTTTGACAGTCTTGAATTCTGACTGCAGTTCAGCCAATAAAAATGTATTTCTGTCATTCATTGCAAACAAGCCGGAAAGTGTTTTTCGTTGTTCTTCTTGCCTGTATAAGCAAAGATGCAGTTTGCTGGAAATGAGCTGTACTCTGACAGTCTTTCTTATGGAGTGCAAATCAGCTAATAAAACTCTTTCTGACTTTCATTGCAAGCAAGCCAGAAAGTGTTTTTATGCTTCATACTGGATTGTAAAAGCAAAGTAGCAGTTTGCTGAAAACAAGTTGTTCTTTGACAGTCTTGAATACTGAGTGCAGTTCAGTTAATAAAACTCTCTTTCTGGTGTTCATTGCTAAAAAGCCAGAAAGCGTTTTTCTGTGTTCTACTTGTCTGTATAAGCAAAGATGCAGTTTACTAAAAACAAGCTGTTCTTTGACAGTCTTGAATTCTGACTGCATTTCAGCCAATAAAAATGTATTTCTGTCATTCATTGCAAACAAACCGGAAAGTGTTTTTCTTTGTTCTTCTTGTCTGTATAAGCAAAGATGCAGGTTGCTGAAAAAAAGGTTATTTTTTGACAGTCTTGAATTCTGACTGCAGTTCAGCCAATAAAAATGTATTTCTGTCATTCATTGCAAACAAGCCAGAAAGTGTTTTTCTTTACTCTTCTTGTGTGTATAAGAAAAGATGCAGTTTGCTGGAAATAAGCTGTACTCTGATAGTCTTTCTTATGGAGTGCAGTTCAGCTAATAAAACTCTTTCTGCCTTTCATTGCAAGCAAGCCAGAAAGTGTTTTTATGCTTCATACTGGATTGTAAAAGCAAAGTAGCAGTTTGCTGAAAACAAGTTGTTCTTTGACAGTCTTGAATACTGAGTGCAGTTCAGTTAATAAAACTCTCTTTCTGGTGTTCATTGCTAACAAACCAGAAAGTGTTTTTTTCTGTGTTCTACTCATCTGTATAAGCAAAGATGGAGTTTGCTGAAAAAAAGGTTGTTTTTTTGACAGTCTTGAATTCTGACTGCAGTTCAGCCAATAAAAATATATTTCTGTAATTAATTGCAAACAAGCCAGAAAGTGTTTTTCTTTGTTCTTCTTGTCTGTATAAGCAAAGATGCAGTTTGCTGGAAATAAGCTGTACTCTGACAGTCTTTCTTATGGAGTGCAGTTCAGCTAATAAGACTCTTTCTGCCTTTCATTGCAAGCTAGCCAGAAAGTGTTTTTATGCTTCATACTGGATTGTAAAAGCAAAGTAGCAGTTTGCTGAAAACAAGTTGTTCTTTGACAGTCTTGAATAGTGAGTGCAGTTCAGTTAATAAAACTCTCTTTCTGGTGTTCATTGCCAAAAAGCCAGAAAGTGTTTTTCTGTGTTCTACTCATCTGTATAAGCAAAGATGCAGTTTGCTGGAAATGAGCTGTACTCTGACAGTCTTTCTTATGGAGTGCAGTTCAGCTAATAAAACTATTTCTGGCATTCATTGCAAACAAGCCAGAAAGTGTTTTTCTGTGTTCTACTTGTCTGTGTTAGCAAAGATGCAGTTTGCTGGAAATAAGCTGTTCTTTGACAGTCTTGAATTCTGACTGCAGTTCAGCCAATAAAAATGTATTTCTGTCATTCATTGCAAACAAGCCGTAAAGTGTTTTTCTTTGTTCTTCTTGTCTGTGTTAGCAAAAATGCAGTTTGCTGGAAATAAGCTGTACTCTGACAGTCTTTCTTATGGAGTGCAGTTCAGCTAATAAAACTCTTTCTGCCTTTCATTGTAAGCAAGCCAGAAAGTGTTTTTATGCTTCATACTGGATTGTAAAAGCAAAGTAGCAGTTTGCTGAAAACAAGTTGTTCTTTGACAGTCTTGAATAGTGAGTGCAGTTCAGTTAATAAAACTCTCTTTCTGGTGTTCATTGCTAAAAAGCCAGAAAGTGTTTTTCTGTGTTCTACTCATCTGTATAAGCAAAGATGCAGTTTCCTGGAAATGAGCTGTACTCTGACAGTCTTTCTTATGGAGTGCAGTTCAGCTAATAAAACTATTTCTGGCATTCATTGCAAATGAGCCAGAAAGTGTTTTTCTGTGTTCTACTTGTCTGTATAAGCAAAGATGCAGTTTACTAAAAACAAGCTGTTCTTTGACAGTCTTGAATTCTGACTGCAGTTCAGCCAATAAAAATGTATTTCTGCCTTTCATTGTAAGCAAGCCAGAAAGTGTTTTTATGCTTCATACTGGATTGTAAAAGCAAAGTAGCAGTTTGCTGAAAACAAGTTGTTCTTTGACAGTCTTGAATAGTGAGTGCAGTTCAGTTAATAAAACTCTCTTTCTGGTGTTCATTGCAAACAAGCCAGAAAGTGTTTTTCTGTGTTCTACTCATCTGTATAAGCAAAGATGCAGTTTGCTGAAAAAAAAGGTTGTTTTTTGACAGTCTTGAATTCTGACTGCAGTTCAGCCAATAAAAATGTATTTCTGTCATTCATTGCAAACAAGCCAGAAAGTGTTTTTCTTTACTCTTCTTGTGAGTATAAGAAAAGATGCAGTTTGCTGGAAATAAGCTGTACTCTGACAGTCTTTCTTATGGATTGCAGTTCAGCTAATAAAACTCTTTATGCCTTTCATTGCAAGCAAGCCAGAAAGTGTTTTTATGCTTCATACTGGATTGTAAAAGCAAAGTAGCAGTTTGCTGAAAACAAGTTGTTCTTTGACAGTCTTGAATAGTGAGTGCAGTTCAGTTAATAAAACTCTCTTTCTGGTGTTCATTGCTAACAAGCCAGAAAGCGTTTTTCTGGGTTCTAGTCATCTGTATAAGCAAAGATGCAGTTTGCTGGAAATGAGCTGTACTCTGACAGTCTTTCTTATGGAGTGCAGTTCAGCTAATAAAACTATTTCTGGCATTCATTGCAAACAAGCCAGAAAGTGTTTTTCTGTGTTCTACTTGTCTGTATAAGCAAAGATGCAGTTTACTAAAAACAAGCTGTTCTTTGACAGTCTTGAATTCTGACTGCATTTCAGCCAATAAAAATGTATTTCTGTCATTCATTGCAAACAAACCGGAAAGTGTTTTTCTGTGTTCTACTTGTCTGAATAAGCAAAGATGCAGTTTACTAAAAACAAGTTGTTCTTTGACAGTCTTGAATAGTGAGTGCAGTTCAGTTAATAAAACTCTCTTTCTGGTGTTCATTGCAAACAAGCCAGAAAGTGTTTTTCTGTGTTCTACTCATCTGTATAAGCAAAGATGCAGTTTGCTGAAAAAAAAGGTTGTTTTTTGACAGTCTTGAATTCTGACTGCAGTTCAGCCAATAAAAATGTATTTCTGTCATTCATTGCAAACAAGCCAGAAAGTGTTTTTCTTTACTCTTCTTGTGAGTATAAGAAAAGATGCAGTTTGCTGGAAATAAGCTGTACTCTGACAGTCTTTCTTATGGATTGCAGTTCAGCTAATAAAACTCTTTATGCCTTTCATTGCAAGCAAGCCAGAAAGTGTTTTTATGCTTCATACTGGATTGTAAAAGCAAAGTAGCAGTTTGCTGAAAACAAGTTGTTCTTTGACAGTCTTGAATAGTGAGTGCAGTTCAGTTAATAAAACTCTCTTTCTGGTGTTCATTGCTAACAAGCCAGAAAGCGTTTTTCTGGGTTCTAGTCATCTGTATAAGCAAAGATGCAGTTTGCTGGAAATGAGCTGTACTCTGACAGTCTTTCTTATGGAGTGCAGTTCAGCTAATAAAACTATTTCTGGCATTCATTGCAAACAAGCCAGAAAGTGTTTTTCTGTGTTCTACTTGTCTGTATAAGCAAAGATGCAGTTTACTAAAAACAAGCTGTTCTTTGACAGTCTTGAATTCTGACTGCATTTCAGCCAATAAAAATGTATTTCTGTCATTCATTGCAAACAAACCGGAAAGTGTTTTTCTGTGTTCTACTTGTCTGAATAAGCAAAGATGCAGTTTACTAAAAACAAGCTGTTCTTTGACAGTCTTGAATTCTGACTGCAGTTCAGCCAATAAAAATGTATTTCTGTCATTCATTACAAACAAGCCGGAAAGTGTTTTTCTTTGTTCTTCTTGTCTGTATTAGCAAAGATGCAGTTTGCTGGAAATAAGCTGTACTCTGACAGTCTTTCTTATGGAGTGCAGTTCAGCTAATAAAACTCTTTCTGCCTTTCATTGTAAGCAAGCCAGAAAGTGTTTTTATGCTTCATACTGGATTGTAAAAGCAAAGTAGCAGTTTGCTGGAAACAAGCTGTTCTTTGACAGTCTTGAATTCTGACTGCAGTTCAGCCAATAAAAATGTATTTCTGTCATTCATTGCAAACAAGCCGGAAAGTGTTTTTCTTTGTTCTTCTTGCCTGTATAAGCAAAGATGCAGTTTGCTGGAAATGAGCTGTACTCTGACAGTCTTTCTTATGGAGTGCAAATCAGCTAATAAAACTCTTTCTGCCTTTCATTGCAAGCAAGCCAGAAAGTGTTTTTATGCTTCATACTGGATTGTAAAAGCAAAGAAGCAGTTTGCTGAAAACAAGTTGTTCTTTGACAGTCTTGAATACTGAGTGCAGTTCAGTTAATAAAACTCTCTTTCTGGTGTTCATTGCTAAAAAGCCAGAAAGCGTTTTTCTGTGATCTACTCATCTGTGTAAGCAAAGATGCAGTTTGCTGGAAATAAGCTGTACACTGACAGTCTTTCTTATGGAGTGCAGTTCAGCTAATAAAACTCTTCCTGCCTTTCATTGCAAGCAAGCCAGAAAGTGTTTTTATGCTTCATATTGGATTGTAAAAGCAAAGTAGCAGTTTGCTGAAAACAAGTTGTTTTTTGACAGTCTTGAATAGTGTGTGCAGTTCAGTTAATAAAACTCTCTTTCTGGTGTTCATTGCTAAAAAGCCAGAAAGCGTTTTTCTGTGTTCTACTTGTCTGTATAAGCAAAGATGCAGTTTACTAAAAACAAGCTGTTCTTTGACAGTCTTGAATTCTGACTGCATTTCAGCCAATAAAAATGTATTTCTGTCATTCATTGCAAACAAACCGGAAAGTGTTTTTCTGTGTTCTACTAGTCTGAATAAGCAACGATGCAGTTTACTAAAAACAAGCTGTTCTTTGACAGTCTTGAATTCTGACTGCAGTTCAGCCAATAAAAATGTATTTCTGTCATTCATTACAAACAAGCCGGAAAGTGTTTTTCTTTGTTCTTCTTGTCTGTATTAGCAAAGATGCAGTTTGCTGGAAATAAGCTGTACTCTGACAGTCTTTCTTATGGAGTGCAGTTCAGCTAATAAAACTCTTTCTGCCTTTCATTGTAAGCAAGCCAGAAAGTGTTTTTATGCTTCATACTGGATTGTTAAAGCAAAGTAGCAGTTTGCTGGAAACAAGCTGTTCTTTGACAGTCTTGAATTCTGACTGCAGTTCAGCCAATAAAAATGTATTTCTGTCATTCATTGCAAACAAGCCGGAAAGTGTTTTTTTTTGTTCTTCTTGCCTGTATAAGCAAAGATGCAGTTTGCTGGAAATGAGCTGTACTCTGACAGTCTTTCTTATGGAGTGCAAATCAGCTAATAAAACTCTTTCTGCCTTTCATTGCAAGCAAGCCAGAAAGTGTTTTTATGCTTCATACTGGATTGTAAAAGCAAAGAAGCAGTTTGCTGAAAACAAGTTGTTCTTTGACAGTCTTGAATACTGAGTGCAGTTCAGTTAATAAAACTCTCTTTCTGGTGTTCATTGCTAAAAAGCCAGAAAGCGTTTTTCTGTGTTCTACTCATCTGTGTAAGCAAAGATGCAGTTTCCTGGAAATGAGCTGTACTCTGACAGTCTTTCTTATGGAGTGCAGTTCAGCTAATAAAACTATTTCTGGCATTCATTGCAAACAAGCCAGAAAGCGTTTTTCTGTGTTCTACTTGTCTGAATAAGCAAAGATGCAGTTTGCTGAAAACAAGTTGTTCTTTGACAGTCTTGAATACTGAGTGCAGTTCGTTAACAAAACTGTCTTTCTGGTGCTCATTGCAAACAAGCCAGAAAGTGTTTTTCTGTGTTCTACTCATTTGTATAAGCAAAGATGCAGTTTCCTGGAAACAAGCTGTTCTTTGACAGTCTTGAATTCTGACTGCAGTTCAGCCAATAAAAATGTATTTCTGTCATTCATTGCAAACAAGCCAGAAAGTGTTTTTCTTTGCTCTTCTTGTCTGTATAAGCAAAGTTGCAGTTTGCTGAAAACAAGTTGTTCTTTGACAGTCTTGAATACTGAGTGCAGTTCATATAATAAAACTGTCTTTCTGGTGCTCATTGCAAACAAGCCAGAAAGTGTTTTTCTGTGTTCTACTCATTTGTATAAGCAAAGATGCAGTTTGCTGGAAACAAGCTGTTCTTTGACAGTCTTGAATTCTGAATGCAGTTCAGCCAATAAAAATGTATTTCTGTCATTCATTGCAAACAAGCCGGAAAGTGTTTTTCTTTGTTCTTCTTGCCTGTATAAGCAAAGATGCAGTTTGCTGGAAATAAGCTGTACTCTGACAGTCTTTCTTATGGAGTGCAGTTCAGCTAATAAAACTCTTTCTGCCTTTCATTGTAAGCAAGCCAGAAAGTGTTTTTATGTTTCATACTGGATTGTAAAAGCAAAGTAGCAGTTTGCTGAAAACAAGTTGTTCTTTGACAGTCTTGAATACTGAGTGCAGTTCAGTTAATAAAACTTTCTTTCTGGTGCTCATTGCAAACAAGCCAGAAAGTGTTTTTCTGAGTTCTACTCATCTGTATAAGCAGAGATGCAGTTTGCTGAAAAAAAGGTTGTTTTTTGACAGTCTTGAATTCTGACTGCAGTTCAGCCAATAAAAATGTATTTCTGTCATTCATTGCAAACAAGCCAGAAAGTGTTTTTCTTTACTCTTCTTGTCTGTATAAGCAAAGATGCAGTTTGCTGGAAATGAGCTGTACTCTGACAGTCTTTCTTATGGAGTGCAGTTCAGCTAATAAAACTCTTTCTGCCTTTCATTGTAAGCAAGCCAGAAAGTGTTTTTATGCTTCATACTGGATTGTAAAAGCAAAATAGCAGTTTGCTGAAAACAAGTTGTTCTTTGACAGTCTTGAATACTGAGTGCAGTTCAGTTAATAAAACTGTCTTTCTGGTGCTCATTGCTAACAAGCCAGAAAGTGTTTTTCTGTGTTCTACTCATCTGTATAAGCAAAGATGCAGTTTGCTGGAAACAAGCTGTTCTTTGACAGTCTTGAATTCTGACTGCAGTTCAGCCAATAAAAATGTATTTCTGTCATTCATTGCAAACAAGCCAGAAAGTGTTTTTCTTTACTCTTCTTGTCTGTATAAGCAAAGATGCAGTTTGCTGGAAATAAGCTGTACTCTGACAGTCTTTCTTATGGAGTGCAGTTCAGCTAATAAAACTCTTTATGCCTTTCATTGCAAGCAAGCCAGAAAGTGTTTTTATGCTTCATACTGGATTGTAAAAGCAAAGAAGCAGTTTGCTGAAAACAAGTTGTTCTTTGACAGTCTTGAATACTGAGTGCAGTTCTGTTAATAAAACTGTCTTTCTGGTGCTCATTGCAAACAAGCCAGAAAGTGTTTTTCTGTGTTCTACTCATCTGAATAAGCAAAGATGCAGTTTGCTGGAAATAAGCTGTACTCTGACAGTCTTTCTTATGGAGTGCAGTTCAGCTAATAAAACTATTTCTGGCATTCATTGCGAACAAGCCAGAAAGTGTTTTTCTGTGTTCTACTTGTCTGAATAAGCAAAGATGCAGTTTACTAAAAACAAGCTGTTCTTTGACAGTCTTGAATTCTGACTGCAGTTCAGCCAATAAAAATGTATTTCTGTCATTCATTACAAACAAGCCGGAAAGTGTTTTTCTTTGTTCCTCTTGTCTGTATTAGCAAAGATGCAGTTTGCTGGAAATAAGCTGTACTCTGACAGTCTTTCTTATGGAGTGCAGTTCAGCTAATAAAACTCTTTCTGCCTTTCATTGTAAGCAAGCCAGAAAGTGTTTTTATGCTTCATACTGGATTGTAAAAGCAAAGCAGCAGTTTGCTGAAAACAAGTTGTTCTTTGACAGTCTTGAATTCTGACTGCAGTTCAGCCAATAAAAATGTATTTCTGTCATTCATTGCAAACAAGCCAGAAAGTGTTTTTCATTGCTCTTCTTGTCTGTATAAGCAAAGTTGCAGTTTGCTGAAAACAAGTTGTTCTTTGACAGTCTTGAATACTGAGTGCAGTTCGTTAACAAAACTGTCTTTCTGGTGCTCATTGCAAACAAGCCAGAAAGTGTTTTTCTGTGTTCTACTCATTTGTATAAGCAAAGATGCAGTTTCCTGGAAACAAGCTGTTCTTTGACAGTCTTGAATTCTGACTGCAGTTCAGCCAATAAAAATGTATTTCTGTCATTCATTGCAAACAAGCCGGAAAGTGTTTTTCTTTGCTCTTTTTGCCTGTATAAGCAAAGATGCAGTTTGCTGGAAATGAGCTGTACTCTGACAGTCTTTCTTATGGAGTGCAAATCAGCTAATAAAACTCTTTCTGCCTTTCATTGCAAGCAAGCCAGAAAGTGTTTTTATGCTTCATACTGGATTGTAAAAGCAAAGAAGCAGTTTGCTGAAAACAAGTTGTTCTTTGACAGTCTTGAATACTGAGTGCAGTTCAGTTAATAAAACTGTCTTTCTGGTGCTCATTGCAAACAAGCCAGAAAGTGTTTTTCTGTGTTCTACTCATCTGAATAAGCAAAGATGCAGTTTGCTGGAAAAAAGCTGTACTCTGACAGACTTTCTTATGGAGTGCAGTTCAGCTAATAAAACTCTTTCTGCCTTTCATTGCAAGCAAGCCAGAAAGTGATTTTATGCTTTATACTGGATTGTAAAAGCAAAGTAGCAGTTTGCTGAAAACAAGTTGTTCTTTGACAGTCTTGAATTCTGACTGCAGTTCAGCCAATAAAAATGTATTTCTGTCATTCATTGCAAACAAGCCAGAAAGTGTTTTTCTTTGCTCTTCTTGTCTGTATAAGCAAAGTTGCAGTTTGCTGAAAACAAGTTGTTCTTTGACAGTCTTGAATACTGAGTGCAGTTCATTTAATAAAACTGTCTTTCTGGTGCTCATTGCAAACGAGCCAGAAAGTGTTTTTATGCTTCATACTGGATTGCAAAAGCAAAGTAGCAGTTTGCTGAAAACAAGTTGTTCTTTGACAGTCTTGAATTCTGACTGCAGTTCAGCCAATAAAAATGTATTTCTGTCATTCATTGCAAACAAGCCAGAAAGTGTTTTTCTTTACTCTTCTTGTCTGTATAAGCAAAGATGCAGTTTGCTGGAAATAAGCTGTACTCTGACAGTCTTTCTTATGGAGTGCAGTTCAGCTAATAAAACTCTTTCTGCCTTTAATTGTAAGCAAGCCAGAAAGTGTTTTTATGCTTCATACTGGATTGTAAAAGCAAAGTAGCAGTTTGCTGAAAACAAGTTGTTCTTTGACAGTCTTGAATACTGAGTGCAGTTCAGTTAATAAAACTCTCTTTCTGGTGTTCATTGCTAACAAACCAGAAAGTGTTTTTTTCTGTGCTCTACTCATCTGTATAAGCAAAGATGCAGTTTGCTGGAAAAAAAAAGATTGTTTTGTTGACAGTCTTGAATTCTGACTGCAGTTCAGCCAATAAAAATGTATTTCTGTCATTCATTGCAAACAAGCCAGAAAGTGTTTTTCTTTACTCTTCTTGTCTGTATAAGCAAAGATGCAGTTTGCTGGAAATGAGCTGTACTCTGACAGTCTTTCTTATGGAGTGCAAATCAGCTAATAAAACTCTTTCTGCCTTTCATTGCAAGCAAGCCAGAAAGTGTTTTTATGCTTCATACTGGATTGTAAAAGCAAAGAAGCAGTTTGCTGAAAACAAGTTGTTCTTTGACAGTCTTGAATACTGAGTGCAGTTCAGTTAATAAAACTGTCTTTCTGGTGCTCATTGCAAACAAGCCAGAAAGTGTTTTTCTGTGTTCTACTCATCTGAATAAGCAAAGATGCAGTTTGCTGGAAAAAAGCTGTACTCTGACAGACTTTCTTATGGAGTGCAGTTCAGCTAATAAAACTCTTTCTGCCTTTCATTGCAAGCAAGCCAGAAAGTGATTTTATGCTTTATACTGGATTGTAAAAGCAAAGTAGCAGTTTGCTGAAAACAAGTTGTTCTTTGACAGTCTTGAATTCTGACTGCAGTTCAGCCAATAAAAATGTATTTCTGTCATTCATTGCAAACAAGCCAGAAAGTGTTTTTCTTTGCTCTTCTTGTCTGTATAAGCAAAGTTGCAGTTTGCTGAAAACAAGTTGTTCTTTGACAGTCTTGAATACTGAGTGCAGTTCATTTAATAAAACTGTCTTTCTGGTGCTCATTGCAAACGAGCCAGAAAGTGTTTTTATGCTTCATACTGGATTGCAAAAGCAAAGTAGCAGTTTGCTGAAAACAAGTTGTTCTTTGACAGTCTTGAATTCTGACTGCAGTTCAGCCAATAAAAATGTATTTCTGTCATTCATTGCAAACAAGCCAGAAAGTGTTTTTCTTTACTCTTCTTGTCTGTATAAGCAAAGATGCAGTTTGCTGGAAATAAGCTGTACTCTGACAGTCTTTCTTATGGAGTGCAGTTCAGCTAATAAAACTCTTTCTGCCTTTAATTGCAAGCAAGCCAGAAAGTGTTTTTATGCTTCATACTGGATTGTAAAAGCAAAGTAGCAGTTTGCTGAAAACAAGTTGTTCTTTGACAGTCTTGAATACTGAGTGCAGTTCAGTTAATAAAACTCTCTTTCTGGTGTTCATTGCTAACAAACCAGAAAGTGTTTTTTTCTGTGTTCTACTCATCTGTATAAGCAAAGATGCAGTTTGCTGGAAAAAAAAAGATTGTTTTTTTGACAGTCTTGAATTCTGACTGCAGTTCAGCCAATAAAAATGTATTTCTGTCATTCATTGCAAACAAGCCAGAAAGTGTTTTTCTTTACTCTTCTTGTCTGTATAAGCAAAGATGCAGTTTGCTGGAAATGAGCTGTACTCTGACAGTCTTTCTTATGGAGTGCAGTTCAGCTAATAAAACTCTTTCTGCCTTTCATTGTAAGCAAGCCAGAAAGTGTTTTTATGCTTCATACTGGATTGTAAAAGCAAAGTAGCAGTTTGCTGAAAACAAGTTGTTCTTTGACAGTCTTGAATACTGAGTGCAGTTCAGTTAATAAAACTGTCTTTCTGGTGCTCATTGCTAACAAGCCAGAAAGTGTTTTTCTGTGTTCTACTCATCTGTATAAGCAAAGATGCAGTTTGCTGGAAACAAGCTGTTCTTTGACAGTCTTGAATTCTGACTGCAGTTCAGCCAATAAAAATGTATTTCTGTCATTCATTGCAAACAAGCCAGAAAGTGTTTTTATTTACTCTTCTTGTCTGTATAAGCAAAGATGCAGTTTGCTGGAAATAAGCTGTACTCTGACAGTCTTTCTTATGGAGTGCAGTTCAGCTAATAAAACTCTTTCTGACTTTCATTGCAAGCAAGCCAGAAAGTGTTTTTATGCTTCATACTGGATTGTAAAAGCAAAGTAGCAGTTTGCTGAAAACAAGTTGTTCTTTGACAGTCTTGAATACTGAGTGCAGTTCAGTTAATAAAACTGTCTTTCTGGTGCTCATTGCAAACAAGCCGGAAAGTGTTTTTCTTTGTTCTTCTTGCCTGTATAAGCAAAGATGCAGTTTGCTGGAAATAAGCTGTACTCTGACAGTCTTTCTTATGGAGTGCAGTTCAGCTAATAAAACTCTTCCTGCCTTTCATTGCAAGCAAGCCAGAAAGTGTTTTTATGCTTCATATTGGATTGTAAAAGCAAAGTAGCAGTTTGCTGAAAACAAGTTGTTCTTTGACAGTCTTGAATAGTGAGTGCAGTTCAGTTAATAAAACTCTCTTTCTGGTGTTCATTGCTAAAAAGCCAGAAAGCGTTTTTCTGTGTTCTACTCATCTGTATAAGCAAAGATGCAGTTTCCTGGAAATGAGCTGTACTCTGACAGTCTTTCTTATGGAGTGCAGTTCAGCTAATAAAACTATTTCTGGCATTCATTGCAAACAAGCCAGAAAGTGTTTTTCTGTGTTCTACTTGTCTGAATAAGCAAAGATGCAGTTTACTAAAAACAAGCTGTTCTTTGACAGTCTTGAATTCTGACTGCAGTTCAGCCAATAAAAATGTATTTCTGTCATTCATTACAAACAAGCCGGAAAGTGTTTTTCTTTGTTCTTCTTGCCTGTATAAGCAAAGATGCAGTTTGCTGGAAATGAGCTGTACTCTGAAAGTCTTTCTTATGGAGTGCAAATCAGCTAATAAAACTCTTTATGCCTTTCATTGCAAGCAAGCCAGAAAGTGTTTTTATGCTTCATACTGGATTGTAAAAGCAAAGAAGCAGTTTGCTGAAAACAAGTTGTTCTTTGACAGTCTTGAATACTGAGTGCAGTTCAGTTAATAAAACTGTCTTTCTGGTGCTCATTGCAAACAAGCCAGAAAGTGTTTTTCTGTGTTCTACTAATCTGAATAAGCAAAGATGCAGTTTGCTGGAAAAAAGCTGTACTCTGACAGTCTTTCTTATGGAGTGCAGTTCAGCTAATAAAACTCTTTCTGCCTTTCATTGCAAGCAAGCCAGAAAGTGTTTGTATGCTTCATACTGGATTGTAAAAGCAAAGAAGCAGTTTGCTGAAAACAAGTTGTTCTTTGACAGTCTTGAATACTGAGTGCAGTTCTGTTAATAAAACTGTCTTTCTGGTGCTCATTGCAAACAAGCCAGAAAGTGTTTTTCTGTGTTCTACTCATCTGAATAAGCAAAGATGCAGTTTGCTGGAAATAAGCTGTACTCTGACAGTCTTTCTTATGGAGTGCAGTTCAGCTAATAAAACTATTTCTGGCATTCATTGCGAACAAGCCAGAAAGTGTTTTTCTGTGTTCTACTTGTCTGAATAAGCAAAGATGCAGTTTACTAAAAACAAGCTGTTCTTTGACAGTCTTGAATTCTGACTGCAGTTCAGCCAATAAAAATGTATTTCTGTCATTCATTACAAACAAGCCGGAAAGTGTTTTTCTTTGTTCTTCTTGTCTGTATTAGCAAAGATGCAGTTTGCTGGAAATAAGCTGTACTCTGACAGTCTTTCTTATGGAGTGCAGTTCAGCTAATAAAACTCTTTCTGCCTTTCATTGTAAGCAAGCCAGAAAGTGTTTTTATGCTTCATACTGGATTGTAAAAGCAAAGCAGCAGTTTGCTGAAAACAAGTTGTTCTTTGACAGTCTTGAATTCTGACTGCAGTTCAGCCAATAAAAATGTATTTCTGTCATTCATTGCAAACAAGCCAGAAAGTGTTTTTCATTGCTCTTCTTGTCTGTATAAGCAAAGTTGCAGTTTGCTGAAAACAAGTTGTTCTTTGACAGTCTTGAATACTGAGTGCAGTTCGTTAACAAAACTGTCTTTCTGGTGCTCATTGCAAACAAGCCAGAAAGTGTTTTTCTGTGTTCTACTCATTTGTATAAGCAAAGATGCAGTTTCCTGGAAACAAGCTGTTCTTTGACAGTCTTGAATTCTGACTGCAGTTCAGCCAATAAAAATGTATTTCTGTCATTCATTGCAAACAAGCCGGAAAGTGTTTTTCTTTGCTCTTTTTGCCTGTATAAGCAAAGATGCAGTTTGCTGGAAATGAGCTGTACTCTGACAGTCTTTCTTATGGAGTGCAAATCAGCTAATAAAACTCTTTCTGCCTTTCATTGCAAGCAAGCCAGAAAGTGTTTTTATGCTTCATACTGGATTGTAAAAGCAAAGAAGCAGTTTGCTGAAAACAAGTTGTTCTTTGACAGTCTTGAATACTGAGTGCAGTTCAGTTAATAAAACTGTCTTTCTGGTGCTCATTGCAAACAAGCCAGAAAGTGTTTTTCTGTGTTCTACTCATCTGAATAAGCAAAGATGCAGTTTGCTGGAAAAAAGCTGTACTCTGACAGACTTTCTTATGGAGTGCAGTTCAGCTAATAAAACTCTTTCTGCCTTTCATTGCAAGCAAGCCAGAAAGTGATTTTATGCTTTATACTGGATTGTAAAAGCAAAGTAGCAGTTTGCTGAAAACAAGTTGTTCTTTGACAGTCTTGAATTCTGACTGCAGTTCAGCCAATAAAAATGTATTTCTGTCATTCATTGCAAACAAGCCAGAAAGTGTTTTTCTTTGCTCTTCTTGTCTGTATAAGCAAAGTTGCAGTTTGCTGAAAACAAGTTGTTCTTTGACAGTCTTGAATACTGAGTGCAGTTCATTTAATAAAACTGTCTTTCTGGTGCTCATTGCAAACGAGCCAGAAAGTGTTTTTATGCTTCATACTGGATTGCAAAAGCAAAGTAGCAGTTTGCTGAAAACAAGTTGTTCTTTGACAGTCTTGAATTCTGACTGCAGTTCAGCCAATAAAAATGTATTTCTGTCATTCATTGCAAACAAGCCAGAAAGTGTTTTTCTTTACTCTTCTTGTCTGTATAAGCAAAGATGCAGTTTGCTGGAAATAAGCTGTACTCTGACAGTCTTTCTTATGGAGTGCAGTTCAGCTAATAAAACTCTTTCTGCCTTTAATTGTAAGCAAGCCAGAAAGTGTTTTTATGCTTCATACTGGATTGTAAAAGCAAAGTAGCAGTTTGCTGAAAACAAGTTGTTCTTTGACAGTCTTGAATACTGAGTGCAGTTCAGTTAATAAAACTCTCTTTCTGGTGTTCATTGCTAACAAACCAGAAAGTGTTTTTTTCTGTGCTCTACTCATCTGTATAAGCAAAGATGCAGTTTGCTGGAAAAAAAAAGATTGTTTTTTTGACAGTCTTGAATTCTGACTGCAGTTCAGCCAATAAAAATGTATTTCTGTCATTCATTGCAAACAAGCCAGAAAGTGTTTTTCTTTACTCTTCTTGTCTGTATAAGCAAAGATGCAGTTTGCTGGAAATGAGCTGTACTCTGACAGTTTTTCTTATGGAGTGCAAATCAGCTAATAAAACTCTTTCTGCCTTTCATTGCAAGCAAGCCAGAAAGTGTTTTTATGCTTCATACTGGATTGTAAAAGCAAAGAAGCAGTTTGCTGAAAACAAGTTGTTCTTTGACAGTCTTGAATACTGAGTGCAGTTCAGTTAATAAAACTGTCTTTCTGGTGCTCATTGCAAACAAGCCAGAAAGTGTTTTTCTGTGTTCTACTCATCTGAATAAGCAAAGATGCAGTTTGCTGGAAAAAAGCTGTACTCTGACAGACTTTCTTATGGAGTGCAGTTCAGCTAATAAAACTCTTTCTGCCTTTCATTGCAAGCAAGCCAGAAAGTGATTTTATGCTTTATACTGGATTGTAAAAGCAAAGTAGCAGTTTGCTGAAAACAAGTTGTTCTTTGACAGTCTTGAATTCTGACTGCAGTTCAGCCAATAAAAATGTATTTCTGTCATTCATTGCAAACAAGCCAGAAAGTGTTTTTCTTTGCTCTTCTTGTCTGTATAAGCAAAGTTGCAGTTTGCTGAAAACAAGTTGTTCTTTGACAGTCTTGAATACTGAGTGCAGTTCATTTAATAAAACTGTCTTTCTGGTGCTCATTGCAAACGAGCCAGAAAGTGTTTTTATGCTTCATACTGGATTGCAAAAGCAAAGTAGCAGTTTGCTGAAAACAAGTTGTTCTTTGACAGTCTTGAATTCTGACTGCAGTTCAGCCAATAAAAATGTATTTCTGTCATTCATTGCAAACAAGCCAGAAAGTGTTTTTCTTTACTCTTCTTGTCTGTATAAGCAAAGATGCAGTTTGCTGGAAATAAGCTGTACTCTGACAGTCTTTCTTATGGAGTGCAGTTCAGCTAATAAAACTCTTTCTGCCTTTAATTGCAAGCAAGCCAGAAAGTGTTTTTATGCTTCATACTGGATTGTAAAAGCAAAGTAGCAGTTTGCTGAAAACAAGTTGTTCTTTGACAGTCTTGAATACTGAGTGCAGTTCAGTTAATAAAACTCTCTTTCTGGTGTTCATTGCTAACAAACCAGAAAGTGTTTTTTTCTGTGTTCTACTCATCTGTATAAGCAAAGATGCAGTTTGCTGGAAAAAAAAAGATTGTTTTTTTGACAGTCTTGAATTCTGACTGCAGTTCAGCCAATAAAAATGTATTTCTGTCATTCATTGCAAACAAGCCAGAAAGTGTTTTTCTTTACTCTTCTTGTCTGTATAAGCAAAGATGCAGTTTGCTGGAAATGAGCTGTACTCTGACAGTCTTTCTTATGGAGTGCAGTTCAGCTAATAAAACTCTTTCTGCCTTTCATTGTAAGCAAGCCAGAAAGTGTTTTTATGCTTCATACTGGATTGTAAAAGCAAAGTAGCAGTTTGCTGAAAACAAGTTGTTCTTTGACAGTCTTGAATACTGAGTGCAGTTCAGTTAATAAAACTGTCTTTCTGGTGCTCATTGCTAACAAGCCAGAAAGTGTTTTTCTGTGTTCTACTCATCTGTATAAGCAAAGATGCAGTTTGCTGGAAACAAGCTGTTCTTTGACAGTCTTGAATTCTGACTGCAGTTCAGCCAATAAAAATGTATTTCTGTCATTCATTGCAAACAAGCCAGAAAGTGTTTTTATTTACTCTTCTTGTCTGTATAAGCAAAGATGCAGTTTGCTGGAAATAAGCTGTACTCTGACAGTCTTTCTTATGGAGTGCAGTTCAGCTAATAAAACTCTTTCTGACTTTCATTGCAAGCAAGCCAGAAAGTGTTTTTATGCTTCATACTGGATTGTAAAAGCAAAGTAGCAGTTTGCTGAAAACAAGTTGTTCTTTGACAGTCTTGAATACTGAGTGCAGTTCAGTTAATAAAACTGTCTTTCTGGTGCTCATTGCAAACAAGCCGGAAAGTGTTTTTCTTTGTTCTTCTTGCCTGTATAAGCAAAGATGCAGTTTGCTGGAAATAAGCTGTACTCTGACAGTCTTTCTTATGGAGTGCAGTTCAGCTAATAAAACTCTTCCTGCCTTTCATTGCAAGCAAGCCAGAAAGTGTTTTTATGCTTCATATTGGATTGTAAAAGCAAAGTAGCAGTTTGCTGAAAACAAGTTGTTCTTTGACAGTCTTGAATAGTGAGTGCAGTTCAGTTAATAAAACTCTATTTCTGGTGTTCATTGCTAAAAATCCAGAAAGCGTTTTTCTGTGTTCTACTCATCTGTATAAGCAAAGATGCAGTTTCCTGGAAATGAGCTGTACTCTGACAGTCTTTCTTATGGAGTGCAGTTCAGCTAATAAAACTATTTCTGGCATTCATTGCAAACAAGCCAGAAAGTGTTTTTCTGTGTTCTACTTGTCTGAATAAGCAAAGATGCAGTTTACTAAAAACAAGCTGTTCTTTGACAGTCTTGAATTCTGACTGCAGTTCAGCCAATAAAAATGTATTTCTGTCATTCATTACAAACAAGCCGGAAAGTGTTTTTCTTTGTTCTTCTTGCCTGTATAAGCAAAGATGCAGTTTGCTGGAAATGAGCTGTACTCTGAAAGTCTTTCTTATGGAGTGCAAATCAGCTAATAAAACTCTTTATGCCTTTCATTGCAAGCAAGCCAGAAAGTGTTTTTATGCTTCATACTGGATTGTAAAAGCAAAGAAGCAGTTTGCTGAAAACAAGTTGTTCTTTGACAGTCTTGAATACTGAGTGCAGTTCAGTTAATAAAACTGTCTTTCTGGTGCTCATTGCAAACAAGCCAGAAAGTGTTTTTCTGTGTTCTACTAATCTGAATAAGCAAAGATGCAGTTTGCTGGAAAAAAGCTGTACTCTGACAGTCTTTCTTATGGAGTGCAGTTCAGCTAATAAAACTCTTTCTGCCTTTCATTGCAAGCAAGCCAGAAAGTGTTTGTATGCTTCATACTGGGTTGTAAAAGCAAAGTAGCAGTTTGCTGAAAACAAGTTGTTCTTTGACAGTCTTGAATTCTGACTGCAGTTCAGCCAATAAAAATGTATTTCTGTCATTCATTGCAAACAAGCCAGAAAGTGTTTTTCTTTGCTCTTCTTGTCTGTATAAGCAAAGTTGCAGTTTGCTGAAAACAAGTTGTTCTTTGACAGTCTTGAATACTGAGTGCAGTTCAGTTAATAAAACTGTCTTTCTGGTGCTCATTGCAAACAAGCTAGAAAGTGTTTTTCTGTGTTCTACTCATTTGTATAAGCATATATGCAGTTTGCTGGAAACATGCTGTTCTTTGACAGTCTTGAATTCTGAATGCAGTTCAGTCAATAAAAATGTATTTCTGTCATTCATTGCAAACAAGCCGGAAAGTGTTTTTCTTTGTTCTTCTTGCCTGTATAAGCAAAGATGCAGTTTGCTGGAAATATGCTGTACTCTGACAGTCTTTCTTATGGAGTGCAGTTCAGCTAATAAAACTCTTTCTGCCTTTTATTGTAAGCAAGCCAGAAAGTGTTTTTATGTTTCATACTGGATTGTAAAAGCAAAGTAGCAGTTTGCTGAAAACAAGTTGTTCTTTGACAGTCTTGAATACTGAGTGCAGTTCAGTTAATAAAACTTTCTTTCTGGTGCTCATTGCAAACAAGCCAGAAAGTGTTTTTCTGAGTTCTACTCATCTGTATAAGCAAAGTTGCAGTTTGCTGAAAAAAAGGTTGTTTTTTGACAGTCTTGAATTCTGACTGCAGTTCAGCCAATAAAAATGTATTTCTGTCATTCATTGCAAACAAGCCAGAAAGTGTTTTTCTTTACTCTTCTTGTCTGTATAAGCAAAGATGCAGTTTGCTGGAAATAAGCTGTACTCTGACAGTCTTTCTTATGGAGTGCTTTTCAGCTAATAAAACTCTTTCTGCCTTTAATTGTAAGCAAGCCAGAAAGTGTTTTTATGCTTCATACTGGATTGTAAAAGCAAAGTAGCAGTTTGCTGAAAACAAGTTGTTCTTTGACAGTCTTGAATACTGAGTGCAGTTCAGTTAATAAAACTGTCTTTCTGGTGCTCATTGCAAACAAGCCAGAAAGTGTTTTTCTGTGTTCTACTCATCTGAATAAGCAAAGATGCAGTTTGCTGGAAAAAAGCTGTACTCTGACAGTCTTTCTTATGGAGTGCAGTTCAGCTAATAAACCTCTTTCTGCCTTTCATTGCAAGCAAGCCAGAAAGTGTTTGTATGCTTCATACTGGATTGTAAAAGCAAAGTAGCAGTTTGCTGAAAACAAGTTGTTCTTTGACAGTCTTGAATTCTGACTGCAGTTCAGCCAATAAAAATGTATTTCTGTCATTCATTGCAAACAAGCCAGAAAGTGTTTTTCTTTGCTCTTCTTGTCTGTATAAGCAAAGTTGCAGTTTGCTGAAAACAAGTTGTTCTTTGACAGTCTTGAATACTGAGTGCAGTTCAGTTAATAAAACTGTCTTTCTGGTGCTCATTGCAAACAAGCTAGAAAGTGTTTTTCTGTGTTCTACTCATTTGTATAAGCATATATGCAGTTTGCTGGAAACATGCTGTTCTTTGACAGTCTTGAATTCTGAATGCAGTTCAGTCAATAAAAATGTATTTCTGTCATTCATTGCAAACAAGCCGGAAAGTGTTTTTCTTTGTTCTTCTTGCCTGTATAAGCAAAGATGCAGTTTGCTGGAAATATGCTGTACTCTGACAGTCTTTCTTATGGAGTGCAGTTCAGCTAATAAAACTCTTTCTGCCTTTTATTGTAAGCAAGCCAGAAAGTGTTTTTATGTTTCATACTGGATTGTAAAAGCAAAGTAGCAGTTTGCTGAAAACAAGTTGTTCTTTGACAGTCTTGAATACTGAGTGCAGTTCAGTTAATAAAACTTTCTTTCTGGTGCTCATTGCAAACAAGCCAGAAAGTGTTTTTCTGAGTTCTACTCATCTGTATAAGCAAAGTTGCAGTTTGCTGAAAAAAAGGTTGTTTTTTGACAGTCTTGAATTCTGACTGCAGTTCAGCCAATAAAAATGTATTTCTGTCATTCATTGCAAACAAGCCAGAAAGTGTTTTTCTTTACTCTTCTTGTCTGTATAAGCAAAGATGCAGTTTGCTGGAAATAAGCTGTACTCTGACAGTCTTTCTTATGGAGTGCTTTTCAGCTAATAAAACTCTTTCTGCCTTTAATTGTAAGCAAGCCAGAAAGTGCTTTTATGCTTCATACTGGATTGTAAAAGCAAAGTAGCAGTTTGCTGAAAACAAGTTGTTCTTTGACAGTCTTGAATACTGAGTGCAGTACAGTTAATAAAACTCTCTTTCTGGTGTTCATTGCTAACAAACCAGAAAGTGTTTTTTTCTGTGTTCTACTCATCTGTATAAGCAAAGATGCAGTTTGCTGGAAAAAAAGGTTGTTTTTTTGACAGTCTTGAATTCTGACTGCAGTTCAGCCAATAAAAATGTATTTCTGTCATTCATTGCAAACAAGCCAGAAAGTGTTTTTATTTACTCTTCTTGTCTGTATAAGCAAAGATGCAGTTTGCTGGAAATAAGCTGTACTCTGACAGTCTTTCTTATGGAGTGCAGTTCAGCTAATAAAACTCTTTCTGACTTTCATTGCAAGCAAGCCAGAAAGTGTTTTTATGCTTCATACTGGATTGTAAAAGCAAAGTAGCAGTTTGCTGAAAACAAGTTGTTCTTTGACAGTCTTGAATACTGAGTGCAGTTCAGTTAATAAAACTGTCTTTCTGGTGCTCATTGCAAACAACCAGAAAGTGTTTTTCTGTGTTCTACTCATCTGAATAAGCAAAGATGCAGTTTGCTGGAAAAAAGCTGTACTCTGACAGTCTTTCTTATGGAGTGCAGTTCAGCTAATAAAACTCTTTCTGCCTTTCATTGCAAGCAAGCCAGAAAGTGTTTGTATGCTTCATACTGGATTGTAAAAGCAAAGTAGCAGTTTGCTGAAAACAAGTTGTTCTTTGACAGTCTTGAATTCTGACTGCAGTTCAGCCAATAAAAATGTATTTCTGTCATTCATTGCAAACAAGCCAGAAAGTGTTTTTCTTTGCTCTTCTTGTCTGTATAAGCAAAGTTGCAGTTTGCTGAAAACAAGTTGTTCTTTGACAGTCTTGAATACTGAGTGCAGTTCAGTTAATAAAACTGTCTTTCTGGTGCTCATTGCAAACAAGCTAGAAAGTGTTTTTCTGTGTTCTACTCATTTGTATAAGCATATATGCAGTTTGCTGGAAACATGCTGTTCTTTGACAGTCTTGAATTCTGAATGCAGTTCAGTCAATAAAAATGTATTTCTGTCATTCATTGCAAACAAGCCGGAAAGTGTTTTTTTTTGTTCTTCTTGCCTGTATAAGCAAAGATGCAGTTTGCTGGAAATAAGCTGTACTCTGACAGTCTTTCTTATGGAGTGCAGTTCAGCTAATAAAACTCTTTCTGCCTTTCATTGTAAGCAAGCCAGAAAGTGTTTTTATGTTTCATACTGGATTGTAAAAGCAAAGTAGCAGTTTGCTGAAAACAAGTTGTTCTTTGACAGTCTTGAATACTGAGTGCAGTTCAGTTAATAAAACTCTCTTTCTGGTGTTCATTGCTAAAAAGCCAGAAAGCGTTTTTCTGTGTTCTACTCATCTGTATAAGCAAAGATGCAGTTTCCTGGAAATGAGCTGTACTCTGACAGTCTTTCTTATGGAGTGCAGTTCAGCTAATAAAACTATTTCTGGCATTCATTGCAAACAAGCCAGAAAGTGTTTTTCTGTGTTCTACTTGTCTGAATAAGCAAAGATGCAGTTTACTAAAAACAAGCTGTTCTTTGACAGTCTTGAATTCTGACTGCAGTTCAGCCAATAAAAATGTATTTCTGTCATTCATTGCAAACAAGCCAGAAAGTGTTTTTATTTACTCTTCTTGTCTGTATAAGCAAAGATGCAGTTTGCTGGAAATAAGCTGTACTCTGACAGTCTTTCTTATGGAGTGCAGTTCAGCTAATAAAACTCTTTCTGCCTTTAATTGTAAGCAAGCCAGAAAGTGCCTTTATGCTTCATACTGGATTGTAAAAGCAAAGTAGCAGTTTGCTGAAAACAAGTTGTTCTTTGACAGCCTTGAATACTGAGTGCAGTACAGTTAATAAAACTCTCTTTCTGGTGTTCATTGCTAACAAACCAGAAAGTGTTTTTTTCTGTGTTCTACTCATCTGTATAAGCAAAGATGCAGTTTGCTGGAAAAAAAGGTTGTTTTTTTGACAGTCTTGAATTCTGACTGCAGTTCAGCCAATAAAAATGTATTTCTGTCATTCATTGCAAACAAGCCAGAAAGTGTTTTTCTTTACTCTTCTTGTCTGTATAAGCAAAGATGCAGTTTGCTGGAAATGAGCTGTACTCTGACAGTCTTTCTTATGGAGTGCAGTTCAGCTAATAAAACTCTTTCTGCCTTTCATTGTAAGCAAGCCAGAAAGTGTTTTTATGCTTCATACTGGATTGTAAAAGCAAAGTAGCAGTTTGCTGAAAACAAGTTGTTCTTTGACAGTCTTGAATACTGAGTGCAGTTCAGTTAATAAAACTCTCTTTCTGGTGTTCATTGCTAAAAAGCCAGAAAGCGTTTTTCTGTGTTCTACTCATCTGTATAAGCAAAGATGCAGTTTCCTGGAAATGAGCTGTACTCTGACAGTCTTTCTTATGGAGTGCAGTTCAGCTAATAAAACTATTTTTGGCATTCATTGCAAACAAGCCAGAAAGTGTTTTTCTGTGTTCTACTTGTCTGAATAAGCAAAGATGCAGTTTACTAAAAACAAGCTGTTCTTTGACAGTCTTGAATTCTGACTGCAGTTCAGCCAATAAAAATGTATTTCTGTCATTCATTGCAAACAAGCCAGAAAGTGTTTTTATTTACTCTTCTTGTCTGTATAAGCAAAGATGCAGTTTGCTGGAAATAAGCTGTACTCTGACAGTCTTTCTTATGGAGTGCAGTTCAGCTAATAAAACTCTTTCTGACTTTCATTGCAAGCAAGCCAGAAAGTGTTTTTATGCTTCATACTGGATTGTAAAAGCAAAGTAGCAGTTTGCTGAAAACAAGTTGTTCTTTGACAGTCTTGAATACTGAGTGCAGTTCAGTTAATAAAACTCTCTTTCTGGTGTTCATTGCTAACAAACCAGAAAGTGTTTTTCTGGGTTCTAGTCATCTGTATAAGCAAAGATGCAGTTTGCTGGAAATGAGCTGTACTCTGACAGTCTTTCTTATGGATTGCAGTTCAGCTAATAAAACTATTTCTGGCATTCATTGCAAACAAGCCAGAAAGTGTTTTTCTTGTTTTCTACTTGTCTGTATAAGCAAAGATGCAGTTTACTAAAAACAAGCTGTTCTTTGACAGTCTTGAATTCTGACTGCAGTTCAGCCAATAAAAATGTATTTCTGTCATTCATTGCAAGCAAGCCAGAAGTGTTTTTATGCTTCATACTGGATTGTAAAAGCAAAGTAGCAGTTTGCTGAAAACAAGTTGTTCTTTGACAGTCTTGAATAGTGAGTGCAGTTCAGTTAATAAAACTCTCTTTCTGGTGTTCATTGCAAACAAGCCAGAAAGTGTTTTTCTGTGTTCTACTCATCTGTATAAGCAAAGATACAGTTTGCCTAAAAAAAGGTTGTTTTTGACAGTCTTGAATTCTGACTGCAGTTCAGCCAATAAAAATGTATTTCTGTCATTCATTGCAAACAAGCCAGAAAGTGTTTTTCTTTACTCTTCTTGTCTGTATAAGCAAAGATGCAGTTTGCTGGAAATAAGCTGTACTCTGACAGTCTTTCTTATGGAGTGCAGTTCAGCTAATAAAACTCTTTATGCCTTTCATTGCAAGCAAGCCAGAAAGTGTTTTTATGCTTCATACTGGATTGTAAAAGCAAAGTAGCAGTTTGCGGAAAACAAGCTGTTCTTTGACAGTCTTGAATAGTGAGTGCAGTTCAGTTAATAAAACTCTCTTTCTGGTGTTCATTGCTAACAAGCCAGAAAGTTTTTTTCTGGGTTCTAGTCATCTGTATAAGCAAAGATGCAGTTTGCTGGAAATGAGCTGTACTCTGACAGTCTTTCTTATGGAGTGCAGTTCAGCTAATAAAACTATTTCTGGCATTCATTGCAAACAAGCCAGAAAGTGTTTTTCTTGTTTTCTACTTGTCTGTTTAAGCAAAGATGCACTTTACTAAAAACAAGCTGTTCTTTGACAGTCTTGAATTCTGACTGCAGTTCAGCCAATAAAAATGTATTTCTGTCATTCATTGCAAACAAACCGGAAAGTGTTTTTCTTTGTTCTTCTTGTCTGTATAAGCAAAGATGCAGTTTGCTGGAAATAAGCTGTACTCTGACAGTCTTTCTTATGGAGTGCAGTTCAGCTAATAAAACTCTTTCTGTCTTTCATTGCAAGCAAGCCAGAAAGTGTTTTTATGCTTCATACTGGATTGTAAAAGCAAAGTAGCAGTTTGCTGAAAACAAGTTGTTCTTTGACAGTCTTGAATACTGAGTGCAGTTCAGTTAATAAAACTGTCTTTCTGGTGCTCATTGCTAACAAGCCAGAAAGTGTTTTTTTCTGTGTTCTACTCATCTGTATAATTACCTGCCCTGTAAATACAGCCTTAATTCTAACACCTTGTCCCTCAGTCAAGTCAATCAAGTCCATGTCACACGGATTCCTTATTGTTTGATCAGCATATGAAGTGTTCTTAGTCAGGGGTGGGTGACGGTTACATGTGTCCGTGGCCCAAGAGCTGGGGGGGTCTTGTGACCCATGTTCCCTCACCATTCTATCATGGAATGGATTATTACCCAATGAGGGCGATTGACATTGATCCCCAGTAGGAGCGCTTCGCCTTAGTGTTTCCAGGTCGTCCTGTGGATATATAGAATGTGTTGTGGAATGCTGATGTGGTGTGTTTATGGATTCCAGATTTATTGTTCCTGTCTTAATACTGATCATGGGCATCCTATTACCAACTGGTATGGGAGACATAGGTGGGGGCAATGTGTTAAAATAACTCACAATATAGGGGGGAGGTATCTCTAGTTCTAGTGTAGGATCACATTTCCTGTCTGGAATGTGTGTGGGGAGAGTCCCTGCTTCCAAGCCGTGCTGAGTGCTCTGCCCCTTCTGGGTCTGGTCACATAAATCAATGTCAGCGGCTGGTGAATCAGTATTAGGTGTGGTATGTGTAATCATAGCAAACAAATTGCCATTATAAGCACATTTCAATCTTTTCAACTTAATCAAAGCCACTTCTGCCACTTCAGTTTTACTTTTAGCCTTTTTACGTCTTAATAAGCCTGAGTTTTCCAACTTCTCTTTAGCTTCCTGCACTGCCTTATTTCTGATTATGGTCATTTCATTTAGCATTCTTCCTAGGGATATCTTCTCCTCCCATTTACCCGCATTAAATTCTTTGACTGCCTCATTCAAATCCCAGTTCACCTAATTTTCTAAATCCTCCCTTTTCTTAATATTGGGTTCCAATCCTTTCACTATTTTAGCAAGTAATCCACATTGTTCTTTTACAGATTTCCATTGCCATTTCCCTTCACCAAATCTGAAATTTAATTCCTTTTCTAAATACCTCTTATTTGAGTCTGCCATATGGATCAAAGACTGGACTTACCCTCAAATTCTTCCAGTGGGATCTTCACTCCTACTCCTCCACTCGACCATGCTTAGTTATCACCATTAGGTCTCCACACGGGAGGTGGTTTCAGAGAACACGGTTTCCTTTACTGCAGTCCCTGACATGCAGACCTCGGTCCCTGACTCGAGGCTTTTCCTTTCTCGGTCCCAGACACAAGCCCCAGTCCCTGACTCGGGGTTTAGGGAAGGCCACTCCCAAGGAGACCCAGTCTTCTAGTCTTTAATCTGAGTGCTCTTCAGCAGCTCAGAGGGGTCCACCACCACCCAGCCAAAACACAAAAACATAATATTATGATTCACTGGAAACTCATTCCTTACTCTGACTAAGTTTTAAATTGTTCAAACAAAATCTCTGTGTTAGGTTTACCTACTATAATCCACCATTCATCCTTTTAATCATAGTCAATGTGCAGAATTTATTAAAATAGGTTTCTGCCTACCTTTTAAACTTGGCGCCTGGATGAATGAAAAAATAGTTTGGTTCGTCCTTCTCAATTCCCCTACATCACGCTGGGGTCACCAAATTGTGGATAAAACTGTCCTGCGTATACGTTGATGTAGATACTGGGAACAAATGAGGTCAACACAGAGAATTCGAATAAACAATTAAAACAGTTTATTATACAGAATTCTGGGAAGAACAGTACAGCAAAGGTTCTCTCTTGCTCTCGTGGGAGGCGGTCGCATTTTCTCCCTCTCCGCTCCTTATCTCTCCTGCTCCCTTCTCTGGTCTTGTCTTGTCTACCCAGGGTCTCTCTAACGCCGCTCTTCGAATTACAATTTAGAAATGGAATTGATCAGCTGGTCTCTCAACGCTATTGTAGCGTATGTTGGTCATACACCGTGAAATATGAATATATTTCTATATTTATATTTATAGTTTGTGTTTATAGCATTGACCTTATCCAAACTCTTATGATCTCTGATATTGACTTAATGATATTAATTAAAGTTAATAATTAGCTTAAGCAATTAAAACGTTAATAATTAGTTTGAGAATGGGTAGTAATCAAGCTAAGTGAGTACTTCAGGATTTTCAGGAAAATTAATGAACAAACTTTATACACTGTGATTTCAAATAATGAAGGTTTTATTAACAAAGAGAAGGATATTTACTTAACATAGGGTGATCTTGAAATCTCACGGCATCAAAGCAGGGGAAGCCGATTCGACTTTAGCGATACGCTAGGCACTCTGGCTTGTGACTAAAGTGTTGCTAACTGAGGTTTAATTAATACAAAATTTATCAAGAAGCTTGATTCAATTTTCAGCTCTGGAGATGCGTAAGTTTAGTTTACTTTTCGTTGATTATCTCCACTCGTTGGGTACAAAGGCTCTCTGAGGTCCTGGGAGTGATGGCGTCTTGTTTGCTTTCGCTCCCGCGGAAGTTTCCAGGCTGGGTCAGCGTGGAGTTCTTTCTTTGTTGGTCGAGTCGCCTCGGGCGTACTCGGAGCATAATGGCGCTGGCGTCAGGATCCTCTGGCTCAGTGTCCTGAGTAGGAGGGTCCAACCATATGGACGTTTTGGACGAAGGTTTCGCTGGTTACTGCAGATCCAGAACTGAAAATCGATTCAATAAACTTACTTATTCTATGACTTTCTTATATCTCGGCGGTGTTTTCTTACTCTGGCCACGAATAATTTCACCTGCTTTGATCAGTCGTGAGATTAAACTTAGATTGGGCGATAAAACATAAACACGATTAAAAGAAAATATTCAAATCTCTAGACGTATTAGTAAGGCTTCATACTCTAGCTAATTCAAGACTTCTTTTCAACTCGCTTCTCTTCATTTTTTCTCTCCGTCTCTTCTCAACTTCTTTAACTGTTTGAACTGTTTTTGTTTCTGTGTGCCGAGCTGAACTGTTTTTTTTTTTCAAAGCCAGCGCGGTCACACCCTCATGGGAGGCGTCCTTTTCCGATTGGATGCGAGCTCAGGCTCACGTGACTCTCACGAGAGAGAGAGATAGGAGGGGGGAATCATCGGTTCACAGAAACGGAATATAAATTTCGCGTATTGAAATTCCTTATACATTTTAGTGACATATAACAATGAGCGTACTGGATTATTAATATCAAACATTTACATAAGATTTCATCTTGGGTACGTTGTGTTTACGTCCCAGTTACAATAATGCGTTAGAAGTATTAATTCTGGTGTTTAATTCACTTTTCTAATCAGAAACAGAACTTCTTTTCATGGTTGACAACAGCAATATACATCATTTCATTAGAAGGTGGGCATTCATCTGAGGGCACAGAAAGTGACATTAATACATTTGTTTATACAAATCTAATCAGAATTTGATTTCATTTCCGCTATTGTTTAGGCGACCCCAAGCGAGGCGTAGTTTCGCCAGTGTCCATTTGGGGTCGCTGTTGGTCCATGCCGTTGGTTGTCGTGTAGATGAGTCAACGGGGGTTCAACCGAGGTCACTTTCGTTAACCATTTGTCGATCCTGTAAGCGATAACGACGAGACTCTGAGGCGCCCCTGTCGTAAAAGAAGGCCGTAAAAACTCTCTTCTTTGTTCTGTGTTCCTGTTTCTCACAAGCATCATAAATTGGTTATCTCTTTAGTTCCTGAAGAGAGAAAGGGTGTTGGGGCCATGTGTCACTTGAAAGTGTCCTCGATGTTAGATTAGCTGTGTGCGTGTGTGTGGGGGCTGCAGGGTCTTTGCACCCCTGCGGTTCGTGGAATGCTGACTTCAGGACCAGATGAAGGTCCTGGTCACAGTGAGAAAGATTTAATTCAAAACTTTTCATTTCTTTATTTCTTCATTTTGATTTTTCATCCGTTATTCGGTCCATACTCCACTACATTCCCCCCTTTCTTTTCAGTTTTATGGTTCGGCAGGGAGCATGGAGCTGAAAAGAACCTTTGCTGTGGAGGAAGGTGAAATCAGCAAGCATATTCAAACACATTTCCAGAGCTGATGTATTCCTATTAGTGTATGGGTGCATATGGAATGTGTATGTTTGCATGCTGGAGGGATTCTAATTATTTAGGGGTAGGTCTTGTTCAAACGCAACCTCTAGAGCTGATTCTTCGACATGGCCTTCGGCTTCAAATCTAAAACTTGGGGGTTCACCTCTCTGGGCTCTTTTATGTCTAACGAATTTGACCATTTTATTAGACCAAGTTTCTAACCTGCTCTGGAGGGCTCAAGTGCGTTTGAAATAGAACCAGGCTATACCAAAGGTCAGAAGATATCCTAATCCTACCAGGGTAACTAGTAAGGTGTCCGGAGTGGACCATGCATAGGTGACAGGCTGAACTGGCCATAGGGGTTGAGACGACAGCTCTCTAAGAGTGTTATCTATGGGGGTTAGATCAATGACTTGGGTTCCCTCATATTCTAGGCGAGTTAGTGTTTTAGTATCTAGCTCGATGGTGTGTTTGGAGAAGAACTCTGAGATTTCTATGTCGCTCTCATATTGGTCAGGGTTTAGGTGATACAGGGCCAGGTCTCCTACATGTAAGATTGCGTTTATGGGGACGTCTACCCAGAAGGTTTGGCTAGGAAGGAGTACCCTTTCTGAGGTGTCATGTTGATCATAGGTTAGTAGGGCCTCTCTAAAGGGGGTGTTAACCAACCAACGATTTCCAACAATCTCAGCTTGAGTACTGGTTACCAAACGTCGGGGTGTGACGACTACCGGGCATTGAGTATTACTCATCATAGGCTTGAGGCCACAGATCCCATTTGCGCTGTCACGAATGAAAGGTTTGCTAGGGCACAAGTAGTGAATGTCTTTAGTGAGTGTGCACATAAGCAAATTGGGTACCAGATATAGGTCAGGGTTATCGTCTTGGTATGCTACCAGAGATGTTGTCTTTACACGAACGTAGGCAGAATCTTGCCAGAAGCCAACGTTGACAACATCTTTCAAACGATATATGTTTTCAGGCGCCATTATGGGAAGGTTAATGATGAATGCTAATTCTCGGTCTTGAGGATTAACATAAATTGGGATGGCGCTACCTAAGGTATAGGCTAGGTGGGCCTGGAGATCAGTAACTACTTCTCGAGTTGCTGTAGACAAAATCTCCTGTACTAAGGATAGAGGCACCAGGTAGGGAGGGATTCTCCCCATGGCTAGGCTATCTACAGAGGAGCTGATTTCTTGTAGCATATCAGACAATAACATATTCACAAGTTGGATGTGGGCAAGGTCAAGTTGTACTACTGAAAGCATAGAGTTAACCGTCTGGAGCGTTTTGTTCAAGGCGACACTGTGAGCGTTGAGCACTACGACGGTGCCACGTAGGGTTTGCCCAATTGTTTGCAGGTGCTGCTGCTGTTTGTCTAATTGAGTTTTAATGTTCGGAATTTCAGCTTGCAGTTCCCCTACTTGACGTTTAACAGTGGCTACATTGACGGCATTGACGGCATTGACGGCGGACGTTCCGAGACTCAGTAGTGATCCCACAGTTGCAGTTGCCATTAGCAATCCGCCTATGAAGCGTTTAGGTCGTTTGGTAAAACCATTTAGTTCTGATTGCGTTACGGTGAACTTTTGTAGCTGGCGGAGCATGTGAGTTACGTCGGCTTCAGCATGGCTGATAGCTTCCTCAGTCCATCTAACTCCATTCCGGCCAGTCTGCAGAGTGGTTATCGGTAGGTTTTTGCTACACGCTTCAGCGGGATTCAAACATACAAATACTCTCTGGGTATGGAGGCGGCAATTAGTGATTAGCAGTCCCGGCTGGTCTTTCAGTATTATTCCTGAGTCAGGACCCAGTTCAATCACTTCGGGGAGCACGGCGGTTCCTAGGGAGCCGACGATCAGGAGAATGAGCAGCGGGGCCATCCTACCAGAAGAGATGCTCATGGTTAGATTTAGGGTATTTACGGCGAGTCGTTTAGACAAATTATAAAAATTTTCACGATACCCCCCTTTTGATAAAAGTTTCCTAGGGTAAACACTCTACAATAATTGACGATGAGGGACTAGGGTCTTTCACCCTGAGTGTCCTCAGTCTGGTTAGAAGCTCGTTGCCTGCTAAAGAGTGAGAGAAAAAGGGAAAAGGGATAGGAGAACTATGGTGTGAGTAGAAGGTTGTAGTTGTTTGTTAACCAACACCCTTCCTGCCTTTGGTTCTGTCATTTATGATCTAACACAAGCGTTAGTATCCCCTACAAGTCCGATGGGGGTTGTGTGCGGTCGGATTTGGTTGCGGTGGACCCATTTGAGTTCAGTACTGCCCCGAGCTTTGTTTATTTTGATCCTGTAAACAACGGGGGACAGTTTGTCTGTTATCTTATAGGGACCGGACCATCGGGGTAGGAATTTGCGGGCCAAATTCCCCCCTGTTTTTCGCGACCTTCGTTGTGGGATGCTTTGTGATCATAGTACGCTTTGGGACCTTCTGCACTTTTTTCCAGTTTCTGCTGGGCAAAGGCGAAAGTGGCTTTGAGGTGTTTCTGCAGATCCTCCATATACTGATGAGTGGTGTAGGCTACGTGGCGTAGACATGGTTCATCAGTAAGTATGCAGTGGTTAGCGCTGTGTCATTCTGTGCGAGGAGGCATTCTACCCATTTAGTGAATGCACACGTGACTGTGAGGAAGTACTTGTTACCTCTTACTGTTCGAGTGAGTGGTCCGACCCAGTCTATCTGGAGGTTTGACCAAGGGAAGGATAATCCTTTCTTTTGCAAGGGGGCTCTATGAAGAGGATTCGAGGGTTGAAATTGGCAGCATACCATACAGCCTTTAATGTAGTCAGCCACATCTTTTACTATGTGGGGCCAATATGCCACCTGCCGGAGCACATAGTGTGTTGCTTTGACCCCTTTGTGTCCCGCAGATGGGGAGTCATGGGCGTGCATCAGCATCACCCCCCTGTGGCACTGAGGAACCACGAACGTAGGTGAAGTGTGCAAGTCAGTGGCATGAACTAGCAAGCCTTTGACGACTTGGAGGGACGCTCTGGCACCGTATAGGTCTTTAAGGCCTGGTATGGTGTCAAGATCTTGGGCTGTGATGGGATATGTAGATGGCTAAGCATTTTAGAAATGGATGGGTCTCGAGCTTGGAGAGTAACTAAGTCAGCGTCCGAAAAAGCAGGGTTAATAGAGACAATGGTAGGTTTAGCATTGTCAGGCGACGCCTTCGTTACAGTTCGAGACCGTGTGACAGCTAGGACTTCGATGTCGTGTGGGTTTGGATAAAGGGAGGGATCGAATGTCCACGATGTGCCTTCGCGGGCCCCTTGTTTGGCTAAGCTGTCTGCTTGATCATTGAATTCTTTGTCATCTCCCGGGACTCGGGAGTGACCCTTCACTTTCTTCCAGTAGATCTGCAGGTCATGTGTGTCTACCAAGTGTTCGCATGCCGCGAAAAGCTCTTTGTGTTTAACTGGCTTTTTGTTTGACGTGGTGTAGTTGTTGGTTTTCCACAGTCTTAAGTGGCATGTGAAGCTTAGGCGCGCGTAGTTGGAGTCTGTGCAGATCACCAACGTTTTTATGCTTTTCTGGACCGCAGACTGGATTGTGATGAGAATTCCTGCTATTTCAGCATATTGGGAGGACTGAGCACCCAATTTGAAACTTAGGGGTTCGTGAGGCCATCCATTTATTCCGATAATACCCACCCCTGCCATCAGGGTGTGTTCTCGGCGGAACGAACAACCATCTACATACGCAGTGACGAGGTCTTTGCATGTGTTAGGATTGAAATAGTGGTGGTTAGCCACGGTAGGTAAGAGGGTTTCTGGAGTTTGTGGCACTTGGGAAGGAATGTTTCCTTCGCATCGCCTGCAGGAAGCAAGGCCTGTGCCTAGGGGGCTCTTGTAGTTTTGTGCGTAACGTACCTCTAAGTCAAAGCTTTGGAGAGCCATTAGCCAGGATGCTACTCAAGCGTTAGTTTCTACACCCTCTCGAATTCGTTGGCTGTTTAGGAAAGTGACTGGTTGATGATGAGTTTCAACAATCACCTTCTGACCACCTAGGTAGTTGGAGAAGTGTTTGACTGCCCACACTGTTGCTAGTAGTGCTTTTTCGCAGTCACTGTATTTGTTTTCGGCAGCCAGCATAGTTTTACTAGGCTTTAACCCCCTGGAGTCTGAGGGGTTTTCAGACACCCTGGTGTAGTCTGACATGCCTTGATTGTTTTACAAATTGTACGCATCTGAAATGATTTTTTCTCAAAGTGTTACACATGCATTTTTCAGAACTATCTCTGCAACAACAGTGTTGAATCAGTAAGAGTGTCATACATCTATATTTTGATTAAATTTACTCTAAACTTAGACTTTCCAAAAACCTATTTTCAGAAGTGCTGATATACTGTGAAAAAACACATTCTAAACATTTCTCGCCGGGACCTTTGAGGTCAAAACTTTGTGAACACGGGTCTTGGCAACACACTGCTGATTCTACTTTTCATAAATTGTATGTAATTTTATACTTAGGACATAACAAATGTGAGGTGACACTCTGTTTTTCTCAGTCACTGGCTCCTACGTTGCATATGTATGAAGATAGGTGCGAAAACCGAGGTGCGAGGTCCCCACCCCACTGCCTAATGAATGGCCCATTAGCTGTCACTGCCACAGCTGTCAAAAGAGAAGAGACCAGAGGCAGAGTTTATCACAGTTTATTTCAAATAAAGAGAACTAAACAAGCAATAAAAACAAAAAAATAAATAACTGGCATGAATTAAAATAAATGGAAAATGTGTTCACATGTAAACATAGTGATAATATACTAAAGATAGTCATACTGTATATCCTTGTGTGTGTATATATGTTTGAGTCAGTTCAACAAAAGATGCCAGTCTCTAAAACAGTTTCTGTCTGGCTGCATGCAAAGGTAGACATCACACTGTTCACATTTCCATGGGGTTTTTGCATACCACACAGCTGTTCAACAAGCTCTTCCATGAATGCCTTGTGGGTCAGGCTGTCCTGTTGCATAAGTTGTTGTGGAGAATGTAGACATTGGTAGCAGCAATGTCCAAGAAGTGAAGAAACAGTTTTCTGTACCACTTCAAAGTTTTGTGCTGAGTTGTGTACTGCAAAATGCTAAACTTGCAGAGCAGATGTGGAAGGACCATGTGTTTACACGTTGGTGGTTGCAGACTTGGTTGACGCCGTCGTCTTTGCTTGGAGGTGGAGTATTTTCCACATTTCTGAAAGAAAAATAATAAGAAATGTGAGCTTCTGAGCAGTTACAAAGATTAGCTATACATGCCAACAGTCACTACAACTAATAATTACTTGTATTTCAAATACATTACTTACATATGACCTATGTATAGCAGTACATAGCATAACAAGCTACATAGGATGACACTATCACATTCACACAGGCCATTTACACATGACATTACCACACTAGGCTAAACATATACAGCCATAAGCCACACTTATGTTACTGGAGCCTCGCATGCTAATGTTAGCACTCTCAGCATGCACACTCAGATTAGCAACAGGCTACACTTGAATGTCCCGTTTACACAACAGCAGTTTTTTTTTACATTCATTTATGCTTTCATATACAAAGTAATACTTATTTAATTTATTCTTTGTTTTAATTTATCCGGAATTCGCGGAGTGTACACAGTAAGCGCGAAGCGTGGGTTTGTTTCATTTGAAAGGAAATATTTCACTTACCTATCACAAAAACCCTCCTTCGGATCAATCCGCATCTCAAAATAAATCTTTCTTCGTCACTGTCCTCCCCGCTTTCGTCAGATTAGCTGAAATCCTCTTCATTTTCCAGAACAAAGCTCTCCTCCGCAGCTCCCGTGAGTGCGATATGACGAAGCTCCACGTAAACAATTCCGCGACATGTGCTCTGTGTTTGGGCGTTTTCATGCAAATTATCAGCCAATGATCCTCCACTAGCAGCTGCCGAATTACCATAGTGTCAACATATGAATGGCAGAAGGCGTCTATGGGCGGAACAAAAAAGCTTGTGCCTCAAAAATGTGCCGGTTGTTATTTACGCTTCTCTCACAAGAATATAAATATATATATATCGTTTCATCCTGTATATAGTTGGAAAGTAGACCCTTCAAGGTTTCCGAGGTATGTTGTATTTTTTTTTTAGGATAAAATCTCGCAGAGTTATATACGTGTTTATGTGGAATTTCAATTTTATCCCGCCGGCGGCATAGCCGACCTCAAATGGTTAATAGGCTATGACACGTTTGTCTCTGTCGTGTAATTGATACAGACCGGAGCTGAGACAGTGGTCCGAGAACCCTACTTCTAGGTAGAATTCTTTGCTACTGTCAGGATAGGCAAGGCATGGAGCCGTGCACAGTTTCGATTTCAGTGCCTGCACGGCGTGTTCCTGGGCTTCGCCCCATGTGAACGGAGTATCCTTTTTCAGGAGGTCATAAAGTGGACGAGCTAGGTCCGCATAGTTTTCTATGAATTGTCGTGAGTAGTTGCATACTCCTAAGAAACTGTGGAGTTCCTTAAGATTGGTGGGTGTTGCGAGGTTTGTTACCCCTTGCACTCGACTCACTTGTGGTTCAACACCATCAGTGCTTACGAGCAGACCGACGTAATTCACTTTTGTTCTGCACCACTGACATTTGGAGAGTGATATTTTCGCACCTGCTGTTGTAAGCTGGTCAAGAACATGATCAATCTCGTCAATGTGTGCCTGTAGGGAGTGGTTACGCATGAGTATGTCGTCCACATATATGAGGGTGCCTCGCTCGCGGGCATCAAGGCATGCTTTGTTTAAGAAAATGTTGAACTCCGCGGGTGAGTTGGCATGTCCAAAAGGGCACCGAGTGAATGTGTACTGTCGGTTTGCGAAAGTGAAAGCGAGCTTGTGTTGGTCTTCTGCTTGCACCGGGATGGTCCAGAAGCCAGAGGCTACATCGATGGTGGAAAAGTATTTAGCGTTTCGGACCGAGGGAAGTTCTTGCTCCAATTGTGTCATCGGCCACCGAGACAAGGGAACCTGTTGATTTAGTTTCCGATAGTCGATGGATAAGCGCCATTTACCATTTGGTTTTATGACGGGCCATAATGGTGCCGAATATGTGCTGTTGCAGGGTCGAATTATGCCCTTTTCCAGCAAGTCATCAATGATTTCTTGTACCGGTTCATAGGATGCCAACGGAATTTTGTATTGGTCGGACGAACGTGGGTGGGGCTCCTGGACGAGTGGGAATGCATACTGAATGAATATCAGTGAGGCCACAGTCCGTTGAATCTTTGGCAAAAGATTTCTGATATTTAAGAAGCACTTCACAGAGTTTCTCACGTTCTTCTTTGCTTTGGAGGGCATCGGCCTCCTTTAGAACTTGTTCGACTTGGATACGGAATTCGGAGTCAGATAGTTCTTTTGAAGTACGTGACTTTGAAGTGTTTGCTCCTGCTTCGGGAGGAGGAGGTGGTTCCTGGGAGGATTCCGGGGATGAATCTAAGGAAAGAACCATGACCGTCATTTGATTGTCTTCAGCGAGATCTATCCTGCAAATGACGTCTTTACTCATGTCCAGAGCTGAGAAGAGAGCAACAGCTCGTGTCGGATGAGTGTAGAACACCTTTGATTCTGGATGATCAAGAAGCAGGGATTCAGGCATTGGTCCTATGATCGGGATTCGCAATTTGAAGTCATGGAATTTCATACTGACTAACCAACCCAGAGGAGATGAGTGAGGGATCGTCAAGGGTTGAGTTGTTTCGTTCCGTACGAACAGATAGGTGGATCTTGCTCGTGTTTCCACTAAAGGTGTGGCTTAGAGGTTGAGGCCTAGTTCGAAGAACTGAGGTGACGGTTGGAAAAGTGCATGCGCGTGGCTTAAGTGTTGGCCAGGTCGCATGACTAAGCGAATGGGTACATTTGCGGTGTTCGCAGGTACCACAAGTGAACCTTGGTTAGTGACCTGACATACCTCGGGAATAGTTTGTCCTGAGCCTAGGTTGCTGAGATCTGAGGACCAGGTTTCTGTTGAAACATCAGTCAAGGACCACAGCACACTATTGAGGGTGTTCACGTGGACGTCGAGGCGCACCAAGAAGTCACTTCCAATGTAAGCGTCGTGCGGCAAGTTAGGGATGACCAAGAAATAGTGGGTGAGTACCCTTTTGTTCCACTGGATAGTTAAAGCGCAAATTCCATCAGTGGGTGACATTACTTTTGATGTCGGTTTAAGAGGAAAGCGACAAGGACTGTTCACCAAAGGAATATTTGGTTGAGTGAGGCGCAGAGTGTTAAAGAGGGTTTGGCTTATGGCAGACTTGTCAGTCCACAGAGCCAGAACTGCATTGTCCACATGATAGTCCTGCACTGTGAGACCATTCACGATGGGAAGGCCAGGAGCGTCTGTTGCGGCCGGTTTAGTGAAAGTGCATAGGAATGTGTTTCGTTGTTCTAACATGGCACTAGGGGGCCAGGAAGAGATTGCTGTCTCTGGCGTGGCCGCCATGGGCTCAGTTTCCTCTTCCTCAAAGTGAGGGATCTGACTTGGTGGATCTCCTATTGACTCAGGCCGGATTTCGAGACGGCAACACTGAGCTTCCCGGTGGTGTGGGGTGCAGATGGGCAAAGGCTCACACACTTGTGCCCAGATCTTTGACCTTTTGAAGTCAATCAGTGGTTCGAAGCGATTAAGGAGATCTTTGCCGATGAGGAAGGGAATTGTTTCGAGAGGAGACACATGAACTGGATGCACTAGAGTCATTGGTCCGATGGCTAGGTGTATTAGTGCCATAGGTTGGATAGTGAGGCCTGCATGTGAATACGGCTGAATTTTAAGAGAACAGTTTTGGAGCTGTATCTTGCGATTTTCACGCCGCGCAATGGCTCGAACCTGGTGGAACAAGGCGGAAGACATGAGCGTGACATCTGATGCAGTGTCCAACAGGGCCTCATGTACTAGCCTTCTTTCCACAATGGTGGACAAATAGAATTTGCGTGCAACCCCTTTCTCAGTTAAGTGTCCCATGAATTGTCGGACGGGTGTGTCGCCTTCAATGACTGAAGGGTCATTTGGTGTTAAACCTTCTTTACCGTCTAACTGAACAACTAAAACAGCACTGGAGGGTGTTTGCAAGTCACCCCCTGTATCACTGGGACTTCAGTGTTTGTTTGGGTCACGAGGAGATTGCACGGTGCGCTAGAAGACGGAGCTTCGCTTGTCACTTCTCCTACATAACTCTCTAACATTTCTGGGGTGTTAGAGGATGGCTTTGGGTGAGACCGCACAGAGGTGATAGAAAGAACGTCAGATTTTTTCTTTTTCTCTTTGCAAATCATTGCAAGCATTCGGCGGATGTCTTCTAACTCCTTAGAGCTGAATTCCTTGCCTTTAAGCTTGTCTTTAGCGTGATTTTCTTTATTTTGATACCAGTATTTCCCTTTCTTTTCTCTATTAGAATCAGAAAGCTGGTTCTGAGCTGTTCGCTCATATCCCTTATGGGGATGTGATGGTTATCCACGGCCCGCACCGCGGTTTTCCGCAGGGTAATAGTCATGACCATACCCAGCCCTGTCCCGAGGGTTCCAGAAATCTTTGTAGTGATTTCTGTCTGGCCTGCGAGGAGGGTAGCGCTTGTATTGGTGTGAGGGCAGATGAGGTTTCGGGCCCTCACTAGTCCACGGAGTGGAGGAAGGGTCCAGGGCAGATCTTGGTGGATCGGTCTGGGTGGCACCTTCCAACTCTAAATGTGGGGAGCTGGAGTCGACATTGAAGACTTGGGGTGTTTTGGACCGTCTGTTGGGAAGTTGTTGGGATTTTAGGAAACCCCTGAGTGCTAAGTCACGCAGCTGTCTGCTAGACAGGGTGCGAGGGCAAGCTGAGACTCCCAACTGATGACTGGTGTGGGGATGGAGGTTTTGGATAAATAGTGATTTGAAATTTAACTCTTCCTCCATTCCGGAGTCATTTCTAGGTCCGAAGTACGCCTGTCTGAGTCGGTTATAATATTGCTGAGGGGATTCCTGGTGTTGCTGTTTTATGTTCAAAGCGGTGGCCAGTCCGGTCTGTGACAGGTGATTGGAGAATTCTTCCTCCAATGCTTGGCACAGCACATCATATCGCGCTTTTACATAGTCTGGCTGACGTTCAATGAAGTTACTGACGTCTCGGTTGGAGGTCAGTTTAATCACGTATAGTCTGTCATCTATGGTGATCCCGGGGAACCTTTGGAGGTAGAAGTCAATATCTTTTAGGTAAGAAAAGATATCGTTAGAACCGTGAGGTTTGGGATCAAAGCGGGTTATATTACGCGTGATTTTATCTAGGTCCTTGTATGAGGGACTGTGAGAGGGTAAAGGTTGAGGGGACTAGACACTGGGTTGCAGTGCTCTGGGTCTAGCAGGGCGTGGTAAGGGGCGGCTGACAGGAGACACAGGGAAAGGTGAAATACCCGTTAATACCAGAGGAGGTGCTGCAGCAACTCTAAAGGTTACGGTCCCTGAGTCTGGTTCCTGATCCTCACTATCTTCCTGCTGGCCTTGTCTTTCTGTAGCGGCACTAGGTGGCACATCAGGTGTGACCTGGGGCAGTGTGTTCCCTTCAGCTATTTCGCTTTGAAGTTGACTTAACTCTGCCTCCACCTTTGCTCGCTGTCGCTGTGATACCTCAAGCTCACGTTCGCTGGCTCTGAGCTGTACTACAGCGAGGAGGGCTATTTGACCTAATGCCTCAGTTCGGGGCTTGCCCTTGAGGATGTCGGTTAAGTGGTTCTCTACCCACTTAGCCACCATGTGGTCACAATGGGCCTGTGAGGCTTTCTGCACAGTCTCTGCGAGTCCAGGCATCACATCATTGGTGATGCTGGTCAGAACAGAGAATGTCTCATCCGACAAACCTTCTACATATACTTCCGAGGGAAAAGTCCCTTCTGCCATGTTAGCTGTGTTTTAACTGCGAGGTGTAACTTACTTCTATTTAGTTAGGATTAATTCCGTTAATCCCTTTCTAACTAAACTGAACTAGGTTCACCTGTGCCGCGTGCTCTAAGAGTAACTGCTAGTATGTATGGTGTTAGAGTTCACTTGCGAATCTCTAAGGGCGGTCTGTTAGTAGTAGAGGGTGGAGTGAAAGTTGCTATACGCAAGTAAGGAAAAGAGGAGAGAAAAATATTCAAAAAAAATTTTTTTTTCAATAATTAAATTATTAAAAATTTTGAATTGAAGAATTGTCGAAAAATTTGGATTAAAGAATTTAGATTAAGTGAGATTTATTACTAGATATAATTTCCAATTAAGGAATTATGAAAGTAAAAGAATTTTCCGAATTAAAGAATTATTAAGAACAGCGAAGTTAAAAGACTCTCTCTTTTAACTGCGTTTGTGATCTGGTATCGAGTTAGAGTGTCAATCTCTAATTACTGCACACTGTCTGCTGTAGCTGTATCAGCTTACTATGCTTCCAAGCCTTTACTTGTAATTATTCAGATGTGCAGAGTTTAGAGACAGCCACTAGAGCTGTAATACCAGGTCTTATCAGTGTGAACTGGTCGACAATTTCAATTGCGATAGCAAGTTTCTCCACTAGAGGGTACTGAAGGTAAGTCTGAATGGCAACAGCAAGCTTCAGTATTTAAGTTGAATTTAAATTGTAATACCAGACTGGGGCACCAGAGGGCGACAAGCAAGCTATAATGCAATAGCAGCAATGGGCACCAGTCGGCGCTGGTGGGAATCCCAATAAACACGACACAAGCATACATAATATAACACAAATGGGAATTTCCACTGTAGCGGGAAGTTTTAACACTAGAGGGCGTTATCAGATTAAAATCTAAAATGGGATAAAGATTTTAAACGCTCAGATACTTTATCAAAAATAAAAATTAAGATTTAAAAGGGGAACAGAGATTTTACACTAAGGTACTTTGAAAGAATTTCATCTGTAATGACAACTTTTAAACACCAGAGGGCTGCTAAACACTTATGTTGTCTCGGCAGACAACCTCCCAACCACTAGAGGGTGTACGGGAATCAAACGTCAAGGGTAGCACCACACTTGACCACAAGGAGGAGCACAGGACGACACGCTTCAATAGACGCTAGTTATGAAGTATTTTTCCCTGCAATTACGCACTTATACCACAAGAGGGAATTAGTCTTCCTCTGTTTTAGGGGCGTTTTGAATTTCCCTCCTTAGTTTCAGCTCCGCCCCTTCAAAGGGGTCGTTCCTTTCATGAAACTGCGTTCAGTTTAACAGGAAGAGCTGATGAGAGCAGACCTTTCATAACACAAGCCGTATCTTCGGCTGATTCTTTTAATAACCTCCCAATCGCCTAGCGCACGATCTCGTTATTAACGCTGGTAGCGACCCAGTTTAAAACGAACGGAGGTGTTCGGTTCGGTGGTCTCACTTCGCCGGAAATTCGCGGCGGGAGGTCGAATCCGACGGCAAAGTCTTAAAGCGGAGATTCGCGCAGTAGACGTGCCCAGGCCTCAATTTAATGCATGCAAAATGGCGCAGAGCCGCACACTTTAAAAGCAACCAAGCTTATTTTCTCAACGGTATATACCACAGAACAGTTTTTCAAAAGTAACAAACACAACACGAAATTGCCCACATCAAGCTTTGAATCTCAATCGTTATTCAGCAACACAAACAGCGGAAAGTATTTCATAAACCCAAGCTGAGATTGTTTCAGTGTTTTACAGTTTGTACATTAAAAAGCCTTTTTCCTGGCCTCGCGTGGGCGCCAAAATTAATAAATGTAATATGTAGCGTATGTTGGTCATACACCGTGAAATATGAATATATTTCTATATTTATATTTATAGTTTGTGTTTATAGCGTTGACCTTATCCAAACTCTTATGATCTCTGATATTGACTTAATGATATTAATTAAAGTTAATAATTAGCTTAAGCAATTAAAACATTAATAATTAGTTTGAGAATGGGTAGTAATCAAGCTAAGTGAGTACTTCAGGATTTTCAGGAAAATTATTGAACAAACTTTATACACTGTGATTTCAAATAATGAAGGTTTTATTAACAAAGAGAAGGATATTTACTTAATATAGCGTGATCTTGAAATCTCACGGCATCAAAGCAGGGGAAGCCGATTCGACTTTAGCGATACGCTAGGCACTCTGGCTTATGACTAAAGTGTTGCTAACTGAGGTTTAATTAATACAAAATTTATCAAGAAGCTTGATTCAATTTTCAGCTCTGGAGATGCGTAAGTTTAGCTTACTTTTCGTCGATTATCTCCACTCGTTGGGTACAAAGGCTCTCTGAGGTCCTGGGAGTGTTGGCGTGTTGTTTGCTTTCGCTCCCGCGGAAGTTTCCAGGCTGGGTCAGCGTGGAGTTCTTTCTTTGTTGGTCGAGTCGCCTCGGGCGTACTTGGAGCGTAATGGCGCTGGCGTCAGGATCCTCTGGCTCAGTGTCCTGAGTAGGAGGGTCCAACCATATGGACGTTTTGGACGAAGGTTTCGCTGGTTACTGCAGATCCAGAACTGAAAATCGATTCAATAAACTTACTTATTCTACGACTTTCTTATATCTCGGCGGTGTTTTCTTACTCTGGCCACGAATAAGTTCACCTGCTTTGATCAGTCGTGAGATTAAACTTAGATTGGGCGATAAAACATAAACACGATTAAAAGAAAATATTCAAATCACTCGACGTATTAGTAAGGCTTCATACTCTAGCTAATTCAAGACGTCTCTTTTGAGCTTTGATGAAATCCTTAAGTTCCTTCTTTGTTTCTTTTGTCAGCGTGAAGGAGAAAGCGTCTCGCTTTGGAGAGGTTTTGGAGCTTGAAGCAATGTTCTCTGCTGATCTCTTTGTTGTTTCGAAGTTAACCCTCTTCACTTCTTTTCAACTCGCTTCTCTTTGTTTTTTCTCTCCGTCTCTTCTCAACTTCTTTAACAGTTTGAACTGTTTTTGTTTCTGTGTGCCGAGCTGAACTGTTTTTTTTTCAAAGCCAGCGCGGTCACGCCCTCATGGGAGGCGTCCTTTTCCGATTGGATGCGAGCTCGGGCTCACGTGACTCTCACGAGAGAGAGAGATAGGAGGGGGGAATCATCGGTTCACAGAAACGGAATATAAATTTCGCGTATTGAAATTCCTTATACATTTTAGTGACATATAACAATGAGCGTACTGGATTATTAATATCAAACATTTACATAAGATTTCATCTTGGGTACGTTGTGTTTACGTCCCAGTTACAATAATGCGTTAGAAGTATTAATTCTGGTGTTTAATTCACTTTTCTAATCAGAAACAGAACTTCTTTTCATGGTTGACAACAGCAATATACATCATTTCATTAGAAGGTGGGCATTCATCTGAGGGCACAGAAAGTGACATTAATACATTTGTTTATACAAATTTAATCAGAATTTGATTTCATTTCCGCTATTGTTTAGGCGACCCCGAGCGAGGCGTAGTTTCGCCAGTGTCCATTTGGGGTCGCTGTTGGTCCATGCCGTTGGTTGTCGTGTAGATGAGTCAACGGGGGTTCAACCGAGGTCACTTTCGTTAACCATTTGTCGATCCTGTAAGCGATAACGATGAGACTCTGAGGCGCCCCTGTCGTAAAAGAAGGCAGTAAAAACTCTCTTCTTTGTTCTGTGTTCCTGTTTCTCACAAGCATCATAAACTGGTTATCTCTTTAGTTCCTGAAGAGAGAAAGGGTGTTGGGGCCATGTGTCACTTGAAAGTGTCCTCGATGTTAGATTAGGTGTGTGCGTGTGTGTGGGGGCTGCAGGGTCTTTGCACCCCTGCGGTTCGTGGAATGTTGACTTCAGGACCAGATGAAGGTCCTGGTCACAGTGAGAAAGATTTAATTCAAAACTTTTCATTTCTTTATTTCTTCATTTTGATTTTTCATCCGTTATTCGGTCCATACTCCACTACACTATTGACACCATCTTCTCAAGAAGAAGTTTGGGCACGGGGGAGCCCTCCTGTCCTGATGGAACGACGCTGGCTGGATATGCCATAGATGGATGGGAGAAGTGGCGCGTGGTATGTCTGGCGCCTCTCTCCATTGAGGACATCGAAGATGTATACCTATTTGGATTTATGATCGTGGGATTTCTGCTGATTGGATTAGGTGGTGCCCTGGTTTATCGGAAAATTAGAAGAGTTGAGTCAGTTGTAAACAGCCCAAAGAAACTGACCAACATTATTGATGGGATAGGCAGAGCCGTTGGCGCACAGACTGGGACTGTGAGTAGAAGCTTGGATTCCATCAAGGAGCAACTAACGGCTTTGAACGCCAAGATTGAACGTCTGGAAGACCAGTGAAAAATTGGAACTTTGAATCAGAGGGACTATAGCAAAAAATTCAGCTCACATCTCTGATTCTAACAAGCTGAACTTTATCTGTTTTGGCTGCCCCTGCTATCAGTGGCCTTGGCTGCTGATAGTCTCAACTCCTCCAGAAGGAATGGTCATCATGGAGATCTGCTGCACCTCCCCTGTCTGAGCTGGGGCTCAAGGACACGTGACCGCTACTACATCTGGACATTTTCACGAACTGAACCTGGTCCCCCCCCCTTTCCCCGTTGAACACGCCTCCTACTGCTTTTTGTCTACATCACTGAAACTATTTTTGTGTACTGCTTTGTGTGCTAAAGGTGTTTTTTTCTTTTTCTTTTTAAAGGTCTTTTTCAAGATCACACACTGTGCTTCTTAGGCACAGTCTGGGACCTTCATTTTTTTACCACCACTTCCCCAATGTTAATCTAGCTGTTTCTTCTAACTATACGATGGCGCGGGTAACCTGCTGCGGTCGCGTCTGTTGCACTCACCTAACCCCTGTTTATGTGAGTGTACAGACGGAAGCTAATTTCGCTGCAATGTTGTACTTGTATAACTTTGTATGTGACAATAAAGATCTATCTATCTATCTACATCTACATGCATGCTTCTTCTCCCTTAGCTGGTCTGTTCTCCGCTGGCTTGGTGTGTGACCCCTGAAAATACCTTTCCCCTTAGGTATATGCTTCACCTGATTGGCTCCCTGATGCCAGAGTCAGTCGTTGCTAGGGTGTTGCTAAGGCTTTCCAATGACCTGGTGACATCTCTGCTGGAAGACCCTGTTTATAGTGTTCAGATAGTTAACACACACCCCCTTCACACACACACACACACCGTTTATCCTTTGTCCTGTTGCGCAGATCATAAAGTTAATACTGTTTCTAAAAAAATAATAATAAAAGTATCAAGCTAGCTGAAAAATATAATGATTACTGAATCATTTTTCCCCACAATCAGCAGATACTTGAACATGAAATATCGCTATCGGTAGGGAAATAGTGTATCAGTGAATCTCTAATAAATATTCATGAAATATGTGAGTTATACTTTAAAATATTATATGTTTTAAACTGTTCAACAATATAATGTACAAACCAGATTCCAAAAAAGTTGGGACACTAAACAAATTGTGAATAAAAACTGAATGCAATGATGTGGAGATGGCAAATATCAATATTTTATTCATAATAGAACATAGATAACAAATCAAAAGTTTATTCTGAGTAAATGTAACATTTTAAAGGAAAAATATGTTGATTCAAAATTTCACAGTGTCAACAAATACCAAAAAAGTTGGAACAAGTAGCAATAAGTGGCCGGAAAAAGGAAATTGAGCATATAACGAACAGCTGGAAGACCAATTAACACTAATTAGGTCAATTGACAACATGACTGGGTATAAAAAGAGCTTCTCAGAGTGTCAGTGTCTCTCCGAAGCCAAGATGGTAAGAGGATCACCGATTCTACCATTGTTGCGCAGAAAGATAGTGCAGCAATACCAGAATGGTGTTACCCAGCGTAAAATAGCAAAGACTTTTAAGTTATCATCATCAACCGTGCATAAAATCATCAAAAGATTCAGAGAATCTGGAACAATTGCTGTGCGTAAGGGTCAAGGCCGTAAAACTCTACTGGATTCTTGTGATCTCTTGGGCCCTTAAACGTCACTGCACCTCAAACAGGAATGCCACTGTCAAGGAAATAACAGAATGGGCTCAGGAATACTTCCAGAAAGCATTGTCAGTGAACACAATCCACCGTGCCATCTGCCGCTGCCAGCTGAAACTCTACAGTGCAAAGAGGAAGCCATTTCTAAGCAAGCTCCACAAGCTCAGACATTTGCACTGGACCAGGGGTCTTTAAAAAAGGAGTGTGGCAAAATGGAAGACTGTTCTGTGGTCAGATGAGTCATGATTTGAAGTTCTTTATGGAACACTGGGACGCCATGTCTTCCGGACCTGAGAGGACAAGGATAACCCAAGTTGTTATCAACGCTCTGTTCAGAAGCCTTCATCACTGATGGTATGGGGTTGCATGATTGCTTGTGGCATGGGCAGCTTGCATGTCTGGAAAAGCACCATTAATCCAGAGAACTGTGTTCAGGTTCTAGAACAACATATGCTCCTATCTAGACGTCATCTCTTTCAGGGAAGACCCTGTATTTTTCAAAAAGATAATGCCGGACCACATTCTGCAGCAATCACAACATCATGACTACGTAGAAGGATCCGAGTACTGAAATGGCCAGCCTGCAGTCCAGATCTTTCACCTATAGAGAGCATTTGGTGCATCATGAAGAGGAAGGTGCAACAAAGAAGGCCCAAGACGATTGAACTGTTAGAGGCCTGTATTAGACATGAATGGGAGAGCATTCCTATTTCTAAACTTGAGAAACTGGTCTCCTCTGTCCCCAGACGTCTGTTGAGTGTTGTAAGAAGAAGGAGGGATGCCACACAGTGGTAAAAAATTGCCTTGTCCCAACTTTTTTGGGATTTGTTGACGCCATGAAATTTTAAAACCACATGTTTTTCCCTTAAAATGTTACATTTTCTTAGTTGAAACTTTTGATCTGTGATTTGTATTCTATTCTGAATAAAATATTAGATGTTGGCACCTCCACATCATTGCATTCAGTTTTTATACACAATTTGTTTAGTGTCCCAACTTCTTTGGAATCCGGTTTGTATTATGTTTATATAAAATCTCCCAAAATACATTGTTCAGAACATTAAACACTGGATTTTTTCATTGTTACATTAAGGCTATGTTTTTTCATTCATTTTTTAAATGTATCTTGTGCCAGTAGAAAAGTTGGAGGTCTAGCTGCTCTGTTCCATGGTTCTTTTCAGTGCAAGCAGTTATCATTTGGTGACTTCACAACATTTGAGTAACTCTGTGCAGTTCTGAAAGGTACACCACAGATATTACTAGTAACTGTCTACAGGCCTCCGAAGTACAGTGCTAATTTTATTATGGTCGTATGGTGACTTGTAAACAGAAAGCATCATGGAGAAATGCTTCTGTTGTTCAAATCCAAAAGAGGGAATGCCTCTTTTGAAGGCAGAACACAGATGGCATAAAACAAGTCTTTATATTCACAATGATAGGCTACGTGAATACAACATGATAATATGCAAAACACGACAATCCTATTTCTCTAGCATCATCAACAATAACATTAACAATGGCAAAATCCTCTTCACCGTGGTCGACAGACTTACAAACTCACCCACACCAATGGCCCCTAAATTAGTAACAACTGAAAGATGTAATGAGTAACACTAAAATCCAGAATCAGACAAGCGATTAGTACATCTATATCCAACAATGAGCCTGGACTATTTACATCACCTCATAAAAACTCCTTAGTTAAAATGTCAGATTTCAGTACTGTTAATAATTAAATTTTACTTGACACAATTAGTCATCTCAAACCATCAACTTGCAGTCTTGTCACGCCCTTGTCCCGTCTGGTCTGTTTTCTCAGCACATGGCTTTGTTTTGTTGTTGTTTTAGTCCCGTCTTTGTACCGCCTCCTTGTTCGTCACCCTCGTTATTTGTCTCAGGTGTTGGACACAGTCTTCCCTCGCTTCGTGTTTGCCCTCGAGTTCGTTTATGTTTGTTTTGTTAATTTCTTGTTAAATAAAGTCTGTGTTATTAGCATGTGCGTCCGCCCCCGTCAGTCCGCCCAGCTCACCGTAACAGAATGAACAACCAAACTAGGATGCAGCTAACACAGACTATCCTTTTGCGAGGTGTGCGATTCGCCGGACTCCATTCCGCACAGGCCCCAAAGATCCTGTGGAGGAGGTTTTAAGAGCGGCTTAGGAATGGAGTCACCGGCTCCAGCTTATGCCCGGCGTGGTTCCGTATCCCCTACCAGATGAGTCGACTCTGAAACAGAGTGATTACTCCAGCGGGAATTGGAGGAACCGGCGTAGGAAGCGTGCTGGAGTCACTCCCTCGATGGTGAATTACCCCCTCAGGTCCGGGGAAATTTTTGGGGGGCGGTTAAGGGTAGGGGCTGTTAGCCTCCAACCTCAGGACTACGGAGGTGAGGCTAACAGTGGCGCACCTCTAGGGGATCTCATGAGTGCGCCCATCAGACCCCCTAAACCCTTAACTGCTCCAGTGCTGGACATCGCTGCAGGGCCCCCTGCCGCCGTGGACGTCACTGCAGGGCCCCCTGCCTCTGTGGACGTCGCTGCAGGGCCCCCTGCCTCCGTGGACGCCGCTGCAGGGCCTCCTGCCTCCGTGGACGTCGCTGCAGCTTCCCCTGCCTCAGTGGACGGGGTCGCTGCAGGGCCTCCTGTTTCCAGGGACGTCGTCGCAAGGCCCCCAGCTCCCAAGCACGTCTCTGACCTCCAGGAAAAGCTTACAAGCCTCATGGCGTGTCTGGAGGTCTCCTTGAAGGCGGCATCCGCTGCTCCTGTCCTCATGAAAGCGGCGCCTCCAGCCGCTCCTGTCCTCGTGAAAGCGGCACCTCCAGCCGCTCCTGTCCTCGTGGAAGCGGCGCCTCCAGCCGCCCGTCCTCGTGAAGGCGGCTCCCCCAGCCGCTCCAGTCCCTGTGAAGGCGGCTCCCCCAGGCACTCCAGTCCCAGAGAAGGCGGATTCCTCAGCCGCACATGCCCGGCCGCTCTTGGTTGTGTCCATGGGATGGCCCCAAGGACTTCGGGGCCGATCCCCAGAACTGTGCCCAGGCTGGTTCCTCAGACTTCCCCTCAGACATTTGCCAGTCCTGGGCACCCCCATGTTATTTTGGTTCCCCTGTCTGTCCCTGTCCTAGTTCCTGTCTCTCTCCTTGTCCCTGTACCCATGTCTGCCTTTGTCTCTGTCCCAGTCCCTGTCACTGTGTTCATTTCTGTCCCCGTAAGCGTTCTGGTCCCTGTTCCACAGCCAAGTCCTGTCCAGTCACATACCCCTGTCCAATCTTCTGTCTCTGGTTCTGTCCTGTCCCCCGTTGTGTCCCCTGTTTCGTCACCAGTCTTTGCTCCTGTCCGGTCCCAGCACCCAGCCCCAGTCCAGTTACCTGTCTTGTCTCAAGTCCTGTCTCCTGTCCAGTCTCATGTCTCTGCTCCTGTGCTGCCTCAGTCTCTGTTTCAACCCTCTGTCCTGCCTCTAGCTCAGTCCCAGTACTCGGCTTTAGTCCCGTCATCTGTCCTGTCTCACGTCTAGTCCCCTGTCCTGTCACCTGCCCACGTCCAGTCCTTGTTCCCATCCAGTGCCTTGTCCAATGTTAAGCACCCCGTCCAGTCTCATTTGTCCACCCCGTCCAGTTTCATGTAACCACTCCCGTTCAGTCTAGTCCTTTCCAGTCCCAGGTCCCGTCCCCTGTTAGTTCAGTCTTCTGTCCTCGCTCAAGTTCTGTCTCCAATCCATTCTCTTCGTTTCAGTGCTTTGCCACCCGTCTATAGTTCTTTCGTGTCTCCGTTTCTAGATTCTTCACCGGTTTCTCCCCTTTGTCAGTCTTCTGTGCTGGCCAGAGTCTAGTCTCTTGTCTCCAGCCCTATTTCCTGTGTCTGTTACTGTCTTGGTTTCCGTGCTCCCTCCTGTCACGCCCTCGTCCCGTCTGGTCTGTTTTCTCAGCACATGGCTTTGTTTTGTTGTTGTTTTAGTCTCGCCTTTGTTCCGCCTCCTTGTTCGTCACCCTCGTTATTTGTCTCAGGTGCGTCTCGTCTGTGTTTTGTATTTAAGTCCCCTTCCCTCACTTCCTGTTGTCGTTCATTTGTTCTTTGTATTATTCTTTGTACTGTTTTGATCCATGTTGTTCTCATGTTGTTTCAAGTGCTCTATTTGTTAATATCCCTAGTCATGTTGTTTCTGGTTCTCATTCCTAATCTTGTTCTTCCCTCGCTTCGTGTTTGCCCTCGAGTTCGTTTATGTTTGTTTTGTTAATTTCTCGTTAAATAAAGTCTGTGTTATTAGCGTGTGCGTCCACCCCCGTCAGTCCGCCCAGCTCACCGTAACACACTACCAACCAAATTTTTAAAGAATGTGTTTCACAATATAGCATCAGACTTACTCCACATTGTAAACACCTCAATCATGTCGGGGGTCATGCCAGCTCACTAAAAACTGCAGTTGTAAAGCCTCTTTTAAAATCAAAAAAATGTTCTAATTTCTAATTTACCATTCATTAGCAAAATTATTGAGAAAATAGTTTTCAGGCAAATCAATACTTTCTTGTCCATGAACAAACAAAAAAGAACTCACCTCCAACGTCCCAGTAAATCTGGATAGTTTGGGACAGTTTACTGTGGCCAGTCAGGCCATATGCGTGTAAAGGCACAGACGTTGCTAAATTCTGCATTCCTTTTCTTCCACCATTAGCTTGGTTCTACCCAGTTCCATGGGTTCTTGATAAGAGGTAGCTGGGGTTGGTTGGTGGGTTGGTTAACTGAATACCCATAATTTCTCAGGCTTAATTTTTTTCCTAACACATTGTCCAAGGCAATGGACGTCTGGATGAATTTATCGAGGGTAAAAGCTTCTCCCCAACACGCCATTTCAGCTTGGAGATCTCCTTTAAGTCCTCTTTTATAAACTGTGAGAAATGCTGGTTCGCTCCATCCACTTGCAGCTGCGGAATTCAAATGCATATTCGGCTGCTGTACGATTACCCTATCTAATCTCACATAACAAAAACCAACATCCTTTCCAGCTTGAGGATGATCAAACACAGACTTAAAAAGTGAGTAGAACTGTGTTTCAGATTTAAAAATGTCACTATTCTGAGACCATAAAGCTGTGGCCCACTGTTTAGTTTGCCGGTAAGTAGTGATATGACAAAATTTATTTTATCAGTATCCAAGAAGAATTGATCAGGATTGTGCTCTCTATATAAGCTACATTGAATCAGAAAGGCCTTAAAAACCTCTGGTGTTTCGTCATATCTCTCAGGCATAGCTATAGAAACCATTGGTCTAGAAACTATAGAAATGGGATTACCAAACATGGAGGATGTCGGTGGAACAGTGTCTTCTTGTTCAGCCTTCCGAGAAGTTAGCAAAACTTCTTGGATCATTTGAAGCAGTTCCTACATTCTTTGTTCCTGCTTCACCATACGTTCTTCCAAACCTGCTGACTCCATGTTTCAGGCGAAGTCTTCTGTCACAAATGATCACTTTCCAAAAAAGGCAGTCAAGTGCAGGTTTAATAATCCAAATACATAGTCAAAATTCAACCAGGTTGATACCAAATAAACAGTTCAAAGGTCCATACAGAATATCCCAAAAACACGATTCCAAAGCTCATAAACCAAAAAACTAAAGCAGAATGTCAAAAACCAGGAAAAGGACATGAGATACAGATGAGGCTTAGAATTATAGGACAGAACCAAAAACAAAACTTCACAGAGAACCTATTGCGCCATGTGCTTTATATATATACATATATATATACACACACACACACAAACACACACTCACAATATGGCCACCAACAGGAACCTCAGTAACCCTAGTATTCTGGAGAGAGTGCTCTCTGCTGGCGCGGAGGGGAACAATCTGCTGCAGACCTGACACTATTCTTGGTCCACTTTTATTTAATTTATATATGCTTCCTCTTGGCCAGATTCGACAGGATTATGGGCTGTCCTATCACAGCTATGCAGATGATGCACAGATTTATATGACCCTGTCCCCAAATGACTCTGGTCCAGTTGACTCATTAAGCAAGTGCCTTGAACACATCACTAACTGGATGGGACACAACTTTCTGCAGCTGAATAAAGATAAAATTGAGATTATACTATTTGGAAAAAGCAATGAGAGACAAAGATAGCTGTGTATCTGGACTAGAGAGCCCTTAAATCTAAAGAACTGGCTCGCAACCTTGGTGTATTAATGGACCCAGATCTCAGATATAGTAGTCATATTAAAGCAGTTACTAGATCAGAATTTTACCATCTTAAGGACATCAGTAAGATTAGGGGTTTTCTGACTAAACCAGACCCGGAGAAACTTATCCATGCTTTTATTTCTAGCAGGATTGATTACTGTAATGGTCTCTTAACTAGTCTTCCAAAAAAGACCATTAAACAGCATCAGCTGATTCAAAATGCAGCTGCCAGAGTTTTCACTCGGAGCAAAAGAAGAGATCACATCACCCCCATCCTGAAATATTTACACTGGATACCAGTCTATTACAGAATATACTTTAAGGTGTTATTACTTGTCTATAAATGTCTTAATGGTGTAGGACCAGCGTATTTATCAGATCTGCTACAGAGATATGAGCCAAGCAGAGATCTCGGATCTTTAGGAACTAGTCAGTTAGTCCTGCCTCAGGTCAAAACTAAACATGGGGAATCAGCGTTTAGCTACTATGCCGCTCATAAATGGAACCAGCTGACTGAGAATATTAGAAGAGCCCCGAATTTAGACACTTTTGAATCAACACTTTAAATATCCCTGTTTGAGCTAGCTTAAAGCTCAGTTTAAAATACTCTTCACTTTTATTCTGCAACAGCACTTTATCCATCCATCCATTATCTGTAACCGCTTATCCAATTTTAGGGTCGCGGGGGGTCCAGAGCCTACCTGGAATCATTGGGCGCAAGGCGGGAATACACCCTGGAGGGGACGCCAGTCCTTCACAGGGCAACACAGACACACACACATTCACTCACACATCCACACCTACGGACACTTTCGAGTCGCCAATCCACCTGCAACGTGTGTTTTTGGACTGTGGGAGGAAACCGGAGCACCCGGAGGAAACCCACGCGGACACGGGGAGAACACACCAAACTCCTCACAGACAGTCACCCGGAGCGGGAGTCGAACCAACAACCTTCAGGTCCCTGGAGCTGTGTGACTTGTTTTAATCACTTTTAATCATTTAATCATTTTACTTTTTATGTAATTGCTTTATTGGACTTTTATGATTTTTATTCTGGCTTTTAATGTAACTATTTTTTTCTGTAAAACACTTTGAATTGCTTTTATATGCTCTATAAATAAACTTGCCTTGCCAATAACTCCATACACCTGTAGGTGTCAGTAAAGCATGAAAAAAAAATACACAAACGGTAACGTGTTAACACGCAAAATATGTAGCTACATGTAATCACGTTCAAAACGCAGTAACACGGTGTGTAGTAACACGATAAATATGTGTAACTCTACAGCGCTGCTGGAGTCTGCGACTAACTTCCGAGAACTACTGAAAGGCACTGCTGTTAAAAAGTAGTCCATTGGAATCAACGGAGTTGACGGCACATGCGCAGAACACCATTCTTGTGTACGCTTTACTGATAGCTCCGATATTTTACTAATTTCTTCTTCGAGTATAATTGTAAAGAGGCACTTCCCTCTTAGTTTGAACGCCATGTGTATCCCATCGTTATTCGTCATGTTTTGTATTCGTCATGTACACACACTGCAGGTTCTCCAGTTGTTTAAAATTGTAAAGAACAGTGATGAAAGGCTAATTCATGTTTGTGTGCTTAATGTTAATCATTCTTTTATATAAAGCTCATCTGTGCTTTGGAAAACAGTTTCTTTGCTGATATAAGCTACATGCATTAATGTCTGCGCGTGCGCCGTCAAAATCTGGCAGGCCGCATAAATCGGTAGTGAGAGGGCCCCCTTGATCTATCCAGTATTCACAGCAGTGTTAGAGCGCCACTCAACGGTAAAATATCTAATGAAACATTTTTCACGAATTTACTTAAAATGTAATATTTTTTACTAATTATATAAATAATAAAATGCAAAAATGCTTTCATTAAATTTGATATATATTTTTCGTCCCTTTTTAAACGACTTCGTGACTTTTATTATGAAACTTAACGCTGAATTGGCCTGTGTTGTGTGCTGATACGCTTCTGTCCCCGTGGTAAACTCCAGGTGAGTTATTTTAAAATTATTTTATTAGTAAAATGGATAGGTATTAGAACAATTATTTTTATTTATTTATTTATTTACATCTGTAGGGGTTTTTCTTTAGCTCGAACCGGAAGCGGAGTTAAAGGAAGCACGTGGTTCATTTATTCTCTCGTGCGCCGGAGCTTCGACATAGACATCAAAAAGCTGATCAGTAAAAACCAAAAAATTTGCAATAGAAATAAACTACAAACAGCCGAGAGAAACCGCAGGATGCTGACGGAGAGCCGTTGGTGTCCCGCGAGCGCGCCCGCGTGTATGGACAAACATCTGGACACTGTCCACTACAGGGCAGGTAACACCTCTCTCTCTCTCTCTCTCTCTCTCTCTCTCTCTCTCTCTCTCTCTTTCTCTCACATATATATATATATATATATATATATATATATATATATATATATATATATAATATTTATGTTTATTTATTTATATGTATTCCTTCTTTTAAACGTGTGAAGTGAAGAAATGTGTTGACGATAATGATTTTAGAGGTGGCTAATAATTTTTATTCAGTCTCTCTCTCTCAGTTTAGTTCAAGGAAGCTTTATTGGCATGACCATGTAAGTTACAGTGTTGCCAGAGTCAAAAAAAAAATAAATAAAAAAATTAATTTAATCATACATATTAATATTATAGTGTGATCATATGTGTAGTCTATATTTACATTGTTTATCTGTGTATTCTGTGTGTCTGTGTTCTGTGGTTCGATCTGTAGAGGAGCTGATGTGTGAGCTCAGAGACCAGCCAGCAAAGCGGTCTCTTCTCAGGGTTCAGTATCAATCCGTATCAATCAGTATCAAAAAACACTTGCATCCTGAATTTTAGTGTTTTTTTATTATTATTTTAATTGCCAATGGGAAACAAACTAAATTCAGCTCTACATGCATTGTTTGTGGTCATGCAGGCTTTCATTTGGATGCATGTCTCAAGTAGTGTAGTCGATTCTGCTGAGTGGACCCCAGATTTCATATCCATATCATATTACTGGTTGAATTATACTATCAAACAACAGACAGGCTTTTCCTGCCACGTTGAAGCTGCCTGATGCAGTGATTGTCAGTCCAAGGTAAGTGTAATCCAGTGAGTCGTCTAGGGCAGTGCAGCCCTAGAATTCTGGGTTTCTTCTGTAATATTACAACATTAGTCTTGGTTAGATTGACCGCCAGGGCCCAGGTCTGGCATTGAGTCTGGAGTAGATAAAATATCTGCTGTAGCCTATGTGGAGTGGGAGAAAACAGGACAAGGTTGCCTGCATACAGTAGGAATGTGAGGCCAGGAGCTGCAGACTGCACATACTTTTCTTTTGTTAGTTTGATGAAAATGTTTGTTTATTAATGTGTGTAGGGTGAAAATATGATCACTAGTTTGATGTTTTAGAGGAAAGCCAATTTGATTTCTACTCAAGACACTGTGTTTGTTAAGTAAGGCCAGTATCCGGGCATTAATAATACAGCAGAAAACCTTCCCCAGGTTACTGCTTACAGTGATGCCTTGGTAGTTGTTAGGGTCTAATTTTTCACCACTCTTATAAATAGGAGTCCCATATTCCAGAATTCAGGAAAACAGCCTGCATTTAGAACTAGATTAAATAACGTCTTGCAGTTCTGAAGACATATTTTTTAGCATCTCTGTCCAGATATTATCAGGACAACTTGAATTACCTCTTTTCAGTTCCTCATAAGGAATTGCTTAATCAGTTTGATTTTTGGTTATTTTTAACTGAGGTTGTGAGGCCAATTTATCCATTATAACATTTTAATTTAAGTTTTTAGGTTTATTTCCTGGTATAAATTTATGAAATTATTTTCTGTGTATTTATCTTGAATACAGGTTTCTTGTGATTTTGCTATGCGCAACTTATCTCACAATTTCCAAACTTTATTTTGAGCTATTGATATTTCAATTTCATTCATTGTATTGGTCACATTATTATACTTTCTATTTTTTAGGGTACTCATATGATTTCAGTGTATTGGAATATTCCAAATGGCAGTGTGTGTCATATGGGTTTATATATAGGTGACATAGATTTTGGCTTATCACTTTACATTAATTATCACATAGTTTCTCAGTTTGACTGATTTGGGTTTTTTTTTTTCAATTTAGATTTAATTTAATGTCAGACAAATTAAAAATGTTGGTAATGTCATTCATTGCTAGATTTAGACCTTTGTTTGGGTAGTATAGTGTGTTCATAAATGTAATGATTTTCTCCATTATTTTTGCTGATTGTAGAATTTCTGAGGATGTATCATCTCTGTATGGGGCCCATCTGTACAGCTGAAGGAGATTATACAGCGTATTGGGCTTTGTTATTGCCATTTTCTGAGGACTGGATTTGAAGAATAATTGAACAGGGCAGTGCTCTGAAGGCAGCGTTTGCTGCATGACAGTAAATGCACTAATTATGTTGTTGTCCATGGCTGTGACTGCATAATCGACTACACTAGAACCCATAACTGCACAGGATGTGTACCTCCCTATAAAGTCCCCTATCATCCTGCCATTACGAATGTACTGACATGAGTCTGGCTTGTTTATCCTCAACTCTCTTGGTGTGAGGAATTTAAACATGTTTGTTGCCATGTGTGTCAATGATGTCAGGTTGCATAGTTCTGGCTTTAAATTCTCCAAAATGAAGCAATTCCCCTGGGCCTGAAAGACATCTGATATCTGTCTGGTGATTTTCAAAGAAGAGCTTGTCATAATAGTGGGATTCTATTGGAGGAGTGCACATAAAAGCAGATATTTATGATTAATTTGCAGGTTTTGGTTTAGTTGATCTAAATGTAAGTTTTACCTTTTTAAATATCTACATGCCCTCTTCTGAGAAAATGGGTTCTTGCACCAATTCAGGGTTTAAATACTAATCACAATCTGGTCCTGATGTGGCAGAGGACTGAGTGTTTCTTCCTGAAATCTAATCCGTAGTATGACTTCAGCAACACATTGCATTCTACAATTACACTGTGCTTGTGTCTGCCCCATTGTACATGCAGCAAATGATGTTCTCCGAATATTCTCAATCTTTTTCCTCAATGCCGTGGACCTAAAACTCCATTGTATCTGACCAATTTGGTTTTCTTGTTTTCTTCCATTTTGTCTGAAAAGTTTGTAAGCTGGTACAAGAGAAGCGATAACAGGTATAGCAGTAAGTGCATGTAAACAACAGTTTTCAAGGAAACAATATAATTTTTCTCCCATTTAAAAATAAAAAAAACCTGTTAGTGCAGTAAAATACCGTGCAACACCATTAAGTAAATCCCTCAGCTAAGTGTCATTTTGTGCAACCAGCCCCTGGAATCTGGAATACATATGTGGAGTACAGGTGTTCTGGGGACCTCCTTCATCCGTCTGGGGATCAAAAGTCTCAGGGTATGTGTTTTCTAGAAAACACTTAATTTTTCTTTGTATTGAATCCTTGGACAGTTACCTATTTGGTGCAGCAGTTCTCTTCTCAGGTCGTTTTAATTTTATTTTTTGCTGGAGCATTTTGATTAATTAGTGGGGTACAAGGATCTTTTTGCAGTCTTCTGTTTTGCTTTGTTTGGTTGTAGTTTCTATGGTAACTACTGTTTCTATAGACCAATTGTCTTTTCTGAATGAATATGAATCCTCCTCTTTGTCTGATTTTAGTAGGGCTTACCTTTTTGTAATGTTTTAACCCTTGTTTGTTTTTCAATGGCCTTAGTCCTGTGCTGGCAGCAGACTTGTCTGGGTGGAGCTGTTCACATTCAGATCATTCATTCTTGCCTTTTTCTTCCTATCAGTGGATGATATTTATTGATCATCATCTTAAAATGATAAGTTTCCCATATACTTTCACCCTTGTCTTGAAAAGGATGAATCACCAAAATTGTAAAAATTACATTTTACATCAAATATTACATCATTTTATTGTGGCTGACTCCACACTAGCTTTAGAACTGTCTCTCTCTCTCTCTCTTTCTTTGTCTCTGTCTCTCAGATGGGTGTGTGGTTCTGGGTGCGTCGGGTCTGACAGGACGGTGCTGGCTTGGTTCTCTCTGGGTTTTTTCTGATGTGAAACTGGCTCCGAATGAAAGTTTCTGTAAAGCTGGAGTTCAGACTGAGGCCGGAGTCACTGAGGCACAGTGGGTCACAACAAGAACCATCCTCCTGGGCTCGGACTTGGGTACACACTCTCTCTCTCTCTCTCTCTCTCTCACTCACTCACATACACACACACACACACACACACACACACACACACACACACACATAGACACAGTCCAACATAAGTGTTTGTGTATGTGTAGGTGCTGTTGAATTATGGGAGTTGGCAGAGGATGAGCGCCTCCTAGTGAACAGATTCAGTCGTCACGAGCATGATCACAGTGTGACAGCAGTGAGTCCCGCGGTCAGTGGTGTGGTGGCAGTCAGCAGCAGCGTGGACTGCAGGTCAGTTTTACATAACGTCCCCGTGCAGCCGAGACGTTCCCCACGTCTCCTCACAGTGTCCTGCTGTTTGAGTGTGGTCTGATCTACACTGCTGTCTGAGCTAAAGAGAGGCTCTCTGTATTCACAGGATTAAAGTGTGGGATATGAACCAAGAGACGGTCATCAGCACATACAGCGGTGAGCCGCACAAACACATTTAAACACAGTCCGAACTCTAGCCTGACCTCAGTGGGACACTGAAAAGGGCTGGGTGTGATTAACTGGAGGATTGTTGTACAGGAGCTACAGTGTGACATGATTCTGTTCCAGTTCCTGGTTTTGAAACGTTCTGCACTTTACCACCAACATAAACAAAGAACAGGGGGTTCTTCAGCAGGAATACCCTATTATGTTATTATATTGTGTTACATTACATTATATTATATTCTTATTTAATTTTATGTTATTGTCTGTCTGTAGTTCATTCGAAGCCAGTGAACAGTGTGCGGTTCAGCCCGACGGACGAGTCTCTGTTCCTCTCTTGCGCGCAGGTGTGTGTCTTCTGCCTACAATCATCTCACACTGAGAACGGTTCACACACCTCAGGGACCTGGCTAATCACTCGCTCACTCACTCACACATATACTCATTTACACATTCACTCACATATTCACTCTCTCACTTATGGTTGTTATGACACAGTCTAGGGTTGAGCCATAACAGAATGAGGTGTCTGTTAGGATTAATGTATACGAAATTAATAACTGTAAAAGAGATGACAATGTGGATGAAAAAGGACACAAACGGAAACACAGATTGGATAATGAATAGAATATATATTGTAGATGTGATATGTACAAAGACACAAACACCAGTGAACTTCAGGATGGCCTTATGCTGACAAAAATAACAAATGCCCCACACACACACACAACTCTAACTTACCTAAGTGAAAACAAAAGACAATGTCTTACCTCACTCCCTTGGTATATACAAAAACACACAAAACCCACTCCCAAAACAAATGGCAGCCAACCCTACTCTGGTGCAAAATATATACACAGTGTTACAAAAACCTTTACTAGAACAGATCTAACGGCAGTAATCAAAAAGGGGCAAAACAAACTCGTAGTCGAAGTAGGAATGTCACAAAGTCAATACTAAGAAACACACAGAATTCAATATACACAATGAAATCACAGAAGCACAGAGCACAAACATGGCTGACTAGCAGCTTACACATAGATGTATTTATGATTTCTGCCGAGATGACGTAGAGGAAACGATGACAGAAAGAACAAATGGACTGGTAAGAAAATGTAGTAGAAAATGTTATCCATTCTAAGCTCATGTGACACATCAAACTTATTGAGAATTTCTCAAGATAAACAATGGTTTTAACGTAACTTTATTCTTGCTGGGTCATATCATCCGGAAACTTGATGATGTGCTTGGTGCTGTAGCTAGATGTACAGTCACGGGTAATCAGGGTGAAGAGCAGCGGGCTGAGCACACATCCTTGTGGGGCCCCTGTGCTCAGCATGATGGTCCTGGAGGTGGTGTTGGCAGCCCGGACGTACTGTGGCCTCCCTGTAAGAAGGTCCAGCACACAGTTACAGAGTGAGGTGTTGAGTCCCAGATGAGTTTTTGTATTTGTTGATGGGGAATAATTGTGTTGAATGCTGAGCTGTAATCTAAGAACAGCATCTGCACGTAGGCGTTCTTTGAGTCCAGTTGAGTGAGGGCTGGGTAGAAACAGCAGGGATAGCATCATCTGTGGATCTTTTTGATCTATAGGCAAACTGAAACAGGTCATGGGAACAAGGGAGGATGAACTTGATGTGTGGCATAACCAGCCACTCAAAGCACTTCATGACAATAGTCAGAGCGACGGGCTGATAGTCATTATAGCCGGATGAGAGGGGCTTCTTTGGCACAGGTATAATGCTTGTGATTTAGAGACGCACAGGATCAAAGTTGTCGGTGAAGACGTCCTTGAGATCCTTGGCACAGTCCTTCAAAACACGCCCAGGTATATTTTCAGGACCAGCGGCCTTGCATGGATTTATCCTGAAGACATACATGTGGCCTGCTTATCCATTGCCCTAAATGAGTCCACTCTCCCTGGCTTCAGCTATTACAGTTGCCCACGAACATCTGGTCGTGGTGGTGGTGTAGCCACAATTTGTGACCCTACCATTGACACAACACAAAAATCTAGTTATGATACTAAATCCTTTGAAGTACTTACTCTTAAAGTCACTGCATCAAAAAGGAAGCACTCTTTTATGCTCATCACAATCTATCGTCTTCCTGGCCCCTATACAGAATTTCTTTGTGAATTTGCTGATTTTCTCTCAAGTGTAGTTATCATTTCAGAAAAGGCCTTAATTGTTGGTGATTTCAATATTCACTTTGAGAAGGATCATGATCCACTTCAAATTGCATTTGAATCAATTTTGGATGCGCTAGTGTTCACTCAGAATGTTTCTGGGCCCACTCATCAATGCAAACACACATTGGACCTAGTGTTAACATGGGGCATTGAGATAAAAAATCTATCCAATCTCTCGCTACATGAGACCATCTCGGATCACCATCTAATCATATATGAAATTGCGTTAAACTTTGATATTTGTCCACACAACAAAACAAAATAAGAAAACAACAAAGACAACCCTAGATTCCTTTTTAGCACTGTATCAAATCTAATTGGCAACAAAAAGGAAATCAACCCCATTGTCCCCTCTGATTCCTGTAGCAATTTTTTATGAGGTTTTTTAATGATAAAATTGATTGCATTCGCCTCAAAATCCAAAATCAGTCCAAAATCACATCAGCTTTTGTTGATGAACCCCCCGCCAGCTCTGAGGTGCACTTAGACTACTTGAATTCTGTCGATGAAAATGACTTGCTTAGTTTAATTAGCTCATCTAAATCAACTTCATGCTTACTGGATCCTGTACCAACACAATTATTTAAACAAATTTTACCTAAAGTCATTAGACCATTGCTCACAATAATAAACTCATCCCTCAACATTGGATATGTACCAAAACCTCTGAAACTAGTGGCAACTGTATATATCAGCCAAACCTAATGATGTTGCTTGTCTACGTAAAATAACAGAATGTCTAACTGAAATTAAAGACTGGATGATGCAAAATTTTCTCATGTTAAATTCTGATAAAACTGAAGTCTTGTTACTAGGTACAGATACTCAGATACATTCACTCAGAATTGCTATTAACCTTGATAATTCAACAGTAAAACACAATACCATCATTAAAAACTTAGGGGTAGCCTTTGATTCGACTCTCACATTTGATACCCACATATCCAATACAGTCAAAACCGCCTTCTTCTACCTACACAATATTGCCAAAATTCGGCATATTTTATCCTTAAAAGATGCAGAGAAACTAGTGCATGCTTTTATAACTTCACGTCTAGACTACTGCAATGCGCTCCTGGCAGGGAGCTCGTGCAAAACGTTACACAAGCTTCAGTTAGTTCAAAATGCAGCAGCCAGGGTACTCACTAGAGCTAGAAAATTCGAACATATCACCCCAGTTCTCTCGTCCCTACACTGGCTACCTGTAAAATTTCGCATTGACTATAAAATACTCCTCTTAGCTTATAAATCTCTAAATGGTTTAGGCCTGCAGTATCTTACTGAACTTCTCATACCTTATCGCCCGTCACGTACACTTCGTTCACAGGATGCCCACCTACTTTGTTCCTCGCTTTAAGAAAAACACTGCAGGAGGAAGAGCCCTTTCTCTCAAAGCTCCTCAACTCTGGAATAGCCTTCCGGTTACTGTTCGGGGCTCAAACACACTCTCAATCTTTAAATCTAGATTAAAAACCTACCTTTTCAAACAAGCTTTTGGTTAATCATTCACTTTCAGGTTACTCCTTCTCTATTGGTGTTCGGGCTGGTTTTCATATTATCACTGTTCTGTATTAACCCTGTCATATCACCATAGCTACAGCATTTTTAGTTAGCTTTCTAGTAACCGCCAACACGCTGTCCGTCGCTGGGTTCTCTTGCCTGACCCGTGGAAGTTTTTTCGCAGGACAAATTTGCCCGTTCTTTACCATGAACCTACTAACCTCTGTATTTTTTTGTTCCCTTTGTCTGGTTTTCTTTCTCCTGTCTCTCTCATGCTTTGAGATGTCCTGCTGCTCTCCAGGTGTTGCACTGATCCAGCCCCTGTGTATCCTGTATAAGATCCTGGCCTTGTCTCGTCTACAATATCATGCTTGGCCATGCTGTTTTATCTCAGATTAACTCTGCACCTAATTTTAACTCACACAGAATCCCTGATCACCTTCTCCATCATCAGAATCATACATCACTAATATACTACATTTATATTACTATAACCCCTTCATCTGTCATCATTTCACTTTTACTTCTGTTCTGTTCTCTGTTGTGTCTCCGGTGTCGACCCGAGGAGGATGGATTCCCCGTATGAGTCTTGGTTCCTTCCAAAGTTTCTTCCTCGTGTGCTGAGGGAGTTTTTCCTTGCCACTGTTGCCCCTGGCTTGCTCATAGGAGGCTTGGACCCGGATCTCTGTAAAGCTGCTTTGTGACGACTTTTTGTTGTGAAAAGCGCTATATAAATAAAATTTGATTGATTGATTGATTGATGTGGTCAGGGAGACCCAGGTGGGGGAGGGGGAAGCTTTGTAAGCTCCTTTTGTGGGTTGTATGTTATCCCCTCTTGGAGGGAAGTCCACATGTTGGTGTAGTTTGGGAAGAAAAACCTTTAGATTTGTGTGATTGAAGTCCCCTGCTGTGATGAGGAATCCATCTGGGTGTGCTGTCTGTTGTTTACTGATGTTGTTTACAGTGAGAGGGATGTAAACAGCAACTAGCAGAATCGATGTAAATTCCCTCTGTAGATAAAACGGGCGGCATTTAATGATGATACATTCCGCCAGCACTGAACAGTGTTTCTGCACAACAGTAGCATTCGGGCACCAAGCGTCGCTAATGTAGACACACACACACCCGCTGCATGTGTTTTCCACCTTCTATAAAGGCCCGGTCGGCACGATAGCATGTTAGCCCCTCTAGCCGGATAGCAGAGTCCAGGATATTATCATTCAGCCAGGATTTCGTAAAAATGTACACACAGCAGTCACGTCATGTAGCATAGATCTCATGAGTTCTATGTGATCTAACTTATTATCCAGTGAGAGCACATTGGCCAGTATGAGGGATGGTATCGCGGGTATATGCGGGCTAGCGACTAGCCTAGCACGGATACCTCTGCGTTTACCTCGCTTCTGTCTCCGCTCACACCGCTTCCTGCGCCTCCTCTCAGGGTGGGAAGCATCAGGCGAATCCGGTGATGTAGTAGTCCGGCGAAGAAGACCCAGGCCTCGCAGTTCCTCAACAACTTCCTTATGTAAGATCGCATGGTTGTACTTATTTGCAATATTCTTGAGGTGATGTTGGCTATATCTTGTTAGCGATGTCGTCGGTACACTATTTGTGGTTCTAGATAGAAGCTGTAGTCCATCTGTTGCTCTGCATACTCCCTGTCTCCTGTCTGCTTCTCGGGTTAGAGTACGCTAATCGGTCTAATTTACGCCCTCTTACCCCTGTTCCCCCTAGTTCCTCGTTTGCCCTCCTTAATGTCCGCTCACTCACTAACAAATCTTATCTGTTGCAAGAATTAATATTGGGCAATTCACTTGATCTCCTTTTCCTAACAGAAACATGGCAACAACCAGGTGGTTACTATTCTCTCAACCAAGCAACCCCACCCATCTTTAATTATGTGCAAAACCACATCCCTCAGGTCGTGGGGGCGGTCTGGCAGTGATCTTTAAAACAATCTCAGAATTACTGAACTTGTTTTCTCATCACAATCATCTTTTGAGTATCTTGCAGTCAAAACACCTGGCTCTATTACTGTACTCCTCATCTATCGCCCCCCCAAATCTAATTCATCCTTTTTCTCTGAACTATCTGAGCTACTCACTCTCGCTAACTCTTCTTCTTCTCGACTGTTGCTACTTGGTGACTTCAATATACATGTTAACACTCCTGACAACAAGTTTGTGATTTTTTTAGCTCTCCTTGACTGCTTTTCCTTCTCATGACAAAGGTCACACACTTGACCTAGTCTGTTCTTCTTCTGTCCTGGTTCACAACCTTCATCCTCTCCTGTTTCCACTCTCTGACCATAAGCTCCTTCTATTCTCTGTCCCTATGAATGTAGCTCACCAATCTGTTAAAAGACTTATCTCTTTCTGTAATATTAAATCTGTTGATCCCTGTTCCTTCGCACAGTCCATCAATATGAGCTTTCCTGTTCTCACTGCTCCATCCTCTCCTGAGGTACACACCACAATGCTTAACTCTGCTCTTTCCGCGTCCCTCAATGCTTCTGCTCCTGCGAAAACCAAATTGGTCTCTTTCACCACTTCTGCTCCCTGGTTCACCACTGAGCTGCGCGCTATGAAACAAGCCGGATGTCAGCTTGAAAGGCTGTACAAAAAAAAAACAAATTAAAGGTGCATGCTGATGCTGATCTGCAACACATGCGCAAATACAGAGATTCCTTACACACCACCAAGTCTAGGTATCTCTCAGGTCTTATTAATAGGCCTAATGCTAACCCCCGTAATCTCTTTACAACAATCTCTAAACTTTTCAAAGCCCCTGGCAGCAACATGACACCCTCCTCTGAACTCTGTAACTCCTTCTTACAATTCTTTGAAGATAAAATTTCCAATATTAATAACTCTCTTACGATTATCTCATCTAAATCCACCTTTCCTTCCTCACTGTCTCCACAGCCCACAGTCTGTTCTATATCCACGCCCTGTTTTTCTAATATCAGCCCGGTTACTCCTTCTCTTATCAGTGATATCATTACCCATTCTAAAAGTACCACCTGCTCTCTTGATCCCCTCCCTACCTCACTAACGAAAGCCTGCATGACTGCTTTGGTCCCTCATCTAACCTCTATTATTAACCATTCACTGTTTTCTGGCCATGTCCCCTCAGTTTACAAATTAGCTGCTGTTACACCTATCCTTAAAAAACCTGGTCTTGACCCAGCAAATCTAAATAATTTCAAATCTTCCATTTTTTTTCTAAAATCCTTGAGCGTGTCGTAGCCACCCAGCTGACAACATATCTAGAATCCAATAACCTCCTCGACTCATTTCAGTCTGGTTTTCACCTTCACCATAGTACCGAAACTGCCTTGGTCAAAGTTATCAATGATCTGCTGGTGGCTGCAGATACGGGAGCTCTAAGTATTCTGGTCCTCCTTGACTTAAGTTTTGCCTTTGACACAGTAAATCATGCCATCCTCCTCTCAAGACTGCGTGAGCTGGGTGTCACTGGTCCTGCCCTTGACTGGTTTAGATCTTACCTAACAGATCGAAAACAATTTGTCACACTTTCTGGACATAGTTAAACCATTTCATCCATCTCACAAGGGGTCCCACAAGGCTCTGCCCTTGGCCCATTACTGTTTATTGTCTATGTACTTCCCCTCGGCCATATTATCCGTCATTTCAATCTTGATTTTCACTGTTACGCTAATGACACACAGATTTACCTCCGGACCAATTCTTTCAACAACACACCACTCTCCAAATTGGAACTATGTCTCTCAAAAATCAGGCACTGGATGAAACAAAATTCACTGATGCTTAATAGTAATAAAACTGACCTAATCCTCATTGGCTCCAAATCTACCCTAAATAAAACTGGCTCCCTCACACTCTCAATTGATGATGTCACCCTGTCCCCCTCTACTGTGGTCCGAAATCTTGGTGTCACCCTTGTCTCTTCACTCACGTTTCATTCCCATGTTAGTTCCGTCATAAAAACCTCATTCTTCCACCTTCGCAACATTGCTAAAATCCGTCCTTCTCTTTCCCAGTCTGCCTCTGAACGCCTCATCCATGCATTCATCTCCAGCCGTCTTGACCATTGTAACTCTCTTCTTTCTGCCATTAGCTCCTCACTACTACATAAACTCCAAATGGTCCAGAACTCTGCTGCCCGTCTCCTCACCCACACCCGGTCCCACCACCACATCACCCCAGTTCTCCACAACCTCCACTGGCTTCCTGTTAAATATCGTATTCAGTTCAAAATCCTCCTTCTCACCTAAAAAGCTCTCAATAACCAAGCTCCCTCTTACTTATCGGACCTTCTTCAACCATACACACCTAATTACATTCTCAGATCTTCCTCAGCTGGTTTACTCACCATTCCCCCTTCTAAGCGGCGTAGTCTTGGAGATTGAGCCTTCTCCAGACATGCCCCTCGCCTCTGGAACTCCCTTCCTCCAGAAATTCAACAGTCAACATCTCTATCACTATTTAAATCCAAACTTAAAACACACCTGTTTGCAGCTGCATTTAATCCCTCTGTTTCTGATTAGCCCTTGTTTGTTTTTACCCTTGAAATGTGATTTTATCATAATCTCTTATTCTTGTATGGCGGGGTTTCTGTGATACACACACCTTTTACTTTCTAATGGAAAGTCAGCTCCTCTGTCCATAACCCACAGACTGTTTCTGCCTTTCTGACAAGGCTACCTCAGCTTTTCTGTTTAACTTTAGATAAAAACAGGTGAAATCCAAACTAAGCAACAGCACCAGAGAGCATGTGGTTTGATCAATATTTTAACGAGACGAATCTCTATTAAATAAAAGCACTTTATGCTGACCGTTATAGAACATTAAACATTTCTACATTAACGTCTTGTTCCTTCATCAAGTATATACTGGGTAATTAAATATAAAGGTGATTGCACTTATTGACACGTCAACATTAAAAATTAATCTTTTCAGCTGCTGCCATGATCATGAGTTCTTTTGTGTAAAGGGATTGAGTGTCGTCAGTTTGGTTTTGAATTGATGGGATTTTATTGAGTGCTCCTTCTAAACAGCTGTGAGGTCTCATTGTGGTACCACCTTTTATTGGTGCACCCAAACAATTGAAGACCTCCAGGTCTTGGTGAAGCCAGTGTGACTACCTACTTCCCAGGGATGTCAGTGGGTGTTCAATCCTCACCCCTCATCTTATATGGGTGGAATATGGAAACGCAGAGTGCTCTGCTTATCTTCACCACTGCTTCGTTTCTTACACAGAAGTATTTCACAATAGGTGACCTTTTCAACCACCAGTGCAAGAGGTTTCAAGTTTAGCTGACACCTAGGATCGATGGCAGAAAGAATACCTCAGCACACTACAAAGCCGTCAAAATTGGCACAGAAACCAGCACAGGTTTGATGAGGTGGGTGACCTCATTCTTACAAGAGACCGTCAAGCAAAACAAACAAACAAACAAACGGCTTATGGGAGTAATTGCAAAGGTATGAGCCATGAAAGATCTTCATCAGACCTATCTCTGAATGCATCCTTCTTTTATCTCAAGAGAATTGGACATCCTTTGATGCTAGAAGGGGAGTGTACAGGATCTGTAATAAACCTTTGGCATCACCCGACAGGCGCTCTCATTGCTTCTAGCAGGAAACAGGATGTAGTGGAGAAAAACACATTGGCTGACTGCATGAAGTTAGTCCTCTGCAGCATTCCATCACTAACCATCCTTTTCCTAAATCTTTGAGTGGCAAAGCCAGAGAGTATAGGAATATATAAAAACACTGAATATGGTTTGGTGTGTATATTTTGTATCTTGTGCAGCAATAAAATGTTTCAGGTATATGTCCATATAAACAATTCTGATAGACTGTGGACATATGCATATAGATTTTGCTTTAGTGCAGAACATGCAGAGAGATGTCAATTTAAAGTCATGTAAAAATGTTGCTGTTGCAGTCTATACAACACATTCTGGCTGTTTGCTTTGGAGGAAAGATACAAGAAAGTTTAGCTGACTGTGAAGGCCTAATACACAACAGAGGGTTAACATTAGGATGGAACAGTACAAACCTTAAGGGCACTGTTTCACTGCAGTGCCACGCTCAGCTCTCATTGGTTAAGGCCACATTGTTTCAGTCCTAATTTGCATAAAGCTATGCTCAAATTTACTGTGTCTCTCTCTTTGCCCACTTCTTTCCATTCCTCCATGTGTGAGTGCATGTCAGCACTGAGAATAAACCAGTCCTGGTCACTCCAGAGTGAATGCAGAGTGAGGCAGCTGCCTTTCTGACGCACAACTATGGGGGCTTGAAAGGGTCAAAACTAGATAATCACACCAAGTTGACTCTGACTCCAACGGATTATTCTTGTTATTGCTGTTCCTGTTATTAATATCAGTACTAGACATGTTAATCAAATTATTATTATTACTCTTAATATTCTTTTGAATACCATGATGTTTCTTCTCTGTGTGTTTGTGTGCGCTACAGGATGGGCGTCTGTTGCTGTGGGATCGCAGGAAGTCCAAGCCCGCCTCTCGCTTCGGTAAGCTCCACCCTCTCGTGCAGCTTTCGTTCTGGACTCTATGGGTTTAGTTGTAGTCTATTGTAGTAGTGAATGAGAGTGAACAGCAGTGGGTGCTGCAGCTCAGTTCTGCTGTAGTGCTGACAGAGCAGGAATATCCAGAATGTTTGGGATGGTATTGTGTGTGTGTGTGTGTTTCACAGACTAAACCAGTTTAACACGGTTTCAGTTTCAGCGCCATGATTCTTCTCCTTAAACCTCTCTGTATTTCAGACCTGGTCTCCCCCAGCTGCTCCCCCACCACCATCACCTGGGACCCCCACCGGCCCACCACCATTGCCTACGGTATCTTACACAACACTTCACTATCCCAACACAACACACAACTCCCTACACAACACTACATTACATTCACACAACACAAAACCTCCTACACAACACAACATTTGTTACACAACACACAACCCCCTACACAACACTACATTACACTCACACAACCACCTACACAACACTACAACCTACATGACACAATCTCCTACCCAACACTACACGACACACAACTTCCTACACTACACCCTACATAACACTTCCTCTCCAGAGTTCTTTAATGTACCTGCGCAGTTCTGCAGCAAATATGAAACTATAGCTTGTATTTATTTAGAACCATGAGTCTCTGTGTGCCTCTCAATGTGCGTCTGTATGGAGCTAATCAATGATATAATATTTGAATATGAATGTTAAATATTTTAATTATATTTGTCTGAATGTCTTGTATTTTCATTATTTTTGTATTTCATTTGATAAACTTGAAATTTTGAGGTGGTGAAATATTCAGATTACAAAAATTCAAGTTAAAAAAAAAATTCAGATTGCAAAAATACAAATCTAGGCCAGGCTTCTCAGGAAAATTCCACAGAGAGATTGAATGCATCATTAACCAATCACAGCGCCCTCTTCTCAAGGTCACCAATCACAGAGCAATCTCACACCATCCCAAATCCTGCCGTGAGCACTTTAATGTCGAAGGGCTCTGAGAGTAGAACTTGCATACATTTCGCCTCGTCGCTTTGCGTACAACACTGTACTTGGCCAAGCTCTGCTCAACTTTAGTGTTTTACTGGACGTTCAGACAGAAATGTGATTTTATCATAATCTCTTATTCTTGTATGGAGGTGTTTCTGTGATACACACACCTTTTACTTTCTAATGGAAAGTCAGCTCCTCTGTGCATAACCCACAGACTGTTTCTGCCTTTCTGACAAGGTTACCTCAGCTTTTCTGTTTAACTTTAGATAAAAACAGGTGAAATCCAAACTAAGCAACAGCACCAGAGAGCATGTGGTTTGATCAATATTTTAACGAGACAAATCTCTATTAAATAAAAGCACTTTATGCTGACCGTTATAGAACATTAAACATTTCTACATTAACGTCTTGTTCCTTCATCAAGTATATACTGGGTAATTAAATGTAAAGGTGATTGCGCTTAATAACACGTCAACATTAAAAATTAATCTTTTCAGCTGCTGCCATGATCATGAGTTCTTTTGTGTAAAGGGATTGAGTGTCGTCAGTTTGGTTTTGAACTGATGGGATTTTATCATCTGATAAGTGCATGATGTTTATATTATATCACTACAGCAAATTAAACAGAGCGTTTCCTCGAACTTTAGCATGTTTTTAAGCAAGAAACTATAATGAAATGACACGCAAAAATTGTCAGATCATGAATACATCTTATTAAAATGGTGATAGGTTTAACGTTACTAAACGCAAATACCTCTATGTATTTATTAACCAGAATAATATGGTACAGGGCATAGCGCGGAACCTGTCATCTATGTAGAAATACATACATTTCTTTAAATGTCTGATTATAAAACAGTGTGTAATGGAGACTCATCTAAAATTGGTGAGACCAAAATAATAATAATAATAATAATAATAATAGTAATAATAAAATAAATATGAAATTTGCCCTGTTTTGGTGTAAAGTTAAACAGACGCTGTATTAATTGGTCAGAGGTTCAGTCAGTATTTATCCAGTCAAACACTGTGATCAATCTCTGTGAAAGTTTTCTTTTTCCTGAGAAGCCCACTGGTTGACCTCAGACCTAGATTCATATTTTGAATTTATGGGTTCGTATTTTCTAAATCTTCAACATTCACATTCAAATACTTATGTCATTGATTTAGCTTCATGTGTATGTGTGTGTGTGTAGGTGATGAGTTGGGGAGGGTGAGCGTGATGGATTTTCAGTCAGGAGGAAATGTGCAGGTGATGAACACACACCGACGCAGAGTAACTGGCCTTACATTCTCTAAACACAGGTATATATATATATATATACACACACACACACACACACACAAAACCCCAGAGAAATAATGAGATGAAATGTCACTTTACTTGTAGCAAATCTGGTGTGTGTGTGTGTTTGTGTATGTGTGTGTGCGCGCGCGTGTGTATGTATGCGTAGTTCTCCTCTGTTGGCCTCAGTGAGTGACGACTGCTCCGTTGCTGTGGTGAATGCACAGTTCAGAGAAATGTGAGTATAGCCATGCCTTGTCTCCTGATAGGCTGAGTGTACTAAAGTCAGAATGTCAGTGACCTGTGTTCTCTGTTAGCTCAGATCTAAACTCAAAGAACAGATCTAGAACCTCCTCCTCTGCAGTAGAACTATAACGGGCACATGTAATGAGCACTGACACTTTCCGTGAAGCTTTAAATTTACTGTGTGTGTTAGGGGTGGGTGATATAATATTGTTCACAATAATATCTGTATGTTTTTAAATTCGATAACATTTTGCCATTGCCGAAGATTTTTGACACAGGCGCATGAAGGTGACTTGAGTTCAAGCTAATATCGCAAATATCCATATATTTGATAGTTATTTTTACATGATTTTGAAAATTACCACATTCATTATATTGAGTATGTTGCGGATATGCAGGTTTCCATTCCCTCGACACATCTATGATGATGACAAAACTAACAGACTTTTAGAATTAAATAATACTTTATACATAAATCACATTTTAAAAATGTATTATACATTATATTATACACAACTGTTTGTGAAGACCATTAGTTAACTTTGTTATATAAAAAAATAAGCAGCAGCTTGGATGCAGGCTGTTTATTTCTTAATGCGAGATATTCAGTGTCAAGCAGAGTCACACTGGGCTGACTTTACTTAAAGAGTGCACTGTGTAACAGTACTATCTAAGAAATCTAAGTATCCAATTGGGGCAGATTCTCGATATTAAAAGACTCAAGTTTTTTTGTATCTATCTAGCTATCTAGCTGTCGAGCTGTATACACAGGGGTTGGACAATGAAACTGAAACAACTGTCATTTTAGTGTGGGAGGTTTCATGGCTAAATTGGACCAGCCTGGTGGCCAATCTTAAGGCACATTGCACCAGTAAGAGCAGAGTGTGAAGGTTCAATTAGCAGGGTAAGAGCACAGTTTTGCTCAAAATATTGCAATGCACACAACATTATTGGTGACATACCAGAGTTCAAAAGAGGACAAATTGTTGGTGCACATCTTGCTGGCACATCTGTGACCAAGACAGCAAGTCTTTGTGATGTATCAAGAACCACGGTATCCAGGGTTATGTCAGCATACCACCAAGAAGGACGAGACACATCCAACAGGATTAACTGTGGACGCAAGAGGAAGCTGTCTGAAAGGGATGTTCAGGTTCTAACCTGGATTGTATCCAAAAAACATAAAACCATGGCTGCCTAAATCACGGCAGAATTAAATGTGCACCTCAACTCTCCTGTTTCCACCAGAACTGTCCGCCGGGAGCTCCACAGGGTCAATATACACGGCCGGGCTGCTATAGCCAAACTTTTGGTCACTCATGCCAATGCCAAACGTCGGTTTCAACGGTGCAAGGAGCGCAAATCTTGGGCTGTGGACAATGTGAAACACGTATTGTTCTCTGATGATTCCACCTTTACTGTTTCCCCCACATCCGGGAGAGTTACGGTGTGGAGAAGCCCCAAAGATGTTTACCACCCAGACTGTTGCATGCCTAGAGTGAAGCATGGGGGGTGGATCAGGGATGGTTTGGGCTGCCATATCATAGCATTCCCTTGGCCCAATACTTGTGCCAAGGACTACCGAACCATTCTGGAGGACCATGTGAGTCCAATGGTTCAAACATTGTATCCTGATACAATGTATTGTATCCAGCATCACATAGTGACCTGGCCACTATCCTGCAAGAAGAATGGCTAAAAATCCCTCTGACCACTGTGCAGGACATGTATATGTCATTCCCAGGACAAACTGACACTATATTGGCCGCAAAAGGAGGCCCTACACCATACTAATAAAATATTGTGGTGTAAAACCAGGTGTTCCAGGTGTTTCATTGTCCAACCCCTGTATATATATATAACATTTTGACATTAAATTTTGCTATGGTTTTCATAATATCATATTGTTTAAATCGGCATTTCTTTTAGGAATATTGAGATATTGAGATTGAAGCTCATACCCTGACCTGTATGTATGTGTGTGTGTGTGTTTAGGTACCGTGATACTCGGCACCAGGATTTTGTGCGAGGTGTGTGTTGGGTTCCGGGAGGATCTAATGTTCTCACAACGGCAGGGTGGGACCATCAGGTTCTTCAGCACAGCATTGACAGCAAACCCACGGCATGAAGTATAAGCACAGCTGCCCCCGCTGCTCGGCTCACGCCACGTTTGGTTTCAGTGACATGAACGTTCTCTGGATTTGGCCATATTTTGCAGATTGAAAACTCCTTAATCCCTGTGTATAATCCAGTCGTTTGCCTGGTTCGGCGCTCTAACCCTTTCATACACATTACTCGAAGTTGAATGCTGTTCTCCACATCGCTGACATGTCACTGATTTTCATTTCAGTCAAACAGTCACATTCACCCAGCGTCACTGTAGTTTTAAGACAAGTCTGTTCTTCACTGGAAACCTAACGCAGCTCCGGAGCTCCAGCATGTTCCTGGCTCTCATGTTTGGGTTCAGCATCTTGTGTTGTATGTTCTGTTATTGTTTTCATGAACAGTTAAATAAAGGTGTATGATTAACTGAAGTTTGTGTGGATTTCTGACTTTGACTCATTTCTACACATGGATTAAACCCAGGTTTAAGCTAAATTACATTCTGATTTCCACAGACCCAACTTAATTTAATTTTGTTTCACAGTGAACATTTTCAGAGTCTCAGTGCAATATGTGATATGTTTATTCTTATTTTGATAATGGCTGTAATTGGAGCGGTGTGCTGTTCTAATGGTGGGAGACATTGAGTCGCGGTGTGGGAAGTTCAGCTGAGGAAATCCTGGAGTAAATTTGAAATGATTGAGCTGCAGTTGAATCTGAGCTTCATTTCAGAGAAATCTAGCACTCTTTACCTCCTCCTGCCTCAGTAAAAACTCCACAAACAGGCCTCACTCTGGCTCGGTGTCCATAACTCAATTTAATTTTCAAATTAACATTCACAAGTGCATAAAGTAAATGAATATGTACAGATATCAAAGTGTCAGATAACCTTTCCCTGTAAAACACTTTGAATAACCTAATGTTTACAGTTAAAACACAAGGCTAGTTTGTTTTACCTTAAACTATGTCTTTGTTTTAATCAGAAACCAAACCCATTTCAGAGTGAGATTCTAGTCTGAGATTTTTAATCCGGACTGCTGAGGGGTTGTCTCGATCTCATCTTTGTAATTATCAGCGAACCAGCCTGTGTTTACACTGGTTTTAGTGGAACCAAAGATACATCACAGAATACATCATCATCAGAGGGCGTTGCACAGCAGCAGTAAACAGAGATGACAAGATGGCAGAGCATATAGACTCCCTGTGAGCATTTTTTTCCCTCCAAAAAGCAAACATGGATTAACTTTTGGCCATAAGATGTAGAAAAATACACAGTCCAGTTTTACTCAGGCTCTATTTGAGACCTGGCTGGCAGTGTGTATTTACACAAAGATAAGGAAGCAGCAAAGTGTGCAAAACCCACAGCACAAATCTGAGAAATTTGAAACAGCCACAGGAGCGGAAAAAAAAAACCTGCTGCTGTTCACCATGAAACAGCAGGGATGTCTATTATTCCTAGGTAAAACTTTTTCCCGTACATTCCCAGGTTATCTAATATATGTACAGTTGCTATGCAAGTAGCAGCTCTGGCCGAGATCAATCCAGCTTTATTACAGGAGTGATGGGCTGCTTGGTCCCAGGTCTGACGGTGAAGGTCATGCCGTACTGCTGCTTCAAGTGAGTGTTGCTGCTAAGGAACAAAAAGAGAAAACATTGAAGTTTGAACATTTCGAAAGCTGCACGTCCTGAGTCTAACCCAGTAGGTCCCAAAGTGAGGTAACACTGGCCCAAGAAAAACTTGAAGAATTTGTTTACCTTGGTGCCTTGGCCAGATCCTGAGCTTTCTTAGCCACTTTGGTCTCTAGTTCTTTCATATCCAGTCCTTGTGTTTGCATGGGCAGGGTGGGACTCTTAGGTTTGGGAGCAGTCTTTGACAGAGGACTGGTAGCTCCATCATCGTCGGACAGAGGAAAGTTCCAGTCATCTCCACTTGGGTCAACCTCTCGTGTCCGAGTGAATTTTGGGTCCATTTCTAGCATCTTCTTCTGCAAAATGCTGAGCAAAGTGGCATGGCTCGCAGAAACAGAAGGAGGTGGTTGACTTGGGACTTGGGTTTCATTTTTGTGTTGGGTTGGTGGAGCTGGAAGTTGGATTTTGGGTTGAGTTGATGGAGATGGAACTTGGGTTTTGGGTTGGATTGGTGGTTCTGGGAGTTGGGTTTTGGGTTTAGTGTTTGGAGGTTGGGAAGGTGGAAGAATAGGAATTTGGGCTGAAGTCTGGGCTTTTGTTTGAGTTGGTGGAGGAGCTGGAGGTTGGGTTGATGGAGGAGCCGGGGGTTTATTTGATGGAGGAGCCGGGGGTTTATTTGATGGAGGAGCCGGAGGTTGGGTTGATGGGGGAGCCGGAGGTTTAGTTGAGGGAGGAGCTGGAATTTGGTAGTTAATTTGGGTTGATGGTGGAGCTGGTGATTTAGATGAAGGAGCAACTGGTACTTGGGTTGATGGAGGAGCTGGAGGTTTAGTTGGTGGAGGAGCTGGAATTAGAATGTCCGCCTGTGGTTTGTGTTGGACCCTTATGAGCTGAGGGTTTGTGCTGGGACCAGCTGGTGGTAGAGGAGCAATGGGTGGTTTGGATTTTGGAAGAGTGGCAGGGCTGCTGGCAGCAGGAATGGAGGAATTGACAAATTGAACCACACTTTTTGCAGGGGGATCAGGTGGAGGAGTGCTGGGAGGAGCTTCATCTTCTGAATCAGAGTTGGCGAACTCAGGTGGAGGTGGGATGAAGGGAAGGTCTGTGTGCTGTGCAGGTGAAGAGGCAGATGTGTTTTCATTCGGATGATTCATAAAACTGGAGGGTTTGGGCTGTGATCTGGAAATGTTTGGGCTTTGGGGTTTGGGTTGGGACTGTGCTGGGACAGACAGTTGGGACTCCGGATTTTCGGAGGAGGCAAGTAAGGGGGTGACGGTGAAGGAGTTTGGTCTGGTTTCACTTGGATGGATGCTAACATTCATCGATTCCACAGAGCTACTGCTCTTGTTGCTGCTCTGCCTGGATAGTAGCATACGCTGTTTCTCTCGTTCTTTAGCAGCCTTAAGAAGGGCAAGTGGAGAGGCAAGACTCTCTTTTCCAGCGGCTCCTTCCTGCCCTCGCAATGTCTTGAGCTTGTGGTTCAGTAACGGGCTGTAGGAGCGAGGTCTGCTTGGAGAGTTTGGCTGATCCTTTACGTACTTCTGCTCTTGCACTGACAGTGTTGGTGAAGCCCTCTCTGTTTTGGGGGACCCTGTTACAGGGATCAACGTCTTGTGAGGAATGTCCTGCGATGCCACTGTTATTGCAGAATCCTCACAGACTGTCTTACTAGGGTTGGTGGGTTCTTTGGGAAGTCTTTCCTGCTGATCCTCCACCTCTTTCTCCAGCTGCACACCTAAACTGTTGCGACGCAGTGGTTTGACTGGAAGCAGCATGTCTTCAGCTGGAATGACCTCTTTTATTGGGGGTTTCCCATTGATGTGAACACCAACTGGGTTCCCAGAGGAGTCCTCCAGGAGCAGGATGTGCTGAGCCCATGAGTCCTGCTCGGTCCTGCTGCTGAGGACTGACCCTTTGGGTACACTGTAGAGCTTGGCTGTGGTTTGTGGCTTGAAGCTGGAAGCTGGGGTTGCTGCAGACACGGGAGCTGGGGTTAAATCGAGACTGTGCATGGAAGACAGTCTAACCGGCTTTGGTGGAGGCATCTTCTGGATCTTAGGTAGTGGAGACTCTGGCTTCTCTGGAGGAGGTGTGAATTTGGGTTCGGAGAGGGATGCAGAGGTGTCATTGGGAGGTTTTGGGGGAGCCATTGGCGGAGACTTGAGGGAAGTTAAGTCCAGTTTCTCTGATACTGCGTAGTCAGGTGTCGATGGCGGTTTGGGTGGAGGCATGGAGGGTGGTTGCAGCTCTGCCAGATCTACAGAAGGATCCAGATCTCCAAGGAATTCTGGTGGAGGTGGGATATAGTGAGGGGATGGAGGGATGAACTGTGGAGGTGGTGGAGGGGGCGCTACAGAAGGAGGGGCAGGAATCATTATCTCTCCTTCCTCTGGGTCTGTAATGCTGATCATCTCTCCATTACAGAGTCCCTCTGTGCTTCCTGTTCAAGGATAAAAAGGACAATTTTAACTTCTTTTAAGAGCATATTGTTAGCTTCACAGGGGCCTGGATCGAGAGTGGAAACATATGGGAGAGGACCGTACAAGTCGACCAGAGAGGATTCGATCTTGTGAGTGGTCAGTTGTGTCAAATATGACATTGTTTTGTTTGGAGGCACACAGACTGTTAAATCCATGCTGACATGGAGACCTGATTATTCATCAAATCCCGGGGGAGGCATGTTCAGGATGAACAGGGATAAGTTGGGATAATACACAGTTAATAATGAGTTTTTTCTTAAAGCCATTCCCTTAGCAAACAGTCACTTGACCTCTTCACTGACCACCTTCAGAGACTGATCTCTGAGCAAAGAAACTCTTAACCATGAGGACAAATGATCTTTGGGACACCGCGATGTTTGGGGACGTTTGTGGAATTTAGAGAATGCTGGGATATTCTGTGAAGTTTGTGATGTTGTGTATTGTTTGAGAAGTTTAGTTCTCACCTGGGTTTTCAATCAGGGTTCCATTCTGAGTCAGAAGAACAGGAACCGTGGGGGTGGGAACCGCAAACCCCAGTGATCCATCTCCAGACTGAAGGGAACAAAATAACATTACTGATGTTTAATATACCTTCCATGCAAGGGTCTCACCCCATGCACCAGTTACAACATCCTTTTGTGTGTTTATGTGTATTAGAGGTTTGGAACGCAGTAATGGGACACACCCCTGCAGTGCATAGGGCTGTTCTCAAACCGGTTCTTTAGGCTCTTCTCAGTTTTATTTATTTTCTGAGATGTCAAAGGCAAAGAAGGCGACTCCCTGTAAAAACAGACTTCGCTCGGCTGTGATTCACTCTCTCAGTCTGTGTGCGAGAGAGAGCGAGATATCCACATACTGGCCCAACATCTAAACCTAAACAAAGCAGCTGTATGCAAAACATTAATCACAGTCTTGTCACTGTCACATACACAAACACATACACTTCTGGTTGTTAAGGTATAATTGAGGAGTTGAGAAGTTGATGAACTAAACTTCAATATCTTCCAATGTTCTCTACATGTCATACCCTAAAGCCTGACCCTAAACCACAACCCTAACCTTAAACCCAATTTTAAACCCCAACCGTTAAACCAAGCCCCGACCATAAAATCCATCCCTAAATGCCAAATCTAAACCCAACAGGGAAGTGTGTGTGTTTGCAAAAGGTTTACCTGCACTGTGTGTGTGTGTGTGTGTGTGTATATATATATATATATATATATATATATATATATATATATATATATATATATATATATATCAGGCAGGTGTGTGTTTCTCAAGCTATGATTGTTCAGAGTGAAATGTGAAGAATGTTACTGCACCCTGTGCCACACCACAGGACCGTCGCTCCTCAACATGTCCTGTACACCAGAGAAAACTGAACACCTTTGAACCTTGAACACCTTAGAAGCCTGTGCACCTGAGGACCCACCGCCATGGTCAGGACAGATCAGTCAGTGGCACCTCCACAAAGGTGCATTCACATCTGAAGGTTTCAGAGGAAAATCTCACTGCAGGAACAGTTGCTTATGGCTCACTGAAACCCCCACCTCTCATGCTAAGAGACATGTTCCATCCTAGACGCCACCTTTTCTCCCCCATGGCCCCTGGGAACTGGACTTGGTCAAATGCGGACACGGGTGGACTTCCGTCACTTTGCCAGTTTCACCTGCTCTCAGAACCTCTGGACAAATGTTCATATCCCATGTTTATTCCCTGAACATTTTTACAGTCCACAGATGCAGTGTGTGTATTTGTGTGACTAGGTGAGTGTGTGGTGCTCTGCCCTGTGTTTGTTCCTGCCTTGCACCCAGTGATTTCACCAGAAACATCTGAAATGGGAAAGAAGTAGAATTGAATCAAACAGTACTTAGGAACTATTAGAACTGCTGGGACCAGGATCTGCTTGGATTGGGATCAGGTGGGATTGGAGTATACAGGGACAGGGATCTGCTGGGATTGGGATCTACAGGGACTAGAACCTGCTGGGATTTGTATCAGGTTGGACTGGGGATGTGCTGCTGGGACTGGGATCTACAGAGTCTGGGAACTGCTGAGATTGGGATCAAGTGGGACTGGAATTTACAGAGACCGGGATCTGCTGGTAATGGGATGTTTTGGGAATGTAAACAGGATGGATTAATCCTTTGCCCCTGAGCTGAGCTTCTGCTCAGATGTGGTTTTGGTTCTGATTTCTTGGTCAGACACAGTGGTGTTTCAGCCCTAAACTGTTCTGATAAGCTTTTGAACATTGCTGTGTTTGAGGGACTCACTGCACTGAAGTGTTTGACAGTGGGTCTGGACCGGACTTTGGCGGTGCCTGATTCTGGGATGACAGCTGAGTCCAACGTATATTCCACATTATCTGAAAAACACACAAAGAGAGCTGTGAGCACATGACAGAGCCGACAGGTGTGAACAGGTCCCCGAGCCAAAATGACGATAAGGGGAAGTGGGGTATTGGTGACATGGTGCAGTAGTGACAGACTGAACTGGTGACACTGGGGATGTGAAAGCCTTTTATTTAGGACAGAAATGATGATGGGATCTAGTGCTGGGAAATATGAGCGCAAATCAATATCACGATTAATTGTACATTTTACAATGATTAAAATTAATGAACGAGTTTATTTATTTATTTATTTTTAGACCCTCAGACTTGGGCTGTAAATATGTTCCAGTATTAAAGCTGGGATATTTTTTCTAATGTCGCTTGTTCCTCTCATGTTTTCTTAGCACTGTTTATATTTGGTGTGTGATTGTTTTGTTCGTTTTTTTTCTCAGCGTTTACAGTGTCGCCTTAATTATATTCATTTGTGTAGGTTGCTTCTATGTGGCAGGTAGGGGCAGACTCGTGACTACACTGTGGTAGTGTGGCTTTAAAGGGACAGTACATGAACACACAGTGGGAACATAACAGAATAAAAACAATCAATATTATGGCTATAGACAAGATTATGTCTGAATGATTATTTTGATTAATTTTCTATTAATTGCCTAGCCTGAATGGCGCTGCAGAGAGTTCTACTTCATTAACTCTGGTGCATATTAAACACTTACATCTAAAGTCAACAATATTCACTCTCCATGCACTGTTCCAGAAAGTTCTAGAGTGATGCTCTCTGTAAATCAGAACCGTGATTGGTTGATATTATGATATAATCTCCTTCAGGAACAATGTGTGGAACGCTGAAGGGTTCTGCTCTGCGGAAAACCAAACCTTTCACATTCCAGTAAAGAAATTCCTCTCAGGTGAATGCTCTTGCCCGAAACTTCTGAGAATTTGTTACTGCACCGAATTTGGAGCCGGTTCCTGACGGCTGTGGCGTGTTTATGGCTCAGGGATGGATTTATGGCAGAGGAGGTGTTTACCTGGAGCTGTTTCTTCCCCTGTTCGGGAAAAAACACAGGGACACACTCCGTGGCCTCAGCACACCACCCACCCACTTACTCTCTCTCTCTCTCTCTCTCTCTCTCTCTCTCTCTCTCTCTCTCTTCATCTCTGTCAGGGAAGGGGTTAATCAGGAGCATGCTCCTCTCACTGCAGGAACACTCTCTACATTCAGGAACATTGCTCTGAGAATCTGATGGTGTTGAGCCATCATCACCAGTGAAGTTTAACTGAATCCCATCAGATTCTCATAGCAATGTCCCCAAGATTCCTCCTGATTAACCCCCACAGTTCAAGAGGAACACTGTATCTCCACATACATTCCTTCATGTTTCTTTATAAAAATTAAAGCCGTGAATAACTGACTGTCTTCATCCACGTGATAAATACACTCAGCATCTACAGTCCACACACACTTCCTCAGTTCAGTGTGTGAGAGAGAGACCTTTGGACTGGACTTGTGTGTGTTTTGGCGTGAAAGCTCAGTGGGGTGTGTTCAGATTTACACACACACGGCTACACAACTCACCCTCAAATACAGCCCTGACATTGAGAGCAGCCACCATTACACTACACATGGCAACACTAAACACACACGTCGCACTACACATACCATCACATTACACACAGCAACACCAAACACACATCATCGCACTGCACACAGCGACACCACTAGTCACACTACACACACACCATCACTTTATACACACTTACCATTATGCTACACACACCAACACACTACACACAATGACACCACATACACCATTACAATACACACAGTCAGACTACACGCAGCAACAACATCACACTGCACACACTGTCACATAATGTCACACTACACAGATCAACACCACACACTCCATAACACTACACACAGCAACTCCCCATCACACTGCACACAGTACACACACACAATCCCACTACACACAGCAACACCACACTGCACTCAGCAACATCACACAGACGAGTTGGTTACTTAGAAAAGATTATCTCACAGCTGGTATTTCGTGTTCACAGTTGGAGTTTAAGAACATTGAATCTTTCAGGACTTTTGACACTGTACAGTGACAGTGTACAGACTTTAAAGAGGTAAAGTGTTTGATCTTACCGTAGTGTTTGATCTGGACACTAGTGTCGAAAAGGTTCGGACTCTTTGGTTTTAGAAAGTTCAGGGAGCTCCTCTTCATCTCTGCGGATACACACTGTGTGTGTGTGTGTGTTTTGTGTGTTACAACCTCATTTCTGCTCCTCTTCTGGTGGTGTGTGAGTGAGAGAAAGTGTGTGTATGAGATAGAGAACAGGTAAAATGTAGAATATAGGAGCTCCACCCCCCACACTCTTATTCCAGGTGAGGTCATATAGACCCACCCAATACAGATGAGGTCCGTCCAACTCACACACTACTAGGTGTTCTGGCTCTGCCCACTGCACATGTCCAGTTGACGCTCTGTCCTACAGGGGGCATTCTAAAAAGGGGGGGGGGGGGGGGTCTGATTTAACAGTGAGTTATCCACACAAGCTGAGATTGGAGTGAACAGTGTGTGTGTGTGTGTGTGTGAAATGCACTGGAGGCCTGAGGGACATTCTAGTCATTACACAGACGCTGGTTTCCATGGTAATCCCTTACTTAAACCAGCCAAACTGGTCAGACCGGCCCAGTCTCTCTTTCCCAGTGGAAACCAGATTCAGTGACTTAATAATCATTTTCTTAATATTACAGAGGGTGGGGGGGCTTTAAAAGACACTTACTGTTAGCGTAAGAGTATCATTACAGCAGGAACCACCAGAAAAAATAATCTCTCTCAGTGTAAATCTCGCTCTGCTTAGCGTAACAGCTTAATAGCTGTGATAGCTAGAAGCTAACTAACTATAAGGTGACGTAATGTTACGTTTGTTACGATTCAGTAAAGGATAACTACCTGTAAGCTATGTTAACACTATTAGCTAGCTCTAGTTAGGATAAGGGCTAGCTACTAGCTGTTTTAGTTGTTTACTTTGGAAAGGCAGCACTTTCCACTGTGTTGTTCAGGAATTGTGCTGAAGTCTCAGTTATGGTGCTGGATGCTCTGACAAAACCCAGGCTTAATATTTAACTGTGTTAAAATGTGTGTGTGTGTGTGTGTGTGTGTGGAGTGCTGGACAGGTATGACTCTACCTGCTTCTATCTCTGAGCTCCACCCTCTGATCTCATGGCCACACCCACCTGTGTCTGTGAGAGAAGTAAACTTTGGATTAAACACACACGCCATGGCAACCACACAGATCTGAACCATCATAAACACAACACTGATTTCACTGTTCTCACCTGGATGTGTTTAAACAGATTCAGAAAGGGATGGGCTCTTCTGGGAAAATCATCTTCTGGAGGAAATGCTGCGGCGTAAAGGGTTAAAACAGACGAAGGTTTAAAAGCACTTAAACACTATTCCCTGCGGTTCCCACACGGCGGCGCTTTACACTCTCAACACTCTAGTGACTTTACATGTAATTGTTGTGTAAATATCTGAGGGTGATTTCCAACCAAGGAATAAGACCGAGACACGACAGCAGCCATGTCTTTTACCTTATCTGTAACTGAGTTTAAATGCGGACACTGCTGAAATGGCCGCTGGCGTAGAAATCCCTCCGCACGCTACAATTCTGATCCCAATTTCACGCCGTAAAATTTAGTTCAGTTCAGTTGTTCACATTCCTGAATCTACACAACTCCACCGCCACCTGCTTGTCTTAACACACACACAGGTGATATTCCGCTGCTGGGTTCTGTTCGGTGGGGAGTATCATGTTCTGAGCTGAACTCTTTAATAGTCCACCGCAGGACAGAACCCACGCGCCAGTTCTGTGGCCCGTAGGTGCTGTCCTATGGAGAGAGGTTTGTCTCAAATTACTTTACAAATTCGTAAGTCATAAATATGTTTTATGTAATACATCCTAAACTGTGTCTCACGGTCTGCAGTTTGCAGTTACGTTTTTGATTTTCATAGATATGTCATAATTTTATGCGAAAGTAAATACATGTTTAAATTTACAATGCATATAAAGTCTCGAATTTAAAATGGATTTGTAAAATGTAAAATCTGCCTTTGTGGATCAAGTGCATGTATTTACGAAGGTAACTTTATTTGTACAAACTGCAGACCGTGAGACTGGGATGTATTCATCTGTGAATAGTGAAACATATTTTGAGACTAATTTCTGTTAAAGTCTAACACTACACAAAGTCAGATGAGGTTGTCTTTTACATGTTCATCCCATTGTAAACAGTTTCATTGGCTTTAAAAAGCCATAAAACTAATAATAATAACAAGAGTGCGAGAGAGGGAGAGGGAGGGAGCACGCACGTGACCTCACGAGCGATCAAAGGTGTGCCACACAGAAATGCGTGTGACGTCAACGCATACCTGAGTTTCGGGGAAAGGGAAAAACAGAAACACAGCGACGCGGAGAAAGCACCTTAAACAACTTTAAATCACCTTAAACCCGGGGGAGCCCGTTGTGTGTGGAGCTCGGAGCGCGCGGTTTATTCAGCTTTAATCTTGCTGAGGAGTTCCGACTCGCGCTCAGGTGAATCTAAACCTAGTTTTAGCTTTAGCCTTTAGCCTTGCACACACAATGTATACACTTTACCTATACACACATTCCGCGACCCTGAAATGGATAAACGGAAAAGTTAATGATGATGATGATGACATACACACCCTGACACAGTACAAACAGATCACACAAACAATACACACAATATAGACATACACGCACTGACAATGTACAGGCAACACACTGACAGTAAACACAAAGGCACAATAATACACACACATAGAGAACACAGTGTATACACACAAACAATTCACACTCGGACAAGACAAAGACAGTTAAACAAAAAATACACAACATAAACACAGTCAATACACACTGACATGATATACACACAAACAATACACACGCTGACACAATATACACCAAACAATACACACACACTGACACAATACACACACACAGACACAATATACATCAAACAATACACACACACACACTGACACAATATACACCAAAAAAATACAAACAGACTGACACAATATACACACATACTGATACAATATACACCAAACAACACACACACACATACTGACACACACACACTGTCACAATATACACGAAACAACACACACACTGACACAGTATACACCAAACAATACACACCGCACAATACACACACCCTGACACAGTACAAACAGATCACACAAACAATACACACAATATAGACATACACGCACTGACAATGTACAGGCAACACACTGACAGTAAACACAAAGGCACAATAATACACACACATAGAGAACACAGTGTATACACACAAACAATTCACACTCGGACAAGACAAAGACAGTTAAACAAAAAATACACAACATAAACACAGTCAATACACACTGACATGATATACACACAAACAATACACACGCTGACACAATATACACACGCTGACACAATATACACCAAACAATACACACACACTGACACAATACACACTGCACAATATACACCGCACAATACACACACACAGACACAATATACATCAAACAATACACACACACACACACTGACACAATATACACCAAAAAAATACAAACAGACTGACACAATATACACACATACTGATACAATATACACCAAACAACACACACACACATACTGACACACACACACTCTCACAATATACACGAAACAACACACACACTGACACAGTATACACCAAACAATATACACCAAACAATACACTGACACAATATACACCAAACAACACACACAGTCACAATATACACTAAACAACACACACACTGACACAATATACACCAAACAATACACAGACACAGTATACACCAAAAGACACACACACATCCAAACACAGCAATATTCACAGAATGCACAGACACAAAGAACACTCCTCCATCTCTTCTCTCTGTGTTGTTGTGTGATGTTTTGTGTTTATTGTTGTGTGCTTTTATGTGGTGTTGTGTAGATGTCGGCCCACCCTCGACGTGTGCGGCTGAAGCCGTGGCTGGTAGCGCAGGTGGATAACGGAGCGTTCCCAGGGCTGGTGTGGCTTGACCGCGATGCCAAACGCTTCCAGATTCCCTGGAAACACGCCACAAGGCACTCGGCGCAACAGGAGGAAGAGAACACAATCTTCAAGGTCAGATTAAACATGGCAGCCTATGGGGAGGGAGTGGGGTGGGGTTCCACAGACTTAAATATGGTCTTTAATGTTTTATTGAATTTGCTACTTTCTCCCCTTCATAAACCCTGGGGTCACCCCAGCTATCCCACTTTGGAAATTGACTGTCAGGCCATCTGTGCTTCAAATCCAAATGCACATATAGGCATGACATTGATTTTTTTTTTTTATTACGGAAAACCCAACATCCACTTTAGAGCAGATGGAGAATCAGAAACCTACGTTTGAACACTGATGTCTCTGTTACTACATCACTAAATGTACCCAATACTAAAATGGACTGAAATGAATTATGATTATTTTTCATTTCAAAGGATTGTAATGAGGCACAATTTACAAATATATTGTACCATTTTTGCATATAGACAGATATATGCATTTCTTACCAGCATAATTTAATTTATTAACACTTAATTGGCTTTGAATGGCAAGATTGATGTACATGTAGAAATACAGGTGAAATTTTACTGTACCAAATATCAGTAAGTTTGATGCCAAAACCATTCCATTGTCATTAAACCCTTGGCTATCATGAGTATCAGTTTGGCAAAATTATATGGATTTCTCAAAGAATTCTCTCCCTATCAGTAGATATTCAGTACGGCACAATGAGAGAATTATACAGTGAAATTTTGCCAAACATTATACAGTTTTGATCCTGGAACCAGGTTCTTTTTTCAGTCCCTGATTGTTCATGGTCCCTTGTAGAGCGCTGATTGTCCAGAAGAGAGGGCTATCACTCTATGCCATGCAATGCAGATGTCCAGCACAAACTCTCCATCTGTAAAATCTCCATCTACAGCAGAGATCACATTTGTTTTTATCCGACTAACGACGGCAGCTCGCAAAATTACGCCATGGTCTTTTGAAGAGTTTCAAATACTCCTGGTTGGCTGTGGGAGTGAAAATAAACCAGGGACAAGGGACCAAACAGAGAGTAGAATCCAAAAGAGTCTGTTAGAGATCGGTAGAATCTGGACTGTGCACTGGAGGAGTGCCGATACACACACACACTGCCTTTTAAACGTCGGGGTTCCAGAGTGGATGAGTGGTGTCTGTGTGGACTCATTCACCATGGGATGATGGGATCAATGCTCAGTGATACTACACCATCTCTCTCTTTCTCTGTTTCCCTCCCTCCCTCTCTCTCTGGTCAGGCATGGGCTGTGGAGACAGGGAAGTTCCAGGAGGGGGTGGATGAGCCGGACCCGGCGAAGTGGAAGGCCCAGCTACGCTGCGCTCTCAATAAAAGCAGAGAGTTCAACCTGATCTACGATGGAACTAAAGAAGTTCCCATGAACCCGCTGAAGATCTACGACGTGTGTGACATCCCTCAGCCTCTCAGTAACCCGGGTAACACACACACACACACACACACACACATACACACAAACGCACTTCTGTATTATATTTATAATGTGTGTGTGTGTGTGTGTTCAGGTTCAACAGGATCTGTTCCTGAGTATGACTCAGATGGTGAAGATGATGATGTTGCAGATACACCTGAACCCCCACCACCTCCATACCATCCTCCAGGTGAGACACACACTCAAACGCATATACAAACATGCACACACACACCACCCACATTAAAACTGTGGTGCAAAACCATGTTACAGTGTCAGCTTGTACAAAACAACAGTGTCCGAGTCGATACATGTTTTTTTTGAAGATTAGAGGCTTTACGAAGAATTTACCAAGATTTTACAAAGAGTTTACAATGGCTTCACTCTGCCAGGCGCATCGCATTAGCCCGATTAATTTGCATAAAGTTGATCTGATCTCTGGACATTTTGCTGCTTCGTTTCCACCAGACTTGACACGCCGGCGTGTCTGACAGAGCTAATGCTTCCCATTTGGAAATGAGTGGGATACGCAGCAGAGCAGTGTAATCAGTGTTACTTTTCTGATCCCGGGAAAATCTCCACCAGTGAAACATGGCAAAGAATCGGCAAAACACATGTTAGTGTTCCAGGTTACAGTGCTAGGATGAAATAAACAGTGTCTCTGAAAAAAAGAATTATTCAGAATTACAAACTCGCTGTGCAGTTTCATTTTAAATTGTGCTGTAGTTATATTCTTGTCTATTAGTTCTTTAAAGTTTTGAGCCACTTTCCACTTAAACGAACTTTAAAATTCTACCTTAAATGGTGATCTGTTTGAAATAAACCTCTCTTTAAAAGGACCTCAGTTTAGTTTTTAATGAATATTTTCCACAAAAACAAAAAAAATAAAACTGACAACAGTACACATACACCCACAACAGTACACACAATGCACACTACACACCAACACACACAACAGTTCACACAGTAGAAACAACAGTACACACAATACACGATTTTTTTATTGTGTGTGTGCATGTGTGTCTGTCTGTGTGTTTGTCTGTGTTTCAGTGAGCAGTTCTCCCCTAGCTCCACCAGTGTGGACCCCCCCTGGATCAGTGTCCCCTCTGCAGCCTCCCAGCTGCCCCCCCGCCCCCCTGGAGGTTTGGCCTAAAAAAGAACCAATGGACATTGAGATGGACATTCATCCAACAGTCCTTGAGGCTCCGACCCTTCCTGCCATTCCGGACACACTGTTAACAACTCCAGAAACATGGATCAGCTCGCTGCCCAGTGAGCACGCACATACACACACACACACCAGAAACACTATTAACCACAATAGCGCTTTCCCACCAATGAGGAACAGGTTCTGTTGACTGGAGAGCACCAAGGTTTTTTTGGTGGAAAGCGCTGTAAGATCTGTATCAGTTTCATGAGCTAATTGTGTTTATGTGAAAAGTCTTCTGTGTTTGTAACATGTACACAATCTTATACAACACTTTTCATCCAAGCATGCAGACATGACCTGTGTTTGTGTGTGTGTGTTTTCAGTGACAGATCTGGAGGTGCAGTTTTATTACCGTGGGAAGGAGATGTGCCCGGCCATGACGGTCAGTAATCCTCAGGGCTGCCGGCTGTTTTATGGGGACCTGGGTCCGATGGTGAACCAGGAGGAACTGTTCGGACCCGTGTCTCTGGAGCAACTTCGCTTTCCGTCCACAGAGCAGATCACTAACGACAAGCAGCGGCTCTTCACCAACCGTCTGCTGGACGTGATGGACCGTGGCCTTATCCTGGAAGTCAGCGGACACAACATCTACGCGGTGCGGCTGTGTCAGTGTAAAGTGTACTGGTCCGGTCCCTGCGCCCCGAACCCAAACACCCCCAACCTCATTGAGCGCCAGCGCAAGGTCAAACTCTTCTGCCTGGAGACCTTTCTCAGTGGTCAGTACCTTCAAGCCTCCGAGTTTAAACACACTCAACAGAAAATCAAGGCCCACCTGCTTTTCTTTGATCTTTACTGGTTTTTGTTCCTTGTTTGGTTCTTTGTACTTTAGTGTTTTATTTACTTTTTTTTTTATTTTTAATTAGAGCTGGAATCTCATTATCATAACACACACTCTCAAGGGCCCTGCCTGCACCCCAGTAACTGAAGAGTTTTGTGTTTGTGTGTGTGTGTGCGTGAATGTAGGTGTGATTGCGCACCAGCGCGGTCAGTCCTCTGCTCTTCCTCCGTTTGATATCCACTTGTGTTTTGGGGAGGAGTGGCCGGATGGTCGGCCGAGAGAGAGGAAGCTCATCATGGTGCAGGTGAGAGTCACAGATGCTCCAGGTCCATAAACCTTAACCAGCGCAAACTGTAAACTGATGTGTACCTCTCCAGAAATGTAACTATGCGTCTCATCGATGCAAACTGCAACGACTGTGATTGGTTAGTAGTTCGACAGACATTGTTTATGTTTAAACCGAAGAAGTACAGGAACATATACTTCTTCTTTCCACACTAATAGAGACCACAAATAACAGCAAACTCATAGCAAGAAATTTCCTCAGACCTGGTGTGGGCATCAGGGATAAATAAAAACGTTGAACAGAGGAAAAATACAGACGTCTTCGGGGAAAAAAGTAACTCAACAAGAAGCGGGGTAATGCAGGAAAAATGTGCCAGCTTTGTATTTGTTCTTTTACTGGCACTTTATGTAAACTATGTTCTGTCCCATAATAATAATAATAAAAAAAAACATCAGTTTTATATAGCGCTTTTCATACAAATGAAAGACGCTTTACAGAAAATGAAACATATAAAACAAGACAAACAATAACAGAAAGGAGGGATGTTATTGGAAGCTTAAAGAGATAGTTTTTTAAATGTTTGTAGTGAGTCTAAAGCATGGATGTGTGAAGGGAGAGAATTCCAGGGGGTGGGAGCAGCTATGGCAAAGGCCCTGTCCCCCCAATTATGGTGCTTTGCTTTGGTGATGGGAGTGAGGAGATTGGAGTCCGATAATTGAAGGCGATGAGATGGACAGTGATGCTGCAGGAGGTGAAAAATATATAGGGGGGCCCAGGTTGTTGGTGGACTTTTGTTATACAACCTCCTCCCTAAATAGTGCACTTTTAAGATGTATTTAGTAATTTTACTGTACTACTGCATGCTTTACTACATAATGTAGAGAAATGGTTCTCCTTGCTGTAAAACTCACAGTTCAACAAAGGAAGGACCAAGCAGTATACTGTCGTTACCACAACGTATTAATTTTATATCTAGTCTAACTATAATACTTGAAAGAATAAGTTCTAATAAAAGTTTCTAGTTCTTAAAAAAATACTTGAAAGATGAAGACGACTTCTTGGAAGATCAGCAGGCTCTTTATTTTCTTAAGGCACTGGAGAGCAATCACAGAAGGCCTCCTGCAGAATCACTCACAATGAGATACTGAAAACCACAGTTTACATAAACTTTTTGGGGTGAGGTCATCTCGCCCCTCCTATTAGGTTGCATTCCATAGGACCCCAATTAAAATGATACCCTCATCTTCTAGGTATGCAGTATATCATAGGAGCCCAATTAAAAAGGTATCCTTATCTTCTAAGGATGTCGTATATCATACCGTACCAGACAGTCTCATGCTACACCATTCTCCTTTTTTCCTAGAGTTCAGGCCTGAGTTATAAACTCAAGTACCCCTTTAATCATTCTAATATCCTCTGCCACAAAACTCATTTGTTTAAAATAATTCTCATGTCTTTATATTATTTGATTATTACAGTCACATGTTTTCTATATTATTTGTTTATTGCAGTCACATGTCTGTATATTTTTGCCTCTGGGGAAATGTCCCATGCCTGATCTATGAATAAGTGGATTCATATATTTTTCATATGTTCACTTTTTTCCTAATTCTCCATCAATACACAAGATGGTGTTTTGGATACACCAGATTAACTCATATGTATCTAGTAATGGGAGAAGCAGCCTTATATTGTGCAACATACCAAACTCAGCTTATGATAAATCATTTAATGTTGGACTGTATAGATTTTGGCCACGAGAGGCAACAGATCCCAACTGCAAAGCCCATAACAGAATTATTCAACAATACAAAAGCATCAGCGCTCCTAAAATTCCTGTCAATAATGAAACTTAAGCAACACATATAACAAACTTAAATAGATGGCAGCCTCAACATCCCTAAAATAAAACAGAATTTGTAAATGAATAATATCTTACTACCTTTCTTGCCATAAATGTGGCCCTATAGGCAGAAATGGCATTACTTACAAACTAACAAACAACTCAGGAAGGGGTTGGTAATTAGTTCATGAGTTGCCTTCTTTGGGTTTGAAGCAAGGGATTCTCCAAAATATGCAGGGGAGTGGTACTATAGTATCAGGATTGAGAACCACTGGCGTAGAGGAAGATATTTGATATTCTGCCCTAATGGTGTGGTACAGAGCGACATAGACACCAATGCAGATGTATAAATGCTCACAATGGCATAGGACTCTTATGTAGTCTACGGTGTAGGCTCTGCATCAGGTCAATGCAGAAATATAAATTTGCCTTAACCCAAACATTAAACCTTAACATCTAATGCCATGCTAAACACATTCATACTCTAGGACTTACATGGGAGACATTCTGACACAAATTTTCACAGTACTGTGTGCTGTGCTGTAATAACAATATTGTGTGTGTGTGTGTTGTAGGTGGTTCCAGTGGTTGCGAGAATTATCTGTGAGATGTTTTCCGGAGAAAGCACTCGCTCGTTTGACAGTGGAAGTGTCCGGCTGCAGATCTCTGTTCCAGACATAAAAGACAACATCGTCACTCAGCTCAAACAGCTCTACCACCTCTTGCACACACACCAGGGCCACGACACTTGGACAGTGTCCACCCCCAGCGTCCCCCTGCACACTGCTCTGCACTCTCAGTAACACACACACCAGGGAAACCTGTGCACACGCACGTGTGTGCGCTGACGTGTACAGTATAAGAGTAGATTCTGGAGCTCTTCATAATAAGTTCCCCAGTTTGTCAGATTGAAACCAATCATCTGCAGCAGGATTTGGACGAGGGGGTCAGGGTTTGGACAAAGGGGACAGGGTTGTGTTACTGAATCACTCTGTTTTATTCACTGTATTACTTGCTTATCTTATTGGCGTAGTTTGCCCTGTGTCAAGACAGCGTAATTTGGGTGTAGTGATGTCACAAAAACGTGCACAGCATCTTCTGCATTTTACTGTAGTTTTCTGTTTGAACTTTAACCTCTGCTCTCTCTAAGCCTCTCAGTCATTTAATGTAAACAATCATAAACAAATGATAAACAAACAAACTTTGTGATTTATTCTCTGCTTTTTTAAAATAGTGTGTGTGTGGTCACTAGTGGGGTGGAAATCTGATGTGCGTGTGTTTTTGGGGGGGGTCTGGTGTGTGTGGGATGTCACTAATGAGAGGGAATCTGGTGTTGGGCAGAGCATGTGTGTGGGGTTCATAGATGGTGATTAAAGTAAGGCTGAATTCCTTTTAGTCCCTTAACTTCAATAAACTCTACATAACCCTGACCCTTGAATTAAGCCTGAGATGCCTCCTGCTGGAATCAATCACACATACACATTACACACAGGAGCTTTTCTGACACTCATTCTAAATCCACAGTAATTAATATTGAATTGATTCATGTTCCTAACTTGTCTGGGCAGGATTTCTCCCTAAGTCTTTAGAGTGTGTCAAGAAATTTTCAACTATTCATCCAGAAGAGCTGAGGTTAGATACAGATGTTGAAAGTGCTGCAGAGAGGGTCATTTTTGTCATACCTATACACATGTATGTCGTAGCCCCCCACCCCCCAATTATTTCATTTTCAACAATGGTTCTCTTTCTCCAGATAGCTGTTGTTTATCAGTTTGTATTGCTTTCATGACAGAATATGCACACATAGTGTTGCAATACAGAATTGTCCCGTGTTTGGACACTAAAATATGCGTTCCTTTTTGATCCGATACAGGATATTGTTAAGTATTTTTGAGATCACACTTATGTTTGAGACAGAAACATACAGCTGTCTCTCAGACGTAGCGAGGGGCAGATTCTCCACGTCGCCTAAACAGAGAACACGCTTTTCATTGGTCATCTTTATTTAGCCAATCAGCAGCCAGAGTTATTTGTACATCATTCCGTGTGCAGGTGATGGAGCCACAGTCCCTCCTACAGCAGTTTGTTTTCTGGTAGCACTGAGTGCAGCAGGTGAAAGCTGAAACAGTTTGCTTAATCTGTACCTCATCAAGAAAGTTGCTGGGGGGCGGTAGTGAGAACTTTGTGGAGTAGACGTCTTTTTGTGAGCTCCCTTTCAACGCTTGACATTTTGGTCAAAATATCGAGTTTTTCTTGTGGTTTGTTATCCATACTCCTTCATGGTTATACTTTAGTCATTGTACACACAATGATCAAACTAAAGGTATTCAAAAAATGGAGAAAGCTGCCAACAAGGTGGAAGAAACAGTTCCATGTGAGCTACCGTGGAGGGCTGAGCTTTGCGAAGCTAGCCTGCCAACTTTAGAGTCTAATCCTGTAATATCAGACATTCTCTCATCCATACACAAAATGAGCAGTAAAAAGAATGACAGATTAAAAAGTCTGGAGTCTACTTTGCAATCTATTCAGGTGACTCTCATTGACAATGTCAGTCAGACTGCTGAAATAGAATTAGCCAGTTCCAGCCATGACAACCGGCAAAGTTGGAGCAGGCCTGGCAGCAACTGGATGCAGAGAATAAGGAGCTCTGCTCTAAGGTGGTTGATCTATATGATCACAATATTAAAATCATAGGTTTGCAGGAAAATATTGACAAGGGACGACCACTGGAGTTTCTTGTTGGATTTATCTCCGATTTGCTGGGGGCAAAGAACTTTTACAAGCCTCTGGAAATAGACCATGCTCATCGACTAGATGGGCAACCATCAATGAGCTCAGCTCATCTGCATGTAATGATTGCTAGGATACATCACTGCCAAATGAGAGAAAAGATCCTGCAGCTTGGCAAAAACATCCTCTATCATTCAAGGGGAAAAGAGTCTCCTTCTTCCCAGATCTTTCATCAGAAGTAGTGAGGCAACGCCAACTTTTTAATGTTGTTCAAAAGAGACTGAAAGATGCTGGTGTGGCATCTGTGCGTTTTCGTGTCACACACATTAATACCACGAAGTTGTTCACCTCCTCGCAAGAGGCTGAAGTGTTCCTCAGTTGCTTACTTGCGAAGAAAGGGAGATCCTTGAATTGTCATACTGTAACTGTAACATAATGGCCTTTTATAAGTAGGGAATCACTATTTGTCCCCCCTCTATTTTTTCTTTTTTTGATGACTCTAAATATAATCTTTGTGGTTCCCTAACCCCTTGATATTACTCCACTGCAGATTATTTAGATATTAGCAGCAGGTAGTGTTGCAGTCACACAGCTCCAGGGACCTGTGGGTTTGAGTCCCGCTCTAGGTGTCTATGAGGAGTTTGGTGTGTTCTCCCAGTGTCTGCGTGGGTTTCCTCCGGGTGCTCCGATTTCCTCCCACGGTCCAAAAACACGCATTGGTAGGTGGATTGGCAACTCAAAACGTGTCTATAGGTGTGAGTGACTGTGTGTTGCCCTGTGTGTTGCCACTCGGTCTAACACTTGGCATTGTAAGGAAAGATGTAAGGTTGAGAGCAGCTACATGGAAACCTGTGACATGAATCACCCATTTTTGTGCTGATGCCAGAGGAGGTTTGGAATTCTGCAGTTATGTTCACTGTTCACTCAGCACTCATTTATACACACAGAACAATAAACATAATGACTTGTTAATTTTAGTTAAATGTATTATTGCATGCATTTAGTGATGTAGTAACAAAGGTATTGGTTCTCAAATATGGGTTTAATCCTCTATTTGTTCTTAAGCAGATGTTGTGTTCTCTGTACTAAAAAACATATACGTGCATTTGGATTTAAAGAGCGGACGGCTTGACTGCCAATTTCCAAAGCTTGACCACAGTGAATCGCCTCTGGGAAAACCCTTTCTCCATAACAACACAAAATAGCCGCAGAGATGGCTGTAGAAGATCGTCCCCTCTTGTAATGTGTACAGTTGCTTCAGAGTGTGGTTCTAAAGCCAACCTGTTTACCAACAGCTCTGAAAACAGTTACCTTACAAGAGTATAGAGTCAAAAAAGGGTCAAAAAGATTTTGAGCTTGTAAAACAATACTCAAAAATTTAACAGAATTTTTAAAATGCAGAACTGCATTTGAGCAACTGCAAACACGTAAAAAGGAATTTGTAACTGCGTTTGAACAACTACATACATGTAAAATTAAAATCCACAAATGTATTGGAATGCACAAATTTAAAACAACCACTATAATAATAAATTAAATTCACATATGTTTATAAAAGATTGGCATTTGTGTGAATCACTACCTCTCAAATGGCTTAAAATGTGCAAGAGCACACATTTTTAAAGTTGCAAATGTGACAGTGGGAGTTTTTGAATGAGGTGGGAAAAAATCATACATTCACCTTCTCTGTAGCTTGTGTGAATCTTTTTTGCAGTTGTAGATTCATGAGCCTGTTTTGTAAGCCAATTGATGGACCAATCAGATCGCAAGGTTTGTTTAACCAATCAGAACACTGATTTGTTGCTGCCAACCATAGAACTTTCCCACCAAACTCTGGTTCTTGAATCAGTTACATTCCTGATTCTTGGAAACTTGGTTCTTTCCAGTGAACTGCCACGTTTCTGCACAGTGGAGAAATGTAATCGAGAACCGCGACTCTGACCTATGGCATGCATTTGGTGCCAAAATTGTCTTCACTCTATCAAATGCAGTTGGGCTCTCTAAACATGTGAACACATGCACGTTTAACACGTTATTAAAATTTTGCACATTAACATGTAAAATTGAATCGTGATGATGTGACCAAAAATAACACGTTTACACATTGTAGCTAACAACGAAACATAAATTCTCTGTGAACGTCGCCCCTTTCTTTCATCTGAATAATTCATAACATAGTGAGCTAATCGCTAGCCTGTGGCTATGTTGACCCTATGTGAGCAATGTGAAGACAGCAGCACTAGCGAACTGATCCCCATGGCAAGTGGAAGTTTATTTTTCACAATAAAAGTCCCTAGTGTTTAACACCTTATGATTTGTAAACATGCACATTATTATATAACTTCATAAAATGCTCTAAAGCTTTTCAAAATTATATATCAAATGCATCAGTAATTGATGCAGTGTGTGTGTGTGTGTGTGTGTGTGTGTGTGTGTGTGAGCGAGAGAGGCTTTATGCTTTAAAATGTTCAACAATATAATGTATTTATGTTTATACAAAATCTCCTAAAAGACATTGTTCGGAAAATTAAACACTGGAATTTTTTTCATTATTTAATAAGTTAAGACTTTATGTTATTTCAGCAATAATGCCAAAAAACCAGTAGGTGGCAGTAAAGCATCATGATTCATGAACATTTTGATTTCCTCACAGCAAAGAAATCCAAAGACACAAACTTAACGGTTAACATGGAAAAATATTGTGTTATCAAGTTAACATGTAAATATCTTAGCGTGTTAACATGAAATTATATGCTAAGTGAGAATTCAACACGTTTAGAGCCCAACAGCATTCCATATTCCACATCATTCATCATGCTTTATTACGTTTGCACAGATAAAAAATAACCCTCTGTAGATGTAAAAAAAAAAAAAAAAAAGGGTCAAAAAACGACATCAACACACACATATATTACGTCTGGAAATGTAATATTTTTACGTGTCCAGGCATTACAATTAAGACGAATTTTGCCCTAAATGCATGCCATAGTTCAGTGGAAAGTACCAAGATTCCAAAATTGGTTAAACAAACCTCGTGATCTGATTGGTCCCGCTAAAGCTTTAGGTCCATCAATTGGCTTACAAAACAGGGTCATACATTCCATATATTCACACAAGCTGCAGAGAAGGTGAATGTATGGTTTTTTTTCCACCTCATTCAAAAACTCCCAGTCACATTTGGAACCTTAAAAATGTTTGCTCTTGCACATTTTAAGCCATTCGAGAGGTACGTTTTTATGTAGTTGCTCTAACGCAAATACAAATTTCGTTATATTTGTGAATAAATATTCGTTATATATTTTTTAATTAAAATATTTTTTGTTCTTACATTATACCGATTTGGAATGAAAATCAAATAACCATCCATTTTTCATTGTTTAATATCTGTTTTCAAAATAAAGAAAAGAATGTACACGGACTGTGGAGTTGCCATCTGTTACAGTCAGGGCTTCTGAACATGTTTCACAGAGGTGTGTCAAGTTTCAGTGACTGGGATTAGCACCTGTGTCGGCTTCAGGTGTTAGGAGTGTAGGTGAGTCCTTTTACCTGAGGAGTTACAGCAGAGTAAACAGAGTGCACACACACTGTAGTGGTAAAAACAGTTCAAGTTCATCCTATAACCCCTTGTTTCCACTTTTAATTGTCTTTACCACGCAGGAGAGGACAGATTCAGTGTCAGACTCGCAGTTGGGTTCCAATGACTTCAAGGAGAGAGTTTGTTGCAGAATGTTGATGGTCATTTTATTACAAATAAATAGAAATACAAAATAAAGATGCAATGGGAGCATAAAATGGCATTAATAGCTGTTGGGCATGGCGGGTGGGCCCCAATGGCTGCAGGCCTTGTCACAAGCTAAAACAGTCTGCCACCTGTATCCCAACTGAGGTCAATGGCGGTATTGCTGGTCTGCCCTCCTCCCATCATGCACCTTATTCTCTAATTTATAGGGTAGCACCCATCACCTATAGAGGGTGCACACTCACAAAAAACACAAATATGAACAAAATATCAAAACTTATTAGTGGCTCCTACACACCGGCCCCTTAATTGATCTTAAATCAATTAATATTAACATTTACAAGAGGAGCCGTAAATAATAATTAAATTAGTAGACACTTAAGGGCTAGAATGAAATGAATAATAATAATAATAATGAGAATGTGTATACATTACATTCCTTTCTAATGTGATCAGAAGACACTGGTCACTCATCCGCCTCAAGAATTCAGCACAGCTTGGTAATGGGTCTCTCAAGGACAGACGTCTTTGTCTGGAGCTTTACTGACCGGACTAATCCCTTGCTATCAGGCCTGGTCTCCAGCACTCTTCCCATTGGCCAGGACCTTCGAGGAGCAGTGGGGTCCACCACTAGGACAATGTCTCCAGCATGTAGTTTCTTCTTTACAACTGTCCATTTTTGCCTTTCTTGCAGTAAAAGGAGGTATTCTTTGGTCCATCTACGCCAGAAGAGGTCTGCTATATACTGGACCTGTTTCCAGCGGCGTCTGGCATAGAGATCGGACTTCAGAAAGGTTCCAGGAGGCAAAATGGGCATAGATTTGAGCAGGAGGATGTGGTTGGGGGTTAGCGGTTCCAAATCATGTGGGTCTGAGGACACTGTGGAGAGGGGGCGGCTATTAAGGATAGCCTCTGCCTCACAAAATATGGTCTGAAGACCTTCATCATCAATACATTGCTGATGGAGTGTGGAGTTCAGCACTTGCCGGATGGAGCGTATGAGCCTTTCCCAGACTCCGCCGTGATGTGATGCGGCTGGTGGGTTAAAGCTCCATTCAATTCCTTTAGGAAGCAGGGCATTTCGAATCTTTCCCTCATGCAGTGACATCAGGGCCTTTCTTAGCTCCGCATGAGCCCCCACCAGGTTCGTCCCATTGTCTGACCTGATGTGCTTCACCTGACCTCTCCTGCACACAAATCTCCTCAAAGCATGAATGCATGAATCAGTGTCCAATGAGTAAGCAACTTCCAAATGTATTGCTCTACTAGACATACAAGTGAAAAGAACTCCGTACCTTTTGACGGTGCTTCTTCCTCGCCTTACTTCAATTGGGCTGAAGTAGTCTAATCCCACATTTGTGAAGGGAGGAAGGTCAGGCAGGACCTTTCCAGCGGCAAATCCGCCATTATTTGTTCACCAGCTTTACCCTTCAGACGTCGACACATGGTGCATCTTGAGAGCACCTTTTTTGCGACTGAGTTGCCTTTTACAATCCAATACCTTTTCCGGAGCTCTGAGAGCATGTGGTTTCTTCCACTGTGACCACTGAACTCATGGATGTGTTTTAACAGAAGAACTGAAATGTGTGACTCTTTGGGCAAAATGTAAGGGTGTTTGGTGTCCACAGGCATTGCAGATTTGTGCAGTCGACCACCTACTCTCATGATGCCTTCATCCATCACAGGATCAAGCCAGCAGAGATTGCTACTCCTATGCAGCCTAGGCGAATTGACTCCAGTGATGCAACTTCTGCAGGGAATGCCTGGCGTTGGACATAGGCGATGACTGCCTTTTCTGCTTCTGTAAGGTCGTTCACTGTGAGTTGTCTTCCAATGAATGTCCTGAAAGTCTCAGACGTGACGTTCATCTTTCTCCTATTTGAATGAGTGACTTGAGGTGAGAGAAGTTCCTTATCTCCTTTCATCTTTAGCATCAAAGCACTTTTCAGTCTGAGGTACCATGCCACTGCCTTTAGTAATCTCATCCAATCAGAGAAGTACATAATAAGTTGATCTGTGGGTGTTTCAGTTTTCACCACTGCAGCAAACACAGCAGTACTTTTCCTCACCTCTGGATCATCCTGAAACACAGAGCCCAATGCTTCTATCACTGGCCAACTTTCCTCTGACATCCAAAGGAATTCAGGGGCATGAATCCATCTTGTCTGTTCAATGAACTTTCTTAAACTTAATCCTCTTGAACAGTCATCAGCAGGATTGTCTTTGCTGCTCACATATCTCCATTGAGACGAATGGGTGTTGTCTCGGATCAGTGAGACCCTGTTTGCAACATAGGTCTTAAATCTTGCTGAATCATTTGCAATGTATTTCAATACTGTTTGGCTGTCTGTCCAGAAAACTGAAGGTTTTAAGTCGAGGTGCAATTCATTCCTCAGCATTTTGTCCACCTTCACCAGCAGCGCTGCAGCAGCCAGCTCTAGTCTCGGAACTGTGATGGCTTTTAGTGGAAGGACTCTGGACTTTCCAAGGACGAAAGTGATGTGTACCACATCCTGGTAATTCATCTGTCTTATGTAGCTGACAGAGCCATAGCCACTCTCACTGGCATCAGCAAAGTGATGCAGTTCGGCACATCTTGGCACACCAATAGCCCTGGCGTCTCAGACAACGAGGCACACTGAAGCTCTTGATCTTCTCCAGGTTGCTGGTCCATTCTATCCACTAGTCAGACACAGGTGGTGGCAAAGGCTCATCCCAACCAAAGCCCCTATAGCAGAGCTTCTGTAGCAACTGTTTGGCTGGAAGAATGAGAGGAGCAAGAAAGCCAAGAGGATCAAAAATAGACAATATGCCTCTGCGGGTAAGCGGCTTTTGAACTAAATGAATGTTAAACTGGAAATTATCAGAGTCCACGCACCATTGCAGTGACTTAATTCCCTTTGCCCTGTGTTCCACAGGAATGGATGCAAGAACAGCTCTATTATTACTGACCCACTGAGTAAGCTGAAACCCACCTTTACTGCACAATGCAGTAAGATCCTTTACCAGCTGGATGGCATCAGATTTTTTGGCTACAGACTTTGCACAGTCATCCACATAAAAGTTATGCCGGATGGTCTCAGTCACCTGAGGGGGGAAAAAGCTTTCATTGTCAGCAGCAGTTTTTTTCAGAGCAAAACTTGCAATACTTGGGGAAGACACAGCACCAAAAATGTGTACAAGCATACAATGTTCTTTTGGGCTCTGACTGGTATTACCTTGTGGCCACCACAGGAATCGCAAATAGTTCACATCAGACTTTGCCACTCTAACCTGATGGAACATTGACTTGACGTCAGCCATGATTCCAATTGGCTATTTGCGAAATCTCAGGATGACTCCAATGAGTGAGTTGGTCAGATCAGGACCCTGGAGTAGTGCTGTGTTGAGGGAAACACCTTGAAAAGAAGCAGCACAATCAAACACAACTCTGAGCTTTTTCTTCTTAGGGTGATAAACACCATGGTGCGGCAAGTACCATACTTTTCCTGGTGGCTGTATTAATTCCTCCTGTGGGATTTCCTCAGCATATTTATTGTCCAAGATGTCATTGAAAAATGCAACGTATTCCTTTTGGTATTGCTCATCCCTTTTCATTTTTCTTTTCAGGCCTTGCAAACGCTGTTCTACAACTTGCCGATTATTCGGCATAAACACATCGGGTTCTCTAAAAGGCAAGTTCACACTGTAATGTCCATCATTCAAGAATGCTCTATTAGCCATGATTAAAAACTGTTTATCCTCAATAGACATTTCAGTCTTTTCCTGTGAAGTAACTTCATTGAAGTCCTGGTTGTATTGTGAAATCAGCAGCTTTTCCAGATTCGCCACTGAAATCCTATTTACAGTAACACAGTCATCACTTTCAGCAGCATTTCTTAAGGGTCCATTTACAATCCAATAGGGTTCTAACTGCTTAGGGACCCCCATTTTGACTGTTAATAATCTCCCATGGTTCCAATAGTTTAGAAGCATTTGTGCCAATCAGAAGCTCTACCTTAGAACTGATGGCAGGGAGTGTTACCTTGCTTAAATACGTCCAATTCGTCAAGTTGTTTTGCCTGAGAATGTTGTTTGTGGTGACTGGCATTACCTTTTGAGTGAATGTATTTGGAAGAGAAAGGAAGTTATCACCATCCAGAGCTGAAACTTCCAATCCTGAAATAATTTGAGTGGGAAGACATTTCCTGATTCATGGTTCGAAGAAGAATTCGTGTCCTTTTACCTTTCATATGCAGACATGACATCAATTCCTCTGAGCAGAAGGTGGCAGAAGACCCAGGATCCAGGAGTGCATAGACCTGCAAGACATGGCTGCCCTTTGCTGCCTTGACCTTAACGGGAACAATAGGAAGAACACTCTCATGGTCTCCAGCCCCTATATGGCCACATAACTCTGCTGATGCACTGCCTATAACATCCTGAAGCAGGTTTTCCTGCTTCACGGGTTGTGTTCCTCTCAATATGGAGGGCGCTCGGATGAGCCTGTTCACATATGTTACATGTGAAACGTTGTTTGCAATCCTTACTAATATGGTTTGTTGCCTGAAGACATCCAAAGCATATGCCATTTGCCTTTAGAAGGCTGAGCTTATCTTTGTGAGCTTTCTTTGCAAAATCTTTGCATTTGTCTAAGGTGTGCTTTGAGCTACAAAGTGTGCAATAGGGTTGAAACGTTGTGTCTTTTGAGGTAAGAGCTACACTTGTAACATAGCTACTGCCAGATGACTTTGAAGAGTGTAACTTCACAATAGGCTTATGCTTTCCCCTAATGGCTGTCTGATCTTGAATATCACCAAATACTGGATCAGCTGATATGCAAGCTTGGTTTTCTATAAAAGAGACAAGATCTAAAATTCTTACCCTTCGGTTATGGTGCTCTTGTAGCTCATACGCCTTGTTGCGCCATTTTTCCCTGAGCTTATACGGCAGCTTGAGGACAATGCTTCTCATATTGAAAACTGTGTCCAGCTCTTCCATGTACTCCATATGCTCCATAGCATTGCAGCAGCTCCTAAGGAACATGGCATAATCCTGCAACACTTTGGAATCCTCAGACTTTATTTGAGGCCAAGAAAGAGCTTTATCCAAATAACCACAAGAAATCTTATATTCATTTCCAAAGTTTTCCTTCAGCAATTTCTTTGCCTTTTCATAGCCTCTATCTGGTGCCATATATTCACAGCTCTTCACTAGCCTTTGTGCTTGTCCCTTAGTGTACTGAATCAAAAATTGCAAGCGGTCTCTATTGTTATCAGTTTTACGTTCAATCACATTTTCAAAAGAGTGAATGAATGACTGATATTCAAGAACTTGTCATCAAAGATAGGAACGCTACCTTGTGGTAATGTAGACAGATGTTGCTGTTTCATGAGCATCCTTGTTAACTCACTTTGATTCTCTAGAATCTTGTTCATATAACTTTCAGGTGATGCACTAGGTTGATTTTGCTGCTGAGGCACAGCAGACTGAATGGCTCTAACTGAGCTTGCAAATGGACAGGGAGTGAAAGTATGGGTAGTTAATGAAGGATGGGTGGAAGGAATGGTGGTAGGAATGGTAGAGGTAAAGCTATGAGACAGTGTGTGTTGCGGTGGAGACTGTGCATTATTAGTGGCTCTAGAATAAAATGACCCGGTGTGATATGTATCTGGGCCTAAATCGAGCAGGGGAAATTGCACATGAGTGCCTGTTTTGGGCCTGACTGCTGGGGTATTCATTTCTTGAAAATTAGGTGAACTGCCCAGCATTTCATCCAATGAAGCATGGGTGGTGGTTTAAGCTTCAGCTGTGTCTCCAGGGGCTTCAGCACCTAATAAAGGTAATGAAACTAAAAGAGGATCAAAGTTTTCAGCATTAGGCAAATTGAATGCAACATCTTTTAAATAATTAATTTTTGCAGTTGCAGCATCTATTTCAGCACTCAGCTCCAAAGTTTCTCTCCTTTTCCTCAAACTTTCCTCTTGTTCCTGAATAGCATGTTTCTCTTGTAATTTTGAAGCTTTAACCATTAAAGCAGCGCGCTCAGCCTCTGCATTAATGCGCAATGACTTTGAAGTTTCATTTGATGCATTTGATTCATTTGGCTTGTGTGATGCCGCATCAGTAAAGTCTTGATCAACATCGGCATTATCAGGAAAAACAGGAGGCGGTTCTTCCATTTGTGGGACTGAAGAGGTGGCCTCCATTTGGCTAGAGGAAATGGGATTTTCCATAGCTGTAATCCATCTAGCTACATTTGCAATAAAACCCATTATCTGCGCACATCTTGGCTCCATTTCGCGTCTTCAATGCGTTCTTCCTCAGTCAACATTTCAACATAAGATGTGTGTACATCTTTAAACTCTGCAAAATATTCATTGAACTTTAACATGTTTCATTTCACTTCATCAAGATAATCCTTGCCAGCTATTAGATTATTCAAAACGTTCATTCTCCTAGTGATATGATACATTTTCCCAGATCTGGCTGAGCGCAAACGCGCAGCTGCTTCCCTCATGCCTAAAATTTCTGTCATTCCCTTTTAGCGAAATCGGCAACAATTATCAAAAAATATACGTTCAAAAAATACAAAAAATGTCAAGCCACTTTCGCTGACTGCTATAGAAATCCAACCAGTTCAAAATCAGTCCGTATTCATACCATGATTGAAACCATGTCGTGTTTTAATCCCTTCAAATAGGTCGCGATTTCACCGGTCCAAACGTTTGGCCAAGGTGTAGTCAACTTGCAAAAACAATAAATTACAGTCCTTCAGCTCCAAAAATCTCAGACCAAACTTGCTTCTAAATTCTTCCAATATTATTTCCTAACGAAATTCCATCCAAAGTTTGGCTTTTGAAGGCACATACCTCTGCTGAAGCATTCCTTTGTTCCACTTGCCATGCGTTAGGCCAATGTTTCCTATTGTCTCCAAACATGCTTAAGCTTTTGTTCCAAGCCAAAGCCTCAGCGCCATTGACCTATTGTAGTGGTAAAAACAGTTCAAGTTCGTCCTATAACCCCTTGTTTCCACTTTTAATTGTCTTTACCACGCAGGAGAGGACAGATTCAGTGTCAGACTCGCAGTTGGGTTCCAATGACTTTAAGGAGAGAGTTTGTTGCAGAATGTTAATGGTCATTTTATTACAAATAAATAGAAATACAAAATAAAGATGCAATGGGAGCATAAAATGGCATTAATAGCTGTTGGGCATGGCGGGTGGGCCCCAATGGCTGCAGGCCTTGTTACAAGCTAAAACAGTCTGCCACCTGTATCCCAACTGAGGTCAATGGCGGTATCGCTGGTCTGCCCTCCTCCCATCATGCACCTTATTCTCTAATTTATAGGGTAGCACCCATCACCTATAGAGGGTGCACACTCACAAAAAACACAAATATGAACAAAATATCAAAACTTATTTGTGGCTCCTACACACACACTTATTAACACACACTGTGTATCTAACCCTCATTGTTTGTGTCACTGAAGAGGACAGAGAGATATATGAGGCACTTTTTGTAACTTCGTTTTGACAGGTCATTTGGGCCAATCAGAGCGTGCCACGTCATCAAGCCCCGCCCCCTTTTGGGAGGGAAGTCCCGCCCCCTTGTCCAATCAGAAGCGTGTATTTGACAGGAAGTCCCGCCCTCTCGTCCAATCAGAAGCGTTTATTTGCTCGGAAGTCCCGCCCTGTCATCGACCAATCATAAGTGTGTATTTTCCCGCCCTTGTTCAAAAGTCCCGCCCTCGCTTCGTCCAATCGCAAGCGTGTATTTTACCCCCGGATTTCCCGCCCTCCCCTCAACCAATCATAAACGTGTATTTTAACCGTAATTCCCGCCCTTCGCTCTGTTTTATTATAGATATCTACGACCCCCCACGATGAACCCCTTTATCGCGCGCGCACATACGCGAGCCCCCCACCCCTTTATCGCGCACACACGCGCGCACAGGCTCTGTTTCATCACAGGTGTCAAGTCACGAGCTACGCTTTATCAGTCGCACACTCGCTACCGTAATCGCTAACGATCAACCACCCCACCCCTTTTATCGCGCGCACACACATAAGTGAACCCCCCACCCCTTTTATCGCGCGCACACACATAAGTGAACCCCCCACCACTTTGGAATTACAGGAATCGTCAAACGCCCCCCCCATCAAACGGTTATGACACACGCACGTACCCCCCACACACACACATACAGGGTATACATAAGTAAATTTTTAATTTTCTAACTCCAAGTTCTAAATGATTAATGGTGTTTTAGTGATTAAAGATTGTTTTAAAATCGTTCATTTTCTCCCCCGGTCTATGACCCACACCCCAAAACATACTGTTTTCATACGATAAAAAATGACATTTGAAGATGTCTTAACGCTGCCCCTCCTAAACCCTCCTCCTCGCTGTACGTCAGAAAAGTTTACGATAAGTGACTCAGTATATCTAGGAGCTCAAAAATCTACGCATTACACGCTGACATTCAACTTTGGATGATATACTGCTCGGACTGGAACCAAAAGGTAAGAACTGACATTTATAACGTAAAATAAGAATAATTTAAGAATATTACTTTATATTTCATTTTAAAAATTTTATATATTTATTTATTTATTTTATTTTTATTTTTTAGATTAAGAACAAACAAGAACAGACGTGATGGCTAATATTTTACAAGCTCCAAGACTAAGTCCTTAGGGTAAGTAAATATATATATATATTTATATATAAATGTGTATATATATATGTAATATGTATTTTATAATGTTATTCATGAAAATTTTCGTATCTCTTTAGTCAAACGTCCTAAACAGTTATGAACTGGAGACACCTCCTACTTGAACACATCCACTTATGATGAAGCTCTTCCCCTGTAAGTAAAGTACAATATGTTATTCATAATTTTGTGTGTATTTCCTAGTCCTAATTGAAGCTTTTTGTATTTTTTTCATCCTTAGATTTCAGTAAAAACAATCTGAAACTATTATGATGCTACTTTCTACGAATGCTGTCGTCTGTGAAGAGCCATCGACTGTTGACTCAAGAATGTAAAACTTATTTTATTTAATGTTTATTTATTCATTTGCTTTATTGTATTAGTCAAATGGCGCAAAAACGCCCTAACAACGAGGTTTTAAACAATGAAGCTAAGAAGCCTAACATCAGTCCTTTTTCACATGATTTAAATAGCACTCAGATAATCTGCGAACTAAAACGCAGTATTTCAAAATTAGAAACTAAATTGAATGAATACGAAACGTACACAACTCTGAATCCTTTTCTGTTAGAAGCTGTAAATCAGCTTAATGACAGTTTGTCAGTAAATCCAACCCAAAACTTTGAATGTTTAAAGTCTCCTGTTAATACCTCAGAAAATACAGCTAAAAGTTTGCATGATGTTTTCTTTGAACTGGAGCACAGCTTATCGAAATTACAAAACACACTCAATGAATACGACACGTGTACAACTCTGAATCCTTTTCTGTTAGATGCTGTAAAACAGCTTAATGACAGTTTGTCAGAACCTTCTAAGCCAACCACAGACTTTGAATGTTTAACGTCTCCTGTTAATACCTCAGAAAATAATCCTGAAATTTTGTCAGATTTTTTCTATGAACTAAATCAAAGTCTTTTGAGATTAAATGATAATCTGATAAACTTAAGTCAAAATTCATTAACCAGTCCTGATTATCATGACAATTCTCCTCCTTCACCTAATATTGAGAATAACCCCAATGACAATTCTCCTCCTCCATCACCTAATATTGAGAATAAGCCCAATGACAATTCTCCTCCTCCTTCACCTAATACTGAGAATAACCCCAATGACAATTCTCCTCCTCCTTCACCTAATACTGAGAATAACCCCAATGACAATCCACCTGACGATGGTGATGTACAAACGGGAGGTGATCTTGACCCAAATATCAATATAAATCGCTTAGACAGATTCCGCACCACAGAAATTAGAAGAAGGACAAACTTTTTTTCTCTCGGTAACGTCGACAGCTTTGCAGAATTTTACAATTATGTTCTTGAGATTTTAAATGAAATGCTCAATGTTGCCAATGGTGAAATAGTTGGACCGAGTGATGGTGTGTTTGTAGAAATTCAGGGTGATTCGCTCAATGTTTCGTCGCGTGTTCAGATAAATGATGGGGGTATCGATCTGAATTCCTTTCTGATGTTGTTTGAAAACTCCATCCAGAGTAAATTTGAAATACTTTCCGATGAAACTTTACAATTAGTTATTCGGATTGTGCACGCTCCTCAGGGTGGAGGGAAAAAAAAGCTATCGGGTATCTTCAGCACAGATTTTATTCAGAAAAAGATGAAACATCTGTATGTTTTTCACAACAAAGATAACCTCTGTTTTGCCTTATGCGTTTCTCAAATATTGAATCCTGAGAAAAACATTTTCGAAGTAGAACAAATAGCGAGGCAACTGCAAAATGATGTAGGTTTATCCATAGATGAAATGGTTAGCTTTGCACATATCGCACGCTTTGAGCAACATTTGAACTGCAAAATCATAGTGTTGTACCGAAGTGATGAAAAGAAGGGGTATAGTTTGTTTCAGAACACTAACATGCCTCATGACAAAACCGTTTACCTGTTCTTGCAAGATAACCATTATTACGGCGTCAAAAATCTTAAAGGTGTTTTAGGTACATCCTATGTCTGCCCCTACTGTTCCACCGGCTTTAACAATCAGAAACATCACAAATGCGATTTTCATTGCAACGTATGTCTTGACAAAGACTGTCCTAAACGGTCTAAAAAGACTGTACAATGTGAAGATTGTCTAAGGGTTTGCAGATCGCAGTATTGTTATGATAAACATAAAACAGTGATCGATCCAAGCGGTGATCAAACTTTATGCAAAACTAGATTCTACTGCCCTAAATGCAATACCGTGCAGGATCAGAGTAAAGGATCGAAAAAGCATCAGTGTCAAACCAATCGTTGTAAAAACTGTGGAGCCAAAGTTGATTCAGAAATCACACATGAATGTTTTATGCAACCTATAATATTTGAAATTCCCGATGAAAAGTACGTCTTTTACGATTTTGAGACGAATCAAGAAACAGGTTACCACGTAGCTAATTATATATGTTGCATTGATTTCAAAGGTAGGGAGTGGACAGCAAAAGGGGACAATTGCGTGGCATCATTCTTTAGAAAGTATCGCAAGGAAAAGTATAAAAGTTATACATTCATAGCGCACAACGCTAGAGGGTATGATTCATACCTTTTGTTGAACCATTTAGTGAAGGAAGGTATCACCCCTAACATCATAGCGCAAGGTGGTAAAATCTTGTGTTTTCAAGATGTTGAGTATAAACAGAGATACATCGATAGTCTCTCTTTTCTCCCTATGAGACTGAGCGCTATTCCAAAGGCTATGGGGTTCATATCAGACAAAAAAGGTTATTTCCCACATTTTTGGAATACTGTGGAAAATCAGAATTATGTAGGACCTTATCCGAAACCCGAGTTCTACGGGGTAGACACCATGATGACCAAAGAAAGAGAAGAATTTTTTGAATGGTACAATACATGTACAGGAAAGCTCTTTCACTTTAAGGAAGAAATGGCTCAATATTGTAAGAACGACGTCCACATTCTGAGAAAAGGTTGTATAGCTTTCAGGGATGAGATACTTAGCAGTACAATGGTTGACCCGTTCAAATGCATCACCATAGCTAGTGTCTGTTTACAAATATTCAGAATCAACTTTCTGTCTGAAAACATTTTAGCTATCCCGCCATTAGATAATTACATCGACAGTCAGAAATCTTTCTCAACACCTTCCATACAATGGCTCGAGTACATCTCTGAGAGAGACAAGATCCCCATCCGACATGCCCTCAATGAAGGTGAGGTCAAATTCGGAAACTATTTTGTGGATGGTTATTATGACGACGGTAGTGAACGTAAGGCTTTTGAGTTTTTAGGATGTTTTTATCACGGATGTGATAAATGTTTTCCTTCAAATTTACCACATCCTCTAAGTAAGAGTTCACAATCCTTTGGGGATGTTTATCAAAATTCTATGGATAGAATTCAGACTTTACAAAACACTTTCAAACTGAACGTAACTATGATGTGGGAGCATACCTGGAATGAGATGAAAAGATCAAACCAGGATGTTAAATTGTTTATGTCCCGCTTTGACTTCCCTGAGCGCATAAAACCGCGAGATGCTCTGTTTGGTGGTCGAACAAACGCATTACATCTCCATTATGTAGCACAGCCCGGTGAAAGGATTGATTACTATGATTTCACGTCCCTCTATCCTTATGTAAATAAAACAAAGAGGTACCCCGTGGGTCACCCCACTATCATCTTTCGTGATTTCCAACCGTTGGAAAAATATTTTGGGCTTATTAGAGCAAAAGTTCTCCCCCCTAAGGGCTTGTGGGCCCCTGTTCTCCCTTATAGAGTGAAAAGCAAACTCTTGTTTCCTTTGTGTCGGACGTGTGCTGAACAACAAATGCAAAACTGTAAACACTCGGATGAGGAGAGGGCCCTGACAGGTAGTTGGTGTAGCGTTGAGGTGATGAAAGCCATTGAGAAGGGGTACAGAGTGTTGAAGGTGTTTGAAATATGGCACTTCCCTAATCATTCGAAATATTTGTTTACAGAATACATCGACAGGTTTCTGCAGACAAAACAGGAGAGTTCAGGTTATCCCTCCTGGGTGGTGAATGAGGCCGATAAAAAAGAGTACATTCAAAAGTATGAGGAGAATGAAGGGATCAAACTAGAACAATCACGCATTGAAGTTAATCCTGCGCAGAGATCTGTGGCTAAACTGGCTTTGAATTCTTTATGGGGAAAAATGTGTCAGAGAACAGACAGGACAAACACTACACTGATCAAAGACCCTAGTGAGTTTTTACAATTCATATTCTCGGATATGTATAACGTAAGTCATTTCTCCTTTCTGAATCAGGAGGTGGCATTGGTGCAGTGGCGTTACGCAGACGATAGATGTCTCAAACCGGGTAACGCTAATGTATTTATAGGTATTTTCACCACAGCCTATGCTAGACTTGAATTATACAATGTGATAGATCAACTACAGCAGAGATGCTTATACACGGATACTGACAGCGTCATTTTCAAAAGTAAAGAAGGTGACTGGATGCCTCCTCTAAGTGATTACTTAGGAGGCCTTACGAGTGAATTGGACACAGGTGATCAAATAGTAGAATTTGTCAGCGGGGGTCCGAAAACCTATGGTTACCGCACTCTCAAAGGGAAGACTACGATGAAAGTTAAGGGTATTACTTTAAACTACACCAATGGTGAAATTGTTAACTTGAAATCCTTGACAGAACTGGTTAATGAACATGTGAAAAATCCTAATTCTAACGCTGAAATTATGACTACCCACAATCAAATTGTGAGAGATAAAAGAGGCTTTCACTTAAAAAACAAATCACTGATGAAAAGGTTCAGAGTTGTGTACGATAAACGTGTTCTCTTACCCGATTTCACAACATTACCATACGGATATTAAATAACTAACTAAAAATGATTCATCCAAGGGGATTTGATTCTAGACTTCAGCTTCCTTTTTCTTGTATAGTGTGTGGACCAAGCAATAGTGGAAAATCTTTTTTTTATCAAAATGTTGTTGGAAAATTGTAAGGATTCCATGTCAAAAACCCCGGATCAAAACGTATGTTTATTTTGTTCAGCAGTTCATCATAGAGAGGTTGCCAGCACGTATAACAACATACAATTTGATCCGGGGTTTTTGACATGGAATCCTTACAATTTTCCAACAACATTTTGATAAAAAAAAGATTTTCCACTATTGCTTGGTCCACACACTATACAAGAAAAAGGAAGCTGAAGTCTAGAATCAAATCCCCTTGGATGAATCATTTTTAGTTAGTTATTTAATATCCGTATGGTAATGTTGTGAAATCGGGTAAGAGAACACGTTTATCGTACACAACTCTGAACCTTTTCATCAGTGATTTGTTTTTTAAGTGAAAGCCTCTTTTATCTCTCACAATTTGATTGTGGGTAGTCATAATTTCAGCGTTAGAATTAGGATTTTTCACATGTTCATTAACCAGTTCTGTCAAGGATTTCAAGTTAACAATTTCACCATTGGTGTAGTTTAAAGTAATACCCTTAACTTTCATCGTAGTCTTCCCTTTGAGAGTGCGGTAACCATAGGTTTTCGGACCCCCGCTGACAAATTCTACTATTTGATCACCTGTGTCCAATTCACTCGTAAGGCCTCCTAAGTAATCACTTAGAGGAGGCATCCAGTCACCTTCTTTACTTTTGAAAATGACGCTGTCAGTATCCGTGTATAAGCATCTCTGCTGTAGTTGATCTATCACATTGTATAATTCAAGTCTAGCATAGGCTGTGGTGAAAATACCTATAAATACATTAGCGTTACCCGGTTTGAGACATCTATCGTCTGCGTAACGCCACTGCACCAATGCCACCTCCTGATTCAGAAAGGAGAAATGACTTACGTTATACATATCCGAGAATATGAATTGTAAAAACTCACTAGGGTCTTTGATCAGTGTAGTGTTTGTCCTGTCTGTTCTCTGACACATTTTTCCCCATAAAGAATTCAAAGCCAGTTTAGCCACAGATCTCTGCGCAGGATTAACTTCAATGCGTGATTGTTCTAGTTTGATCCCTTCATTCTCCTCATACTTTTGAATGTACTCTTTTTTATCGGCCTCATTCACCACCCAGGAGGGATAACCTGAACTCTCCTGTTTTGTCTGCAGAAACCTGTCGATGTATTCTGTAAACAAATATTTCGAATGATTAGGGAAGTGCCATATTTCAAACACCTTCAACACTCTGTACCCCTTCTCAATGGCTTTCATCACCTCAACGCTACACCAACTACCTGTCAGGGCCCTCTCCTCATCCGAGTGTTTACAGTTTTGCATTTGTTGTTCAGCACACGTCCGACACAAAGGAAACAAGAGTTTGCTTTTCACTCTATAAGGGAGAACAGGGGCCCACAAGCCCTTAGGGGGGAGAACTTTTGCTCTAATAAGCCCAAAATATTTTTCCAACGGTTGGAAATCACGAAAGATGATAGTGGGGTGACCCACGGGGTACCTCTTTGTTTTATTTACATAAGGATAGAGGGACGTGAAATCATAGTAATCAATCCTTTCACCGGGCTGTGCTACATAATGGAGATGTAATGCGTTTGTTCGACCACCAAACAGAGCATCTCGCGGTTTTATGCGCTCAGGGAAGTCAAAGCGGGACATAAACAATTTAACATCCTGGTTTGATCTTTTCATCTCATTCCAGGTATGCTCCCACATCATAGTTACGTTCAGTTTGAAAGTGTTTTGTAAAGTCTGAATTCTATCCATAGAATTTTGATAAACATCCCCAAAGGATTGTGAACTCTTACTTAGAGGATGTGGTAAATTTGAAGGAAAACATTTATCACATCCGTGATAAAAACATCCTAAAAACTCAAAAGCCTTACGTTCACTACCGTCGTCATAATAACCATCCACAAAATAGTTTCCGAATTTGACCTCACCTTCATTGAGGGCATGTCGGATGGGGATCTTGTCTCTCTCAGAGATGTACTCGAGCCATTGTATGGAAGGTGTTGAGAAAGATTTCTGACTGTCGATGTAATTATCTAATGGCGGGATAGCTAAAATGTTTTCAGACAGAAAGTTGATTCTGAATATTTGTAAACAGACACTAGCTATGGTGATGCATTTGAACGGGTCAACCATTGTACTGCTAAGTATCTCATCCCTGAAAGCTATACAACCTTTTCTCAGAATGTGGACGTCGTTCTTACAATATTGAGCCATTTCTTCCTTAAAGTGAAAGAGCTTTCCTGTACATGTATTGTACCATTCAAAAAATTCTTCTCTTTCTTTGGTCATCATGGTGTCTACCCCGTAGAACTCGGGTTTCGGATAAGGTCCTACATAATTCTGATTTTCCACAGTATTCCAAAAATGTGGGAAATAACCTTTTTTGTCTGATGTGAACCCCATAGCCTTTGGAATAGCGCTCAGTCTCATAGGGAGAAAAGAGAGACTATCGATGTATCTCTGTTTATACTCAACATCTTGAAAACACAAGATTTTACCACCTTGCGCTATGATGTTAGGGGTGATACCTTCCTTCACTAAATGGTTCAACAAAAGGTATGAATCATACCCTCTAGCGTTGTGCGCTATGAATGTATAACTTTTATACTTTTCCTTGCGATACTTTCTAAAGAATGATGCCACGCAATTGTCCCCTTTTGCTGTCCACTCCCTACCTTTGAAATCAATGCAACATATATAATTAGCTACGTGGTAACCTGTTTCTTGATTCGTCTCAAAATCGTAAAAGACGTACTTTTCATCGGGAATTTCAAATATTATAGGTTGCATAAAACATTCATGTGTGATTTCTGAATCAACTTTGGCTCCACAGTTTTTACAACGATTGGTTTGACACTGATGCTTTTTCGATCCTTTACTCTGATCCTGCACGGTATTGCATTTAGGGCAGTAGAATCTAGTTTTGCATAAAGTTTGATCACCGCTTGGATCGATCACTGTTTTATGTTTATCATAACAATACTGCGATCTGCAAACCCTTAGACAATCTTCACATTGTACAGTCTTTTTAGACCGTTTAGGACAGTCTTTGTCAAGACATACGTTGCAATGAAAATCGCATTTGTGATGTTTCTGATTGTTAAAGCCGGTGGAACAGTAGGGGCAGACATAGGATGTACCTAAAACACCTTTAAGATTTTTGACGCCGTAATAATGGTTATCTTGCAAGAACAGGTAAACGGTTTTGTCATGAGGCATGTTAGTGTTCTGAAACAAACTATACCCCTTCTTTTCATCACTTCGGTACAACACTATGATTTTGCAGTTCAAATGTTGCTCAAAGCGTGCGATATGTGCAAAGCTAACCATTTCATCTATGGATAAACCTACATCATTTTGCAGTTGCCTCGCTATTTGTTCTACTTCGAAAATGTTTTTCTCAGGATTCAATATTTGAGAAACGCATAAGGCAAAACAGAGGTTATCTTTGTTGTGAAAAACATACAGATGTTTCATCTTTTTCTGAATAAAATCTGTGCTGAAGATACCCGATAGCTTTTTTTTCCCTCCACCCTGAGGAGCGTGCACAATCCGAATAACTAATTGTAAAGTTTCATCGGAAAGTATTTCAAATTTACTCTGGATGGAGTTTTCAAACAACATCAGAAAGGAATTCAGATCGATACCCCCATCATTTATCTGAACACGCGACGAAACATTGAGCGAATCACCCTGAATTTCTACAAACACACCATCACTCGGTCCAACTATTTCACCATTGGCAACATTGAGCATTTCATTTAAAATCTCAAGAACATAATTGTAAAATTCTGCAAAGCTGTCGACGTTACCGAGAGAAAAAAAGTTTATCCTTCTTCTAATTTCTGTGGTGCGGAATCTGTCTAAGCGATTTATATTGATATTTGGGTCAAGATCACCTCCCGTTTGTACATCACCATCGTCAGGTGGATTGTCATTGGGGTTATTCTCAGTATTAGGTGAAGGAGGAGGAGAATTGTCATTGGGGTTATTCTCAGTATTAGGTGAAGGAGGAGGAGAATTGTCATTGGGGTTATTCTCAATATTAGGTGATGGAGGAGGAGAATTGTCATTGGGGTTATTCTCAATATTAGGTGAAGGAGGAGAATTGTCATGATAATCAGGACTGGTTAATGAATTTTGACTTAAGTTTATCAGATTATCATTTAATCTCAAAAGACTTTGATTTAGTTCATAGAAAAAATCTGACAAAATTTCAGGATTATTTTCTGAGGTATTAACAGGAGACGTTAAACATTCAAAGTCTGTGGTTGGCTTAGAAGGTTCTGACAAACTGTCATTAAGCTGTTTTACAGCATCTAACAGAAAAGGATTCAGAGTTGTACACGTGTCGTATTCATTGAGTGTGTTTTGTAATTTCGATAAGCTGTGCTCCAGTTCAAAGAAAACATCATGCAAACTTTTAGCTGTATTTTCTGAGGTATTAACAGGAGACTTTAAACATTCAAAGTTTTGGGTTGGATTTACTGACAAACTGTCATTAAGCTGATTTACAGCTTCTAACAGAAAAGGATTCAGAGTTGTGTACGTTTCGTATTCATTCAATTTAGTTTCTAATTTTGAAATACTGCGTTTTAGTTCGCAGATTATCTGAGTGCTATTTAAATCATGTGAAAAAGGACTGATGTTAGGCTTCTTAGCTTCATTGTTTAAAACCTCGTTGTTAGGGCGTTTTTGCGCCATTTGACTAATACAATAAAGCAAATGAATAAATAAACATTAAATAAAATAAGTTTTACATTCTTGAGTCAACAGTCGATGGCTCTTCACAGACGACAGCATTCGTAGAAAGTAGCATCATAATAGTTTCAGATTGTTTTTACTGAAATCTAAGGATGAAAAAAATACAAAAAGCTTCAATTAGGACTAGGAAATACACACAAAATTATGAATAACATATTGTACTTTACTTACAGGGGAAGAGCTTCATCATAAGTGGATGTGTTCAAGTAGGAGGTGTCTCCAGTTCATAACTGTTTAGGACGTTTGACTAAAGAGATACGAAAATTTTCATGAATAACATTATAAAATACATATTACATATATATATACACATTTATATATAAATATATATATATATTTACTTACCCTAAGGACTTAGTCTTGGAGCTTGTAAAATATTAGCCATCACGTCTGTTCTTGTTTGTTCTTAATCTAAAAAATAAAAATAAAATAAATAAATAAATATATAAAATTTTTAAAATGAAATATAAAGTAATATTCTTAAATTATTCTTATTTTACGTTATAAATGTCAGTTCTTACCTTTTGGTTCCAGTCCGAGCAGTATATCATCCAAAGTTGAATGTCAGCGTGTAATGCGTAGATTTTTGAGCTCCTAGATATACTGAGTCACTTATCGTAAACTTTTCTGACGTACAGCGAGGAGGAGGGTTTAGGAGGGGCAGCGTTAAGACATCTTCAAATGTCATTTTTTATCGTATGAAAACAGTATGTTTTGGGGTGTGGGTCATAGACCGGGGGAGAAAATGAACGATTTTAAAACAATCTTTAATCACTAAAACACCATTAATCATTTAGAACTTGGAGTTAGAAAATTAAAAATTTACTTATGTATACCCTGTATGTGTGTGTGTGGGGGGTACGTGCGTGTGTCATAACCGTTTGATGGGGGGGGCGTTTGACGATTCCTGTAATTCCAAAGTGGTGGGGGGTTCACTTATGTGTGTGCGCGCGATAAAAGGGGTGGGGGGTTCACTTATGTGTGTGCGCGCGATAAAAGGGGTGGGGTGGTTGATCGTTAGCGATTACGGTAGCGAGTGTGCGACTGATAAAGCGTAGCTCGTGACTTGACACCTGTGATGAAACAGAGCCTGTGCGCGCGTGTGTGCGCGATAAAGGGGTGGGGGGCTCGCGTATGTGCGCGCGCGATAAAGGGGTTCATCGTGGGGGGTCGTAGATATCTATAATAAAACAGAGCGAAGGGCGGGAATTACGGTTAAAATACACGTTTATGATTGGTTGAGGGGAGGGCGGGAAATCCGGGGGTAAAATACACGCTTGCGATTGGACGAAGCGAGGGCGGGACTTTTGAACAAGGGCGGGAAAATACACACTTATGATTGGTCGATGACAGGGCGGGACTTCCGAGCAAATAAACGCTTCTGATTGGACGAGAGGGCGGGACTTCCCTCCCAAAAGGGGGCGGGGCTTGATGACGTGGCACGCTCTGATTGGCCCAAATGACCTGTCAAAACGAAGTTACAAAAAGTGCCTCATATATCTCTCTGAGGACTTTTGCTAATGCGCTGAGTATCTGGAGCGTTTCTATTGGTCGGTCCCTTGACGACTTACCTGTCTGTTTCCTGTTTCCTCGCTGCACCTGTTGGACTTTGGTCAGAGTTTCTCTGTGATTCTCTCACATCGGACCTTCAGCCGAGGAGAAGAATACTAACCTGACTCCAAACAGACAGATCCCTCAAAGGTACTAGTCCGGTCTGGACCACCGCCACATCAAAGCTCCTCAGAACCTCCTCATTAGCATAAATTCTCTTTCAGTACATTTAGTTCTCCTGTTTGTGACGTTTTTAGCCTGTGAACTGTTTTCATCTGGGTTAAAAGTTTAAGCCTGAGATCTGACTGTGTTTACACTGGGTTGAGATGTTTAATCCTGAGATCTGACTCTGTCTAAAATGAACTTAGAATTTAGTCCTGAGATCAGACTCTGTCTAACATGTGTTTAGAGTTTAATCCTGACATCAGACTGTGCTTAAACTGAGTTTAGAGTTTAATCCTGAGATCAGACTGTCTAAAATGGGTTTAGAGTTTAATCCTGAGATCAGACTGTGCTTAAACTGTTTAGAGTTCAATACTGAACTGTACAGGGATGTGTGTGTGGGTGTGTGCATGTGCGTGTGTAATATGAAAGACTTGATTTTTATGGTGTTATAAACACATAAACAGTGTGGGGGAAGGAGACAAAATAACAACCACAAAATCAGAAGTCACTACACTATAAATATTTAATAATAAAAAACACTTAGATTAAAGATGTATATTTATTTATATACCCACTGTGTATATGTGTGTCTGCGCGTGTGTGTGTGTGTGTGTATACGTACCTGCAGTTGGAGATGTTTGAGAGGAGCAGTGTGTTTGATTTCAGCTCAGGTGGTGCAGGAAGGGGCAGGGTCAGTGCTGATTCTCCTCGGTCAAGGTGAGGATGCTAATGGAATCTAATCATAAACATTGGCAGTCTTGTGAAAAGGTGGTTTTGGGTGGTGATTACTGTGTGTTTGTATGTTTACTGTGTGTTTGTGTGTTTACTCTGTGTTTCTTATGTGTATACTGTGTGTTTATTATATGTTTAGTGTGTTCATTGTGTGTTTATTTTGCATTTATTATATGTTTACTGTGTGTTTACTGTGTTTACGGAATGTTTACTACTTGTTAATTTTGTGTTTACTAGACGGCACAGTGGCAGATAGTGTTAGTCACACAGCTCCAGGGTCCCGGGGTTATGGGTTCGAGTCCCGCTCCGGGTGACTGTCTGTGAGGACTTTGGTGTGTTCTCCCTGTGTCCATGTCGGTTTCCTCCGGGTGCTCCAGTTCCCTCCCAACTCAAAAGTGTCCATATGTGTAAATGAATGTGTGAGTGTGTGTTGCTCTGGGAAGGACTGGCTCCCCCTCCAAGGTGTGTACCTTGTGCCAAGTTATTCTGGGTAGGCTCCAGACCCACCACAACCCGGAACTGGATAAAATTACAGACAATGAATGAATGAATGTTTGTTTACTGGAGTTTATTGTGTGTTTACTTTGTGTTTATTGTGATTCAGTGTTTATTCTGTGGATGGAAACTCATCTTTGGTCCGCAGTCATTCCAGACCCAGTGCAAAGGCCATCTACAGTGAGTCTAAATATTGAGGCCCCGCCACCAACACGCACACCCACACTGGATTTGCGGAATTTTTTGTTATTGTTGTTGTTTTATTTTTGTGTTGTTTGTTGTTGTGTTGGTGTATTGTTGATGTTGTTTAGGTGCTGTTGTTGGTTTTGTGTTATTGTTTGTGGTGTATTACTGTGTTGTGTGTCTGTTGTCTTAATGTTGTTAGTGTTTTTGATGATGTAGTTTTGCAGTTGTTGTTTGGGTTGTGTTGTGTTGTGTTTGCTTTTGTGTTGTTGGTGGTGTTGTGCGGTGTTATAGTTGTGTTGTTTTTGTTTGTTGGTGTTGTGTTGTTGTTGTGGATGATGATGTTGTTTTTGTTGTGTTGTTTGTGGAGTTGTGTTATTTTTGATGTTTTTTTTTGTTGATAATGACGTTGCTGTGTTCTGACAGTGAGAAGGAAGGAATACGCTCAATCTATCAACAACCAGCTGAACAAATTCCAGTACAGAGTTGAGGTAACAAACACACACACACACACACTCATATGCACAAAACATTAACACATACTCCATTAACTCCAACACAACAGTGACACACACTTCATAAACAAACACATCTTGTGTGTATTTGTACATGTCACTGTGTGTGTGTGTGTGTTTGTAGCATTTACTGACCTGTGAGCTGGGGGCGGAGCTGAGGAGTATATCTGAGTGTGTTGAGAGGCTGACCCTGTTGCAGGAGACAGGGATGGTCTGGGCTCAAGACTTGATGCTGGAGTTTAGCGACAGAGACCTGCTGCTCATCGACATTGAGTCCAAGGTCAGAAACAGAAAAAAAAATAGAACCAGAAACAAAACCTACGACAGTGTGTTCGGGGCATGGCATTAAAAATTAACAAAAGATTCAAAGAATAAAATCAGAATTCTGAGAATAAAGTCAGAATAATTCTAAGAATAATGTTGGAATGAATCTGAGATTAAAGTCAGAAAACATTCAGAGAAAATAATGTCAGTATAATTCCGAGAAATCCGAGACACAACCACAGCGTACAAACCAGATTCCAAAAAAGTTGGGACACTAAACAAATTGTGAATAAAAACTGAATGCAATGGTGTGGAGGTGCTAACATCTAATATTTTATTCAGAATAGAACACAAATCACAGATCAAAAGTTTAAACTGAGAGAATGTATCATTTTAAGGGAAAAATATGTTGTTTCAAAATTTCATGGTGTCAACAAATCCCAAAAAAGTTGGGACAAGGCCATTTTTTACCACTGTGTGGCATCCCTCCTTCTTCTTATAACACTCAACAGACGTCTGGGGACAGAGGAGACCAGTTTCTCAAGTTTAGAAATAGGAATGCTCTCCCATTCAATACAGGCCTCTAACTGTTCAATCGTCTTGGGCCTTCTTTGTCACACCTTTCTCTTTATGATGTGCCAAATGTTCTCTATAGGTGAAAGATCTGGACAGCAGGCTGGCCATTTCAGTACCCGGATCCTTCTCCTACGTAGCCATGATGTTGTGATTGCTGCAGAATGTGATCTGGCATTATCTTGTTGAAAAATGCAGGGTCTTCCCTGAAAGAGATGACGTCTAGATGGGAGCATATGTTGTTCTAGAACCTGAGCATAGTTCTCTGCATTAATGGTGCTTTTCCAGAAATGCAGGCTGCCCATGCCACAAGCACTAATGCAACCCCATACCATCAGTGATGCCGGCTTCTGAACGGAGCGTTGATAACAACTTGGGTTATCCTTGTCCTCTCTGGTCCAGATGAAATGGTGTCCCAGTGTCCCACAGAACAGTCTTCCATTTTGCCACACTCCATTTTAAAAGACCCCTGGCCCAGTGCAAACATCGAGCTTGTGGAGCTTGCTTAGAAATGGCTTCCTCTTTGCACTGTAGAGTTTCAGCTGGCAGCGGCGGATGGCACGGTGGATTGTGTTCACTGACAATGCTTTCTGGAAGTATTCCTGAGCCAATTCTGTTATTTCCTTGACAGTGGCATTCCTGTTTGAGGTGCAGGGATGTTTAAGGGCCCAGAGATCACACGCATCCAGTAGAGCTTTACGGCCTTGACCCTTACACACAGCAATTGTTCCAGATTCTCTGAATCTTTTGATGATGTTATGCATGGTTGATGATGATAACTTAAAAGTCTTTGCTATTTTACGCTGGGTAACACCATTCTGGTATTGCTGCACTATCTTTCTGCGCAACAATGGTGGAATTGGTGATCCTCTTACCATCTTGGCTTCAGAGAGACACTGACTCACTGAGAAGCTCTTTTTATACCTAATCATGTTATCAATTGACCTAATTAGTGTTAATTGGTCTCCCAGCTGTTGGTTATATGCTCAATTTTCTTTTTCCAGCCACTTATTTCTACTTGTCCCAACTTTTTTGGGATTTGTTGACACTGTGAAATTTTGAATCAACATATTTTTCCTTTAAAATGTTACATTTACTCAGATTAAACTTTTGATCTGTCATCTATGTTCTATTACGAATAAAATATTGATATTTGCCATCTCCACATCATTGCATTCAGTTTTTATTCACAATTTTTTTTAGTGTCCCAACTTTTTTGGAATCCGGTTTGTAATTAAGGAAACAGTGTATTGCTGAAGTCATACTATGGTATAGGTTTTAGGCATAAATTCTCAGTCATTGGGCATATCAAAAACAGATATTTCTTAGAAATTGAACACTGAATCTGTTGCACAAGAACTCATTTATTCAGAAGTGGGCATTGGTGGACAAAGTATACAAACCATGTAAAAATAATGTAAAAGTACAGATACTCAAATTAAATTGTTACTTCATTAAAAGTAGACGTCTGCTTTGTAGATTTCCACTTGAGTAAAAGTACAAAAGTATTTACCTTCAAATGTACTTAAGTTTCGAAAGTAAAAGTACCATGATGTATTAAGGCTCCAAAGTCATAGGCAGCGCTAGAGCCGTATAGAAAGTGAGTTGCGTTAACAGCAAAGGTACATCATGTGCAGCCTGATTTGGATGCCATATGCACTGACCTTTCACGCATATAAATTATAGCAGCAAAGAGACCAAAACAAAGAAAAGCTTTATTTTCAAGAGAAATTCGGAGGTCGGGCCCCACCTATAAAAAAGCAAATGAAACAAATGAAAACACATACCCAAGTGCGCCCTTCCATTGTCTCTCTTCTTTACAAGAAATTCTGCTATATCAAATAAATTATTTTAGCTATGCCTTTCTAAACAAACAAACAAACAAACAAACAAAAAACAGACAAATAAAAAAAATGTATTATATATAAGATATGATGCATTTATTGTCAATGCAACAAACATGTGCCACGAAATTGAGCAGAAATCCAAACGGCACTTACACAAACAATAAGTATACACACACAGTAAGTAAATATAGCTAAATATAAAAAAGTGTATGTATTGTTGTAAACTTGAATAGGCCTTATTTCTTTCCTAATGTTTCCTAATCTTACATTAGATATAATTGTTAATGTAGCGTAGTGTAGTGTAGACATTGTCACTGCTCAAATCTGAGATGTGAACAGCAGCACATGTCCATAGAGTCAGTAGAAGAAACATTTTCATTCGTTTCATTCATTTTCATTCATGTCATCTTCCTTGATGATTATCAGGAATGGTGAGATGAACACATCCATGCAGAAATCTTCAAGGGAGTTTCATTTCATTTCAAGGGAGTTTCACTGTTGTTCTTGACTTTACCTAGAAGGTAAAAAACAAAAAAAAACAAACAAACAAACAAACAAAAAAAAACTAAAAGACTTGCCAGTATCATGTTGGCTGTTTATAAACTTTTAACATTTTGAAGAACATCACTTCACTATTGCATCGAGTATTACCATGTCTTACCCTACTGGGCTTACTTACACTGGGCTCCAAAGAAACTGGCTGGAAGTGTGGAACCCTAATCAAGAAGTGTCTTCACTTTGGGTGTGGCCCCTGTAGCCTACATGCTTACAGTTCTTCCCAAAGCTCTCCCAACCAGTTCAGCCATCTGTCCCTAGTTAGGTGGTAACACTACTTTGCAATGTGACACGTGTGTCCAAGCTTTCTTCCCTTGACACAATACTGCTGCATCTGTTACTAAAAGCACTTGGAATGGGCCTTTCCATTTTGCCTCAAGTGGACCAGCTGTGTGATTTTTAATCATTACAAATTGTCCTGGAACAATTGGATGTCCCTCCTGGAAGGCTCAGTTTAAGCATCTTTAACATGTTGATGAGCAGAATGTACAGAATTGGTGAGCTGCTTACAGTACATTAATAAGGCATCTGACGTAAGATGCACATCTGCCTGTCTAAGATCAATGCTTTCTGGTAGAGACATGGCATGTCCTGTAATGATTTTAATGGACTCAAACACATTTTGCATGTAGGTGAGGTTCTGATGCTACACAATACAGCAGGTAGCGCATCCACCCAAGAAACCCCACTTTGGTGTAGTTTTGACAAATGCTGCTTTATATTTTGGTTCTGTTGTTCCACCTGACCTCACTTTGTCTCCGCCTCCTCGTCTTTTCCCTTGTTATCCGTTTCAGCTGTTTCTCATTTGTCTGTGTATTTAAGCCCTCTGGTCTCACTTCCTCTTGTGGTTCATTGTTCTCGGTTCCTGGTTTCGTGTTCTCTGTTCCTTCGTTCGCGCTGTACATTGCTACTTGTTTCACGCCTTGTTCTTTGTTCTTCGTATGTCAGTGTTCTTCGTTTCTCTCGTTCGTTTCTCTTGCTTCTTTCTCTTGCTCGTTTCACGCTCGTTTCATGCCCCAGTTCGTTTGTGTTTGTCTCTTGTAAATAAAGTCTGTGTTCTAAGCGTTTGCGTCCGCCCTCTGTCAGTCCTCACCCCCCGCCCCTTACAGAATGAACGACCCAAGGAAGGACGCAGCTAGCACGGACTATTTTTTCGAGGAGACGTTCAGGCAAGTCCAGGAGTCTCTAGCGGTAAGAGTGGGGGATCAACCTGCTGCCCTGCCGTCCTTTATGGGAGTTCCCTCCGAGTTTGAGGGAACTTCAAACGTTGAGGGTTTCCTGCTGCAGTGCCAACTGTACCTTAATTACCTGACTGTTCCAGCGCCACATGAATTTATTAAGGTAATGTTCATGAGATCCCTTCTTAAAGGGATAGCACTGCAGTGGGCTGATCGCGTGCTGAGAGAAAGAACCCTGCTTATTACAGTAGAGACCTTTAGCGAATTATTGAGAGCCAGATTCTCCCGATCGGCTCTCGAGGTCAGCTCCGCAGGACCCTCTGCTCCCGAGGACTGTCCCCTCAAGTCCGGGGAGATTTTTGGGGGGGGGGGTTACGGGTTGGGGCTGTTAGCCTTCAGCCTCAGGACGACGGAGGAGAGGCTGACAGATGCCCCCTCCTAAACGCGCAACTCCCGGGGCGCGTAACCTAGACCCCCCAGAAGCTGGCGCAGGAGGGAGCACGGAAAACAAGACAGAAAACCAACAAGAGACAGGACTCAGGACAGGACGGGAACAGACACAGGAAATGGGGCTGGAGACACGGGACTAGACTCTAAACGTACACTGGACAGGACTAGAAAAAGGGGACGGGAATCGAGAGAGGACAGGAGACAAGGCAGGAGCAGACACACGAGACTGGACATGAGGCAGGATATGACTAACAGGGGACTGAAACTTGGACTGGACAGGAGATGGGACTTGTGACAAGAAAGGACTATGCTGAACGGGAGTGCTTACGTGAGACTGGACGGGAGTGGACAAATGTGACTGGACAGGGTGCTTAACATAGGAAGGGAACAAGGACTGGGCGGAGGGTTGCATAGGGGACTGGACAGGTAACTGGGACTGGACTGGGGTTGGGTGCTGGGAACGGACAGGAGCAAAGACTGGTGACGAAACAGGGGACATAACTGGGGACAGGACAGAACCAGAGACAGGAGATTGGACAGGACTTGGCAGGGGAACCGGGATCAGAACATTTACGGGGACAGAGACGAACACCGTGACAGGGACAGGAATAAAAGTGAAAGCTGACAAGGGTACAGGGACAAGCACAGAGACAGGAATCAAGACAGGGACAGATACAGGAATCAAAATAACAAGGGGGTGCCCAGGACTGGCAAATGTCTGTGGGGCAGTCCAAGGAACCAGCCTGGGCACAGTTCTGGGGATCGACCCCAGAGTCCTTGGGGCCGTCCTCCGGGTACGACCAGAAGTGACCGTATCTACAGTTACCGGGGCAGACACAGCCGTAGCAACAGTCTCGGGGCAGACACGGCCGTAGCAACAGTCTCGGGGGCAGACACGGCCGTAGCAACAGTCTCGGGGGCAGACACGGCCGTAGCAACAGTCTCGGGGGCAGACACGGCCGTAGCAACAGTCTCGGGGGCAGACACGGCCGTAGCAACAGTCTCTGGGGCAGACACGGCCGTCGCCACAGCCTCGGGCAGGGGAGCGGCTGGCTGCGCCGCTTTCACGAGCAGAGGAGCGGCTGGGGGAGCCGCGTCCATGGAGGCAGGGGAACCTGCAGCGACGTCGTCCACGGAGGCAGGGGAACCTGCAGCGACGTCGTCCACGGAGGCAGGAGAAACTGCGACGTCGCCCACGGAGGCAGGAGAAACTGCGACGTCGCCCACGGAGGCAGGAGAAACTGCGACGTCGCCCACGGAGGCAGGAGAAACTGCGACGTCGCCCACGGAGGCAGGAGAAACTGTGACGTCGTCCACGGAGGCAGGGGAACCTGCACCGTCGTCCACGGAGACTGGGGAACGTGCGACGACGTCCACGGAGGCAGAGGAGTCTGCGCCGTCGTCCACGGAGACTGGGGAACGTGCGACGACGTCCACGGAGGCAGAGGAGTCTGCGCCGTCGTCCACAGAGACTGGGGAACGTGCGACGACGACCACGGAGGCAGAGGAGTCTGCGCCGTCGTCCACGGAGACTGGGGAACGTGCGACGACGTCCACGGAGGCAGAGGAGTCTGCGCCGTCGTCCACAGAGACTGGAGAACGTGCGACGACGTCCACGGAGGCAGAGGAATCTGCGCCATCGTCCACGGAGACTGGAGAGGCACGCTCCGCGCTCAAAAAGACAGGAAAGGCGCGCGCCGCGCTCACGAAGATAGGCGCGGCTGGAGGTGCCGCGCTCTCGAGGACAGGAGTTTCGTGCTGCTCGCCGGGCTTGTGCTGGAGCTTTAGAAGGTTTAGGGGGCTTGACGGGCGCACTCTTGAGATCCCCTAGAGGTGCGCCCCTGTTAGCCTCACCACCGTAGCTCTGAGGCTGGAGGCTAACAGCCCCTACTCTTAACCCCCCCCCAAAAAATTTCCCCAGACCTGAGGGGGTAATCCCCCAGCGAGGGGGGACTCCAGCACGCTTTTTCCGCTGACTCTTACGACTCGCGCTGGCGTAATCACTCGATTCACGAGCTGCCTCCTCCTGTAGGCGTTGATTAACGCTGGCGTGTATCTGCCGGAGCCGGCTACTCCACATCGCAGCCCTGTCGAACATATTTTCTGTGCTAGCTGCGTCCTGGTGGTCGTACATTCTGTCAGGGGCGCGGGGTGAGGACTGACAGAGGGCGGACGCAAACGCTTAGAACACAGACTTTATTTACAAGAGACAAACACAAACGAACTGGGGCATGAAACGAGCGTGAAACGAGCAAGAGAAAGAAGCAAGAGAAACGAACGAGAGAAACGAACGAGAGAAACGAACGAGAGAAACGAAGAACACTGACATACGAAGAACAAAGAACAAGACGTGAAACAAGTAGCAATGTACAGCGCGAACGAAGGAACAGAGAACACGAAACCAGGAACCGAGAACAATGAACCACAAGATGGAAGTGAGACCAGAGGGCTTAAATACACAGACAAACGAGAAACAGCTGAAACGGATAACAAGGGAAAAGACGAGGAGGCGGAGACAAAGGTGGAGACATGGAGATAGACAAAACAAAGCCATGTGCAGAGAAACGGACCAGACGGGACGTGAGTGTGACACCAGCAGCTGTCAGAAAACCACAACGATGCCAAATATGGCCAAAATCATGAATGACACCAAATGCGTACCTGGAATCAGTATAAATTTCAGTTCAGTTTCAGTTAGACCTGAAGCTAGCATACAAGAATTAGCTAAGGCCACCAATTCAGCAGCTTGGGCAGAAAAATTATCAGGAAGATGACCCTGAGCTATTACTGCATGTGTACAGCCATTCAGAATCTGTGTTGAACCATCAGTAAACAAAACCAAATCAGGATTTTCCAATGTAATTTCAGAAATATCCATATGTGGACTGTGTGACAAAACAACACAGTCATGATCATCTTCACCCTCATTACAAGTATCAGACAATGCAGTCATCATTAATGATGAGGGATTAGTGATCTGTGCCCTTTGCAGCCAAAGGTAAGGAGCTGTGAGTGCAGAGAGCCAGTTACCCCATCTCTGAGTAGTAACTGTAAACGAGCCAAAGACAATAGAGATTTAACAGCATGTGGACAACGCACTGTGAGTGATTGTGATGAGACCACCGGAGTACACATAGTAACGGCTAAATATGTTGCATGCATGGCATGCAAACATGGACCAAACCCAGTTGCATTTACAAACCGGATTCCAAAAAAGTTGGGACACTAAACAAATTGTGAATAAAAACTGAATGCAATGATGTGGAGATGGCAAATGTCAATATTTTATTCGTAATAGAACATAGATGACAGATCAAAAGTTTAATCTGAGTAAATGTAACATTTTAAAGGAAAAATATGTTGATTCAAAATTTCACAGTGTCAACAAATCCCAAAAAAGTAGCAATAAATGGCCGGAAAAAGGAAATTGAGCATGTAACAAACAGCTGGAAGACCAATTAACACTAATTAGGTCAATTAACAACATGATTGAGTATAAAAAGAGCTTCTCAGAGTGTCAGTGTCTCTCTGAAACCAAGATGGTAAGAGGATCACCAATTCCACCGTTGTTGTGCAGAAAGATAGTGCAGCAATACCAGAATGGTGTTACCCAGCGTAAAATAGCAAAGACTTTTAAGTTATCATCATCAACCGTGCATAACATCATCAAAAGATTAAGAGAATCTGGAACAATTGCTGTGTGTAAGGGTCAAGGCCGTAAAACTCTACTGGATGCGTGTGATCTCCGGGCCCTTAAACGTCACTGCACCTCAAACAGGAATGCCACTGTCAAGGAAATAACAGAATGGGCTCAGGAAAGCATTGTCAGTGAACGCAATCCACCGTGCCATCCGCCATTGCCAGCTGAAACTCTACAGTGTAAAGAGGAAGCCATTTCTAAGCAAGCTTCACAAGCTCAGATGTTTGCACTGGGCCAGGGGTCTTTTAAAATGGAGTGTGGCAAAATGGAAGACTGTTCTGTGGTCAGATGAGTCACAATTTGAAGTTCTTTATGGAACACTGGGACGCCATGTCTTCCGGACCAGAGAGGACAAGGATAACCCAAGTTGTTATTAACACTCCGTTCAGAAGCCTGCATCACTGATGGTATGGGGTTGCATGAGTGCTTGTGGCATGGGCAGCTTGCATTTCTGGAAAAGCACCATTAATGCAGAGAACTATGTTCAGGTTCTAGAATATATGCTCCCATCTAGACGTCATCTCTTTCAGGGAAGACCCTGTATTTTTCAACAAGATAATGCCAGACCACATTCTGCAGCAATCACAACATCATGGCTACGTAGGAGAAGGATCCGGGTACTGAAATGGCCAGCCTGTAGTCCAGATCTTTCACCTATAGGGAACATTTGGCGCATCATAAAGAGGAAGGTGCGACAAAGAAGGCCCAAGACGATTGAACAGTTAGAGGCCTGTATCAGAATGAATGAATGGGAGAGCATTCCTATTTCTAAACTTGAGAAACTGGTCTCCTCTGTCCTCAAATGTCTGTTGAGTGTTGTAAGATGGGGGGGGGGGTGCCACACAGTGGTAAAAAATGGCCTTGTCCCAACTTTTTTCGGATTTGTTGACGCCATGAAATTTTGAAACAACATATTTTCCCTTAAACTGATAAATTCTCTCAGTTTAAACTTTTGATCTGTGATTGTGTTCTATTCTGAATAAAATATTAGATGTTGGCACCTCCACATCATTGCATTCAGTTTTTATTCACAATTTGTTTAGTGTCCCAACTTTTTTGAAATCCGGTTTGTATATCCAATTTGGCTGAACAGTACTTTACAGGCTGTAACTGACCACCATGATTTTGCATGAGGCATGCTGTCATAAAATCATCGTTTTCATGAACATACAATGTGAAGGGCAGATCAGGTTGAACAAAACCTAATGCTGGGGCAGATGTCAGAGCGTCCTTAAGCTTTTAAATAGCTATTTCAGCCGTGTTGGAAACCTGAACACTATCAGTTTCTTTGGGGCTTCCCTTCAAAATATCATATAATGGCTGAGCAATTTGAGCATAATTTTCAATCCATGGATGACAATAATTGCACAAGCCCAAGAATGACCTAAGTGTGATGGTGGTTGGTACTGGGATAGTACGCACTGCAGAAGCACGGTCAGGAAGAATGGATCTTTGTCCAGCAGTTACTAACTGTCCTAAATAATGAACTGAAGGTGTGGCTAACTGTACTTTGGCCAGACTAGCTTTGTGACCATGTGCACTGAGATGTGTTAGTAATGCCACAAATTGATGTGCACTTCCTTATTAGGTGAAGCAAGCATGACATCATCAATGTATTGAACTAGTGTGGAATTTTTAACCGGACATTGTGGTTCTGCCAAATGCACAGAACCACAGTGCCTGGTGATAAATAGTTGGACTATTGTGTAGGCCCTATGGTAGTCTTGACCACTGAAACATTTCACCATCAAAAGAAAATGCCAACCATGGTGGACTGTCTGCGTGAAAAATCCATTAGACATATCAATAACAGAGAAGAAGTGTGTGTGTGTTTGGTACTCCATCAAAAATGCTGCTAGGATCTGCAACCATAGGTGTTATACGATCTATGCACATGTTAGTAATGCGATACTAACTGTGAGACGCCATGCCCCTGAAGCCTTTTTTACAGGCCAAATTGAAGAGCATGATTCACTCTGTGCCTTAATTAATACACCTTTATCAACCAATTCTTGTATAATTGGTCAAACACCTTCAATTGCTTCCCTGGCTAGCGGATATTGTTTAGTCACAGGTGGAGGTTTTCCTGTGAGCTTTACTGGTTCAATGTCCAACAGTCCACATTCATACTTGGTTTTTGACCAGATAGGATGATCTTTAATTTGAGGATCAAACACTTGAACTGGAAGGACAGATAGGTTAGGATTCCCAGCTCCGAACTCATTTTCAATTGAGAAATGGCATCAATACCCAAAATTGGAGGTGACTTAATTGGAGCTACTATGAGGGAGAGAGAAATAGATTTAGGACCAAACCTTAAACACACAGGCTCTGTTTGATATGTATTGTTTTGTCTATTTTATGTTGCTGCATTTCTTGAAAAGCGCTTTATAAATGTAATGTAATGAATTGTTATTATTATTATTATTTTTACTAATAGCAGATTTTTAAGGCAATAAACAACATGAATATACCTGTAACTGAGATAATATGTAAATATACCTACAAGGCAAGTAACCCCAGATTTTCACACTAATCCTGAAATAGCTGTGAATTTTTTTTCTTTGTTTTATTTTAATGTACGTAACCATATACACGAGTTGATGTCCTGTAGAAATATTGCAAATCAATGTATTTATTGAAGATTAATGACCAAAAATGAGCAGCTTCTCTCCCTGACTCATTTGCATTTAAATTGTCTGTCTAGAGCTTCCCGGAACTATTTGGAGCCTGCATGAGTCACGTGACCAACAAGCATTTTGATCTTCCGTTGGGGTAGCTCTCTCTATATATGGCTTTGGGTTGAAGTCAAGAAGTCCAGAAATATGAACTCCTCTACATTACACTCACTAAATAGTACACTTTAAATATTCGTAAAAGTAATACCACTACACCACTACATTGTGTACTAGGTAGTGTAGAGGAAGATATTTTAAATTCAACCCTAGTGGTTTGATGGTGTAATTGCAGAGTGACGCAGACACCAACCCACAAGTCAATCAATCAATCAAATTTTATTTATATAGCGCTTTTCACAACAAAAAGTCATCAAAAAGCAGCTTTACAGAGATCCGGGTCCAAGCCTCCTATGAGCAAGCCAGGGACAACCGTGGCAAGGAAAAACTCCCTCAGCGCACGTGGAAGTAACCTTGGAAGGAACCAAGACTCATACGGGAAACCCATTCTCCTTGGGTCGACACCGGAGACACAACAGAGAACAGAACAGAAGTAAAAGTGAACTGATGACAGATGAAGGGGTTATAGTAATGTGAATGAAGAATATTAGTGATATATGAGTCTGAGGAAGGAGGAGGTGGTCAGTGATTCTGTGTGAGTTAAAAGTAGGTGCAGAGTTAATTTGAGATAAAACAGCATGGCCAAGCATGATAATGTAGATGAGACAAGGCCAGGATCTTGTACAGGACACACAGGGGCTGGATCAGGGCAACACCTGGAGAGCAGCAGGACATCTCAAAGCATGAGAGACAGGAGAAAGAAAACCACACAAACGGAACAAATAAAAATACAGAGGTTAGTAGGTTCATGGTAAATAACGGGCAAAATTGTCCTGCAAAAAAAACTTCCACAGGTCAGGCAAGAGAACTCAGCAACAGACAGCGTGTTGGCGGTTACCAGAAAGCTAACTAAAAAAGCTGTAGCTATGGTAGTATGACAGGGTTAATACAGAACAGTGATAATATGAAAACCAGCTCGAACACCAATAGAGAAGGAGTAACCTGAAAGTGAGTGATTAACCAAAAGCTTGTTTGAAAAGGTAGGTTTTTAGTCTAGATTTAAAGATTGAGAATGTCTCTGAGCCCCGAACAGTAACCGGAAGGCTATTCCAGGGTTGAGGAGCTTTGTGAGAATACGCTCTTCCTCCTGCAGTGTTTTTCTTAATGGAACTAAGAGTAGATGAGCATCCTATGAACGAAGTGTACGTGACGGGCGATAAGGTATGAGAAGTTCAGTAAGATACTGTGGGCCTAAACCATTTAGGGATTTATAAGCTAAGAGGAGTATTTTATACTCAATGTGAAATTTTAAGGGTAGCCAGTGTAGGGACGAGAGAACTGGGTTTACATGGTCGAATTTTCTAGCTCTAGTGAGCACCCTGGCTGCTGCATTGTGAACTAACTGAAGCTTGTGTAACACTGTGCATGAGCTCCCTGCCAGGAGCGCATTGCAGTAGTCTAGATGTGAAGTTATAAAAGCATGCACTAGTTTCTCTGCATCTTTTAAGGATAACATATGCAGAATTTTGGCAATGTTGCACAGGTGGAAGAAGGTGATTTTGACTGTATTGGATATGTGGATATTAAATGTGAGAGTTGAATCAAAGGCTACCCCTAAGTTTTTAATGATGGTGCTGTGTTTTACTGTTGAATTATCAAGATTAATAGCAGCATTTCTGAGTGAATGTTTCTGAGTATCTGTACCTAGTAAAAAGACCTTGGTTTTATCAGAATTTAACATGAGAAAATTTTGCATCATCCACTTTAATTTCAGTTAGACATTCTGTTATTTTACGTAGACAAGCAACATCGTTAGGTTTGGCTGATATATACAGTTGTGTGTTATCAGCGTAACAGTGGAATTGAATACCATGCTTACGGATTAGTCTACCGAGTGGCAGCATGTAGAGTGTGAACAATATAGGGCCAAGCACTGATCCTTGTGGAACACCATATTTAACTAAAGTATGATTAGAGGATTGACTGAGGTCAAGCAACACCAGAATAGAGATATAGCCCTTATCATGTGAAAGGAGTAAGTCATTAGTTACTCTTGTTAGAGCTGTTTCTGTGCGGAGATTTGGTCTAAATCCAGACTGAAAAATGTCATGAATGTCATTGTTTTGTAGGTAAGAGCACAACATCTGTGACATGACTTTTTCTAGAGTCTTAGCAATAAAAGGGAGGTTTGATATTGGCCTGTAGTGTGCGAGCACAAGAGGGTCAATATTAGGTTTTTTAATAATTGGTTTGATTACCGCTAATGTCAGAGATTTTGGTACATATACAGTGTTGAGGGATGAGTTTATTATTGTGAGCAATAGTCTAATGACTTTAGGTAAGATTTGTTTAAATAATTGTGTTGGTATAGGATCCAGTAATCATGAAGATGATTTAGATGAGCTAATTAAACTAAGAATTGAAGTAGTCTAAGTGCACCTCAGAGCTGGCAGGGTGTTCATCAACAAGAGCCGATGTGACTTTGGACTGATTTTGGATTTTGAGGTGAATGCAATCAATTTTATCATTAAAATTGTCAGTCATTACTACTGAAATCAGGGGGGACAGTGGAGTTGATTTCCTTTTTGTTGCCAATTAGGTTTGATACAGTGCTAAAAAGGAATCTAAGGTTGTCTGTTGTTTTCTATAAGAGTAAAGATGTACTGTGATTTGGCTTTAGATAAGGCATGTCTGTAGTCGATGAGGCAGGGCTGTCATGCAATTCGGAAACATTCTAGTTTTGTGTGTCTCCATTTACGTTCATGGTTATTAGCAGCCAGATTTAAGGCACGCGTGCTGTCACATGGAGCAAGCCTTTTCTCTCTAAATTGTTTGGTCTTGACTGGTGCAACACTATCTAGGTTTGTACACAGTAAAGGTTGTTTGTAATGAGCTCAAGGTCATTAGGGTGAGTTGGAAAAGAAATGGTGGTAAGGTCTGGAAGGTTATTGATAAAATCACTAACTTTTGAGGATGTTATAGTGCGCTTTCTAATATAGCGTGGCCGTGGACAGATATCAAAGTTTAACTCAATTTCATATATGGTTAGATGATGATCAGAGATGGTCTCGTAGCGAGAGATTGGATAGATTCTTTATCTCAATGCCCCATGTTAACATTAGGTCCAATGTGTGTTTGCATTGATGAGTGGGCCCAGTAACATTCTGAGTGAACCCTAGCGCATCCAAAATTGATTCAAATGCAATATTAAGTGGATCATGATCCTTCTCAAAGTGAATATTGATATCATCAACAATTAAGGCCTTTTCTGAAATGATAACTACACTTGAGAGAAAATCAGCAAATTCACAAAGAAATTCTGTATAAGGGCCAGGAGGACGATAGATTGTGAGGAGCATAAAAGAGTGCCTCCTTTTTGATGCAGTAACTTTAGGAGTAAGCACTTCAAAGGATTTAGTGTGATAAGATTTTTGTGTTGTGTCTATGGTAGGGTCATAAATTGTGGCTACGCCACCACCAGATGTTCGTGGGCAACTGTAATAGCTGAAGCCAGGGGGAGTGGACTCATTTAGGGCAATGTATTCATTGGGTTTAGCCCATGTTTTGCAGACACATAATGCATAGAGTTTGTTATCAGTAATAATATGACAGACAGTGAATGGTTTAGATGCTAGAGATCGTATATTTAAAAGCCCTAATTTAATGCTGGAAGTGCTGAAATATTGCGTTCGCTGCAGTGCCTTGGTGTTAATTCTAATTAGGCTGTTAAAACAGATTTTTGGACGTCTGTGATAACAAGCTTTGCGCGCAACACAGTCTCAATGCAGAAAGGTTTATTAGTGTTAATCAGAGTGGGTGATATGGACATGCTACTCATCATAATAACAGCAGAGAGATGGTCAGGTGGAACATTAGGAACTTTAATATTACTTACTTGCACGCTATCCAGTCCACCTACCTGACTGATGTGACTGGGAAGGACCAGTCAGTTCCGGCGCAGAAACACCTCAATGTTCCCAGAGAGAACTACGGATCCTAGGCGGCTCGGATGAATGTGGAGAACGACGGTGCCGAAGTCCTCACGCTGCCGAAGCGCTGAAGGAAGCCACCTGGCAACGTCCAGGACACGTGCGCCTGGGAGACAAGACACAGTTGCATTACTCTTTGTGCCCGACACTTTTAAATGTCTAACTATTGAATCTTCAATAATAAGAACACCGTCCTGTTTAGTCTTCGGTGCTGGAGCAGGTGCAGGTGAAGGCCAGAAGCTAAGCTCCTCAAACCGGTTGGCAGAAGTGAAGACTGGCTGTGTTGGAGGTGGGGACGGCCTCGGCTTCCCACGCCCACGCTGGCGCTCCCATCCCGGTGCAGGCGTGTAGATAGGTACCCTCACGAACCGCTGCGGCAGAGGACCAGGCTGCCTTGAGTCTTGTCTTCTCACAAGTCTAAACTTTCACAATGGCATAGGACACTTGTGCATCTCTCTGTTTTGTCTACATAGTTGCAAGTATACAAGTATACTACTTTGAGCTATTCCTGCAATTCTGAGACACCTGTTCCTTAAACAGGCCACTGCTTTGTTTTTCTGACTTTTTACCTGAAACTCATTTTGGTCTTTTAGAGTTGTTTATCTCTCTGTACTGATTTCTGGGTTTTGGAATATTTCTTTTGTTTTTGACCTTGTTTAATGTATTGTGTTTAATAAACCTCCAACTGACGTACACTTGGTGAGTGATTTGTTACACCTACAGATCTGTAAACCGTGTATATGAATGAAGAGTAGTTACTAATAACTCATTCATTCATTTTCTGTAACCCTTATCCAGTTCAGGGTGGCAGTGTGTCCGGAGCCTACCCAGAATCACTAGGCGCAAGGCAGGAACACACCCTGGAGGCAGCACCAGCCCTTCAGAGGGTGACACACACTCACACGTTCACTCACACACTTACACCCATGGACACTTTTGACTCACCAATCCACCTACCAATGTGTGTTTTTGGACCGGTGGGGACCAAGGCACTTGGAGGAAACCCACAAGGACATGGGGAAAACACACCAAACTCCTCAAAGGACCCACAACCTCCAGGTCCTTGGTGCTGTGTGACTGCAGCACGACCTGCTGCACATCGTGCTACATCGTGCTGCACTGATGACCCAAATACAGCCAAATACAAAATGGTACAAATCATTTTGTTAATTCATGATTGTTCTAAGAACTGAAAGTGATTAATTACATTCTCAAATTAACACAACAGTTGATAAAAACAAAGTCTGCCTTTGGTATTATTGCCAGAGGAAACATTTTCACTTGTCTTCGACTGTGTCCGTTCATCTCATAGCAAGTGCCAGTATTGTGTGGAGAGCTGTGCGAAGCAGAGATTTGTTTACACATGTTACAGGTTTATTCACACATAAACTAAAAGGCATGGTAGATTTATATAATGCAGTGAAGTAAAATGTAAGATATTTTAAATGAAATATAGTGGAGTTAAAGTAAAAAGACACTCAAAATGCAAATACTTCAGTAAAGTACAGATACACAAAAAAAAAAAATACTTACGTACCGTAACAAATTACATTTAATTACACCACTGGAAGGTATGTGTGTACAACTGAAAATGTAAATATTATTTGCTTTGAATGTTTAAGTAGAGCTACTTTTTCGATAAATTACATTCATTCATTCATTATCTGTAACCGCTTATCCAGTTCAGGGGCGCGGTTAGTCCAGAGCCTACCTGGGATCATTGTGCACAAGGCAGGAATACACCCTGGAGGGGGCGCCAGTCCTTCACAGAGCAACACACATACACACACACACACACTTGTTTGTAAATTGTGGGGGTCACCTGGAGGAATACTCACATTGTGGAGTCCACCCTTTCCCAAGGTGTTACAGACTTGAAAAAAATCATGCTTTGTCACTTTTGAGTCATCAATCCACCTACCAATGTGTGTTTTTGGACCATGGGAAACCGAATCACCCAGAGAAAAAACCACACGAACACAGAGAGAACACACCAAACTCTTCACAGACAGTCACCTGGAGCAGGAATCGAACCCACAACTTCCAGGAACCTGGAGCTGTGTGACTGTGACACTACCCGCTGCGCCACCCTTGAGAAACTGTAAATTGTGGGGGTCACCTGGAGGAATACTCACATTGTGGAGTCCACCCTTTTAAATTACATTATGTCCAAATTATTGTTGTAATTTCAGGGTTTTTTTTTTATTATAAAAAGAGGTTCTGACAAAGGATAAAATGTCTAGTCATGGTTGTAATCGTATTGTGAATAAATAAAGCCTACTTGGTGGGCACTGTCTGCTTTGTTTTGCTGGACATGCCCACCAGCAACACATCACCAGCTGCACGGGCAACATTGAGCAATTTTATTACTTTCGGTGTGCATGCTCCGTGAGTCTGTCTGTCTAAATATTATAATAGATAATAATCCAAACAGTATTTCTTTAGATACTCTGACATTATTCTCAGAATTTTTCCTACTTTAAATTCCTACATTATCCTGCATTATTCTCAGGATCATTCAGACTTTATTCTCAGAATTCCGACTGTATTCTCAGGATCTTTTTTTTTTTCAATGCTGTGGTCCTAAAACTTCAACACAAAACCAGAACCAAAACAGAATTAACCAGAAAACAGATAATGTGTTTTTGCATTCTGGGAATGCTCAGTGTCTCTCTCTCTCTCTCTCTCCCTCTCTCTCTCTCTCTGTTTCGGACTCTCTCACCTAATCCCTATCCTAGGAGTTGTTAGACGCTGTGCCCCTTGACACGGTGGTGGAGGTGAGGGCGGTGTTAGAGAACTGTGTGTTTAACTCTCTCCTGATCATCTCAGTGCAGGACAGAGGGAATAGCGTTTTCATGTTCCAGAGTGACTCTATGAGGGTGAGGAAAACTTTGAAAACACCAAGACATAAATAAAATTAATACAAATAATAAAACACAGAAATCAGCTGAAACTGACTGAATGAATCTGTTCTAAATCTGATTTTCAACCTACCAATCATCCAATCAATCAATAAATCACCTATTTGGTGAGTGTGTGAAACTGTCCACAGGTAAGGATGTGTGAGTGACTGGGTGAGTGTATGAAACTGTCCACAGGTGTGAGTGTGTGAGTGACTGCGTGAGTATGTGAAACTGTCCATAGAAGTGACTGGGTGAGTGTGTGAAACTGTGCATAAGTGTAAGTGTGTGAAACTGTCCACAGGTCTGAGTATGTGTGTACCTGAGTGAGTGTGTGAGTGACTGTATGAATGTGTGAAACTGTCCATAGGAGTGACTGTGTGAGTGTGTGAAACTGTCCACAGGTGTGAGTATGTGTGTAACTGAGTGAGTATGTGAGTGACTGGGTGAGTGTGTGAATGGTCCCTGCCAAAGTGGTTGTGTTCCTGTTTTGTGCAGGTTATTCTGGGTTGGCTCCTACTGACCAACACCAACCCTGATCAGAATGAATGACTAAATGAAAAATAATAATATGATTAATTTTCATGTCTGCTTCTCCTGAATGAGTCTCTGGTTCCGGGTCATTTTAGTGACTTGGTTTATTTTGGGATTTTAGGCAGATTACATCAGACAAGATCTAGAACGTGTTCTACAGAAGAGAACTGTCGAGGCCCAGGAAAGGAACACAAACAGGTAATAACTTTACCTGTCCCATCAAAAAAAACAAAAAAAAAAAAAAACAAGACAGCCTCCCAACAAACCCATCCACAGTCTCACTCTCTCTCTCTCTCTCTCTCTCTCTCTCTCTCACACACACACACATACACACACACACTCAGTGCAGTGAGCAGAAAAACAGCATCCCCTGAAGAGCAGAGTGCGGGGAGCCCCCCGGAGCCTTGCTGTGGTAAGTGGGCACCTCCCGATTACAGTATGACAATAATCCTCTCACAAAACAAAAATTTACAGCAAATTAGAATTTTAAACATTTTAAATTACAGTCTGCTAATTACCAGGTAAGTACAGAGTATGTACCTGTTAAATAAACCATAAAATAAAATAAGTACTGAGTAAATAAAGAGTATGATACTAGATATATGTGCTTATTACTGTGCTTTCTTACAAACATTTTACAAATAACTAAGAAGAGCAGAAGAGAAACACACATTTCATCATTAGTCCGCCATAGCTGACTAGCCGACCATGTCCTTCTCTGTATGTGCATTGTAAATAATTGTAAAAGATTTATAATTACATTCAGAACTACAGTGAGTTCAGAATAGTAGCTGCATTTCTTATTTATAAAAAATGACAGTAATAGTCCCATGCAAATTTCATAATCTATGATTATGCTTAGAAGTACAAATGGATTCTGAACATAGTGTCAGGATCAGTTGGACTGATGGAGTCGGACACACGATATAACACAATGACTTTATTTATAACAAAAGATAACAAAACAGAGACAGACTTGGATAACACGACAGGATACTTAGATAAAGAAAGACCTAGACAGAGAGACAGATAGAGAGAGAAATAGACTAAACCTAGACAGGGAGAGCTAAACAGAGACCTAGACTAGAGAGACAGATATAGACCTAAACTGGGAGACATATACATACAGACCTAGACAGGGAGAGGTGAACAGAGACCCAAACAGGGAGAGCTAAACAGACTAATAGAGAGGAAGAAATGCTAACAGACTTGAGAAAGGGAGAAATGCTAACAGACTAGAGAAAGGGAGACAGACAAAGCGAGCATAGAAAAGGAAACACTAACATACCAGAAAGAAACAGACAAACCGAGCACAGAAGCACAGGGAAGGAACAGACAGACCAGACTGACATACGAAGGGAAGAGAAGCAAAGCGAGGAATAGACAAGACAGCCTAGTGACAGATGAGCGAATGTCCAACAAAGAGGCACAGACACAAGAAACTTAAATACACACAAGGACCACTGAGACAAATAACAAGGGGGCAGGATTACAAAGGAGACACAGCTGGAGACATTGATGAGGATGTGGAGCTAAGGCGGGACTAGGACGGAGACAGGAACCAAAATATACAGAACACATGAAATACAGACACATGACAGGATCAAGGCGTGACACATAGTTATGGGCTTTATTTGTAAAATGTTTGTAAGATACTAAGTAATAACCACATTTCACCTATCATACCCTTTACTTACTCTAGACCTATTTTATGTTGCAGCTTACTTAACAGGTACTTACCCAGTAATTAGCAGGCTGTAATTTAAAGTGTTACTGCAAATTAGTTTGAGACATCAAGACAATACAACACTGAGATACAAACATGGCGACAGTAAAACACCGAGAAAGGGAAACAGAGACACTAACACATAAAGATACTGATACTGTGAGACTGTTTAAAACTGAAACAGTGAGACACAGACAGTGAAACACTGAGACACTGAGAATGTGAAACACTGCGATACAAATTCTGAAACATTAAGACACTGAAACACAGAGACATTTAGACAGTGAGACACATAGGCAGTGAGACAGAGAAACACTGATACACTGAGACATTGAAAAACAGACATTAAGACATTGCTTTTCACACAGACAGTGAGTAAAAGCATGAGACATTGAAACACTGAGAAATTTAGATATTTAAAAAAGTTGTAAACATTGTTCTAATCATTCAAGTATTGTCCAGATGAGAGTTTGACTCCGCCCATCACCAGACGGCAGCCCAAACAGGGGCCAGAACTCTCGACTCCTGTAAAGGACAAATCCAGGTGGCTCCTGAGCCCGCATCCTAACCCTGCCCCCTACACAGAGAGGGAAAGGAATGTGGTACGAGTGTGTCTGTTCCTATCTGTCTGTATCTGTCCCTGTCTGTCTGTATCTGTTCCTTTCTGTAAGTGTCTGTCCATGTCTGACCATATGCCTCTCTGTGATCATGTCTGTTTCTGCCTGTCTGTATCTGACCGTGTCTCTCAGTGTCTCAGTGACTGTATCTGACCTTGTCCAACCTTGTCTGTCTGTGTCTGTCCATGTGTGACCGTGTCTGTCCATATCTGTCCGTGTTTCTCCATATCTGACCGTGTCTCTTGTGTCTGTCAGTGTTTGTCCATATCTGTCTGTGTCACTTCGTCTGTATCTGAGCGTGCCTGCCCGTGTCTCTTCATATCTTCCCGTGTCGGTCTATATCTGTCCGTATCTGTCTGTCTGTCCTTATCTTACCATGTCTGTCCATGTCTATCTGTATCTGACCCTGACTGTCCATGACTGTCCCCGTGTGACCGTGTCTGCCAACTACAGGATGTCTTCAACCATCTGCTCAACGACATTGAGGCCTTTGCCGAGCGTGTCGCCGCAGCTTCCAGGGGCCAAATCAAACACAAGAAGAAGAAAAAGCAAAAAGGTGAGGATCAGCACTCGCACCATGAAGACGTTTTGTCCCCAGCTGTCACACCTCTTAATGCTGTGTGTGTATGTGTGTGTGTGTGTGTGTGTGTGTGTAGCGGTGCAGGGATTGCCATCTGATTATCAATTCACAGTCTGCCTCCAGAAAATTAAAATGGCATTCAATTTACTGGTAGGTACCTACACCACCTGCCTCTACCTATAGACCACCAGCACAACCTCCATCTACAGACCACCTCCACCTACAGACCAACATCACCAACTCCTCCACCTACAGACCACCTCAACCTACAAACCAGCCCCTTCTCCACCTAGAGACCACTACTGGCCTCCATCTACAGACCACCACCACCTCCACCTACAGACCAACATCACCACCTCTGCCACCTACAGATCAACACCAACAACACCCAATCCACCTACAGACCAACCCCAACACCTCCATCTACAGATCACCTCCACCTACAGATCAACATCACCACCTGCATCCACCTCTAGACCACCACTACCACTTTCATCTATAGACCACCTCCACATACAGACCAACATAACCACCTCCTCCATCTACAGGTCAACACCACCAACACCTGCCTGCACTTGCAGACCACCACAAGATCACATCTCCAATTATAGACCAAAATATTTTTACATATCACCGATCACATCTCTCTCTTTGTTGCAGGGCCAGTTGAATGGTCAGATTAATGACCCGAGTGCTGATGATCTGGTGCATGGTCTGTTCTCTGTACTGGCACTGGTAATTAAACACACACACACACACACACACACACACACACACACACACACACACACACACAGAGTGATTAAAGAAACTTGAGTGTGTGTGTGCGTGTCTATGTTATTTGTGTATATGTCTCTGTGTGTTTTTTGTGTGTGTATAGATCACTGGTGTATGTGATGACGGTCTCCCCTCAACTGTAGTTGCTCCACTGTTGGAGCCAGAGTGTGTGCGTTTCCTGAGTGAAGAAGCAACTCCTGAGGAGGATCAACTGTGGCAGTCACTCGGAGATGCCTGGAACATTCCCAGGTACCTCCACGTTCACCCACCCACACCCAGAACAATATATCTAAGAAACTACCCCACCACACACATCCAGAACACCACCCAGAAAATTATCCCGCTCCACACACACCCAGAACAATATCTGGGAAACTAACCCACTCTGCACACACCCAGAACAACACCCTAGAATCTATCCCCCTCCGCACAAACCCAGAACAATATCCGGGAAACTATCCCACCACACACATCCAGAAAAACTCCCAGGAAACTATCGTACTCCACTCAAACCCTGAACAACACCCAGTAAACTATTCCACCACACACACCTAGAACAATATCCAGGAAACTACCCCACCACACACATTCAGATCATCATCATCATCTTTTCCGCTTGTCCATTTCAGGGTCCCAGTGACATTCAGAACAACACCCGGGAAACTACCCCACTCCACACACACCCAGAACAACACCCGGGAAACTTCTCTATCACACACACACACACAGAACAACACCCAGGAAACTCATTCATCAAACACACCTGGAAGAACATTCAGGAAATGTTGCATGACACACAGCCAGAACCACAGCCAGGGAATTGGCTGATCACACACACACACAGAACAACACCCAGGAAACCACCCCAACACATATACAGACACAGAACAATACCCGGGAAACTTCCCCACCACACACACACAGAACAATACCTGGGAAACTGTTCCATCACCCACACACAAAGAACCACACCCGGGAAACTTCCCCACTCTGCACACACCCAGAACAATTGCCCCATATCACACACACACACACACACACACACACACACATACGCGTTTTTGTGTAATTTCAGGACACCAGACAAACTACCTACAAATGGGGACATCCCTTTCTGGAGGTTCCAGAAACAAATGAAACCTATTTTTGTGTTTCATATAATTCCCATATGATGTTTATCTGTTGATTTTTTCTGTATGTTCTTTTTTAAAAAAGTTCCTATTTTTCTGGTTTATGTGAAATTATGGGACACTTTCGGGTTTATGTGAACTTCCAGGACATACAATACACACACTTTCAAGTCTGCTACTACCAACATAATGGGGACATGTTAAAAGTTGGGACTTATTTTACACATGGACTACTGCAAATCAAGGACACAACAATTATAGAGTGTATCATAGCTTTTAAGGTGATGTATGGGCATGTTGTTAATTTTTTTTTTTATCATAGTAGTTCAATATTCTAAAATATTGAAATGATTTATTCTAACTGTACATGTAGTGTACAGTTAAACTAATCAGACATATTATAAAAAAACATTTATTTGAATTTCCAACACACGGTATAAAACAAAGTGCCACAGTTTTACAGCAGATTCTATAGATCACATGCATCTACATTTTGGTGGATGTTTAGTTTTTTACATCTGGAAGCTGTCCTTCACACTAAAATTTCCTGATGAATGAACAAATAAAAATAAAATATTTTACATGGACTTCCAAAGAAGGATTTTATCCATCTCTTCTAAAGTGAATATGCATGGGGTTTTTTTTTGGACAAGGACAATGTATTCACTTGGAACTTTGCATTGTGTTATTACAATTATGTTATCAATATAAAGCATCAATTTTCCATTTACTTTTATATTATCCTTCAGCCAATAATAAAAAAAATTAATACATGGCTCAATCCACTGCAAATTTTCTCTCTCAAACAATTAAAATAAAAATAGCATACTGGTGAATGGTGAACAGTGTAAGTATTCAATGACGGTTATATATTAACCAAAGAAGGTTTAAGAATATTGCTGGCTGAACTGTACCAACTTCAAAAAACTGCATAGAACACATCTGATATGTCAGAATAAAAAAAAAAATGAAATGACAACATCTCCTTCGTTACATTCATACGTGTCCGCTTACAAAGTCAGTATTTTACCCACACAGTTTTCTTTTGAGTGCCACTATTCTGTTCTTCACATAGTACTTGATGGCAACCCAGTCACGGTTTCATCATCAGCATCAGGTTTAGACAGCAAGCATGAGAGACAGTCTTTCTTACCAGGGACTCGGCCACTCTTTATACAATGCATTAGGTGTTTCTCAACAGCATGTACCTCATCATCTGACCACTTCTTCCTGCTTTGTGGAATGTCTGTTGACAGAAATATGAAATGAGATCTGAGTTTAGAGTCACAAAACACAAAATGTACATAAAAACAAATTAATATTAGAGGGGCATGGAGTCAATCAGTCTGTGGCACTGCTCAGGTGTTATATGAGAGCCCAGGCTGCTCTGATAGTGGTCTTCAGCTCTTCTGCATTGTTGGGTCTGGGGTACTGCATCTTCCTCTTCACAATACCCCATAGATTTTCTATGGGGTTAAGGTCAGGTGACTTTTCTGGTCAATTAAGAACAGGGAGCGCATGGTCCTTAAACCAGGTACTGGTAGCTTTGGCACTGTGTGCAGGTGCCAAGTCCTTTCAGAAAATGAAAATTGCATCTCCATAAAGTTGGTCAGCAGCAGGAAGCATGAAGTGCTCTAAAACTCCCTGGCAGACGGCTGCATTGACCTTGGACCTCAGAAAACACAGTGGACCAACACGGCGCTCCAAACCATCACTGACTGTGGAAACTTTACACTGGACCTCAAGCAACGTGGATTCTGTGCCTCTCCTCTCTTCCTCCAGACCTTGATTTCCAAAGAAAATGTAAAATTTACTTTCATCAGAGAACATTACTTTGGACCACTCAGCAGCAGTCCAGTCCTTTGTGTCTTTAGCCCAGGGGCGAGACACTTCTGACACTGTCTTGTTCAAGAGTGGCTTCACACAAGGAATGCGACAGCTGAAACTCATGTCTTGCATACGTCTGTGTGGTGGTTCTTGAAGCACTGACTCCAACTGCAGTCCAGTCTTTGTGAAACAAAACCCTTTCAAAAATGTGGGGGAGAGTCACAATCCTCTCCAGGGTGCGGTTATCGCTTGTACATTTTTTTTCTACCACATCTTTTCCTTCCCTTCACCTCTCTATTAATGAGCTTGGACACAGAGCTCTGTGAACAGCCAGCCTCTTTAGCAATGACCTTTTGTGTCTTCCTCTGTTTGTGTAAGGTGTCAGTGGTCGTCTTTTGGACTACTGTCAAGTCAGCAGTCTTCACCATGAGTGTGTAGCCTACAGAACTAGACTGAGAGACCATTTAAAGGCCTTTGCATGTGTTTTGAGTTAATTCACTGATTAGAGTGTGGCAGCAGGTGTCTTCAATATTGAACCTTTTCACAATATTCTAATTTTCTGAGAAACTGAATTTGAGGTTTTCATTAGTTATCAGTTATAATCATCATATTAAAAGAAATAAACACTTGAAATATCAGTCTGTGTGTAATGATGAATATAATAGGAAATGTTTTCCGGTTTGCAAGAGCACTGTTCATTGCCTGACGTGGTTTTCCTCACACAAAATTATTTTCTCTGCTCGCAAATTTTTAATTGGCTCCACTGGCATAGATTAGGCTGCTTCTCTTAAATAAAAATTCCCCAAGGATGGAATTTTCTCACCTGGGTATGCTCCGGACCCACCGCGTCCCTGAACTGGATACGAGGTTAAAGTTCTGAGTACGCAAAACTACTGGAAAGCAGCAAATGATGAGGAAACATCCTCAGAATTGTATATAAATAAAGGTGTGTTTTGATTAAAACCGTGAACGTCCCCTTTAACTACACCAAGATATTTTACCCCAAAACAGTCCTGGAATTTTGGTGTCAGGACAATCGTTGGGTAAGGGCAGCACTGATGTAGTAGCCCTTAATGGAAAGAAATACTGAAATGCCTAGCTTACTATTATATGAAAATAGGTTCATTTTTTTACCTGTGCAGCAGTAGCCTCCACTTTTGGCTCCTCGGTGGCCAAAGAAGTTTCTGGTTCAGCACCGTACTTGGCAAGCTTTGCGCTCCGTATGATTCTGCTGTCAGTCTAAATGAATATAGGCATAGTAATATTAAAATAATAACAGAAAATGACCACAAAACTGACTATTAAAATCTAAAACAAGGATCAACAATAATTTATTCAAAGTGATTTACGCCAAGGTGTAAAATTAGGACACAACACACACCCCGTTTCTGGTACAGTCCAATGTCAGGACATTTGAGGCTTCCCTCAGGTCAAAACATTTTACCCCAGAAAAGTCTTGGAGCATCATTATTAGGACAGTTATTTAATATTATTATTAAACTTAGTTTATAAATAGCTGTCCAAATAGAGTGTTTGGATAATCCATTTCTACCTGTGCTGCCATGATTTCTGCTCTCCGCTCATGAGAAATCAGCGAAAGATCCGGACCTTCAGGTGATTTGTTAATGTTTTTGTCCTGCAAGGTGTGAGACAAAGACCAGTCAACAGACATTTCATGCTGCTTACTTTCATTGCTCATGGGAAAAAAAACAAATGACAACAATAAGGACTAAGAGAAGCAACAGCTTTGATTTTGGCAATATCGTTCACGTCATGATGCAAAATTAGGACCCGACACACACCCTTTGTCTGGTACGATGCAAATTCAGGACATTTTAGATATTAAAAGGGGGCGTCTACGATTGTGGGGAAATGCTGTTCTCTCTGGTTTGTTTACACTCAGAAGCTGTGCGTCTTTTAAGGTGGAAAAGTGTGTTTGGGGGAAAAATAACTGATAGTACGCAGCTGAAGTTTAACTTGTCTGTAAGCTTGCTTTCACTATTTGAATTACCACAGAAACCCATTTGTAACTCGAGCTGTAGAGTTTGTTATAAATGTCGGTATGTGTTTTATTTTATGCAGTTTGCCATCTTCTGAATTTGGACAGTCCACCTTAAGAAATCCAAAACAGTAAAAATAAGTCCGTTACCCACCTATGGAACAGACATAGAGCAACATCCTCATCTCGAATTGTACCTTTCATAGAGATTGTATAGAGATTTCTCTTGTGTAAAATAACTCTAGATGCCGTATCTGCTGCGAGCAGAGAGAGAGAAAGCCTAACAGTGGCCAGAGACATTTTTTCTTCTTTTAAAAACAGGCTTCGGAAATGCATTAGATCAGTTCTGAGCACGCAAAACTACTGGAAAGCTGCAAATGATGAGGAAACATCCTCAGAGTTGTATATAAATAAAGGTGTGTTTTGATTAAAACCGTGAACGTCCCCTTTAACTACACCAAGATATTTTACCCCAAAACAGTCCTGGAATTTTGGTGTCAGGACAATCGTTGGGTAAGGGCAGCACTGATGTAGTAGCCCTTAATGGAAAGAAATACTGAAATGCCTAGCTTACTATTATATGAAAATAGGTTCATTTTTTTACCTGTGCAGCAGTAGCCTCCACTTTTGGCTCCTCGGTGGCCAAAGAAGTTTCTGGTTCAGCACCGTACTTGGCAAGCTTTGCGCTCCGTATGATTCTGCTGTCAGTCTAAATGAATATAGGCATAGTAATATTAAAATAATAACAGAAAATGACCACAAAACCGACTATTAAAATCTAAAACAAGGATCAACAATAATTTATTCAAAGTGATTTACGCCAAGGTGTAAAATTAGGACACAACACACACCCCGTTTCTGGTACAGTCCAATGTCAGGACATTTGAGGCTTCCCTCAGGTCAAAACATTTTACCCCAGAAAAGTCTTGGAGCATCATTATTAGGACAGTTATTTAATATTATTATTAAACTTAGTTTATAAATAGCTGTCCAAATAGAGTGTTTGGATAATCCATTTCTACCTGTGCTGCCATGATTTCTGCTCTCCGCTCATGAGAAATCAGCGAAAGATCCGGACCTTCAGGTGATTTGTTAATGTTTTTGTCCTGCAAGGTGTGAGACAAAGACCAGTCAACAGACATTTCATGCTGCTTACTTTCATTGCTCATGGGAAAAAAACAAATGACAACAATAAGGACTAAGAGAAGCAACAGCTTTGATTTTGGCAATATCGTTCACGTCATGATGCAAAATTAGGACCCGACACACACCCTTTGTCTGGTACGATGCAAATTCAGGACATTTTAGATATTAAAAGGGGGCGTCTACGATTGTGGGGAAATGCTGTTCTCTCTGGTTTGTTTACACTCAGAAGCTGTGCGTCTTTTAAGGTGGAAAAGTGTGTTTGGGGGAAAAATAACTGATAGTACGCAGCTGAAGTTTAACTTGTCTGTAAGCTTGCTTTCACTATTTGAATTACCACAGAAACCCATTTGTAACTCGAGCTGTAGAGTTTGTTATAATGTCGGTATGTGTTTTATTTCATGCAGTTTGCCATCTTCTGAATTTGGACAGTCCACCTTAAGAAATCCAAAACAGTAAAAATAAGTCCGTTATCCACCTATGGAACAGACATAGAGCAACATCCTCATCTCGAATTGTACCTTTCATAGAGATTGTATAGAGATTTCTCTTGTGTAAAATAACTCTAGATGCCGTTTCTCTGCTGCGAGCAGAGAGAGAGAAAGCCTAACAGTGGCCAGAGACATTTTTTCTTCTTTTAAAAACAGGCTTCGGAAATGCATTAGATCAGTTCTGAGCACGCAAAACTACTGGAAAGCTGCAAATGATGAGGAAACATCCTCAGAGTTGTATATAAATAAAGGTGTGTTTTGATTAAAACCGTGAACGTCCCCTTTAACTACACCAAGATATTTTACCCCAAAACAGTCCTGGAATTTTGGTGTCAGGACAATCGTTGGGTAAGGGCAGCACTGATGTAGTAGCCCTTAATGGAAAGAAATACTGAAATGCCTAGCTTACTATTATATGAAAATAGGTTCATTTTTTTACCTGTGCAGCAGTAGCCTCCACTTTTGGCTCCTCGGTGGCCAAAGAAGTTTCTGGTTCAGCACCGTACTTGGCAAGCTTTGCGCTCCGTATGATTCTGCTGTCAGTCTAAATGAATATAGGCATAGTAATATTAAAATAATAACAGAAAATGACCACAAAACTGACTATTAAAATCTAAAACAAGGATCAACAATAATTTATTCAAAGTGATTTACGCCAAGGTGTAAAATTAGGACACAACACACACCCCGTTTCTGGTACAGTCCAATGTCAGGACATTTGAGGCTTCCCTCAGGTCAAAACATTTTACCCCAGAAAAGTCTTGGAGCATCATTATTAGGACAGTTATTTAATATTATTATTAAACTTAGTTTATAAATAGCTGTCCAAATAGAGTGTTTGGATAATCCATTTCTACCTGTGCTGCCATGATTTCTGCTCTCTGCTCATGAGAAATCAGCGAAAGATCCGGACCTTCAGGTGATTTGTTAATGTTTTTGTCCTGCAAGGTGTGAGACAAAGACCAGTCAACAGACATTTCATGCTGCTTACTTTCATTGCTCATGGGAAAAAAACAAATGACAACAATAAGGACTAAGAGAAGCAACAGCTTTGATTTTGGCAATATCGTTCACGTCATGATGCAAAATTAGGACCCGACACACACCCTTTGTCTGGTACGATGCAAATTCAGGACATTTTAGATATTAAAAGGGGGCGTCTACGATTGTGGGGAAATGCTGTTCTCTCTGGTTTGTTTACACTCAGAAGCTGTGCGTCTTTTAAGGTGGAAAAGTGTGTTTGGGGGAAAAATAACTGATAGTACGCAGCTGAAGTTTAACTTGTCTGTAAGCTTGCTTTCACTATTTGAATTACCACAGAAACCCATTTGTAACTCGAGCTGTAGAGTTTGTTATAATGTCGGTATGTGTTTTATTTCATGCAGTTTGCCATCTTCTGAATTTGGACAGTCCACCTTAAGAAATCCAAAACAGTAAAAATAAGTCCGTTATCCACCTATGGAACAGACATAGAGCAACATCCTCATCTCGAATTGTACCTTTCATAGAGATTGTATAGAGATTTCTCTTGTGTAAAATAACTCTAGATGCCGTTTCTCTGCTGCGAGCAGAGAGAGAGAAAGCCTAACAGTGGCCAGAGACATTTTTTCTTCTTTTAAAAACAGGCTTCGGAAATGCATTAGATCAGTTCTGAGCACGCAAAACTACTGGAAAGCTGCAAATGATGAGGAAACATCCTCAGAGTAGTATATAAATAAAGGTGTGTTTTGATTAAAACCGTGAACGTCCCCTTTAACTACACCAAGATATTTTACCCCAAAACAGTCCTGGAATTTTGGTGTCAGGACAATCGTTGGGTAAGGGCAGCACTGATGTAGTAGCCCTTAATGGAAAGAAATACTGAAATGCCTAGCTTACTATTATATGAAAATAGGTTCATTTTTTTACCTGTGCAGCAGTAGCCTCCACTTTTGGCTCCTCGGTGGCCAAAGAAGTTTCTGGTTCAGCACCGTACTTGGCAAGCTTTGCGCTCCGTATGATTCTGCTGTCAGTCTAAATGAATATAGGCATAGTAATATTAAAATAATAACAGAAAATGACCACAAAACTGACTATTAAAATCTAAAACAAGGATCAACAATAATTTATTCAAAGTGATTTACGCCAAGGTGTAAAATTAGGACACAACACACACCCCGTTTCTGGTACAGTCCAATGTCAGGACATTTGAGGCTTCCCTCAGGTCAAAACATTTTACCCCAGAAAAGTCTTGGAGCATCATTATTAGGACAGTTATTTAATATTATTATTAAACTTAGTTTATAAATAGCTGTCCAAATAGAGTGTTTGGATAATCCATTTCTACCTGTGCTGCCATGATTTCTGCTCTCCGCTCATGAGAAATCAGCGAAAGATCCGGACCTTCAGGTGATTTGTTAATGTTTTTGTCCTGCAAGGTGTGAGACAAAGACCAGTCAACAGACATTTCATGCTGCTTACTTTCATTGCTCATGGGAAAAAAACAAATGACAACAATAAGGACTAAGAGAAGCAACAGCTTTGATTTTGGCAATATCGTTCACGTCATGATGCAAAATTAGGACCCGACACACACCCTTTGTCTGGTACGATGCAAATTCAGGACATTTTAGATATTAAAAGGGGGCGTCTACGATTGTGGGGAAATGCTGTTCTCTCTGGTTTGTTTACACTCAGAAGCTGTGCGTCTTTTAAGGTGGAAAAGTGTGTTTGGGGGAAAAATAACTGATAGTACGCAGCTGAAGTTTAACTTGTCTGTAAGCTTGCTTTCACTATTTGAATTACCACAGAAACCCATTTGTAACTCGAGCTGTAGAGTTTGTTATAATGTCGGTATGTGTTTTATTTCATGCAGTTTGCCATCTTCTGAATTTGGACAGTCCACCTTAAGAAATCCAAAACAGTAAAAATAAGTCCGTTATCCACCTATGGAACAGACATAGAGCAACATCCTCATCTCGAATTGTACCTTTCATAGAGATTGTATAGAGATTTCTCTTGTGTAAAATAACTCTAGATGCCGTTTCTCTGCTGCGAGCAGAGAGAGAGAAAGCCTAACAGTGGCCAGAGACATTTTTTCTTCTTTTAAAAACAGGCTTCGGAAATGCATTAGATCAGTTCTGAGCACGCAAAACTACTGGAAAGCTGCAAATGATGAGGAAACATCCTCAGAGTTGTATATAAATAAAGGTGTGTTTTGATTAAAACCGTGAACGTCCCCTTTAACTACACCAAGATATTTTACCCCAAAACAGTCCTGGAATTTTGGTGTCAGGACAATCGTTGGGTAAGGGCAGCACTGATGTAGTAGCCCTTAATGGAAAGAAATACTGAAATGCCTAGCTTACTATTATATGAAAATAGGTTCATTTTTTTACCTGTGCAGCAGTAGCCTCCACTTTTGGCTCCTCGGTGGCCAAAGAAGTTTCTGGTTCAGCACCGTACTTGGCAAGCTTTGCGCTCCGTATGATTCTGCTGTCAGTCTAAATGAATATAGGCATAGTAATATTAAAATAATAACAGAAAATGACCACAAAACTGACTATTAAAATCTAAAACAAGGATCAACAATAATTTATTCAAAGTGATTTACGCCAAGGTGTAAAATTAGGACACAACACACACCCCGTTTCTGGTACAGTCCAATGTCAGGACATTTGAGGCTTCCCTCAGGTCAAAACATTTTACCCCAGAAAAGTCTTGGAGCATCATTATTAGGACAGTTATTTAATATTATTATTAAACTTAGTTTATAAATAGCTGTCCAAATAGAGTGTTTGGATAATCCATTTCTACCTGTGCTGCCATGATTTCTGCTCTCCGCTCATGAGAAATCAGCGAAAGATCCGGACCTTCAGGTGATTTGTTAATGTTTTTGTCCTGCAAGGTGTGAGACAAAGACCAGTCAACAGACATTTCATGCTGCTTACTTTCATTGCTCATGGGAAAAAAAACAAATGACAACAATAAGGACTAAGAGAAGCAACAGCTTTGATTTTGGCAATATCGTTCACGTCATGATGCAAAATTAGGACCCGACACACACCCTTTGTCTGGTACGATGCAAATTCAGGACATTTTAGATATTAAAAGGGGGCGTCTACGATTGTGGGGAAATGCTGTTCTCTCTGGTTTGTTTACACTCAGAAGCTGTGCGTCTTTTAAGGTGGAAAAGTGTGTTTGGGGGAAAAATAACTGATAGTACGCAGCTGAAGTTTAACTTGTCTGTAAGCTTGCTTTCACTATTTGAATTACCACAGAAACCCATTTGTAACTCGAGCTGTAGAGTTTGTTATAATGTCGGTATGTGTTTTATTTCATGCAGTTTGCCATCTTCTGAATTTGGACAGTCCACCTTAAGAAATCCAAAACAGTAAAAATAAGTCCGTTATCCACCTATGGAACAGACATAGAGCAACATCCTCATCTCGAATTGTACCTTTCATAGAGATTGTATAGAGATTTCTCTTGTGTAAAATAACTCTAGATGCCGTTTCTCTGCTGCGAGCAGAGAGAGAGAAAGCCTAACAGTGGCCAGAGACATTTTTTCTTCTTTTAAAAACAGGCTTCGGAAATGCATTAGATCAGTTCTGAGCACGCAAAACTACTGGAAAGCTGCAAATGATGAGGAAACATCCTCAGAGTTGTATATAAATAAAGGTGTGTTTTGATTAAAACCGTGAACGTCCCCTTTAACTACACCAAGATATTTTACCCCAAAACAGTCCTGGAATTTTGGTGTCAGGACAATCGTTGGGTAAGGGCAGCACTGATGTAGTAGCCCTTAATGGAAAGAAATACTGAAATGCCTAGCTTACTATTATATGAAAATAGGTTCATTTTTTTACCTGTGCAGCAGTAGCCTCCACTGTTGGTTCCTCGGTGGCCAAAGAAGTTTCTGGTTCAGCACCGTACTTGGCAAGCTTTGCGCTCCGTATGATTCTGCTGTCAGTCTAAATGAATATAGGCATAGTAATATTAAAATAATAACAGAAAATGACCACAAAACTGACTATTAAAATCTAAAACAAGGATCAACAATAATTTATTCAAAGTGATTTACGCCAAGGTGTAAAATTAAGACACAACACACACCCCGTTTCTGGTACAGTCCAATGTCAGGACATTTGAGGCTTCCCTCAGGTCAAAACATTTTACCCCAGAAAAGTCTTGGAGCATCATTATTAGGACAGTTATTTAATATTATTATTAAACTTAGTTTATAAATAGCTGTCCAAATAGAGTGTTTGGATAATCCATTTCTACCTGTGCTGCCATGATTTCTGCTCTCCGCTCATGAGAAATCAGCGAAAGATCCGGACCTTCAGGTGATTTGTTAATGTTTTTGTCCTGCAAGGTGTGAGACAAAGACCAGTCAACAGACATTTCATGCTGCTTACTTTCATTGCTCATGGGAAAAAAACAAATGACAACAATAAGGACTAAGAGAAGCAACATGAACATCGCTTACACCCAAATATAAAATAAGGACTGGACATACGGATATTGCTTAATATATAACACATGAATTCCAAACTTGGTAATATTTTATCAAAACTAATTTTTTGCTTCGTGTCAATATGCTTCAACATCCTTAACTGTGCCCCAGTGGTGAGTATTTTATGCTCATCAGGTCATGAAGGGTTTTGGTAATCTTTAAAACAGACAATGTAAACACGACAGACATGCAAGAGAACACAGACATTGTCTTAATCAGTGTTCAAGTGTTAAAGTCTAGAATGTTTAAGTCTGCCTGAAGATGTGTTTATAATTACTTAATTTTTTTTTTTCATTCTGTAAATATAAAAAAAAAATTGAAGAAGAATTGGCTGCTTTCAAGACAGGCGCAGAGACAAAATTTTAAAGGGACAATATGTATAGACACTCGAGATATATTTTAATCTTAAAGCATTTCATAACAAGCAGGTGAGCTGGTAACAAGAGTAGATCTATATAGGGGGTAAAAAGCTTCCATTGTTTTTAAGCAAAGATAGGTTGGTTCTCACCACTTTGTATTTTGAATTATTGTAAAAATATATAGTGTTCTACGCAGTACATTTCAAAATATACTGTACCTAATATAAAATCCAAATAAATCATGTTTTCTGTGCCACTGAAACAATGGACCATCCAAATTTTATCAGTGACGGGCAAAACCCTACACCTCTCCTAGGGCATCAGTGACCACTACATGGACGGCTTGCATATGTGAGTAGCTTCTATTGATGTGGATGTGAACATTACTATTTTTAGAGAAAAATGATGATGTCTTTCCCCAGGAAATCTATGGTTATTTCAGCAGGATTATGCCATGCCTCATTTGGTGTGTGCTACAACAGCATGAGCTTAACCTGCCTGTGTTCTAGATCTGTCTCCTATGATAATCACGACGGTAAACTTGGTCCTGTCCCCTGTGTTGCAGATATCAAATTTCCATTTCCAATTTTTTTATATTTAACAAATAGTTTAGTTGAAATAATACTACATAAAGTAAACACAAATATTTAATGAATATCTTTTCCCTGTTCTTTAAATCTAATTAACAAGTTACAGATTTTGTTTTGTTGCATTTTTATAAAGTATTCCATATTTTCATATAAAATATCATATAAACTCACCAGTGACAGTGAAATATGTACTGGAGAAAATAGTCACATGTGTATTATTATAATTTGAAGTCACAGAGAAAATCTCCTCAGGAGTTGCAAACCTGTAGATTTTTTCCTCTCCCACAAATACAATCACAAACTCTTAATTGCAGGTGCACAAATCCAATTCTACATACAATTCTACTAAGACAGAGCCAATTACTGCATGTGAAATTTAACCTTTAAACTTTTTTTCTTGTAACAGTAACACAATTTTAGAACCAAAACATTTTAAACTACAAGAAATGTCCTTCCCCCACCCCACACACGTGCCCCTGAGGTTTAATATTTATAACTGTAATTATTGTAATTGTAGTATGGAATGTAAATATTGAGGCATACCTTTACATGAGTTGATAAATCTTTCTTCAAACCAAGGCTTGTCCTCGCAGGAAAGAATATGTTCTGTAGCATCTGCCACAGGATTTCACCTCGTTCTTCTACTCAACATTTTCCTTAATACTGTTTTTAAATCATAAAATGTATGAACTGAAAAAGAGTAAATATGGATTTGAATACTAAACATTTTAAGGCAACAACATGCCTTTATTTCAGTTTTCTAACTAAGCCTGTAATTATTTGTAACAAAACATAACCACAGCAAGGGTCTGACACCTATAATTGTACTGTACACTCAGTGTGCTCACTGTAACTTTACACAAACTGTACACTGCGTACTTAATACATAAAATAAATACATAGTTTGTATAATAAACTAAAAATGCTGCAGAGCTGGGGTTAAGAAACAGGGAAAACATGGCTGTAAATGGCTAAATATATTAAAGACTAGACTAGATGTAGATGTAGATGTGAAATTTGACCAAAAGCGGTTGTCCTGTTCACCATTTATTAATAACTCTGTGGCCGAGCCCTGCCCCCCTCACCCAACTCTCCCTGTAACTGTGATTAAACTTTTCCACTCTGCTGCACGCGCCCATCCCCCACTCTGTCCGTGCTGCACGCGCCCCAACTCTGCTCTCGCAGCTGCACGCGCCCATCCCCCACTCTGCAGTCCACGGCGTCTCTCTCCTAAATAAACTTTCTCTCGGAGCTGCACCTTTCCTTCACGCGTTGAACGTCGACTTCACAAAATTCTACTCCCCAAGATTAAAACCTGTGCACTCTAAAGCACTCTAAATGTCTAGGTGTGTGCCTGGTTAAACAAACAAGTCCAACAAACGTGTATATTAATTAAATAAATAAATAAATAGTTTAACCACAGAACCACTTCGAATGCATTAAATAAATCAGATAAAACCACATTTTAAATTGTAAATTTATTATACATAACTTTAAAATGATGCAATAAAGATGCATTAACTTACCATTTAAAAGCTTGTCTCGTGTCCACCGCTCAGTTTCCCGGGAAAAATGGGACCTGTTTTTTGCCGCGAAGCTCTCGAACCAATAAGTGCGATTCCACTAACCAATCAGAGAGCCAATTAAGCTCTGATTTATAACTCATATCCCCAGGAACCATGAGTGTAAGATCACTGGAAGCCATTTTATGCTGACGTCACTTCCAAAGTGTGCGTGGCTTTTGCTGCAGTTCCTCAAGTGGCCACTGCGAGCGCGCACCCTTTTGAGCCAAATCTAGACACCCTTACCTCACTTTGACCCTCATGAGAGTTAAAAATTAGGACTTTCCTGAAATTCACAGCACATGTCTTTTAGAGCATTCTGAACATGGTGGCAGGGTCAGAAAAGTTAGGACATGGGTTTTGGTCCTGACAATACCATGTGTCCTGACAACGTTGGTGTGTATTCTGACAAGTGTACTGACAATACACAAAAACAAACACATACAGAACAACACCAAGGAAATTACCCCATCACACTCACACACATACACACAGAGACATAACAACACCTGGGAAACTACCCCACTCTGCACACACACAGAACAACACCCAGGAAACTTTTCCATCACACACTCACACCCAGAACAAGACCTGGGAAGTAGTTACCCTCTGACGTTCAGTGTAATGTGAATTTTATGAAATTTACCCATGTGTTACAGCACTAAATGGCCAGAAGACGATGACAAATTACCCTCCTTTACCCCAGTGTTCGACAGCGGTTGGGAACCTCCTGAACTCACACACACTGAGACAAAACACACACACACACAATGGCAGGATAGCACAGGAGGACAGGTATACTAACACACACACACACACACAGAACAACACCCAGGAAACCACCCCAACACATACACACACAGATCAACACACACAGAACAACACACACACACACACACGTCTTTATAAATCTAATGTGTGTCTTTGGTTCTTGTAGAGCACTGAATGCTGGAAGATATCAGGGCCCAGGTAAAATTGTTACAGCTTTAGAACAGAACTTTACTGACCATCACTGACCTCCCTGCCACTCACTCTGTGTGTTTGTGTGTGTGTGTGCATGGTACAGTTATGAGGAGACTCCTCTTAGCTTGATGTGTGTGTTGTGTGATTTCCGAGCAAGAAATGATCGAGAGTTGACTGTGAAGAAAGGAGAAACCGTGGAGGTGAGTTCAGGTTTACCACATTCATAGTGAACACAAACACACTTACATGCATATGTATGCACACAGAGAAATACACACACACATGTATGTAATGGTTTGCGTCTGTTCTGTTTGTGTCTGTAGTTGTTGGACATGTCCAAGCGTTGGTGGAAGGTGAGGAACAGCCACGGTGAGGAGGGATTTGTTCCAAATAATGTCTTGAATTCGACAGAGCGTGAGGACAGAAAGGTAACTACAGCTTCCCCGCCAAGAACAGAGGAACGGTGTTACAGCATTTTATATTACACTCATCCTGTTGGCATATATAGTGCCAATAGGCACTGAGTGGTCACTGAGCTGAATTGATAACTGATCTTATTGGTCACTTGTGTCCTGCAGGTGGACAAGAACCCTGTTCTAAACAGGAAATCAAAGCCAGAAGAGGTGAAGGCCTGGCTGGAGCACAATAGCTTTAGCAAAATGTGAGAAACTTTCAGTGTTTCACCAAAGATTTGACCTTGGTTTAGGGTTAGAGTTCAGTAGAGTACAGAGCACAAACTACAGGACAGTAGAATACAGTACAGTAGAGTATTGTAGAGTAGAGTGCAGTACAGTAGAGTTAAGCAGAGTACAGTAGGGTACAGTAGAGTACAGTACAGTTGGGTACAGCAGAGCACAGTAGGGAACAGAGTATAGCGCAGTACAGAACAGTAGGGTAGAGTACAATACAGATTAGGGTTCAGTCACATACAGTAGGGTAGAGTTCAGTACAGTTGAGTATAGTACAGTAGTGTACAGCACAGAATATAGTGTACAGTATATAGGGTACAGTCGAGTACAGTACAATAGAGTAGTTAATTATAGTACATTAGGGTATACTACAGTAGGGTACAGTACATTATAATACAGTAGAGTACACTAGAGTATGGTACCCACACCAAAATAAATATATATATATAATAATTTTAATCTGTCTCACTTCTTTCTATTGTCTAGTTGGACAAATAAAGGAAAAAAAAATTATAATACTTTTGTCTCATGCGGCTCAGCTATGTCTCCAGACGTCTAAATGAGAACTGAAAGTTCAGGAAGAAACTATAAATCAGTGTAAATTTTTTTTTTTGTTTGATCTGTGTTTAAGAGTAACATTTTCAAAACGGCTTCTTTACACAATGATGTTACATGAAACGCAGGGATCAAACACTGTGTGTGTTTGTGTGTGTCTGTGTATAGTACTGTGCGGTGTCTGGGTGGTCTCAGTGGGCCGGTGCTGTTGGGAATGAGTCGAGATGAGCTGAAGATCATATGTCCAGAGGAAGGAGGAAGAGTTTATTACCAGCTACAAAACATTAAATCAGCCCTTGCTGTGAGTACACACACACACACACACACACACACACACACACGCTGACTCTAACTTCAGGAACCAGAGGAAAACTTTCAGCCCTTTTAGTTCTGTTTTTTTTTCCTCACACTTCACTACAACTCAACACTAAGGAGTGTGTTTGTGTTCTGGAACCATGCGCTAACATTTCACATAAAAACACACCTTAGGTTTTTTGTTTTTTAGCTCTTTCTCACTCTGTGTGTGTGTGTGTTACAGATGGTCAAAGACGTGAGTCCTCTGATCTGAGGAGCAACAGAACCACAAGCGTCACACACACACATACAAACACATCTACCACCGGCATGCGTGGTACATTTCTGAAGATGTTTCCATAAGAAGTTGGACTGAGACTCCTACACGACTGACCAGGCGCTGAAGATCCAGAGCTGAATGTTAAATATTTTCATATTCAAATTATAACTTAATTTAACACAATGGAAGCAAATTCTATTCAGTAAATAAAGTGTGAGTGTGCAGGCAATGTCTGTATTTGTGGATTGAGTGTATGTGTGTATGTATGAATGTCTGTATGTGTGCAAGTGAATGTGTATATGCCCAGATGTGGATTGGTGCTCTATCCTATCCTTAGTACCCGATGCAGTCATTCCTGGTTGAAAGTACGCTGTGTGTTTGGCTGTCACTTCCCACCAGTGGTTTTGTGGATTGAGTGTTCATGGGATGGCGTCAAAGCAGTGTTGACTGTAAAGCGTCTTTGGGTATATAGAAAGGTGTTATATAAGTGTATAATAAACTTGAAAAAAAAACAAAACTGTTTACTCCAAAATAAAAGCTGCAGCCCACATCAGATTGGGAGGGTTTTACTGCTGTGATTATTTACAGCAATGAGATCGTTTGTCCTGAGTGAATCTGAACACAGGAAATGGAGAAAATCTGTAACAGTGGGAATGCCGGCTATCTTCTTTAATGCCAGAGTGTGACGTTATTAAATGCTTGGACTGAGACACATAGTCTGATCACAAACTCCAATTTATTTGATTTGTGGACATTTTATTAATTGAGAATCATTCACAGGCATAAATCAACCACAAGGCAGTGACATGGCTCTCTAATCCAACATTTTAAAAACCTTCAGAGGAGAACATAATTAAATGTAAATATGTAAGAGACTCATTAGATTTGTTCTGAGAACAGAATTAAAATATGTTTAAACCTGGAGGAATGTAGTTCCACTATTTTCCAGTGGAAAAAAGATGAATTGGATTACAGCATTAAACCCTGGTTCCATCACTGTCTCAGAACAAAACACAGCACACTTTCACCTTTCTGCTTCAGGAGAGACTCAAAATCTGACCATTAACCCTAACCCTAGAGTCTGCACCCCACAGATGATACCTTAGATCCCATTTTCTTAACCCTAGACCCTAAACTATACAGGACACGGATTAACCCTCATCCTGAACTACGCAGCAGTTTGAGCTGTGATTTTCCATTAAAAGGATGATGTAATCCAGGACTATGCTTAATCCCTGACTGGGAGACCAGCCCTAAATCACAGAGTAGGGGTCTCTAGTCTGGTTTCTACACCCTAGTTTACTGCCTTCTCCCTGGACCCTACACCACAGAGCCATTCACACATTCATCCTATCAGCCAGCCACTCAAACCTGTGAACACTTTTGAATAGTGAACACTCCCAAAATTAAAGGTGCCTTGCAATAAATTTGAGTATCATTAAAATATTTTATTTCTTTTAATTCCAATGAGGATCCAAGTCATTATCTCAGAGAATGTGAATAATCAACACAAAACACCTGCACCTAAGCCTTTAAAGTGGTCCCTTAATCTGATTCAGTAGGCTACACAATCATAGGGAAGACTGCTGACTTGACAGATGTACAGAAGGCAGTCACTGACACCCTCCTGCTGTATACAAGCATATAAATAGAGAGTTGAGTGGAAGGGAACAGTGTGGCAGAAAAAGGCGCACAAGCAACAGGGATAACTTCAGCCTTGAAAGAATGATCAAGAAAAGGCCATTCAAAAATTTGGAGGAGATTCAGACTACTGCTGGAGTCAGTGCTTCAAAAGCCACCACACACAGACATATCCAGGACTATTGAGATGCACTTATAAATACAGACTATAATTCTAAAATAAATCTAACATATCCAAACACACACACACATATTGTCGCACATATTGTGTCCCAAAATTCAACAATCTGTTCAGAGTTAAAGAACGTCAGATTTGCCCAAACACCTTCTGAGGCTGGGGGTGGGTTTTGGGTGGACATGACTGCAGGACACTGAAACAGTTTGGGGGGAGCTGGGATGGGTTTGATTTGTGAGTCTAAATTAAATCTAACATATCCAAACACACACACACATATTGTCGCGCATATTGTGTCCCCAAATTCAACAATCTGCTCAGAGTTAAAGAACTTCAGATTTGCCCAAACACCTTCTGGGGTTGGGGGGTGGGTTTTGGGTAGACATGACTGCTGGACACTGAAACAGGTCAGGGGGAGCTGGGATGGATTTGATTTGTGAGTCTTCAGTGTGTGGAGGCCACCGGGCTCATAGTCAGTTGAGAGTCCTCCAGATGGTTCTCTGGTTCCAGCGTCTGAACGGCATGAATGATCAGCTGCAGCTCCTTACACAGAGTTTCGTGTCTGAACGCCACGCGGATATCAGGAACATTCGTCCGGCGTATATCGTTCCCCTCTGGACCCTCAGCAGTATAGTTAGAACCCAACCAGTACCTTTTAGTCTGATGAAGAGAGAGAGAGTTAGAGAATTGAAAGAGAAACAGAGAGAGAGAGAGAGTGAGAAACAGAAATCAAAGAAGAGAGAGAGAAATAGATAGAGAGAAACAGAAAACAAAGAGAAACAGAGAGAGCGAGAACAGTGAGAAAAAACGAGGAAAATGGAGGGATGAGCGAGAGAGAGAGAAACAAAGAGAGAAAAATAGATTCAGACTAGTGTGTGTTACCTTGTGTGAAAAGCCGCTCATGAGTACGCTGTTCCTTGCTCACACATATCACACGAGCTAAGCTTCCACACCTGAGCAGCAATACTGTACTCCTCCATTAGGGGTTCCTTCCCATGCAAACACACACACACATATATTACTGACACAAACACACACACAATATGATATACACACACTAGAAACACTACACATGAAAGAATGAAATTAAGGATGCTTCTGCATCGGTGGGCTTCCACTAAAATCACCTCAACAGGAACATTGCCCACAGTGCTGCAGAGTGTACTCTGTGTTTGTGTGTGTGCGCATGTTACCTTAGTGAAGTGAAACTGCAGTAGGTCGTCAGTGCACAGAGACACCATTAGTCCCTGGGACAGATACTCAGGCAGAGGGTTCCTGTGGTAACTGAGGAACAGACTGTTGTTACTTAGTGGCGACATGGCGATACAGACCTGGGCCAGATAATACAGATACTGCAGCACAGGAGCCTGAAAAATACACACACACACACACACTGAGTCACAAGAAGAGAGAATTCTTGAGGGTTCACAGTTAAATAACCATTTGTTTCATGTGGGTGTGTTTTTGTTTTAGCGCCTTATTTCTTTGATCATGTCACACTAAACCAGTGCCTGTGATTGGTTTATTACAACGCATTGTGTCTAGTATCACTTAGTGTGTGTTTTGTGTGCGTGCATGTTTAATTGTGTGTGTGCATGTTTAATTGTGTGTGTGTATACCTTTCTGAGCAGCAGTCCATGAGAGATATTGGCTGAAAGCATGAATCCAGAGACCAGGTGGTGAATAGGCCCCGTCTCCCCACAGTGAGGCCGCAGCACAAATGTGCTGAATACCCGCCTCCTGTGAAGGAACATGCCACCCAAACACAGCACTGTAATAATCTGTGCACAGATAGGACCGCTTGGGGCAGGCAGATTATTTTCTTAGTCCCGGGCGCTAAATAGGCTGGATTAGATTTGAGAACCTGTCTAGACTTTTACTGACAGGCTCTGTTCTGCACCACATTTGTGTGTGTGTGTGTGTGTGTGTGTGTTTTACCTGCGCATGTGATTGAGCACAGTCATGTTAGCGTAGGTGTAGTACACGTAGTAAGAATACGGTGGATTATCCTCCCCCGTCCAGTTCTCAGGTAAAGCACTATCCAGAGTAAAGACATGATGCTCTGGCTTTGATTCATCATCCACACTGTCAAAGCCAACCACCTACACACACATACACACAAAGTTCATACACAGGTTTTTGCACAGGTCAGATGTTTATAACAGAGTCTGTTTTTCCAGGGGGTCCCTGTGATACCAGACCCCATCCCTCCCCGGACCCCAGGGAGACCCCAGGCGAGTGGCAGGGTGGCCTGGGCCTTAATTGAGACTGTGCCTCACATTCACAATTGACCACCATCACCTCTACAGACATCAACCCGGTTTGCTCGTGTCCCCCTCTCCGGAAAGGTGATGGTAGTCTCTCCAGATCACGTTTGGCCACACAGGCAGTGAGACCTTCGCATGACCCGAACATCATCACAGAGCAGTTCAGTAATCATTAAACAGAGCAGCAGAAAAACACATCCTCATGACTGTGTGTGTGTGCTCGCGCACTCACATGCTGCAGGAAATGGTGTAGTTCAGGGTGACTGTGAGGGTTGACTGTGACCTCAAAAAGAGGCAAGAAAATATTTTCCAACATCTCCTGAAAATTACTCAACTGTCTCTTACTGCAATACACATCACTGTGTGTGTGTGTGTGAGAGAGAGAGAGAGCGCAAGAGAGATGGTTACATAATGTTGCTCAGAGCAGGAACTCTGGGGATTCTCATACAGTTTAAATCAGAGTTAAAGCACTATTGAATTAGTTAAAAAAAGAAAAGAAAATTATTTGTGAATAGAAATGAACAACATCAACCCATTAGAACTTATTTATCTGTTCAATATATATCCCCCCAGCCGAATCCCCCTTTTTCAAAGAGGAAACATTCCCACAGCTTAAGAGAGATTTTTCACTTCCCAACGTAAGGCCATTTGATGATCTGCGGTGACCACAACACTAGAACAGGTGACCATCCTGTCCACATCAGCACACAGGGTGATCACTTCATAACAGAGGTTGTACAATGCCCCATGTACTCCCCCAGAGAAAACTGACAAATAAATAAATACACACAGAATAAATCTACTCTTTCAAAGCCTGGGTTTGTCCACCGTGAATGGAGAGATGCAAAGGGACTAAAAGCCTTCACAGTCAAACCACTAAAACCCCTCTGTGACCACAGTCAGATCACAGTATACATCAACACACCGACTGTGATTAACAATCAGCAACACCCCTGCAGACTGGACACACTTAAAAACGCTCCTAGGTGGACTCAGGACAGTCTCGAAAAATACCTCCAGGCTATGAATGGCCAGTGAATTCAGACACTCCTTGGCTCTCACATCCTCAGAACACAGAGAGAGTTGATGTGGCTGTGGAAAATCTAAACTGTATTTTTTATCATGCCATCAGGATATCAGAGCTAAGCTTTAGGAAAAGAAAACCCAAGAGGACTCAAGAAATAGTTTTGATCAGGACTGTAGAAACAAATGAATGGAGCTTCGCAATGTAGCCAATCAAAAACATAGGGACCCATATAATCGGGAACTGCGCACAATGTACTCTATAAAATTTTAAGAATATAAACACTTATTAATTGTAATTCATTCATGTAATTCAAAACACACCAGGATTATTTAACCATCATTAATGGAGATTCATGGAGAAACCATTTCGAAAAATTATATATAATAATATCCATTAATGAATATACAACAATTAGAAATATCTGAAATATTACAAACATTGGCAACAACAATAAAAAAAAATAACAAAACCCCTTGGATTACCCAATTACTGCTGAAGAACTAAGAGAAAATCATGTGGCAATAAATTATATGTTAAATATCACAAATCAGAAATTCAGATTGGCCATTCTAAAATAAATCAATTTAATTTTAAATATAGGCCACTTCCCCAGAGTAGTAACTTGGGCAAGGTGTTCTTCAGCATCCTGAACTGCAGATTCACAGTTCCTTATAGACCACATTTTTACCCCCCACACACTTATTGATAAATATTTAAACCAAAATAAAAGCAAAAGCATATGAAGCATATGATTGGATTTCCACAGTTTTTGAGTTTGGCGTAATGGAGTATTTTTATAAACATATTGGGAACGATAGATGTGGGGGTGGGGTGCATGTATGATGTGCAGTAAATGCGCAGTAAAAATTGGATCACGCAGACAGAAAGAGAGACAAAGAGAGAGAATATTTAGTGGTTGTCCACTACACTAGTGGGATGGTTAGAATTTGTTCAGTGTCCATGTGTGTGTGTGTGTGTGTGTTCTTACTACAGTCGGGGGGTCTATATGAGCCATCGGACGTTGTGAGAGTAGACTGAGTGTGTAGTCGCCCACTGAGCGAGTCTGTCCCACTCGTCCAGGGAGCATCCGTATACGGAGAGGCGGAGCTCAGCATTCTGATATTTACTTTCCTCTAGATCAGACATTACCTCCTACACACACACACACACACACACACACAGTGAGAAACACCACTCTGTGTAATGGTAGCCCCTGGTGTGTTTGGAACTTTCGATTCCTGGATGTTATTCAGAAATCCGAACCAGTGAGCTACCAGCGTAATTGAAGAGTGGACCCAAGAGCCAAGCATAAGGGAGGTGAACAGAAGAGAAAATAAAAGGTATGATAACGGGCGGAAAATGTAAAATGGGTTGAAAACGTAAAACGGGAGGAAAAAGCAATACTCCGCACAAACCCTGTTTTTGGGAAAAGTTCGAGCGGGAAGGGGAAAATAAAGGATGCCAGGGGTGACTGGCTACCTCGAGAAACACTGAGGTTGGTGAGTAACTCCCAACTGAAAAACACAAAAAATAGTAGGGGAAGGAGAGCGAGACCACTCAGCCTTCTAGGAAAACAGAGGAAAGAAGGGGAGGACGAGACCTCGCAGCCTTCTGAGAAAACAGAGGAAAGATGAGCAGACAGATACCAAAATTACCAGCCAGACTCTCTCACACTCTTGAAAGGTCCGAGGTAACGAGGTGCTAATTTGCCGGCAACGACTCAAGATGGGAGGTCCTTGGCTGACAGCCACACCCGTTGCCCCGGGCGAAAGGTAAATGCAGGACACCATCTTTTGTTAGCATTGCGTTTCTGGGAGGCAACGGCAGCCCGGATAGCTCACCTGGCTTTCCGTCACTTGGTCCGGCACTGCCTGACAAATCGTTGGGCTGTTGGGACTCCAGCATCCACCTCCTGTTCTGGGAACCTAGGGGGAGCAAAACCATTCTGGCACTCAAAAGGGGACATGCCCAGTAATTGGTCAGACCAGGAGGTGGGTCTGGATGAGACCAAGCATCGAAGGGTGTTCTCCAGATCTTGGTTGACCCGTTTAGTTTGCCCATTAGATTCTGGATGAAATACAGACGACAGACATATCAGCCCCAAGGTAGCAACAGAAGGCTTTCAAAAACCGATTCTATCAGATACCACATTCCTGAGCAACCCATGCAATCTCACCACATGCGGGAAAAGCTGTCTCCCTGGCTGATGGCAGTTTTTGCTTGAGAATTGTTTGAGTCTAAGCAGGGGTTGTGGTGTTGCAGCTACGGAAAGCCCAACACCAGCTGCAACTTGGGTGCAGTGATCAGATATAGCGTGACCTGCTCAGTATGCCCAATCTGCAGGGTTATTGGCTGGGTTTGATGGGTGATGACCCCTGGACCGAGGGATCGCCCATCAATAGCTGAAACGGGTAGTGGTTCATCCAGCTGGACCAGGGGCAGCTTGAGGTCCTTGGCAAGGGGTAGCATCAATGAAATTACCCGCTGCACTGGAATCCACAAAAGCCCTAAGGTGTCTCTCTGAGGTTCCCCATGATAGGGCTGTATGGAGAAACACCCCGGATGTGCGAGGGGAACGTGAGTGGTTTGCCCGGGTTCCCCCAGAGCCTGACGGACCTATTTGTTTCCCTACAGCTGGGGACACATTGAGCAATCATGCCCTGTCTGCCCATTGTACAATCAGGCGACCAACCCGTATACGGGCCTGGCGTTCCTCAGGTGAGAGACGAGCATGGCCCAACTGCATTGGCTAGTGGTCAGGTTCTGACGGTGAGACTAGAATAGCTACTCGACGTGGATTGAGGAGACCAGAGGTTTCCTTATGTCTCTTGCAGTCTTGCAGCCTGTTGTCAACATTTATAGCGAGATCTATAAGATTGTCCAGGGAGGCAGGACAGTCCCGGGGGGCCAACTCATGTTTGAACTCCTCAGTCAGTCCCCGCTGGAATGCAATGAGCACAGCAGCTGTGTTCCACCTGCTGTCAGCAGCCAGTGTGCTAAACTCAACAGCGTAATCAGCTACTGAACGCCTTCCTTGCCGTAGGTGCAAAAGACGAGAGCCAACCTCCCTGCCCTCTGCTGGGTGGTCGAATGTGTGGCGGAGAGCCGCCGTGAACAGTGAAAGGGAGGAACACACCTCAGGTTGGTTCTCCCATGCTGTAGTGGCCCAAGCAAGGGCTCGACCCGAAAGAAGGGTCATTAGATAGGCCAACTTGGCTGCTGGGTTTGGCTTGCCGTAGGGGCCCCAAGGGTGGCCTGGGCTAAAGACTCTGGCAGACCCTGCAGCTGGGTCAAGATCTGCTGCAAGGCCTGCTCATGTCTGCCTAAGGCAGCTCCCTGAGCAGCTAAGGCCACTCTCAACTGATCCCCATTAGACTGCTCAGCTGGGTCCATGATTTGGCTGGTTCTTTCTGTAATGGTAGCCCCCGGTGAGGTTGGAACTTTATAGACCTGTCACCAGGTGCGGGCTGTTATGGCTGATTGGCCATCTGCTGCTGCCCTCTGGTTGCTGGAGTGGGGTTGACACCCGTGTCAACAGTTACACTCTGTTTGTTTACAGACTGTATCTCATCTGTTTCTGTGGTGTAGGACCACTGTCGTCCCTCTCCAACCGGCCAGTTTATCAGAAACTCACTTCAGTACAGGCACTGTGTACACTCTGAGCCCAGCAGTGTGAAAAAGCATGTGTGTATGTGTGAGATCTTGATAATGCTGACCTTGATGATGTGGGCAAAGTACTTCCAGTTGATGTGGTTGTCGGTTTTGATGAAGATCTCCCGCAAGATGGACTCTCCGATGGGGTTGTATTTTGAGTTAAACTTGTCGAAGCGGTGGAAGGTGTTCCAGTCCTGGAGGAGGACGCGACCCATCACACACACAGTTTAACACACTTTATCATCACCTGCTAATGCATATGTTTTAACAGGGGGCTCACCGCATGCATATCCAGTATATCCACACTGAGGTCATACACTGTCAGACTCATGTCCTCAAAAACCTCCATCAGCGTCGGACCATGGGCCCCCTTCATGTGCACAACCTCCCTCAGATTCTTCTTCATTGCTCGCTTAATGAACCACAGCAAGTGCTTCTGGTTCATACATGAGGAGGCATGAATATGAGTGTCCACCTGGTGATGCAAGAGAGACAGAGAGAGAGAGAGTTTTGTTTTGCAATGTGTTGACTGTTGTTGAAGTAATATTTATCATAGTCTCTTCTTTATGTTTGGAGAATGTTTCTGTTTGGAGAAAGCTTTTGTTTTCTACTATATATTTAACAGGATGTCATCTTGTCTGTCCTTATAACGACACAAACACATGGACAAATCTCAATGTTACTGACTTTCTGATGAGTAAATTACATATGCACAGATTTTCATTGAACTTTACACGAAAACCTACAAATTCTCTGGATTATTAAAGCTAGAACACTAGAGCGAGGTGTTACTGAAAATAAATGGAAATGTGAAGTAATTACAGCACCTTTTTATCAGTCGGACCCTTATAAAAATGTCAATACATTATACAAGTCAGTACATAAATATCTACTCTCCAGCAATGCCCTGTTCCTTTATCAAGTGTAGATTACTTGGTTAATAAAATGTTAATGTGCTTGGTTTCAGAAATGTTCAAAAACTTAGATGTTATCTTGTTGCTTTCTGTTAAACAAGTTGCTTTAATGTCATCACAACACAGTGCTTCAGATTTGTAGCTTTGTATGAACAGAAAATAACAGGCATTCCATGATCATACACACACTGTCTGCAACCGACAAGATAAACTATATTTATAGTTTATTAAATGTTATTATTATAAACAAAGACATTGATATGAAGCACCAAAGCTTCTCCAGACCTTCCAATGACAAGAACATGTAATTTGGGCATTTCCAGAAACAACTCTGGCTAATGGCTGTCAGAGAAAACTATGCTTGCCTAATTTCTCTTTACTCTTGTTTTTGATTTCAAACCTATTTACTAATATAGTAAATCAGCACCTTTAAAAAAGATTTCTCAGCAACATATTAGCGTCATATGTTCAAGCCATAATCCTTACTAGAGTTAAATAAGTAAAAATAAGAAAAAATAAATAAATAAAATAAAACAATAACAATAATAATAGTAACAGTGAAAAACAGCAAGAACAATGGCAATAAATAAGAAACAGGAAGGTTACTATAACTCTAAAATGAGAAAACCAGAGCCTCATCCTCGGTGTTCTCACACAGCAGCAGAGGCTCATCCTCAATGGAGAGAAGGACCTCAGCCTCAGTCCTGGTGGTCTTAATGACCAAGGCCCAGGCTCTCAGGACAGACCAGTAGAACATGGCTGTTCCAGACAAGTTCATCTCGGTCAGTTACAGAACAAACACATGTCTGTTGTACCCCAGGTCTTCCATTTGTCATAGACGGGCACAGGCCGTAGGAGCCCACGCCAACCCTCACGCATACAGCAGTCTCTGAACTTTCTGGAGCCTGAATACCTGGATGCGGCTGAGTAGATCTATCAGCCCCTGCCCTCCCTCACTCACAGGCAGATAGAGGACAGAGGCATTTCAGGAGCTCTCACATAAACGCACAGAGCCTGAGTCAATTCCTGAACATCCCCCTCCCCTCTAATAAAAACAATTATATCATCTGCATAAGCATAGAACACCAACTTGTCCTCCAGACCCAGTACCACCAGACCTTCAGCCTACTGAACAAACGCTCAGTCACCAGTCTGTACAGCTGCCCAGACAATAGGCATCCCTGCCGGGCCCATGGTCCTGATTAAGACCCTCACACCTTCAAGAAGACTGAGGCCTCTGTATACAGCAGGCGAACCCAGGATATAAAAACATTCCCCAAACCAAAACTCTGCAGCACATTAAAAAGACAAAAGTTGTCAACTCTGTCAAAGGCCTCTTCTTTGTCAAAGTAGAGAAGTCCCATCTCACATGAACACAGAAAAGACAGGTCAATAACGTCCAGCACAAGAAACAGATTGTCTATTATGGTCCATTCCTTCCATTTCTTTAAAAATCGCAAGCAGGTACAGTCCCATTGCATTTCAGAAACGGTTATAGAACTCGGCCGACAGACCGTCAATGCCAGGGGAGCATCCAGTCGAAAGCCGCTGTACAGCAGCTGTCAGTTCATGAAGCTCAATATCCAAGTCCAGAGCTTCAATGTCAGTTTTTTTCTGTTTGGGGACAACTACAGTACAACTGTTACACCACTTTAAGCTTCCCTTCAGCTTATGAATTAATCAAACCCGCTCACCACCATTAGGGGGGCATAAATATTAATAAACAGGAGTCTCCCCTAAATGTCCCCCTGCACTAGTAAAACCTGACCCTGCTCTACCTTGGTGACCTGCTCTTGTTTAAAAAAAAAAAAAAAACATCAGCTCTTTTCCTCTTAAAAAACTCACATTGCCCTTTTACTCCCATCCCTCCCCCTTTCATATTTAGGGAGGCCTAAATATGTTCATTATTCTAAACAATATATTTCTAAAAAATTATTCTAAATGATCGTTTTGTTACTATTTTCTTTTACTGATATCGTTTCTGTCTGTTCAGTTCATCAAAGCTAGCTGTTCTGTGCATCCTTTCCACAGAAGCAACAAACTTACCAGTAACAGGAAAGATTTCAACAATATCAACAACCAAAATTTCATCCAAGAACTCATTATTCTCACTGAGCATGCAGAGTGGCTGGTCCTCCCCGGCCTGAGAAACAGCGTCACCTTCTCCAGCTGTAGCCCCTCCCACAGAGACATTGGCGATGAAGTTGTAGTGTAGGTTGTATATACACTGTGATATAAATATATTTTTATATATATTTATATATTGTGTTTGTAGTGTTGACCTTATTCAAACTCTTATGATTATTGATATTTGACTAATGATAGTAATTAAAATTTTATAATTGGCTTAAGTAATTAAAACGTTAATAATTAGTTCGAGAATGAATGATAGCCAAGCTAAGTGAGTTCTTCAGGATCTTCAGACTTTTAATGAACAGACTCCACTGTGATTTCAAATAATGGAAATATTTATTAACAAAAAGAAAAAGAATATTTACTTAACATAGCATAATCTTGAAATCTCACGGCATCAACGCAGGAGAAGCCGATTCGAATTTAAAGATAAGCTAGGCACTAGGACTTGTGACTAATGTGTTGCTAACTGAGGTTTAATTAATGTATAAATTTATCAAGAGAATTAATTCAATTTTCAGCTCTGGAAGTGCGTAGGTTTAGCTTACTTTTTCGTTGATTCTCAACTACTCGTCGGGTACAGAGGCTCTTTGAGGTCCTGGAAGTATGGCGTCTCGCTTGGTTCCGCAGTTCTCCCGTGGACGTTTCCAGGCTGGGTCAGTGTGGAGTTATTTCCTCGTCGGTCGAGTCGCCTCGGGCGTACTCGGAGCATAATGACGCAGGCAGCAGGATCCTCTGGCTCAATGTCCTGAGTAGGAGGGTCCACTATGTGGACGTAGAGAACTGAAAATCGATTCAATAGGCTTACTTATTCTACGACTTTCTTCTATCTCGGCGGTGTTTCTTACTCTGGCCACGAATAAGTTCACCTGCTTTGATCAGTCGTGAGATTAAACTTAGATTGGGCGATAAAACATAAACACAATTAAAAAGAAAAGAAGGTATTAAAATCACTCGACGTTTTCGTAACTTTCTTTCACACTCTGGCTAACTCAAGACGTCTCCTGGAGAGCTGAGTGAGGTCCTTTTAAAGTCTTTGTTCGTCGGCGTGGAGAAGAGAAACGTCTCGCTTGGAGAGGTTGAAACTTAGAGAGATAGCGTAAGATAGAGCGCGTGAAGTAAAAGCGAAGTATCAGTGAAGTAAGAGCCGACAGTAAGAGTGATTCAAAAAAAGAGTTCAGAAGTCAGAGTGGAAGTTAAGAGAGGAAATTCAGAGTGGAAGTTCATAGAGTCGACACTCTCTTTTCAAAGGGAGAGCCGTCACGCCCTATTGGGAGGTGTCCTTCCTTTGATTGTATCCGGGGTCCGAGGCTCACATAACTTGCTTCACGAGAGAGAAAAAGGGGGAGAGAGCTACACACCATTGAATATCATAGAAATTTACTTATACATACTCGTGGTATAGCAAAAAAGGTGTCCTAGATTATTAATAAAACTGTCTTTCTGTTGCTCATTGCAAACAAGCCAGAAAGTGTTTTTCTGGGTTCTACTTGTTAGTATAAACAAATATGCAGTCTGCTGAAAGCAAACTGTTCTTTGATAGTCTTTCTTATGGAGTGCAGTTCAGCTAATAAAACTCTTTTTGCCTTTCATTGCAAGCAAGCCCAAAAGTGTTTTTATGCTTCATAATGGATTGTAAAAGCAAAGTTGCAGTTTGTTGAAAACTAGTTGTTCTTTGACAGTCTTGAATACTGAGTGCAGTTCAGTTAATAAAACTGTCTTTCTGGTGCTCATTGCAAACAAGCCAGAAAGTGTTTTTCTGTCTTCTACTCATCTGTATAAGCAAAGATACAGCTTGCTGGAAACAAGGTGTTCTTTGACAGTCTTGAATACTGAGTGCAGTTCAGCTAATAAAACTGTCTTTCTGGTGCTCATTGCAAACAAGCCAGAAAGAGCTTTTCTGTGTTCTACTTGTTAGTATAAACAAATATGCAGTCTGCTGAAAGCAAGCTGTTCTTTGATAGTCTTTCTAATGGAGTGCAGTTTAGCTAATAAAACTCTTTCTGCCTTTCATCGCAAGCAAGCCCGAAAGTGTTTTTATGCTTCATACTGGATTGTAAAAGCAAAGTTGCAGTTTGCTGAAAACAAGTTGTTCTTTGACAGTCTTGAATACTGAGTGCAGTTCAGTTAATAAAACTGTCTTTCTGGTGCTCATTGCAAACAAGCCAGAAAGTGTTTTTCTGTGTTCTACTTGTTAGTATAAACAGTAGTCTGCAGTCTGCTGAAAGCAAGCTGTTCTTTGATAGTCTTTCTTATGGAGTGCAGTTCAGCTAATAAAACTCTTTCTGCCTTTCATTGCAAGCAAGCCCGAAAGTGTTTTTATGCTTCATAATGGATTATAAAAGCAAAGTTGCAGTTTGCTGAAAACAAGTTGTTCTTTGACAATCTTGAATACTGAGTGCAGTTCAGTTAATAAAACTGTCTTTCTGGTGCTCATTTCAAACAAGCCAGAAAGTGTTTTTCTTTGCTCTTCTTGTCTGTAAAAGCAAAGATGCAGTTTACTGAAAACAAGTTGTTCTTTGACAGTCTTGAATTCTGACTGCAGTTCAGCCAATAAAAATGTATTTCTGTCATTCATTGCAAACAAGCCAGAAAGTGTTTTTCTTTGCTCTTCTTGTCTGTATAAGCAAAGTTGCAGTTTGCTGAAAACAAGTTGTTCTTTGACAGTCTTGAATACTGAGTGCAGTTCAGTTAATAAAACTGTCTTTCTGGTGCTCATTGCAAACAAGCCAGAAAGTGTTTTTCTGGGTTCTACTTGTTAGTATAAACAAATATGCAGTCTGCTGAAAGCAAGCTGTTCTTTGATAGTCTTTCTTATGGAGTGCAGTTCAGCTAATAAAACTCTTTTTGCCTTTCATTGCAAGCAAGCCCGAAAGTGTTTTTATGCTTCATAATGGATTGTAAAAGCAAAGTTGCAGTTTGCTGAAAACAAGTTGTTCTTTGACAGCCTTGAATACTGAGTGCAGTTCAGTTAATAAAACTGTCTTTCTGGTGCTCATTGCAAACAAGCCAGAAAGTGTTTTTCTGTCTTCTACTCATCTGTATAAGCAAAGATGCAGTTTGCTGGACCAAGCTGTTGTTTGACAGTCTTGAATACTGAGTGCAGTTAAGCTAATAAAACTATTTCTGGCATTAATTGCAAACAAGCCAGAAAGTGGTTTTCTGTGTTCTTCTTGTCTGTATAAGCAAAGATGCAGTTTGCTGGAAATAAGCTGTACTCTGACAGTCTTTCTTATGGAGTGCAGTTCAGCTAATAAAACTCTTTCTGCCTTTCATTGCAAGCAAGCCCGAAAGTGTTTTTATGCTTCATAATGGATTGTAAAAGCAAAGTTGCAGTTTGCTGAAAACAAGTTGTTCTTTGACAGTCTTGAATACTGAGTGCAGTTCAGTTAATAAAACTGTCTTTCTGGTGCTCATTGCAAACAAGCCAGAAAGTGTTTTTCTGGGTTCTACTTGTTAGTATAAACAGTAGTCTGCAGTCTGCTGAAAGCAAGCTGTTCTTTGATAGTCTTTCTTATGGAGTGCAGTTCAGCTAATAAAACTCTTTCTGCCTTTCATTGCAAGCAAGCCCGAAAGTGTTTTTATGCTTCATAATGGATTGTAAAAGCAAAGTTGCAGTTTGCTGAAAACAAGTTGTTCTTTGACAGTCTTGAATACTGAGTGCAGTTCAGTTAATAAAACTGTCTTTCTGGTGCTCATTGCAAACAAGCCAGAAAGTGTTTTTCTGTGTTCTACTTGTTAGTATAAACAAATATGCAGTCTGCTGAAAGCAAGCTTTTCTTTGATAGTCTTTCTTATGGAGTGCAGTTCAGCTAATAAAACTCTTTCTGCCTTTCATTGCAAGCAAGCCCGAAAGTGTTTTTATGCTTCATAATGGACTGTAAAAGCAAAGTTGCAGTTTGCTAAAAACAAGTTTTTCTTTGACAGTCTTGAATACTGAGTGCAGTTCAGTTAATAAAACTGTCTTTCTGGTGCTCATTGCAAACAAGCCAGAAAGTGTTTTTCTGGGTTCTACTTGTTAGTATAAACAAATATGCAGTCTGCTGAAAGCAAGCTGTTCTTTGATAGTCTTTCTTATGGAGTGCAGTTCAGCTAATAAAACTCTTTTGCCTTTCATTGCAAGCAAGCCCGAAAGTGTTTTTATGCTTCATAATGGATTGTAAAAGCAAAGTTGCAGTTTGCTGAAAACAAGTTGTTCTTTGACAGCCTTGAATACTGAGTGCAGTTCAGTTAATAAAACTGTCTTTCTGGTGCTCATTGCAAACAAGCCAGAAAGTGTTTTTCTGTCTTCTACTCATCTGTATAAGCAAAGATACAGCTTGCTGGAAACAAGGTGTTCTTTGACAGTCTTGAATACTGAGTGCAGTTCAGCTAATAAAACTGTCTTTCTGGTGCTCATTGCAAACAAGCCAGAAAGAGCTTTTCTGTGTTCTACTTGTTAGTATAAACAAATATGCAGTCTGCTGAAAGCAAGCTGTTCTTTGATAGTCTTTCTAATGGAGTGCAGTTTAGCTAATAAAACTCTTTCTGCCTTTCATCGCAAGCAAGCCCGAAAGTGTTTTTATGCTTCATACTGGATTGTAAAAGCAAAGTTGCAGTTTGCTGAAAACAAGTTGTTCTTTGACAGTCTTGAATACTGAGTGCAGTTCAGTTAATAAAACTGTCTTTCTGGTGCTCATTGCAAACAAGCCAGAAAGTGTTTTTCTGTCTTCTACTCATCTGTATAAGCAAAGATGCAGTTTGCTGGACCAAGCTGTTGTTTGACAGTCTTGAATACTGAGTGCAGTTAAGCTAATAAAACTATTTCTGGCATTAATTGCAAACAAGCCAGAAAGTGGTTTTCTGTGTTCTTCTTGTCTGTATAAGCAAAGATGCAGTTTGCTGGAAATAAGCTGTACTCTGACAGTCTTTCTTATGGAGTGCAGTTCAGCTAATAAAACTCTTTCTGCCTTTCATTGCAAGCAAGCCCGAAAGTGTTTTTATGCTTCATAATGGATTGTAAAAGCAAAGTTGCAGTTTGCTGAAAACAAGTTGTTCTTTGACAGTCTTGAATACTGAGTGCAGTTCAGTTAATAAAACTGTCTTTCTGGTGCTCATTGCAAACAAGCCAGAAAGTGTTTTTCTGGGTTCTACTTGTTAGTATAAACAGTAGTCTGCAGTCTGCTGAAAGCAAGCTGTTCTTTGATAGTCTTTCTTATGGAGTGCAGTTCAGCTAATAAAACTCTTTCTGCCTTTCATTGCAAGCAAGCCCGAAAGTGTTTTTATGCTTCATAATGGATTGTAAAAGCAAAGTTGCAGTTTGCTGAAAACAAGTTGTTCTTTGACAGTCTTGAATACTGAGTGCAGTTCAGTTAATAAAACTGTCTTTCTGGTGCTCATTGCAAACAAGCCAGAAAGTGTTTTTCTGTGTTCTACTTGTTAGTATAAACAAATATGCAGTCTGCTGAAAGCAAGCTTTTCTTTGATAGTCTTTCTTATGGAGTGCAGTTCAGCTAATAAAACTCTTTCTGCCTTTCATTGCAAGCAAGCCCGAAAGTGTTTTTATGCTTCATAATGGACTGTAAAAGCAAAGTTGCAGTTTGCTAAAAACAAGTTTTTCTTTGACAGTCTTGAATACTGAGTGCAGTTCAGTTAATAAAACTGTCTTTCTGGTGCTCATTTCAAACAAGCCAGAAAGTGTTTTTCTTTGCTCTTCTTGTCTGTATAAGCAAAGTTGCAGTTTGCTGAAAACAAGTTGTTCTTTGACAGTCTTGAATACTGAGTGCAGTTCAGTTAATAAAACTGTCTTTCTGGTGCTCATTGCAAACAAGCCAGAAAGTGTTTTTCTGGGTTCCACTTGTTAGTATAAACAAATACGCAGTCTGCTGAAAGCAAACTGTTCTTTGATAGTCTTTCTTATGGAGTGCAGTTCAGCTAATAAAACTCTTTTTGCCTTTCATTGCAAGCAAGCCCGAAAGTGTTTTTATGCTTCATAATGGATTGTAAAAGCAAAGTTGCAGTTTGCTGAAAACAAGTTGTTCTTTGACAGTCTTGAATACTGAGTGCAGTTCAGTTAATAAAACTGTCTTTCTGGTGCTCATTGCAAACAAGCCAGAAAGTGTTTTTCTGTCTTCTACTCATCTGTATAAGCAAAGATACAGTTTGCTGGAAACAAGGTGTTCTTTGACAGTCTTGAATACTGAGTGCAGTTCAGCTAATAAAACTGTCTTTCTGGTGCTCATTGCAAACAAGCCAGAAAGTGTTTTTCTGGGTTCTACTTGTTAGTATAAACAAATATGCAGTCTGCTGAAAGCAAGCTGTTCTTTTATTATCGTTACACTTATATAGCGCCTTTCTAGACACCCAAGGATGCTTTACAATCTACACTGCTCAGAACGCTCAATTCACACACACACACTGGCGAGAAGCGGCAGCCAAACGCGCACAGCGTACTCTCAACCAAAAACGACCGTCCACCTGGAGGACTGCGTCGGGCACTAGGATTTCACCCAGGACAGAGCGCCAATCCATATCTGGGCACACACATTCACACTCATTCACTCACACACCAGGACAGTTATTACAGAAGCCAATTCACCTACCCTCTTTGATAGTCTTTCTAATGGAGTGCAGTTTAGCTAATAAAACTCTTTCTGCCTTTCATCGCAAGCAAGCCCGAAAGTGATTTTATGCTTCATACTGGATTGTAAAAGCAAAGTTGCAGTTTGCTGAAAACAAGTTGTTCTTTGACAGTCTTGAATACTGAGTGCAGTTCAGTTAATAAAACTGTCTTTCTGGTGCTCATTGCAAACAAGCCAGAAAGTGTTTTTCTGGGTTCTACTTGTTAGTATAAACAAATATGCAGTCTGCTGAAAGCAAGCTGTTCTTTGATAGTCTTTCTTATGGAGTGCAGTTCAGCTAATAAAACTCTTTTTGCATTTCATTGCAAGCAAGCCCGAAAGTGTTTTTATGCTTCATAATGGATTGTAAAAGCAAAGTTGCAGTTTGCTGAAAACAAGTTGTTCTTTGACAGCCTTGAATACTGAGTGCAGTTCAGTTAATAAAACTGTCTTTCTGGTGCTCATTGCAAACAAGCCAGAAAGTGTTTTTCTGTCTTCTACTCATCTGTATAAGCAAAGATGCAGTTTGCTGGACCAAGCTGTTGTTTGACAGTCTTGAATACTGAGTGCAGTTAAGCTAATAAAACTATTTCTGGCATTATTTGCCAACAAGCCAGAAAGTGCTTTTCTGTGTTCTTCTTGTCTGTATAAGCAAAGATGCAGTTTGCTGGAAATAAGCTGTACTCTGACAGTCTTTCTTATGGAGTGCAGTTCAGCTAATAAAACTCTTTCTGCCTTTCATTGCAAGCAAGCCCGAAAGTGTTTTTATGCTTCATAATGGATTGTAAAAGCAAAGTTACAGTTTGCTGAAAACAAGTTGTTTTTTGACAGTCTTGAATACTGAGTGCAGTTCAGTTAATAAAACTGTCTTTCTGGTGCTCATTGCAAACAAGCCAGAAAGTGTTTTTCTGGGTTCTACTTGTTAGTATAAACAGTAGTCTGCAGTCTGCTGAAAGCAAGCTGTTCTTTGATAGTCTTTCTTATGGAGTGCAGTTCAGCTAATAAAACTCTTTCTGCCTTTCATTGCAAGCAAGCCCGAAAGTGTTTTTATGCTTCATAATGGATTGTAAAAGCAAAGTTGCAGTTTGCTGAAAACAAGTTGTTCTTTGACAGTCTTGAATACTGAGTGCAGTTCAGTTAATAAAACTGTCTTTCTGGTGCTCATTGCAAACAAGCCAGAAAGTGTTTTTCTGTGTTCTACTTGTTAGTATAAACAAATATGCAGTCTGCTGAAAGCAAGCTTTTCTTTGATAGTCTTTCTTATGGAGTGCAGTTCAGCTAATAAAACTCTTTCTGCCTTTCATTGCAAGCAAGCCCGAAAGTGTTTTTATGCTTCATAATGGACTGTAAAAGCAAAGTTGCAGTTTGCTGAAAACAAGTTTTTCTTTGACAGTCTTGAATACTGAGTGCAGTTCAGTTAATAAAACTGTCTTTCTGGTGCTCATTTCAAACAAGCCAGAAAGTGTTTTTCTTTGCTCTTCTTGTCTGTAAAAGCAAAGTTGCAGTTTGCTGAAAACAAGTTGTTCTTTGACAGTCTTGAATTCTGACTGCAGTTCAGCCAATAAAAATGTATTTCTGTCATTCATTGCAAACAAGCCAGAAAGTGTTTTTCTTTGCTCTTCTTGTCTGTATAAGCAAAGTTGCAGTTTGCTGAAAACAAGTTGTTCTTTGACAGTCTTGAATACTGAGTGCAGTTCAGTTAATAAAACTGTCTTTCTGGTGCTCATTGCAAACAAGCTAGAAAGTGTTTTTCTGTGTTCTACTCATTTGTATAAGCATATATGCAGTTTGCTGGAAACATGCTGTTCTTTGACAGTCTTGAATTCTGAATACAGTTCAGTCAATAAAAATGTATTTCTGTCATTCATTGCAAACAAGCCGGAAAGTGTTTTTCTTTGTTCTTCTTGCCTGTATAAGCAAAGATGCAGTTTGCTGGAAATATGCTGTACTCTGACAGTCTTTCTTATGGAGTGCAGTTCAGCTAATAAAACTCTTCCTGCCTTTCATTGTAAGCAAGCCAGAAAGTGTTTTTATGTTTCATACTGGATTGTAAAAGCAAAGTTGCAGTTTGCTGAAAACAAGTTTTTCTTTGACAGTCTTGAATACTGAGTGCAGTTCAGTTAATAAAACTGTCTTTCTGGTGCTCATTTCAAACAAGCCAGAAAGTGTTTTTCTTTGCTCTTCTTGTCTGTAAAAGCAAAGTTGCAGTTTGCTGAAAACAAGTTGTTCTTTGACAGTCTTGAATTCTGACTGCAGTTCAGCCAATAAAAATGTATTTCTGTCATTCATTGCAAACAAGCCAGAAAGTGTTTTTCTTTGCTCTTCTTGTCTGTATAAGCAAAGTTGCAGTTTGCTGAAAACAAGTTGTTCTTTGACAGTCTTGAATACTGAGTGCAGTTCAGTTAATAAAACTGTCTTTCTGGTGCTCATTGCAAACAAGCCAGAAAGTGTTTTTCTGGGTTCTACTTGTTAGTATAAACAAATATGCAGTCTGCTGAAAGCAAACTGTTCTTTGATAGTCTTTCTTATGGAGTGCAGTTCAGCTAATAAAACTCTTTTTGCCTTTCATTGCAAGCAAGCCCGAAAGTGTTTTTATGCTTCATAATGGATTGTAAAAGCAAAGTTGCAGTTTGCTGAAAACAAGTTGTTCTTTGACAGTCTTGAATACTGAGTGCAGTTCAGTTAATAAAACTGTCTTTCTGGTGCTCATTGCAAACAAGCCAGAAAGTGTTTTTCTGTCTTCTACTTATCTGTATAAGCAAAGATACAGTTTGCTGGAAACAAGGTGTTCTTTGACAGTCTTGAATACTGAGTGCAGTTCAGCTAATAAAACTGTCTTTCTGGTGCTCATTGCAAACAAGCCAGAAAGTGTTTTTCTGGGTTCTACTTGTTAGTATAAACAAATATGCAGTCTGCTGAAAGCAAGCTGTTCTTTTATTATCGTTACACTTATATAGCGCCTTTCTAGACACCCAAGGATGCTTTACAATCTACACTGCTCAGAACGCTCAATTCACACACACACACTGGCGAGAAGCGGCAGCCAAACGCGCACAGCGTACTCTCAACCAGAAACGACCGTCCACCTGGAGGACTGCGTCGGGCACTAGGATTTCACCCAGGACAGAGCGCCAATCCATATCTGGGCACACACATTCACACTCATTCACTCACACACCAGGACAGTTATTACAGAAGCCAATTCACCTACCCTCTTTGATAGTCTTTCTAATGGAGTGCAGTTTAGCTAATAAAACTCTTTCTGCCTTTCATCGCAAGCAAGCCCGAAAGTGATTTTATGCTTCATACTGGATTGTAAAAGCAAAGTTGCAGTTTGCTGAAAACAAGTTGTTCTTTGACAGTCTTGAATACTGAGTGCAGTTCAGTTAATAAAACTGTCTTTCTGGTGCTCATTGCAAACAAGCCAGAAAGTGTTTTTCTGGGTTCTACTTGTTAGTATAAACAAATATGCAGTCTGCTGAAAGCAAGCTGTTCTTTGATAGTCTTTCTTATGGAGTGCAGTTCAGCTAATAAAACTCTTTTTGCCTTTCATTGCAAGCAAGCCCGAAAGTGTTTTTATGCTTCATAATTGATTGTAAAAGCAAAGTTGCAGTTTGCTGAAAACAAGTTGTTCTTTGACAGTCTTAAATACTGAGTGCAGTTCAGTTAATAAAACTGTCTTTCTGGTGCTCATTGCAAACAAGCCAGAAAGTGTTTTTCTGTCTTCTACTCATCTGTATAAGCAAAGATACAGTTTGCTGGACCAAGCTGTTGTTTGACAGTCTTGAATACTGAGTGCAGTTCAGTTAATAAAACTGTCTTTCTGGTGCTCATTGCAAACAAGCCAGAAAGTGTTTTTCTGGGTTCTACTTGTTAGTATAAACAAATATGCAGTCTGCTGAAAGCAAGCTGTTCTTTGATAGTCTTTCTTATGGAGTGCAGTTCAGCTAATAAAACTCTTTCTGCCTTTCATTGCAAGCAAGCCCGAAAGTGTTTTTATGCTTCATAATGGATTGTAAAAGCAAAGTTGCAGTTTGCTGAAAACAAGTTGTTCCTTGACAGTCTTGAATATTGAGTGCAGTTCAGTTAATAAAACTGTCTTTCTGGTGCTCATTGCAAACAAGCCAGAAAGTGTTTTTCTGTGTTCTACTTGTTAGTATAAACAAATATGCAGTCTGCTGAAAGCAAGCTTTTCTTTGATAGTCTTTCTTATGGAGTGCAGTTCAGCTAATAAAACTCTTTCTGCCTTTCATTGCAAGCAAGCCCGAAAGTGTTTTTATGCTTCATAATGGACTGTAAAAGCAAAGTTGCAGTTTGCTGAAAACAAGTTGTTCTTTGACAGTCTTGAATACTGAGTGCAGTTCAGTTAATAAAACTGTCTTTCTGGTGCTCATTGCAAACAAGCCAGAAAGTGTTTTTCTGTGTTCTACTTGTTAGTATAAACAAATATGCAGTCTGCTGAAAGCAAGCTTTTCTTTGATAGTCTTTCTTATGGAGTGCAGTTCAGCTAATAAAACTCTTTCTGCCTTTCATTGCAAGCAAGCCCGAAAGTGTTTTTATGCTTCATAATGGACTGTAAAAGCAAAGTTGCAGTTTGCTAAAAACAAGTTTTTCTTTGACAGTCTTGAATACTGAGTGCAGTTCAGTTAATAAAACTGTCTTTCTGGTGCTCATTTCAAACAAGCCAGAAAGTGTTTTTCTTTGCTCTTCTTGTCTGTATAAGCAAAGTTGCAGTTTGCTGAAAACAAGTTGTTCTTTGACAGTCTTGAATACTGAGTGCAGTTCAGTTAATAAAACTGTCTTTCTGGTGCTCATTGCAAACAAGCCAGAAAGTGTTTTTCTGGGTTCCACTTGTTAGTATAAACAAATATGCAGTCTGCTGAAAGCAAACTGTTCTTTGATAGTCTTTCTTATGGAGTGCAGTTCAGCTAATAAAACTCTTTTTGCCTTTCATTGCAAGCAAGCCCGAAAGTGTTTTTATGCTTCATAATGGATTGTAAAAGCAAAGTTGCAGTTTGCTGAAAACAAGTTGTTCTTTGACAGTCTTGAATACTGAGTGCAGTTCAGTTAATAAAACTGTCTTTCTGGTGCTCATTGCAAACAAGCCAGAAAGTGTTTTTCTGTCTTCTACTCATCTGTATAAGCAAAGATACAGTTTGCTGGAAACAAGGTGTTCTTTGACAGTCTTGAATACTGAGTGCAGTTCAGCTAATAAAACTGTCTTTCTGGTGCTCATTGCAAACAAGCCAGAAAGTGTTTTTCTGGGTTCTACTTGTTAGTATAAACAAATATGCAGTCTGCTGAAAGCAAGCTGTTCTTTTATTATCGTTACACTTATATAGCGCCTTTCTAGACACCCAAGGATGCTTTACAATCTACACTGCTCAGAACGCTCAATTCACACACACACACTGGCGAGAAGCGGCAGCCAAACGCGCACAGCGTACTCTCAACCAAAAACGACCGTCCACCTGGAGGACTGCGTCGGGCACTAGGATTTCACCCAGGACAGAGCGCCAATCCATATCTGGGCACACACATTCACACTCATTCACTCACACACCAGGACAGTTATTACAGAAGCCAATTCACCTACCCTCTTTGATAGTCTTTCTAATGGAGTGCAGTTTAGCTAATAAAACTCTTTCTGCCTTTCATCGCAAGCAAGCCCGAAAGTGATTTTATGCTTCATACTGGATTGTAAAAGCAAAGTTGCAGTTTGCTGAAAACAAGTTGTTCTTTGACAGTCTTGAATACTGAGTGCAGTTCAGTTAATAAAACTGTCTTTCTGGTGCTCATTGCAAACAAGCCAGAAAGTGTTTTTCTGGGTTCTACTTGTTAGTATAAACAAATATGCAGTCTGCTGAAAGCAAGCTGTTCTTTGATAGTCTTTCTTATGGAGTGCAGTTCAGCTAATAAAACTCTTTTTGCATTTCATTGCAAGCAAGCCCGAAAGTGTTTTTATGCTTCATAATGGATTGTAAAAGCAAAGTTGCAGTTTGCTGAAAACAAGTTGTTCTTTGACAGCCTTGAATACTGAGTGCAGTTCAGTTAATAAAACTGTCTTTCTGGTGCTCATTGCAAACAAGCCAGAAAGTGTTTTTCTGTCTTCTACTCATCTGTATAAGCAAAGATGCAGTTTGCTGGACCAAGCTGTTGTTTGACAGTCTTGAATACTGAGTGCAGTTAAGCTAATAAAACTATTTCTGGCATTATTTGCCAACAAGCCAGAAAGTGCTTTTCTGTGTTCTTCTTGTCTGTATAAGCAAAGATGCAGTTTGCTGGAAATAAGCTGTACTCTGACAGTCTTTCTTATGGAGTGCAGTTCAGCTAATAAAACTCTTTCTGCCTTTCATTGCAAGCAAGCCCGAAAGTGTTTTTATGCTTCATAATGGATTGTAAAAGCAAAGTTACAGTTTGCTGAAAACAAGTTGTTTTTTGACAGTCTTGAATACTGAGTGCAGTTCAGTTAATAAAACTGTCTTTCTGGTGCTCATTGCAAACAAGCCAGAAAGTGTTTTTCTGGGTTCTACTTGTTAGTATAAACAGTAGTCTGCAGTCTGCTGAAAGCAAGCTGTTCTTTGATAGTCTTTCTTATGGAGTGCAGTTCAGCTAATAAAACTCTTTCTGCCTTTCATTGCAAGCAAGCCCGAAAGTGTTTTTATGCTTCATAATGGATTGTAAAAGCAAAGTTGCAGTTTGCTGAAAACAAGTTGTTCTTTGACAGTCTTGAATACTGAGTGCAGTTCAGTTAATAAAACTGTCTTTCTGGTGCTCATTGCAAACAAGCCAGAAAGTGTTTTTCTGTGTTCTACTTGTTAGTATAAACAAATATGCAGTCTGCTGAAAGCAAGCTTTTCTTTGATAGTCTTTCTTATGGAGTGCAGTTCAGCTAATAAAACTCTTTCTGCCTTTCATTGCAAGCAAGCCCGAAAGTGTTTTTATGCTTCATAATGGACTGTAAAAGCAAAGTTGCAGTTTGCTGAAAACAAGTTTTTCTTTGACAGTCTTGAATACTGAGTGCAGTTCAGTTAATAAAACTGTCTTTCTGGTGCTCATTTCAAACAAGCCAGAAAGTGTTTTTCTTTGCTCTTCTTGTCTGTAAAAGCAAAGTTGCAGTTTGCTGAAAACAAGTTGTTCTTTGACAGTCTTGAATTCTGACTGCAGTTCAGCCAATAAAAAATGTATTTCTGTCATTCATTGCAAACAAGCCAGAAAGTGTTTTTCTTTGCTCTTCTTGTCTGTATAAGCAAAGTTGCAGTTTGCTGAAAACAAGTTGTTCTTTGACAGTCTTGAATACTGAGTGCAGTTCAGTTAATAAAACTGTCTTTCTGGTGCTCATTGCAAACAAGCTAGAAAGTGTTTTTCTGTGTTCTACTCATTTGTATAAGCATATATGCAGTTTGCTGGAAACATGCTGTTCTTTGACAGTCTTGAATTCTGAATACAGTTCAGTCAATAAAAATGTATTTCTGTCATTCATTGCAAACAAGCCGGAAAGTGTTTTTCTTTGTTCTTCTTGCCTGTATAAGCAAAGATGCAGTTTGCTGGAAATATGCTGTACTCTGACAGTCTTTCTTATGGAGTGCAGTTCAGCTAATAAAACTCTTTCTGCCTTTCATTGTAAGCAAGCCAGAAAGTGTTTTTATGTTTCATACTGGATTGTAAAAGCAAAGTTGCAGTTTGCTGAAAACAAGTTTTTCTTTGACAGTCTTGAATACTGAGTGCAGTTCAGTTAATAAAACTGTCTTTCTGGTGCTCATTTCAAACAAGCCAGAAAGTGTTTTTCTTTGCTCTTCTTGTCTGTAAAAGCAAAGTTGCAGTTTGCTGAAAACAAGTTGTTCTTTGACAGTCTTGAATTCTGACTGCAGTTCAGCCAATAAAAATGTATTTCTGTCATTCATTGCAAACAAGCCAGAAAGTGTTTTTCTTTGCTCTTCTTGTCTGTATAAGCAAAGTTGCAGTTTGCTGAAAACAAGTTGTTCTTTGACAGTCTTGAATACTGAGTGCAGTTCAGTTAATAAAACTGTCTTTCTGGTGCTCATTGCAAACAAGCCAGAAAGTGTTTTTCTGGGTTCTACTTGTTAGTATAAACAAATATGCAGTCTGCTGAAAGCAAACTGTTCTTTGATAGTCTTTCTTATGGAGTGCAGTTCAGCTAATAAAACTCTTTTTGCCTTTCATTGCAAGCAAGCCCGAAAGTGTTTTTATGCTTCATAATGGATTGTAAAAGCAAAGTTGCAGTTTGCTGAAAACAAGTTGTTCTTTGACAGTCTTGAATACTGAGTGCAGTTCAGTTAATAAAACTGTCTTTCTGGTGCTCATTGCAAACAAGCCAGAAAGTGTTTTTCTGTCTTCTACTTATCTGTATAAGCAAAGATACAGTTTGCTGGAAACAAGGTGTTCTTTGACAGTCTTGAATACTGAGTGCAGTTCAGCTAATAAAACTGTATTTCTGGTGCTCATTGCAAACAAGCCAGAAAGTGTTTTTCTGGGTTCTACTTGTTAGTATAAACAAATATGCAGTCTGCTGAAAGCAAGCTGTTCTTTTATTATCGTTACACTTATATAGCGCCTTTCTAGACACCCAAGGATGCTTTACAATCTACACTGCTCAGAACGCTCAATTCACACACACACACTGGCGAGAAGCGGCAGCCAAACGCGCACAGCGTACTCTCAACCAGAAACGACCGTCCACCTGGAGGACTGCGTCGGGCACTAGGATTTCACCCAGGACAGAGCGCCAATCCATATCTGGGCACACACATTCACACTCATTCACTCACACACCAGGACAGTTATTACAGAAGCCAATTCACCTACCCTCTTTGATAGTCTTTCTAATGGAGTGCAGTTTAGCTAATAAAACTCTTTCTGCCTTTCATCGCAAGCAAGCCCGAAAGTGATTTTATGCTTCATACTGGATTGTAAAAGCAAAGTTGCAGTTTGCTGAAAACAAGTTGTTCTTTGACAGTCTTGAATACTGAGTGCAGTTCAGTTAATAAAACTGTCTTTCTGGTGCTCATTGCAAACAAGCCAGAAAGTGTTTTTCTGGGTTCTACTTGTTAGTATAAACAAATATGCAGTCTGCTGAAAGCAAGCTGTTCTTTGATAGTCTTTCTTATGGAGTGCAGTTCAGCTAATAAAACTCTTTTTGCCTTTCATTGCAAGCAAGCCCGAAAGTGTTTTTATGCTTCATAATTGATTGTAAAAGCAAAGTTGCAGTTTGCTGAAAACAAGTTGTTCTTTGACAGTCTTAAATACTGAGTGCAGTTCAGTTAATAAAACTGTCTTTCTGGTGCTCATTGCAAACAAGCCAGAAAGTGTTTTTCTGTCTTCTACTCATCTGTATAAGCAAAGATACAGTTTGCTGGACCAAGCTGTTGTTTGACAGTCTTGAATACTGAGTGCAGTTCAGTTAATAAAACTGTCTTTCTGGTGCTCATTGCAAACAAGCCAGAAAGTGTTTTTCTGGGTTCTACTTGTTAGTATAAACAAATATGCAGTCTGCTGAAAGCAAGCTGTTCTTTGATAGTCTTTCTTATGGAGTGCAGTTCAGCTAATAAAACTCTTTCTGCCTTTCATTGCAAGCAAGCCCGAAAGTGTTTTTATGCTTCATAATGGATTGTAAAAGCAAAGTTGCAGTTTGCTGAAAACAAGTTGTTCCTTGACAGTCTTGAATATTGAGTGCAGTTCAGTTAATAAAACTGTCTTTCTGGTGCTCATTGCAAACAAGCCAGAAAGTGTTTTTCTGGGTTCTACTTGTTAGTATAAACAAATATGCAGTCTGCTGAAAGCAAGCTTTTCTTTGATAGTCTTTCTTATGGAGTGCAGTTCAGCTAATAAAACTCTTTCTGCCTTTCATTGCAAGCAAGCCCGAAAGTGTTTTTATGCTTCATAATGGACTGTAAAAGCAAAGTTGCAGTTTGCTGAAAACAAGTTGTTCTTTGACAGTCTTGAATACTGAGTGCAGTTCAGTTAATAAAACTGTCTTTCTGGTGCTCATTGCAAACAAGCCAGAAAGTGTTTTTCTGTGTTCTACTTGTTAGTATATACAAATACGCAGTCTGCTGAAAGCAAGCTGTTCTTTGATAGTCTTTCTTATGGAGTGCAGTTCAGCTAATAAAATTCTTTCTGCCTTTCTATGCAAGCAAGCCCGAAAGTGTTTTTATGCTTCAAAATGGACTGTAAAAGAAAAGTTGCAATTTGCTGAAAACAAGTTGTTCTTTGACAGTCATGAATTCTGACTGCAGTTCAGCCAATAAAAATGTATTTCTGTCATTCATTGCAAACAAGCCAGAAAGTGTTTTTCTTTGCTCTTCTTGTCTGTATAAGCAAAGTTGCAGTTTGCTGAAAACAAGTTGTTCTTTGACAGTCTTGAATACTGAGTGCAGTTCAGTTAATAAAACTGTCTTTCTGGTGCTCATTGCAAACAAGCCAGAAAGTGTTTTTCTGGGTTCTACTTGTTAGTATAAACAAATATGCAGTCTGCTGAAAGCATACTGTTCTTTGATAGTCTTTCTTATGGAGTGCAGTTCAGCTAATGAAACTCTTTCTGCCTTTCATTGCAAGCAAGCCCGAAAGTGTTTTTATGCTTCATACTGGATTGTAAAAGCAAAGTTGCAGTTTGCTGAAAACAAGTTGTTCTTTGACAGTCTTGAATACTGAGTGCAGTTCAGTTAATAAAACTGTCTTTCTGGTGCTCATTGCAAACAAGCCAGAAAGTGTTTTTCTGGGTTCTACTTGTTAGTATAAACAGTAGTCTGCAGTCTGCTGAAAGCATACTGTTCTTTGATAGTCTTTCTTATGGAGTGCAGTTCAGCTAATGAAACTCTTTCTGCCTTTCATTGCAAGCAAGCCCGAAAGTGTTTTTATGCTTCATACTGGATTGTAAAAGCAAAGTTGCAGTTTGCTGAAAACAAGTTGTTCTTTGACAGTCTTGAATACTGAGTGCAGTTCAGTTAATATCAAACATCTACGTATATAAGTATCTTGGGTACGTTATGATTACGTCCCACTACAATATCATGTTAGAAGATATTAATTTGTTTTCTTAGTTAGAGACAGAAACTTTCTTTCATGATTGAAAACAGTAATACACATCATTTCCTTGGTTGATAGATGTTCATCTGAAGACACAAAGAATGACATTCATACATATCGCGTACACATATTTATCAGAATTTGATTATTCTATTATGTATCTAGGCGACCTCGGGCGAGACGTAGTTTCGCCAATGTCCACTTGGGGTCGCTGTTGGTCCATGCTGTTCGTCCTGTGCGGATTGTTACCGGGAGGTCAACCCGAGTTCTGTCAGTTTTACCATCTGGGGCTGTCTGTTTTGTAGGCTTGAGATAACCTTTCCGTCGTTTAGGCCCCACGGCCATAAAGAGTCCTTTTAACTCTGGTTTTCACCACTTTGTTTGTTCTTCTTTATCTTAAGAGCATCATAAACTGTTATCTGGAGGCGTTAGACAGGCGCTTTTGATGTAGACTTTAGGTGAATTTTTGTGTGTGGGGGAAGAGTGCAGCGTTTTTACACACACGCAGTTCTGTGGAATGTGGGATTCTGTTGCAAACAAAAATCCTTGTTAGGGTGGAGAGGTTTTTTTTTTGTTAAGAACTCTCATTTCTTTATTCGGTCCATACTCCACTACAAAGTCCTGCAGCTTTGGGTAGGGCAGGTCCAGCTCTGTGCTCCTGAGTGTTTAACACACACACACACACACAATCTCAAGGACATTCTAATTCCCCCAGTCCACACCCAGCCCCCACATTCTACACAGAAGCGCAGAACCTTCAGAAATATCAGGAAACACCTGTTACTTTAAAACACACTCACTTGTCCATCAGGTTCTGCTGGGTGTAAACGTGCACCACTACGTCCACCACCTTACAGCTGTAGCCCACATCTGGAGGCAGATTTCTGGGGTCCTGCCCCTCATAGAGGTGAGTCTCACTTTCTGGGGGGTGCACAGGGGCATCTGGAGTTCATTAAACATAACAGACAGACCAGCAGAGGGACACCAGTCAATACACATCAAAAACTCTTCCATCTGTGTGTGTGTGTGTGTGCCTACCAGCATCCACAGGTGTCCGAGGCTTTGCCCCCTGAGGCCTGCCGTGTGTGGGCTGTTTGTGCAGATCCTGCAGGAGCCAAGCCGTGGTGCAGAAGAACTCCTGCAAAGACTCAGACATGTACCTCTCCCTGATCAACAGTGCCCGAGCCACACACTCTGCCGTGTCCACCAGGTCAGAGAACGGAACCTGAGAGAACCAACACAGTCACGTGCAGACACAGACTCCACCGCTTCCATCAAGTCAAAGAACCGAACCTGAGAGAACCAATACACACACACACTCCACCACATCCACCAGGTCACAGAACAAAACCTGAGAGAACCAGCACACGCACAGTCACACTCCACCACGTCCACCAGGTCAGAGAATAGAACCTGACAGAACCTACACACAGACTCTTACACACACAATTCTCAGACATTACCCCACATTTCTCCTCTCCAGAGATGGACACACGCTGGTACTCTCTCTCTAACTCTCTCTCTTTAGGAGCGTAGTCCCCTCTCAACTCATCCTGGTCTCTCAGACTCCTAGGGGAGGGGGGATGGAGAGAGAGAGAGAGAGAGAGAGAGAGAGAATGAGAGAGAGAGAATATATGGGGAATACAACCTGGCTGATTATCTCATCAAAATTAAAGAAATGAAACAAAGACAAACCCTAACTAAATTCAGAATAAATGACTCGTAAACTGGCCCCTGAACAGAGAGGCACAGAAAGAGCCGACTTTCCAGAGAAGACCGGACCTCTCTCCACTGCCGATCTGGAGAGATAGAAAGTCACTTCCTCCCCTCAGACACAAAATACAGCAACATCAGATACTCCTTACTGTGCAAAATCACCAACAAAACTGCCACAGGATCAGAGAAGAACAGACAGCTCCAGCTCTCTGCCCCGACTCTTCCAGGACTTGGTTTACACCTGCCTTACATCTGCACCACTGTTAACTTTATTTACTTCTCTCCTAAATGTTACACTATAATCACTTCATCATTCTGTTCCCTACTTTTTTGTAATGTCACTTTTGAATCTGAATCTGAGAGAGAGAGAGAGACAGACAGACAGAGAGGGAGACTATAACTCACTCCAGGTTTGCTGCATTGTCGATTTTCAGGAAGTCCAGTTTGGCTCTTTGCACAATCTGTGGCTCAAGCCTGGAGGGGAGCAGTGTGTGGTAAGCAAGTGAAATAATTTAGTGAGGGACAGTGTAGAGGTCGAGGGGGGGGTGGGTTATCACAGGGTGAGAGAGAGTTGATCAGGTTGCCAGTTCCTTTACATAGCTTTGAACAAGCCTGCCACCAAAAGCTCCACAGGCTAGACACTGAAGACACACACACACAGCGCTGGCTGTCTGTGTCAGAGAGTCATACAACTGACACTATAGGTCCTTTCAAGGAAAGTTTATGACAAGTTTATCATGGAACTCTTCTCAAAAGCAGGATGCAGAGAGTGTCCGAACTGGAATGGTTTAAATTACGCCAAACCAGTGAACGTACCCCAGGGGGAGGAGTTAAGTAAATAAGGTGTAGCCACTGACCCAGCCCTGGAAACACCAGGAGCCCTGTGGCTGACTTGTGCTATTGCAACTGAAGTCAATTTATGGTGCCCCCTTTCGTATGACTTGCGCTGCTGCATTTAAAATTTCTCTGGTGCACCCTTGTTAATAACTTGTGTAAGTGCAAGTTAATTAAAAGCAGTTGTCTTTCATATAATATACTAAATTTGCATGTAAATTGTAAGTTATATTTGTTGTACTGCTTCTATCCTTTACTCATTCTTTCATAAGTGGAAGTAACCCATTACTGATTAAAATCTATATTGGTTGAGGTCAAGGAAAATAAAACTGCAATAATTATACATTAATTAGTATTAAATCTGACACACAACCCAGTCACCAAGCATCAGTGGTAAGACCCCTGACTGAGGTGTATTTGTAATTAGCAAACTCAACAGGAGCCACAGTGTCAGAATATACAGCCATGAACCTCAGCGCTGAGCCCTCTCACATGGCAAATCTGATGTCACAATAAATGGCCCTCCATTTAATGGAGAAACCTAAAGGCGAGGCCTTAATAAAGTTAGCCAGCCAAATGGCTACACTAACAATAGAAAAACTTAAATATAGATTTATATAGAGATTTTTATAGAGATATGGATTTCTTTTTGCAAAGGTTCCCTGGAGCCACGGTAGATGACAGAATCTACCTGATCAGAATGACATCCAGCAGGGAAGTCAGCAGTTTCATTGAACGGCAACCTAACTATGTTGTGATATGATGGGCTCTGTGACGCTTTGGAGAAGGAGTTCTCCAATCAGCTTCACAGGCAGGACTGATGACAGCACAGCAAGTTAAACAACACAGACAGGAGTCACCCCATCAGTACTATTACCACCTTAGACAAGCTTATTTCGGGCCCCGAAATGAACCAGGAATGGAAGAAGAATTGGATTTCAAAACACTGTTTGTCCTAAATCTCCATCCCAACACTAGTTATTATCTAGGAGTTGCAGCATGTCAACGCAACCTTTCTAGCAAACAGCTGTGTGACTTAGCACTTCCCCCATGGAGCTAGATGAAGCCCCCAGGGCTGAATCATGGTATCCAAAACCCGCTCCATCTCACAGGCTTACAGAAAACCAGGGGAATAATAAACCTTTACAATCCAATAGGAGTTCGCCTCACTCCAGTCCTCACTGGTCAGGTGAAACTCAACATCACTGAAACCCCTGTGTTAATCAGTTAATATCAGGGCACCCTCAGAATAAATTCCCCACCAGTAGGCATGAGAATCCAGCACCCAAGGAAAATATTTTGGGCCACGGATGGCCTCAAAACTCTCACACACGCGACAAAACCCTAGACAAAAGCCCCTGTCCTAACTCGACTAACGAGAACAGGCATGAGAACTGGCACCAGTGCGAAAGCTCAGATGATTCGAATGAGTCTGAAGTATCTGGAATTAGCACAGAAATTCCAGTAAACATTGAACAGGTGTTTTCGCAACTGTGTAAAGAGGAGCGTCAGACAGCTGACCTCTTATCAGACACTTCAGGTGAAACTGAGCATGTCCCAAGGACCCCTGCAATTCAGACTTGCACATCTGACCAATTTAATAAGGGGGGTGAAAATCAGACTCCTCTTAATGTCACGTTTGTTCAAGGTGATCCACCTGCATGACAGTTCCTGGGCCATTTAACAGAAAAGGGGGGTGCTCGTAGATTAAACCTGACCACAGTCCTGGAAAAGAAGCTTGTACAAAAAGCTCTCTTGGACACTGCATAAGACATCACACTGAAGTCATCCACACTCTTTGATGAAGTGAGGGCTGCAGCAGACCATGCCCCACGGAGATTACAGTTACAAAACTGTTCCCTCCAAATTGTGCCTTATTCATACACTAGTATTAACATAAGGTCTGTGGCAAGAGTGCTCATAACAATAGGACCCATAAGTTTGGTTCACCCTGTATATGAGTCTCTTATTGAAAACATTCCCTTCCTTATTGGCAAGGACCTGCTCAACAGGCTATAGCCACTGATTGACTTCAAGTGTTTGAAAATCTGGGCCCAGGTTCACAAACCCCTGCCCATCTCACACTCACATCACTTTGAAGCTCAGTCCTGTCACCTAAACACCATGTCCACACAGACTACTAACACCTTTCACACTCCAACAATGACAAAGGATGCCATGAGCCAGAGAATCTCAGCTCATGATGAACAAATGACTGTCCACACAATAACAGTCCCTTTTGCTGACACCCATTTAGATCCCACATGGCCTCCAGAAAGAGATAAATTAAAAGACCTGACAAACCAGGGTAACCACAAAAACATCCCATGTGATTTTGATTCCATTCAATTCCCAAGTGCGGGACAAAAAGGGACCAAAGTGTAACATCACATAGTCCAGCAAAATACATACAGCACACAACAGGATAGGGACAGCTTGCAAAAATCCTCAGAGCCACATTTGCAATCAACCAGCAGAGACTGGAAAAGAGCAAAAGGGGGATGCAAAAATGGTTATGAACAAAACGTGTTCTGTGAAAGGCTGAAAAGGGGGGACAAGTTGTAAAAGTACAACTTAATTAAGCTGGCCCAAAAGTCCATTAAAAGTGAGAAACAAGCTCATAAGATCCTGCCACATGAGCCAGACCCACACAAAGTCCTAAATCTTTCCCCCACCATTCATACTCTGTTCAGGAATGTGAATAGAGATCAGCAAAGTGCTGACTTCAAATGGGTTCCTCACAACCAGATGGAGCCTCACCAAATCACCATGAGACTTGTAGGGAACAACCACACCTTTGTCAAGTCATAAAAGAGCAGCAGACACCCAGAATAGCGTTAATGGTATTAATCGTCAGCTTCCACAACCGAATAAAAACAAACAAACAAACTTTAATCTGTACTTACGTTGCATTCGCCTGATAAAGTAATCCGTGGTATATCAATCTAGAAATAAAAATTCTAATTTCTACTTCAAGCATTGTTTTCCATTCTAATTTGTGTATCGCTGTCCGTCGCCATGTGTGCTAATTCATTCAGCCACGATGAACAATTCAAAAGGGGGGTGACACACAGCACACAGTACTGTTTAAAAATTTTGTTTTCCTCTGGAAAACCTATTTTTCTTTGTTTCTTCAGCAATCCAAGGTGATAATGCTCACCTTCAAAGCCTAACAGGCCTATGCCCACTAGTCATGTTAAATCAGAGTTTTTAGTTAGCTTAAGTATAGAGAAACACCCTGCTTATCCAGTAATTATCACTAAGGCAAAGATGTTTTTTAAGAATTTGCATAAATAACTATACTTGAACATTTCCTTTGATAAGAATAATATTTCCTAGTTGACACTTTTAATGTAAGGTGAACACTCATACCAGCATATTAGATCAAGTCCAATAAAGGTTTATTCCCAAATTAAATGATCCCAGAAAGGTATCAACCCTGAGTGTATGAATGAATGATTCCACTGACCTTGCTATTCACATTCATCTCTGCATTATCAGCTCAATGCTTCTAGAAAGAAAGCATGATCTGAAAGGGGGAATATGTAGTGGATATGATGAATGTGTATTAATTTACACATTCATCATAAGAAATTGTGACTTTCCGAGAATATTTCATATACCCAAACTTTAGCTCGCTTCAGAGACACACCAAGCAAAATTGGAATTTGAAGATAAGCTTTTCAGAAAGCACTGTCCCCAAATTGGCGCCTGGCTGTCTGTGTCAGAGACAGATAAAACTGACACTATAGGTCCTTTCAAGGTAAGTTTATGACCGGGTCTTGGGGGATCATGGAACTCTTCTCAAAAGCAGGATGCAGAGAGACACTCCTGAGGATCAGTTTAACTTTAATAAAAACATAATTCCCATTGGTTTAAAACAATTTGAAGTTACATATGTGCCCAATTGTTTGAAATTAACTCCATTTGGACAAACAAAATAATTTACATGTGCTTAAAGTCAATTCAGCCAATCAGGAGCAAGAAATGCTCCAATTCTCCCTCATTGAGGACGAATCAGGTATTCGGAGCGGGTTTTCTAAACTCTGGTTAAAAACCCGTGGCGCCAAATGACACAGGCTTTTGGGGCTTCTTCCCCTTTTTCTACACTGTTCGACTCTTCACTTCAAGGCTTCAGATACTTGGGGCGTTATCTCTTTTAGCCATTTTCAAGGCTAAAGTGTAAAATTCCCTGAGTTTTTTAAATGACTCTGCAGGCGTCAGACTCATGGCTTTCTTAAACAGTCTTGGGACTTTAAGACGTGGTCCAGATAGAAACTACAGATTAAGAAAAGTTATAGTTTTACCCTAGCAAAATTTCAATGCCACACCCAGAGCCTGAAGGAGAGCCACACCCAGGAGAGACCTGCTTGGACTGTCTCTCACAAGGCGGCAGATCAGCAACGACGAAGAATCCCTTTCAGAACACCACCAGCTCCGATGGCTGCGTCTGAAAGCCTCGGGAGAAAAGGAACACCTGCGTCTGCAATTCTCCAGGAAGTCGTGCCAGAAGGCACCGTCAGCGACATGCTCCCTGTCCATTTCCAGATACATAAGGTCACATGTTCTCATGTCTCTCATAGCTCATGGGTTGGTACTGAAAGTTTGCTGGGATAAACAATAGCCTTTCCTAGAACTTAGGGCAATAATTATCATAGAGAAATTCCCTCATATATTAATCTCCCTGTTCCCTCATATATCGCTGTAATCCATTTTATTATATGAATGTCTAATCAATATTCATTATTTGATATTACAATTAATAAACCAGTTGTGTGATAAAACCAGTCCTTGGTTATTTGTTTGTGTGTGCACCTTTCTTGTATGGAATTATAACTTCTAGTTCAGATTCCATTTCAGAGTCAAGAACCCACAGCGGGTCAATGAGCATAATTCATTAATAATAGTTCATTCTAGCTAATTCTGCTGTATAATATGTGAAGATGGCCTTCTTGTCTAAGCTGAAAATTAGATAGGTAAAGACACTACATATTATTTAATGGCTCCCAAACATGGAGCTTAGCAAAATTAATTAAATAATTAATTATTAATAAAATAACAATTAATTATTATTGACTTCGCTATGTAGTGCTAATGCCACCGCAACGTGTGCATACTATTTCCACTACAACTGCCACAGATCGGTTATATGCTGAAAACACATTTCTTTGTAAGTTGTACAATGACACATAATTGCACGTTATGCATATTTAAGTCTTGGCTCTTGGAAGAAAAACATGCAAAAGATAAAGGTATGCAGCTGTTGTGATTATCTCTTTATTCATATACTTATAGACATATAGCTAATAAACAGGCTCAGTTTAGTATGTTCTATTACCAACCTTTCTGTGTTATTTGCTATGCTATTTAATTTAAAAGAGCAATATGTAATACTGACACCAAGCATTTAAAATATAATACAGTTTCAAAACAGTGGAGAGAGCTGTCTGCCTCCTCCTCTTCCTCCCCAGAAATGAAGCTTTAACAGGTTGCCAGATTAAGGAAAACTGAACTAACAAACAAGAGTTTAAGAACTTGTGCCATAATAGCAAAGAAGAATGTGCCATAATAAACATATTTACATAGAAATAGAAGAAGGTGAGGAGAGAGGATTGTTTTTTATAGGGTGCATAATGGTGAAGAGGAAGAGTCTGGACATGGTCCTTCTCCCAAACTTAAGTTATTTCATAACTCCATTTTGCGAAGTAAGCATCACACCTGATGAAAGCAGGGCAAGGAAGGGGAACTCAGAAGGACTTGGGCTGGAGTTCTGGGTGGCTTCTGCTAGTGGAGAGTGAAGCCAGACCCCAAAAGCTCTGGTTCAGTGAGAAGCAAGTTTCTCATGTGCTAGACTGAGATCATTGGTTTGGGAACGGGTGTAGCTGTGGTATGCCTGAGAGGACCAGCGCCCGAGGAGTTGAATGGTGTGATCTGGTAGTCCCTGACGTGAAGCAGTAGAAGCTGAACCAATTTTGAATGAATGGCCAGAGAAATAGCCTGGAGGGGAACCACTGAGGGAGAGAATGTGATGGAGATGAGTATGGAACCGTGTCGTGATTCAAGTGTAGGGGCAATAGTAGGAGAGTAGCATCCTCAGCGGAGTGTTTAGGCAGCATAATAAAATGTCTGAAGTGATTGGTGATCTCTGAGATGGAAGATGAGATTCAGCTTTTCAGAGTCCATTGAGAAGAGGTTATCTGAGAGTGATTGGTGGAAGAATGAGGTTTACCAGTTATAAGTTTTGTGAAGACATTTATTTTATGCAGCTAAATATACTCTTAAGGAGGAGGAATGGATGGAGTAGCTGAGGTAAGGAAAGGCAGCGGTTATGGAGAGGTTGTTTGAAGGAAAAGTAATGTTATGCACGGTATGGAAATTCTGGAAGAGTTTCCCTCCTGACCAGTAGGTGGAGAGTGTTGGTGGAGAGATAGCTGAAAGTATTGTCTCCTGGGCTTGAGAAATCAGTTGTTGCAGATGGGGATAAAGTACTGTATGGTTTCCAAAAAATGGTCACACTGGTGTGAGTTGATGGTCCGCTTGAGGTGCTATGGTTCTGAATTTCTGAAAATAAAAACAATAAAGCTATTGCATTTGAGTGGCCTGGAATGTGAACTGCCTTAAGAATGAATTGGTGGAGTATAGAGTGCCAGGTGAGGCGACGTATGAAGGGCATGAGTGAAAGAGATGCGGAACAGCTTTTGTTGATTATATGCTGATTAACAGCTGCAGAATTGTCTGAGTGAACTAAAATTTTGTTTGTCTACTTGTGCCCCCAGACAAGTGCTGCAATGACAATGTAGTAAAGTTCCTAAAGAGCAGAAGAGTTGTTGTTTTAGGCTGACAAACTGCATGGGCCAGGGAGAAGTGAACCAATGGCCTCCATAGGAACCACTGAAGTCAACGGAAGGAGCAGTGTCTGTAAAAAAAATTATAATAATAAAAAAAAGGAAAAAAAAATGCCGTTCCAGTGGTGAAGAAGGGTGAGACAGAACTTCAGCTCAAACAGGCAAGTGTCATCTAAGGTGACTGAAGGGTGCAGTGAGCAGACTAACGAGGCAAGATGAAGGTGATAAAAGAGCATCCCTGGGGGATGATTCGAATGGCATATTTAAGGTGGCCCAAATAGAGAGGCACTGCTGCTTCGTACAGAAAGGAGAATCGATAAATACGTAGAGAGCATGGGTGATGCACCCGAGTTTATCCTGGGAAAGGGAAGCTTGGAAGCAGACAGAGTTGCCAAGTGATGCCAAGAAACTCCAGAGAGTCTGCAGGTCCAATGGCCTTTTCACTGGGGAGAGGACTCCCGAGGCAGTGAAAGGTTCTGGATAAGGCAGTGAGGCCACGAGCTGGAGGTGAAGAAAGGGGATCAATAATGAGAAAATCATAGAGAAATAGGAGAACAAAAGGCAGTTTGTATACGCCCAGCAGAATGCAAAACATAGCTTCTGTGATAGTATCGAAAAAAAAAACATTTTTTGGACTGCTTTACAGCCAAAAGTGAGACGGACAGCCAAGTAGTATTTATTGTTCCAGCAGACCCCGAAAAGATGCCAGAAATCCAGGAGGAGAGGCAGAACCTTCAAGGCAGAAACAATCAGTCTTAGAGAGCCAGGCGCCATGACTGGCGAGTTTGATTAAGGTGATAGCATAATCCACGGTCGCATAGTGGAGTGAGAATTCGGAACTGGGAATGAGACTTGAACTTATGAAAGGTTCAGAGGAGCCACATGGCGCGGAAAGGTTAATAATGATCGCTTCCTGAAGCATCAGGTTTGGACAGAGCAGAGAGAAGGTTTCGACAGGTGAAGGAAGAAGTAGGCAGTGTTACGAGGCCCGGAGAAAAGCCAAAAGTAGATTGTCCAGGAGGTAACAGACGAAAGTCGAATCAGCGTGCCCGGCTAGATCAGACGCAGCGAAACAACGCCCAGAGGGAGCCCAAAGGGAGAGCCAGAGCATGCAGGAGGCATGACGTCATTGGGTTGCGCGATCGGAACTGCAGCACGCACCTGTTGTTTACCTACGAGGGAGGCCAGATACAAGGAAAAAAAGTTCAGCCTTGAGGGCAGTGTGAGCGAAGGGAACATGGCATTCCCTCAAAATCTTTGAGTTTAGCAACAGTCCAGTCTGTGATGCAAGGGGAGCAAAAAGAAGTGGAGGAGGAAGCACGAGGAGGCAGGCGAGGCATTGTCAAGTAGTCGGGAAGAACATCTCGGGCGAACAGATCGGCCATGGGAAACCGAGGAGGCAGGCGAGGATCGGTGGGTATGCTGAGAACGAGAGTGAGGTAAACGGGAGCAGCCATGCTGGGAAGACAATCCTGACGAGGTGGTACCAACAGGAGTAGCAGGGACAGAGACAACTGATCTCAGACACGGAGTAGAATGAGGGGGAGAAGAGAAGAGTTCGGTGTCTGAAGTGGTGATGTCGAGGTCCATGGTAGAAGAGACAATGCAGCTGAACAGGAAACAGTTTTGTCTGTGCGAATTTTGTCACGAGAAGGTAATGAGAGAGGAGTAGTTTTTTATAGGGTGCGTAATGGTAAAGAGGAGGAGTTTGGGTGTGGTCCTTCTCCCAAACTTATGTCATAACTCCATTTATAATTGATACAGGGAGGCAGAATGCAGCAAGGATACTTTATTATAATAAAAAGGACATAAAGGAATCAACAGAATACTACAGCTAGAAATATGTAATCAACAGACAGAAAAACGTAAAGACAAAACACTAGACATTAACCTGAACAGACCTACACAGAAAGACCCAGAAAACTAAACAGAAGGCAAAGGCTAAACCTAATCACAGAGCTAATGCTAAACCTAAACACAGAGCTAATGCTAAACCTAAACACAGAGCTAATGTGGAATGCAAATGGTTGACCAACACTGAGACTCAAGACAGGGCTTATAACCTAGAGGACAATACAAAACACCTGGGAACAATCACAAGAGGAGACTCTGATGAGGGGGTGGAGTTAAGGCAATCTCTAGGGCGGAGACATGAACAATAATAAACAGAGCCATGTGCTAAGTAAGCACATAGTGGTGTTAGAAATTCCGCATTGAAGAGTCAGGAGACTGGAGTTCGGCGTTGACTGGAGCTTATTTACACATACACAGGACCATGTATGAGTACAGCTGGATGATCTCAGTCTATCTCAGGATGATCTGAAGTTTTGGAAACTGGAGGTTCAAAGGTTTCCTTCACGTGCATGCAGAAAAGCACGGGCACAGCTTGGTCATCAGTTTGTCACCAGTTCAATCTGTTCCCAATCCAGTCTGTGACTGTTGCCAGTCCAATCTGTTCCCAATCCAGTATGTGACTGTTGCCAGTCCAGTCTGTTCCCAATCCAGTCTGACACCAAATATTTTAGGAGGGCCTTATATACATTGGAGTAGTGGGGGAAGGGAATTGGAGGAAGATGAGGAGTGAGAGGAGGGGTATGTAGAATGAGGGTGATGAAGAACGTGTAAGACAGAGGAAGGGGAGAAAAGGTGAGATAAAATGGAAATCAGGGGAGGGATAGGAGGAAGAATAGGGGTGAGAGGAGGGGTAGGTGTGATAAGGGTGATGGTCAAGGAAATAAGGAACAAGAGGTGTGAGGGGAGGTGTATGATGAGACATGAAACTATGATAGTTTCTCTCAGTGGGAATAACAGACAGGACAAGGCCAGGGCGTGACAAGAGGCAAGAGAGCTGTCTCTTATCAGCTTATCTTAGAGCTGTCTCAGTGCTATAATGTGGCCTGAATCCAGATTAGAATTTTTCATATATACGCTTCTTATGCATATATGAAGTCGTTAGGCCACAGCTTTTTCAAAGATCTTGCATAGAAAAGGAGAGGCAGTAATAACATGAAAAGGCATTGGAATCTTACATTTGGGTGACGCTGGCACATGCAGTTGACATTGGCACCTTATGTATGGGTGACAGTGGCATATGCCGTTGACATCGGCATCTACGTTCAGGTGAAAGTGGCGTATGCCAATGGCATTGATATTTTTTATTATTTTTTGGTGACAGTGACATATGCCTTTGTTTTGCGCATATGCCGATCACGTTGACATCCGTTTTGTGACATTGGCATATACTCCACTTCAGTGTTGAACATCTGCCAGTAGCCTATGTTTAGCTAGCACATGGATGTTTAGGCTATAACTAGCACACATATGCTACTAGCATGTAAACAGACAAAAAAAGTGACATGCTACAAACATAGCATCCCATATTCGCACACAGTCCACGGTCAGTGTGTTTATGGACAATAGATCTACAAGCATTTCCCATTCTAATATCACGATATGTGTCTGTGTCAGGCACAAAAAGCAAAGATCTTATAGGTGCCAGTACGGCAAGCCATTTTAGCATTAAATAGCTTCTGACAATCTCTAATTAAACACTGGATATCTACAACAGAATTTTGACTAGTGACAATTATATTTTGACTAGTCAGAATCACAATTTATGATATCTGCATTTACAGTCTGATTAAGAACAGTATGTCAGACGTGATGCAAAGGAGCTGAGGAGGTATCAGAGGGACTGAAATACTTTAGCATTCATTCAGGCGCCTCCTCAAAAGGTAAGTAGTAGCCTATTTAAATAAAATCTGCAAATTGAATATAGTTAACACTAGAACTACCAAACCGTTGCCATTTGGCAATTATACCTTTAAATCCCAAAGAACTACCATTTGGCAGGTGTGAACAGCTCTTCTCATCTCCAGTGTTATGTAAATGAGTCCTTTACATTTGAAAGGAGACACTCTACTGCACTCCACACTCTTCTCTGCAGCAAGTTGGTGAACCCCCACCCCCCAAAAAAGTCAACATTACCAGATATTTAGATTCAAGGTAGTTTTATTGGTATATGAATAGGAAAGAAACATTTTGCTTGGTTTCCCTGTACAATGAAATAGTAATAAAGGAAGTAATAAAAGGTAAAATAAGCATGCAACAATATGATAACAAAAGTATTCATATATAGAAATGTAAACTATACAGAAACATAAACTATGTTCTTCATGCCACACTGTGCCATCTTTTGCTGTCTCTGTCAGCCACTCGTGTGTCTCCATGCGACCACTCTTTCCTGGAGGTGGTGAAGTCTCCTCATCTACAGGACCATAAGTTTGAGATTTGATTAGTGAAAGGTTGAAATAATGTGAAATTGACACAAACATGGCATTTGAATTATAAATTCCAAAACATCTCAAGTCTGTCTCCTTGGTGCTAATGTAGGATTGTTTTCACAATGCAAAAAGTGGCATACTGATTAGTCAAAATAGCTCTGATATGTTGTAACTTTATTTTAAGTAGTTTTTGTCTTTTGAAAAACTGCCAATAGGTAAAGATATTTTTAAATAAATTTATACAAAAAAACAACCCTCAACTAGTTGTAAATAAGCCATTTTTACTTAAACTTTTTAAAACCCAAAGTAAAAGAATTTTATCAGGACATTTTGTCTTGTTTTAAGTCAGAATACAAGTCAAAATTACTCAAATTAAAATAGAATAATATTCTTGAGCAATTTTAACTTGAAGATTGTACTTTTTGCAGTGTATCTCTTCCAAAACCACAACAGCCGTAACCAGCAAACAAACATAGAAAATTTAGGAAATCTTACCAGAAGAGATTTCAGAGTCACCGCTCTGATCAATAGTAATTTCTTCTCCATCAGAGTCACAGGGGTTGACAGGGTTGAGGGTCATGTCCAAAGCCTGCTCTGTACTGTAAACCTTTGCCATCTTTGCTTCTTGGTCAACAGAGTAAGTGAAATATATGTGGTGACGTGGCTTTTTATCCACATGGAGGTGGATACGCACATAATCGTTATCATCATCGTTCACGCTATCACCCACCACACTCATCCCTGTTCACTGTTACCTGGTACTGGCATATTTCCATCTAATGGCTGCAACAACATCATTTTTAAAATAAATATAGAACCCATCTCAGTTACCTCCATCGTGTATATTTGTAATATTGTATTATAGTGAGAAATGTTTATTCTATTTTATTTCACTCAGCATGTAGCCAGATTGTTTTCACAGTGCAAAAAGTGGCATATTGATTAGTCAAAATAACTCTGATATGTTGTAACCTTATTTTAAGTAGTTTTTGTCTTTTGAAAAACTGCCAATAGGTAAAGATTTTTTTAAATAAATTTATACAAAAAGCAACCCTCAGCTACTTGTAAAAAGGACATTTTTACTTAAACCTTTTAAAACCCAAGTAAAAGAATATTATCAGGACATTTTTTTCTTGTTTTAAGTCAAAATATCTCACCCCATTGGCAAAGTGTTTCTCTTGACAAGTAAATATGACTCAAATTAAATTTAAATACTATTTTTGAGCAATTTTTACTTAACTGATTTTTTTATTTATATTTCTCAAGGTTTTTGTAGGTTTCACATCAAATAATACTGCATTAGATCAACAAATATAAACTAAAAAGCTTAAATAATTCTTTATTGTGTGTATTCTAAACAAGTATTATTTCATTATATTTTTGAAAGATTATAATAATAATTATTATCAGCAGCTGAGAAAAGTGCCAAAGTACCAAACTATTTTTTTTATTTGTTGAGATTGTTGCCCTGAACTAAACTCCTGAAAGTCTGTGCCTGCTGTGACTCTCAGAGCTTTGTCAGTCAACACAGTTCACACTATCACCCATCCCCCCATTTTAGCACCTAATAGTGGCTTAATGTACATAACAAAAGGTGGCCTAATGGGTTGCAAATTACCCCAGCACTGCCATTTGGCAGCCTCTGGTAGAAAAAGGGGGTATATGAAAATCCTGGTAGTTCTAGTGTTAAAAAGGGATGAATGCTGGGGTATGGTAGGTAATCCCTCTTAGGCGGGAAGTAGGTGTGAACAATATAAAACAGAGTTAGAAAGCCTGATGGTCAGGGACCAAGGTCTTTGGGTTAGAGTCCCAGAGTAAGAAAGCCTGATGGTCAGGGACCAAGGTCTTTGGGTTAGAGTCCCAAAGTTAGAGGAAAAAGTGAGTTTCGAGTGAATCTGTGTGTACTAATTGTGTTTTGGCTGGGTGGTGGGGGACCCTCTGAGCCGCTGATGAGCACTCAGATTAAAGACTAGGAGACTGGGTCTCCCCTAAGTGGCCTTCCCTAAACCCCGAGTCAGGGACTGGGGCTCGTGTCAGGGACCGAGAAAGGAAAAGCCTCAAGTCAGGGACTGAGGTCTGCACATCAGGGACTGCAGTAAAGGAAAACGTGTTCTCCGAAACTGACTCCTCCCGTGTGGAGACCTAATGGTGACAACAAAAGCATGGGAGTTCAGTGAGTAGGAGTGAAGATCCCACTGGAGGAATTCGAGGGTAAGTCCAGTCTTTGATCAATATGGCAGACTCAAATAAGAGGTATTTAGAAAAGGAATTCAATTTCAGATTTGGGGAAGGGAAATGGCAATGGAAATCTGTAAACAATGTGAACTACTTGCTAAAATAGTGAAAGGATTGGAACCCATGATTAAGAAAAGGGAGGATTTAGAAAATGAGGTGAACAGGGATTTGAATGAGGCAGTCAAAGAATTTATTGCGGGTAAATGGGAGGAGAAGATATCCCTAGGAAGAATGCTAAATGAAATGACCATAATCAGAATTAAGGCAGTGCAGGAGGCTAAAGAGAAGTTGGAAAACTCAGGCTTATTAAGACGTAAAAAGGCTAAATGTAAAAGTGATCAGGCAGAAGTGGCTGTGATTATGTTGAAAAAATTGAAATGTGTTTATAATGGCAATTGGATTGCTATGATTACCCATACCACACCTAATACTGATTCACCAGCTGCTGACATTGATGTATGTGACCAGACCCAGAAGGGGCAGAGCGCTCAGCACAGCTTGGAGGTAGGGACTCCCCCCACACACATTCCAGACAGGAAATGTGATCCTACACTAGAACTAGAGATACCTCCGCCCTACAACGTGAGTTATTTGAACACATTGCCCCCACCTATGTCTCCCATACCAGTCGTTAATATGATGCCCATGATCAGTATTAAGACAGGAACAATTAATCTGGAATCCATGAACACATCATATCAGTATTCCACATCACATTCTATATATCCACAGGATGACCTGGACACACTAAAGCGAAGCGCTCCTACTGGGGATCAATGTCAATCGCCCTCATCAGGTAATAATCCATTCCATGATAGAATGGTGAGGGAAAATGGGTCACAAGACCCGCCCAGCTCTCGGGCCACAGACACATGTGACCGTCGCCCACCCCTGAATAAGAACATTTCATATGCTGATCAAAGAATAAGGAATCCATGTGACATGGACTTGACTGACTTGACTGAGGGACAAGGCGTTAGAATTAAGGCTGCATTTACAGGGCAGGTAATTAAGGAAGAGGTAGATACTGCTAATGAGGGTGGATTGATTGAGGCTTCATTTCAGTCCCCAGATAGAGCACTTTCTCTGCAGATTAGACCTGAACGAAGGGAAAGTGGTATAACTAGGAGAGAGCTTATGCAAATGGTAGATGAGGAGATACACCCCCTGACAGAACAGCTAAGTATAATGGAGCAACATGGTCCACAACAGGATCACGTACAGGGGCTACTGATAGGGGCCCTGCACATGTGATGCCACTGGACTTTGGCTAACTAAATTAAATAAATTAACAGGGGGAATTACCTTAGCTCTGGGAGATTTCAGGAACATTATCAACAGATACACAACTGCTATGGAGGTGGCTGAATTGGAGAGACAGGCAAATACATATAGGCAGGCAGATAATACTCCATTTGCAGCATACCCACAGAACCTAGCGGATATCATGAGGCATATGTGGCCAGTCAGAGCAGCAACAACTATCCCTAGTTATCCCTGGGATGAGAAAACTAACCCGGCAGAACATTTGAGTCAGGCGGTTGAGCACTGGACTATGACTACTGGCACTCACCCAGCTCGGGGTCAACAGGTGTGGTTTAGGACTGCAGTTCTTAAGGGCCTACCTACTCCTATTAAGGACAAGGTAGAAGACAATCCAGATATGGGACCAGATAAGCCTCATGAGGACTGGTTGAGACATATTTTGTTTCATATGAAAAAGCACTAAGATAGAGTAGATAGCAAGGGTAAAGAAAAGGATAAGATGGAATTGGAGCTGTTAAAAGCCCAACTGGACGAGATCCGTAAGAATGCTAATATAAATACGAAGGAGCCTAAGGAGCCTAAAATTAAGTTGGAAACAATAATGTCTCTTACACAGCCACAAGCATCAGCCCCAGTATTCCCGACACGGGAAAGGTTCTGAGTAGTCTACCTAACACACTGTGGTCAGCAGGATCAGATGACGTAGGACATGTTAAACAGACACCAGTTGTGTTTCAAATGTCAACACCTGATCCCATATGGGTTCCACAGTATAGACATAAGCCAGAAGCCATATCATCATTAGATAAAACAGTAAAAGCACTGGTGACCGCAGGTGTGCTGGAACCATGCTGCTCCCAAATGAAACACTCCCATATTACCGGTTCCTAAAAAGGAACCAGGTCAGTATAGGATGGCGCATGATGTCAGAGCAATAAATTCAGCATTAGCTACACGCACTATTCCTGTCCCCAATCCATACACGGCACTTTCGGATTTAAGCCCAGATATGAAATGGTTTACATGCATTGATCTGGCAAATGCATTCTTTTGTGTACCTTTAGACCCGGCCTGCAGAGACATATGTGCTTTCACGCACAGGGGCCAGCAGTACAGGTATACTAGACTTCCACAGAGGTTTGCGTTATCCCCGGGACTTTTCAATCAGGCTTTAAGAAGAAGTCTCCAGGATTGCCAGTTACCTACAGGTTCTATTCTTATCCAATATGTAGATGATTTACTGATTACCGCAGACACCACAGAGACCTGTTTAACAGCCACCCGTGTGGTCCTTGAATGTTTGGCAGCCGCTGGGTATAAGGTCTCTAGGTCAAAATTACAGTGTTGTAGATCCAGAGTTACTTTTCTAGGCCGGATTGTCACACAAGGATCGACAGGTATATCAGCTACACATAGGTCATCCATTTTGTCGCATCCACGACCACTGACAGTCAAAGACATGTTATCCTTCTTAGGGCTAGCGGGATATAGTAGGCAATATATTCCTGACTACGCCGGAAAAACACAACCTCTCAGAGACATGGTAAAAGAATTAGGTATGAGAAATTTGACTGGGAAATTGACATGGACTACTGACACAGAACAGGCGTTCATCTCATTGAAACAGGCCCTATCACAAGCGGCTGACCTTGCTAGACCAGATTATACAAGACCATTCTACTTGGATGTTTCTGAAACAGAAACAATTATTAATGGGGTTCTGTTTCAGAAAAAGGGGGATGGAGGCAGAGCAGTTTTGATGTACCTAAGTATTCCTTTAGATTTGACTGAGAAACGACAACCACACTGCACTAGACACATAGCAGGATTGGCCAAGTTAGTTCAAAAAACAGCACATATAGTCACAGGACATCCATTACACATACTCGCAACACATGGAGTGGTAGCATTTATAAATTCAGAAATGTTTACACTCACCCCACTGAGACAGAGACGCATACACAAGGTTCTTACAGCTCCTAACATCCTATACACACATGAGGGCATAAACATGGCAGATGAGATGTTGGAAAGCATACCACACGAATGTGCAGAGAAAGTGGTCAGGCAAAGTAAGGTAAGACCAGACCTATTAGCCACACCCATTCCAGGTTCATGGATCCTGTGGACGGATGGATGTGGCTACAGAGCACCCACAGGAGAGGTAAGGGCAGGATATGCAGTAGTGCAGGAGAGTAGAGGTGAGGTGGATGAATTTTGGACAGTAGTGTCAAAAAAGATAAAACAACACCCATCAGCACAGAAGGCAGAATTGATGGCATTAATAGCAGCCTTAGAATTGGCACAAGACAGGGAAGTTACAATTTATAGCAACTCGGCATATGCAGTGGGAGCAGCACACGTAGAACTCCCGCAATGGAGACAAACAGGATTTCTCACGAGTGGAGGAAAGCCAGTAAGACACTTAGAGGAACTGAGACGGCTAGAAGCAGCCATACATAAGCCTTCATAAGCCATTGTAAAGTGCAGAGGTCACCAAAAGGGGGACACATTGGTGAGTAGGGGAAATGAAGCAGCAGACAAGGCAGCAAAAAAAATAGCAGGGTATACAGAACCCAACACTATGATGGTACTAGACTCTAGCGTCCCATGGGAACCCATTCCCACGGGAACACAACTCAGACAAATACAGGATCAGGCTAGTCCAGAAGAAAAATCAATGTGGGTAAAACAGGGAGCACGTAGAGTGGAAGGACTATGGATGAACAAGGACAGTCAGTACGTACTACCTATGTCCTTAGCTAGAAGTGTGTTGGAAGAAGCACACACCATGGCACATGTAGGAAAAAGACAAATTATGGAAAATTTTAAACAGTGGTGGCATCCATTTATGCGAGCATTAGTGTCTGATTTCCTAGCTAACTGTAACATTTGCCTCATTTATAACACAGAAAAGGCATACAAATTAACACAGGGAAGGTGTCCATGGCCATTAACTCACGGGGAAAAAATTCAGATTGATTATACAGATATGATCGATCTTATACGCAAATATAATTACTTTCTAGTGGTAGTAGATAGGTATTCAGGATGGGTCTAGGCAATCCCCACTATTAAGGAGGATGCCAAATCAGCCTGCAAAATGTTGATCAACCACTGGATCCCTCAACATGGGTTTCCTAAAAAGATTCACTCCAATAATTGAACTCATTTTACTAGTAAGACACTGCAGTGGGTAGAACAATCACTAGGATTGAAACATAGCTATGGTTGTGTGTATCATCTGGTTTCACAAGGACAGGTGGAGAGGATGAATCAAACTTTGAAAACCAAATTGACAAAAATCAAACACAACGGGCATGAATTGGCTTGATGCCCTTCCAATTGCTTTAATTAGTGTCTGTAGTTCAGTGAATAGAACTACAGGATTTACTCCTTTTGAATTAGTGAGGGGCATGCCATTTCCGGGCCCCAACAATGCGCTTGCGTCCCCCCAGAAACTACCTCAAGCAAAGTACCGACAGTTATATGAAGAACTAAAAGCTGTTTGTAAAGATTTCTCTATACAGGTGCAGGAAAGGAGAGAAGGAGAAGAACAGGAGGAGAAGGATCCAGAAGTGGCAGTCTCACCCTGGGTGCTCCTGAAGGTCATTAAGCAGAAGTGGTGTGAACCTCGCTGGACAGGGCCTTATCAGGTGACGGAGAGAACCAGCTGTGCAGTCCGGCTGAGGGGTAAAGATTCACAGTGGTACCACCTCACACAGTGCAGAGCTGCACCGGCACCCAATATTAAACATTCACTGAAGGAAAACAACACTTCAGAAGAGGCAGATCAGGTAGCCTCAACCAACATAAGGGCAGAATAATCCCCTGAGGCAGGAGCACAACAAGGGCAGTCTGCCCTTGCTCCCAGCGCAGACCTGCTCGCCTTAAGACAGAAGACTTTACACATTTACACATACACATATAAGGCTCATTGTAATCTCTTAGTCCAGAAGGCGAGTGCAGTACTGAGGTTGCCTCTCCCTTAAAAAGGGGGTGGTGTAAATGCCTGCTATCACCACTGATTCACACAGTATATGTGTAATGTTGACCTGTCATTAGGACAGGGGGAAATTCAAAAGGGGGAATTGTGGGAAAAATGATTCAGTAATCATTATATTTTTCAGCTTGTTTGATACTTTTATTATTTTTAAGAAACAGTATTAACCTTATGATCTGCACAATGGGGCAACAGGAAAAGTTGTGTGAAGGGGGTGTAGTGAAAGTAGTATGCATGGTGGCATTTGCACTACATAGCGGAGTCAATGATAATTAATTATTATTTTATTAATAATTAATTATTTAATTCATTTTGCTAAGCTCCATGTTTGGGAGCCATTAACTAATATATAGTGTCCTTACCTGTCTTAATTTTAACTTAGACAAATAGGTCATCTTCACATATTATACAGCAGAATTAGCTAGAATGAACTATTATTAATGAATTATGCTCATTGACCTGCCGTGGGTTCTTGACTCTGAAATGGAATCTGAACTAGAAGTTATAATTCCATACAAGAAAGGTGCACACACAAACAAATAACCAAGGATTGGTTTTATCACACAACTGGTTTATTAACTGTAATATCAAATAATGAATATTGATTAGACATTCATATAATAAAACGGATAACAGCGATATATGAGGGAACAGGAAGATTAATATATGAGGGAATTTCTCTATGATAATTATTGTCCTAAGTTCTAAGAAAGGTTATTGTTTATCCCAGCAAACTCTCAGTACCAACCCATGAGCCATGAGAGACATGAGACCATGTGACCTTACGTATCCGGAGATCGACAGGGAGCATGCCACTGATGGTGCCTTCCGTCACGACTTCCTGGAGAATTGCAGACGCAGGCCTTGAAGGTTGCAATCACGGGCGTTCATTTTCTCCCGAGGCTTTCAGACGCAGCCGTCGGAGCTGGTGGTGTTCTGAAGGTCTCTGTGGGGATTCTTCGTCGTCGCTGATCTGCTGCCTTGTGAGAGAGAGACATGTCCATGCAGGTCTCTCCTGGGCAGGGTTCCGCATCTCAGAAGATCATTCTGAGGGTGCGTGCAGCAGTCCTCTTCGTGGCATTGTTGTCGTTTGGAGGGTCAGAGGTCTAAAGTTTTCTTCATGCTCTGGGTGTGGCACTGAAATTTTGCTAGGGTTAAACTATAGCTCTCCTTAATCTGTAGTTTCTATCTGGACCATGCTTTAAAGGCCCAAGACTGTTTAAGAAAGCCATGAGTCTGATGCCTGCAGAGTCATTTCCAAAACTCAGGTCATTTTACTCTTTTAGCCTTGAAAAAGCTAAAAGAGACAACGCCCCAAGTGTCTGGAGCCTTGAAGTGAAGAGTCGGAGAAAAAGGGGCAGAAGCCAAAAAAGCTCGAAAAACCTTACAAAGCTTGTGTCATTTGGCGCCGCAGGTTTTTAACTAGAGTTTAGAAAACCCGCACCGAATACCTGATTTGTCCTCAATGAGGGAGAATCGGAGCCTTTCTTGCTCCTGATTGGCTGTTTCCTGTACCTTGGGAGTGGCATCACATAGAATTTATGACACTTGACAAGACAAAGACTTGACCATCCCTGAGTGAATACTCAAAAATGACTTTAAACACATGTAAATTAATTCCACCTATTTTGATTGTCAAAACGGGATTAATTTCAAACAGTTGTGCCCATATACAACTTGTTTTCCATGTAAGAATTTTGGGATGTTTGAGTCTTTTAGGGTTAACAGTCTTTAAAAAGGTGTCCTTTAAAGAGGGCATTGTGGGTTTCAATCAAGATTGAGTCTCTGTGTCTCTCTGCATTCTTTTCTTGACCCTGGGGGTCCTTAAGTCATAAAAAAGGGTCTTTGGAGGGGGTTTTACGGGCCTGCTCTGGAGGTTTATCTCACCTTACGATCTTGGTTAGAGATGGCTCTGAAAACTAGCAAAAGCATATTAGAAATTAATACACATTCATCATATCCACTACAGGGGTGTGTGATTAACTGCTTGAACTCAGCATTAAACAACAGGGTCTTCTAGCAGAGAGGTCACTAGGTCTTTGGAAAGCCTTAGCAACACCCTAGCAATGACAGACTCATCTGGGAGCCAATCAGAGTGAAGCATATACGCTAGGGGAAGAATATTATCAGGGGTCACACACCATGCCAACGGAGAACAGATCAGCTAAGGGAGAAGAAGCATGCTGTACTGTTCTTCCCAGAATTCTGTATAATAAACTGTTTTGATTGTTCACTCAAACTCTGTGTTAACCTCTTCTGTTCCAATTATTTGCATCAACAAACACGCAGGACAGTTTTGTCCACAAGTAATTTAAGATATTTAGTTATATTTTGACTAGTCAAAATGTCTTTTAAGATATCTTTAATGATGTCAGCGAATTCGTCATCTGATGAGTCATAAATTATGAATTAGTATTAAAGATATCTCAGATTCAAATTTGACTAGTCAAAAATAATTGTTAAATAACTGAATTGTTGTCATTGCATGTATTAGCCCCCCGATGTGCCACAACAGTTGTCAGGTTTGTTCATTTTAACCGAATTTGGGCTTATTTCTATGTAAAGTCGCTTACATTGTAATAACGCCAGCCAATGCTCCATAAATGAGAAATGTTTATATGTTTATTTACATTTCAGAGACTAGGGGAAATACAGAAGAAAACTACAATGCTGAAGTTGGCTTCTTATTCAGATATTATGTTCCACCTTAGATTATGCAGTAATTGCATTCTGTCGCATTATCTCTATGAAGCAAGCCCAAAAATGCAATGAGATTTTAGAAACAAGCTCCAAAAAGCAACCCACGACTACAAATATTTGTAAGTTTTCCTGCAAACGTAAAACCAAAGTCCACTATAATATGCAGACTTGGAGGTTGTGGGTTCAAGTCCCGCTCCTGTTTCCTCCCAAAAAACACATCTTGATAGGTGGATCAAACTCAACTCTGTGTTAACCTCTTCTGTTCCAATTATTTGCATCAACAAACACGCAGGACAGTTTTGTCCACAAGTAATTTAAGATATTTAGTTATATTTTGACTAGTCAAAAAGTCTTTTAAGATATCTTTCAATCAGCAGACTCTCTCACCCCATCATCAACCCCCCTCCTCCCCCACACTGGCTCTCACACCTCCACCCCCAGCTTGTCTCACCATCAGCCTGCAGGACGTCCACAGACTCTTCAGCAGACAGAAGGTGAAGAAAGCCCCGGGACCTGATTCAGTTTCTCCATCCATCCTAAAACACTGCTGTGACCAACTAGCACCAGTCTTCACCAGCATCTTCAACAGATCACTG